>NC_082348.1:10857674-11468924 GCF_027477595.1 Haemorhous mexicanus | reverse complement strand
TGGACCCTTCAAAATACCCTTTAAATTGCACCACCTTATTACTCTCTCCTCACTGTGCTCTCATTAGCATAATCTTCAGAGATAAAAGACAAAGTGGGTCCCTGAGCCCTAGAGATACCAATCAATGAGAAAGGCTGTTGATGCAGGATGGCTCAGGGAGATCTTTTAGAGTCAGAAAAGATCTTTTGACAGAACTACAGGAATGAGCCTTGTCACAGCATCCTGTCATACCCGAACTGCAGATTTCACTATTTCCCACTTTAATATTCATCCTCCATGCTGCACTGCAGTGGCAATGTAAAATTTTTGCCTAAGTCTACTGAAGTTTAATTATTTATGCAAATAATTATATAAAAGAAAGTGATTTTTTCTGCCTTCCTTCACAAGACAGCAAAATTCCATTCTGCAGAGGCAGAGGAACTCCCTCAGGCGCCACTTCCATATGCACACATAGAAGGGATGTGTCAGGTTAAAGAGCAAACAATGAACCACCTTCTCCTTCCTTGCTCTCACCTCCATCTCTGCATTTGCTGGAAAACTTATGGCAACAGCCTGGACTTCGTCAGGATTCAGGCAGCAAAGTGGGCATCAGCATCACCCAGCTGCTGGTCACCCCCACTACATCCAGCACCCCAGGCAACAGCCTCCTTTGCCAGGTCTGTGATCAGCTTTGCACAGTATTCGCTTTAAAAATTATATAAATGTATCTAAAAGGCAGAGCCTTTCAAAAAGAGCAAGAAGTATTTGTTGTTATTTTAATGTGTGAGTAAACTGAGACAGAGCTAAGGGACATTCTCAAGGGTGAAGACTCTGGGGCATTGCCAGAGTCTAGATTAAGCTCCATTCCTGAACAGTTTTTTGTACCGATCTCTTTCTCTTCCTCCTACTAAAGATGCAAGTAGTGCCACAAATGTTTTCTTATTTTCCCAATATTATCTTCAAAACTGCTCTATGCATATTCAAAAAAGGACATTTGCAAATGGCTTGGGAAAAGTAGAAATAACGTCATATATTAGAATCAACACATTAGAAAAAAAAAATTTAATTTAGCTGTTCTTACAGGTTGCTTGAAGCTTAGCCACACCTGAAATTGAGTTCTCAGTACTTCCGAGGGTTGGAACTACAGGAAAACAGCAACCAAGATTAAACCAAGCTCCCAGGGAGACACCTGCTGGCAGCAGCCTGGGGCTTATTTGCCAAAACCTGAAGGAACAAGGAGATACCTGCAGAACTGATAGGTGATATTTCGTGTTACCTGGACTGCCTATATTCTGTGGAACTTAATTAGCAGCCATACCAATAATCTGAAGCCTTCCAATGGACAGTGTTTTTCACCAGTGAATGGTAGGAGCCCCATGTGCAGACAGGGCAGGTGACTCCCACCCCACAACCAGGTCCAGATTTCCAGCTATTTGCACCATCTGCTGCCATGACATCACAGGGTGAGGCACTCCTCCAGCCTGCACTCCCGAGTTGGCATTCCCTGAACAGATCCTTCTGCCTCCTCGGGCAACAATGACCAGTGCAGCTCACCTCAATGCTGACTGCCCCAACACCCATCATTGTCAACACAAGGAAATTGCAGTTTCTACTGTTAGCACTTATCGCTTCTTGAAGGGATGCTCACTCTCAACAGGCAGAACACCGAGGTGTAAAGCACTGACAAGGAGCACGCAGAGCTGTTTTTGGAAGGAAAGAGCATCCTGACGTTTCTAGGACAAAGCGCTGTTACAAAAAACGGCAAAGGCTTCTTATTGCCTCCAGCTACACCGAGCACATTGGGGGGAACAGAAATGCTGCAAATCCCACTTCCAGCCACCACAGAACATCCTTCAAAGCCTGCTAATGCACACAAGTCCTGCAGAAGAAAGCTTTCTAGAGATATCTACAAGGAGACAAAAATGCCAAACTGCAGCCTTGTTTCCTTTTGGGTTAATTCTCAGAGGATGGCTGGGTCGGTGAAGTTAAGCCAGTAAGCTGTGCTGGAGGGACCTGGGGAAGCTGCAGAACCAGCCCTTCCCAGCACCTTCATTTATGTTTATTTGCAATCATTAACAGGGACATGTTGCCCAGCACCTCCTGTGAGATGGTGGGGCATCCTAAACTTTCCAAGCAGCCACCTCTGAGCCAAGAAACAAAACAGGTGCAGTTATCCCAGAACAATGAAGGAAAAAACAAGGCTGTCAGCCTACAGCCTGTACAGCCAGAGAAAACAGGAGCCTTCTGTGCCAAGGTATTTTATCTGTCTGGTTAAAGGCTAATGCAAGCACATGGGTACTGCACTGGCAAAAACTGTACAGTGTTACACACATCAGTGACTCCCATCCAGAATGTGTGGCCTGATGCATAATTAATGTACTTTAATTAGATGACCATTTAAAATACTGTCAAATGCTCAGTGGGCAATGATCATGAGAAAAGAACGTCTTAGACCAAAGGGGGTAGAGACAAAAGAAAAACCACAGGGAAAACTACGGAACAACTCCCCAGCCTATATGCATTTTGAGAAAGATTATCAACTAGTAAAACAGGCATGACCAGCAGGATAACCAGGAATTTCTACCATAAATAAATGCTTTATCTTTATAAAGATGCATATTACTACAGACTGTGAAGACACATATATAAGCAAAGTATACAGACAAGTTTTGTTTATTTAAGAATAATCCAAAGTTGAATTTTATGATCCCGGCTATGCTCTGTAGCCAGAAATGGTTACCAAACAGTGGTCTGAGATGCCTCTGAGCTCCTGCCACAACAGCTACTAAGTTAAAGAGCTGGCTCTGTGATCTCCACTGCAGCTGTTAGCAAAGGAAAGAGATGGAGAACTGGACTTGATGCTGACGCTTCTCTGAAGTATTCAGCAGCACTGCCTGCCTGCCACAGCACTCTCCTGATGCACTAAAAGGCACAAGTTTCTGCCTACTCCTAACTAATAAAAGCAGGACTTGGGAACATTGCTGTCTCCCCACCACTTCAGTACAGCTCCCCGAGAGCAAGCAGAGCCTTTGAGAAGCTGCAAGCACACAGGATCTTACAAACCACGCTGCAGCCAACGTCTGCAGCCCATGCCAGCTTCTGCAATGTCTGCATGAGCACATTCAACTACAACCAGAGCTTAGAGCAGCAACTCCTTAGAGCTGGGGAGAAATACCCATTCCCCACTCACATCACTCATTTTGGCTTACACTGGCAGAGAAGAAATGCTTTCCTGACAATGAAGCCCACTTGGTTTTTATCCCCAGTGTCTTAAAGAGAATAAACACAGTAAATGAAAAGCTAGCATTTCACTTTTCTCAGGATCATTGTAGAAAAATCTTATTGTATTTATTATGATCACTCAAGACCAGTGACTCCAAAAGTAGCATTGAAAATGTTTGGGTTTTTTTTTTTTAAGATGCAAAAACAAACACTAGTGAGTAATATGAGACAGGTTTTACTTTAAGTGAAAAAATGCTTGTTCAGTAATTTTTAGAATGCATGTTCACTGGCAATAACTTATAATACTACTCTGCACAGATTTGTGTATGATCTAGATAGGATTAGTTCCACTTTTTTGGCACAGTGGAAACAAAGGCCAAGTACACATGAGGAAGCTGAATGCAGGTCAGAATTAGAGCAAATGCCAGAAGATGTACCAGAGTACAGGATTTCCTTTATTTAATCACCATCACATTAGGCTCAGTTCTGATTCCAGTTCTGTACATGTGGGATGGAGGTGAATCCAAAAGCATGCAGAACTTTGCAGGATTTTTTTAAAGTCGCTGTTATCTCAGATTTTCTTCTGTATGATTTCAAGTGAGCATGGAGAGGTTTCAGTACATCAACTAGTAGCCTATTTGACAGATACTTCAGTACAGCATATGGTTTCCACATGGCTGGCTAACATAAACAACTCAGACTGATATTTAATCTTCAAATAAATATTTAAGCTTCAAATAAATATAAGCACAGTCTGAATGCCTGATTTACAAGTGGAAATCTCCAATTCCTGAGATATATCTGTTTCTTGGGCCTTTTTCACCCATCCTTCAAAGCCTCAATTTAAGAAAACCATGGGCTTAAGGAAAAATTCATGGGAGAAAAGCAACAAAACCAAAAATGTGTCACAGTTTATAAAATATTAATAGTCAGCAGGGCTTCTGTTTTTCTGAAGCTTGTTTCATCCACTCCCCAACACCTTTAAAACAAAAGGTAGATCTTTGCTCCTTCATCCACGTTCCTCCCCACAAAGAATCATCATTAGGTACAGCAAATAGAGCAGTCATAGAGGGGGAAAAGCAGACAAAAAGGTAGAGTGAAGACATTGCTGAAACTTTCCTTCCTTTTGTCATTAATTACTTCAGCCTACTAAATTTGGTATTCATATTTCACTGGCAACGTGAAACTCTGAGCAAGCAGGGGAACTTTAATGTGCTACAAAGAAGAAAGCATCTTTCTCAAAGTGCTTGCAATATAAATAATGCAGAGCACAGATAAAAATAATTACTATTATTTGACTTTATTATTAGACTTTATAAAAAATAAGCACAAATATCCCCCTTCCTTCTCTTTTAAAAGAAAGAGGGGAGTTAAAAAATGCAAGTAGTTGTGTCCCAATCAGTCTAAGATATTCCTGCCTAACCCATTTTTATTTGGCCTCAGTCAGTGCCACTGTTCGTTTTCTCCCCATGGCTCAGCACCCCTTTTCATCAATCCTCAGGTCCCTGCACCTAGGTAAAACTTAAGCCTGTCATGCAGACATCCAAAACCATCTGACACAACTGAAAGCTGGACTTAATAATTGATTCTGATCACAGCTGGTCATTTGACTTCTTTAGTAACCATGCTCTTTTCTTCCCACATACTATGTTCACGGTAGAAGACTTCCACAGCTGGTCTGTCCAAGAAGGAACAATGGAAGAAATCAGTTTTACCATATAAAGCCACTTACTGCATCACATAATATGTCAGGATCAAATAGGAAATTCATATTGAAAAAATGTGTTTGGCAGACCAGTAAAATCTTGATTCATCTGATCTGAACTCTGCCAGTTTCTCTGATGTATCTCCTGTACCACTTGACACTAACTCCGAGACCATCTCACCCACACGAAGAACTAAACAAAGGGACTAAGGGCAGACTCGTTTTGACCTTAATCTCTTAGTTTTAATCAAGTTCAAAACTTGGTAAGAGGCAGTGGAAGCTCTGAATAAACATTTACAAGTGAGCAGATTCCCTCTGGTTCAAGGGCAAAGTCTGTCAAGTGAAAAGGAAGGATGAATTTGCCTCAGGACTCAGACACACGATCAAATTATTGCTGCTTAACAAGTTATAAGACACCAGCTGAGCCAAAGTAGCAGCGCTTGAGATGCTATTAAACTATGGCAAGTGTAAGGTAATTTAATTTAGCCCTAAAGAAAGAAAATTAGGCCAAGCAGAATCATTCACATTTACCACAAAGAACACAAACACTAACCACAACCCAGCTAAACATCTTACTCTGGATCTGCTCATTAAAGACTCCACAAAACAAATGCTGACCTAAACAGAATTGGAGACATTAAAAACCAAAGGGGTTCCCATGCAAAAGCTGGGAATGCTGATTGCAGAAAAAGCCTAGCACAGCCATTTTCAAAACTACTGGGAAAAAAAAGAAGTCAAAATCACTCATCTTTCCTTAGCATTTCTCACAGGTGATTCTGCCAAGAGAAGCTGATGTGGAACAAGACTGAGACAAGGTGGTGAGCGTGGCTGGTATTAAGTCTTTCCTCATTCAGAAAAGTTACTGAAATCATTATCATCACAGAATACTGAAACCCAACTGATTTCCATCTATATAGACTTCTGGTTTAAGACAGGCACATCTACTGCCTCCATGCAAGACTTAAAGAAGTCAACAAGCCAAAACTAAAAGGAAAACACTTTATTAATACAAAGAACCACTTTCTAAGCAGCTTGAGAACTGTCTTTTCCCTAAGGCAAGTCTCGCTGGCACAGTGACTTTGTACATCTGTGACCTGAAAGATCACTGCAATGATAATTCAAATGGACAAATTAGATAGCAGCTTCTTCCCTCTTGCACTGCTTTGTCCATGCTGTAGAGAGATATGTCCCTTCATATGTGACATTTACACTTTACTCCTAAACAGCAAGCTGTAAAGTGTAGTCCTTGTAAAGGCTCAGCTCCTAGAAGCAAGCTGTCCCCTTTTCAGCAGGCTGCTTATGATATAAACATAGAAGTCATCAGGAGAACCACACTCCACTACACCTTCCTTCTGCTTTGTTATATTGTAAAGATGAGCATAAATACACCTTGAGATGAACAGTTCCTACTTTTATTTCAGTTCTAGGATATATAATTCACACCAAAGCTTCAACTCAATAACCTTAAAACTTACAAGGATTTTTACTACTTGCCTGAAACACTGATTACCAACAGAGACAAAATCTAGGTAACCAGAGCTTAGTATGCTATTTGATGTGCACTGCTTGAGTTAAAGTTTGGGGAGATGGAAATAGGCTCTGGAAATTAGAGAGGAGAGGCAGAGATTAAATTTCTATGATACACAAGGAAGGACAGATAGTCAGTAGAGAAGGGAATAGAGAAATTCTTGTAAAACACATATGACAGGAATTCACACACTGTGCTTTGTGAGCCATCCCAGGAACTGGTGCATATGCAGCTTCTTACTTGTCAGATCAAATAATATCATGCTCAAAAAGCAAGAGTCAGGCATCCCTTTCAGTCCAGCAATTCAATTAAATACTTCCTAGTGACTAAAGCCACGATTCCTTATTCCCCATTACTATAAAGCCACTGCCCACAGTGTAATGTCAAAATCAAATATTACTAAAACAGTATCAGCCCAAAAGATAATTTAAATGTCAAATTTTCCCACTAACAATTGTTTCTTGGGTGGTATTTTGTAAGTTGCCAGACAAGCTCAAAGCCTAGCATAACCATCTAGGGTGATTCAAGGATGACCAATTCAGACCTTCCTCCTCTTCAGGCATGTTAGGGCATGTACTGTAATGCAGGAAGATTTTTAGATCCACCTGCTCTCTGGGACTGAAAGGACAGAAATCCTTGTATTCAGGGGGTGTGGGAGAACAGACAGAAATAGAGATTAAATGGATTCATACCATTGCAATATCCTACCACTTAGGAATAGAAGAGGGTACATAGGCAACCAAGTGCAAAACCAAATAGCACAACATTTGAGCATAACTCTTAATCAGGAATAAAAACAGAAACAGATTGCTTTAATCCTAAAGAGGCTTCTTTCAAGGTTATTTAACAAAATAAAATAGAGATGAAGTCTGAGACATTTCTATTTTGGAAACTCTGCAACAGGTTCTCAGATTGAGATAATGGTCTTCAAACTCTTACTGGGCCTTTTACAGTGCAATAGCACTGATGAAATCTTTACCTGAACCAAGGTTTACTGTAAGTGATGACTGGGAAGAAGAAATTTGTTTTCCAAGTTTGCTCTGAAGATACTGATCCCAAGGTAAGTATCTGTAGCCATCAGGTCACAGAGGTGGCAAAAGCTGAGGGAAGGAAAGCTCTCTGAAGCACCTTTGAAATCAAAGTGTGATGCATCCTCACATTTGAATGATTTCTTATATTCCCATTTTATTAAGTCTTTATTCTTAGATCACTTTGTTGTCATCTTCCACTCACTTCACATTGTTGTACAGGAGAAAAGGCATGACTCAGAGAAGAAGAGGTGCAGAAGACCACAATTTCTCTTTCACAAAAAGCAAAATGGATGATTTTTCTTTGTAAGGGTGAGTCCATCCAGTGAACCCCCTCCTGCCAGTACTCACTCAAATTACGATGCTCTGTAATACATCTGTGTACTGCATGACAAAAAAAAGTCCAAGTTCAAGGTTATTAAAGGTACTTTGTCTCTCATGGGCTGTAAGGTGTCCAGACACACCTAGAATTTACATTCCAGAGCAGGATCAAATGAAAATAACACATGTCAAAGAATTCAAATATTTTATTTTAAATATATTTAATTTCAGACACAGGAATGGAGAGAATTAAAAATATGGGACTAAGTTGTTAAAAGTGAAATGTGCGTTAGAGAGTAAAATCTAACAAGGAAAACAATGGTTCTTCCACATCATTCATTTCACAACAGCTTCCCACTCACATATGCAAAGGAAAATACACTTGTATTATATACAAGTAAAATATATTTGGTGGTTTGTATTTTTTAATTGTGTAGCAACATCAGGATTCCAGGTGACACCAAGACCTTCCTTCTACCAGCTGGAAGAGACACTGAAACCAATCCTCAAATGATAACAACTAGTCATAGACTTTACTGAGAGTTTCCTTTCTGAATCTTCAACTTTGGGGATTTCACAGTGACTCACAGGAGTGCAAATACATTTGTCCAAAAGCACACTTGAACCAGTTGTAAAAACTGAGAGCTACGACTCACTATTTCTATTTATTCATTCACCAAGTAAAAGGATCTTGACACTCAAGTAAATTATTTGGAAATTATAATACTGCTTAAGATCACCAGTCAGATTCCAGACTCTCATGCATTTGCTTTACATTTTCACAAATCAGAAGCAGGAGTGACCATGTGTTACACTCTGTGCAACCAAGTGTTAATACTCACTTTGACAGGCAGGATTACTATCTGTTGACACACTGAAAAATGCTCACAAACTCCATGACTGAAACACTATCAGGTATGGAAGTGGTAATACCACAGAGGAGGTGTGAAAGCAGAGGCAGATATGAGCACCAAATTAGCAAGTTTTTATTATTAGCAGGAGTTTCCAGGCATTGCTTAGACTATCTGAAGAACTAATATGAACATTTTAAAAAATTGCACAAACAGCTGACTATAACACAAGGAAAACAAAGAAGTGTATCAGTAGTTGCACATCAGAAAATGTCAAGCAGACCAAGTTGCAGAAGAAAAGGTCATATAAATCTTTCTCCATCCAATTCAGTAATTTTTAGCAGACAACATAGGCTGCTGCTGCCTTGTTGTTCAACACAAATAACAGGGAATGCTCATAGGGCACTGCCCTCTGTCAGCAGCTGTTACTGAAAACCAAACACAAGGCAAGTGAGCAGTTCACAGCACTCTGCCTCCAAATGCAAACAAAATTCAGAAGAAATAGGAATAAAGTGTAGAGGAAAATAATGTCTTATAAAATCCTTAAACCCAAATTCTATGCTCAAATAAACCTTCAGCACTTCTGGAGAAGACAAGTAAAAGTCATAGCTTGACTACTTAATTCCTTTCACGAGGAGTGCTGAAGGTCCTGTACACTTGCAGATACTATAGAAGTAAGAGATTTGTGACTAGGCATGATTATTCCTCATATATGGGCAACTGCTTTACCAGGTTATCAGTTCATTCAGATTGAAATAATATTTGAGGACTCCCAAAACATGAGAGCAGGATCAGCCTGGTTCATCTGAAGTTTCCACCAGCTTGAGCCACCTGAATTGCTCACCTCCATTAGAGATCACTTACCTTAATTTCAAGTAGCAAGAATTATTATTTTGTCCAGACTGGAAATGAATGGCTCAGTTACACAACAGCTCTTTACTATTTGTACTGTTGTGGCAGCCTGCAGCAATCAGTGACCAGGAGCACCCTTTTTCATTGGATACAGTGTACATCCCATCAGCTCCCTGGATGTTGTCAAACACAGAATCCATGCTTAGAAGCCATGACCCAGCCAGGGAAGCAAGCTTTGAACCACTAGCCTGCATATTAACCAGCACCCAGGGGCCTTTCAGGCCAGCTGAACTATGTCAGTAGAACTAAAAAGATGAAATTACACTCACACTGCCCCTCTGGTGAGAGTCTCTTGGCATGATTTAGTCTGAAGAGTCTGTGAAGGGATGAGAACAACTTTGCCTCCTGGCACTATGGAGAGAAGAACCCCTAAGTGTCTTACAAAATTAATGCATGCCCTACATGAACTTCTCCATTTATGGCTGATTCATGTTCCATTTTTGTTGAGGCTCAACAGGTAACAAACATGGCTTCTTAACAACAAATGACTGAAAGGCAAGCAAGCAGCTAGAATCAAAAAACCCATAAATGAATCACACCACAAACTAAAGATGGTGGCAAAACTTAGGAATTTCAACTTTCTAAATGAAAATTTCAAACTCAAAGCAATGACAACAAATCAGCCTTAGGCCTGTCCAAGTCCCACTCCTGCAAGCACACCACCATGCTGGCAAATCATCTGGTTCTCTTTAGCAACCATCTGTGCTTGCCTTCACTTAAAGAAGAATTAGCAAACAGAGGAACTGGCACATGTGAAGCACAGCACGTAACAGGCAACTATAGATTCACTCTTAGTTTTGCTCAGAGATTGAAAGCAAGTAAGATCAGGGTTTTTCAACTGGGAGGCAGGAATTTCAATAAAACCTTTACATAAGGATGCTCGTAAGAAGTCAGTGCTTCAATTAGCATAAACTCAAATTGTCTGCTTTGCCTCTTGACCCATGCAAAGCTTGAAGGCTGCCCACTACACACGCCCTCCTCTTTAGAGTCTGGAGACTGAATTGATGAAGTCTTCACTGACAAACAGAACCAAGAAGATGGGCTGGAGAACTTCCAGTCCCTCTTTTTTAATAGTAATTTTGAGTTTAGTTTTTAGATATTTGAAACAGGGTCCTTCTAAATATCTGGAAAGCCTCTCCCACTGATTCAAAGAACCACTGATAATTCCTGCTTGGAATAGGGGTGGATTTGTTGAGGTGATCTAGGTCAGTCATCTAGATTACATTTAAACCATGCTTACTTTGCTTCCTTTTCCAAATATTACATGGAAAGAAGGCAAAAAAACTTAGTGAGATGAAGAAAATGAGTTCAAACATCTTGAGTTATAAGAAATATTTAGGCTGTCTACATCGGGAAGAGGAATAAAGAGCTCTGTCTGCAAAATAAAGCTTGCCATTACAAGTGAAGTTTCACGGGACCCCTAGTAATAGTATTTTGAAGAATGGCATGAAGATTAAATTGAACAAAATACAGCTCACCTACTAATTTGTAGCAAACTTCACATAAACAGTCAGAATATATCCACATTTAAATATCAAGCTTTAAATTCTTAATATTAAAATCAAAGAGCAATCTGCACCTTAATGCTTTACTGAAAATGCCCATGTGCAACTTGACAGTCACACTGATGACAGACCAATAAAACTAAAGTGAAGCATTATCACCCATTCTAGCATGACACCAAATCAGCAGAGGATGTGTATTAAAGGATACATGCTGCCATTTATAGAGGTGCCTCTGTTGTGGCTTGCAGCCTTTTCATGCTGACATCAGGTTGTGTTGTTAGCTGAGGTCACATTCTCTTCTGCCTTTAGCCCTGTTACCACTTGTGATAGACTGAAGAGCTGAATATCAGACACAATCTCAAATGACACTGGCAACCCTTGCCTTCAGCTCACTGACACACACAGCTAGAAAGTACTGAGTTAAAAAAAACACTGAATCAAATTGAAGGTCTTCCTTAACTACTGCATCCTACAGGAGGAAAAATGAAATAACAGCAGAATTTAGGTTAAAGGCACCTCTGAAGGTCAAGAGACTCAACCTCCTTTTGAAAGCAGGGCTGACAAAGCTGTGTTGCTCAAGAACACACCCATGGATGAAGATCCTCTGGGCAACCTCTTCCAGTGTTTCACTCACTATCTTCAAAGTGAAGAAAAATATCAAGTCATGGGAAAAACCCCCAAGCACAAGGCTGTTCTTGCAGTCCCTCAAACTACTGGAACTTAAATCCATAAATCCAACTGAAAACCTCTTGATGAAAAAAAACCTTACTTCTAATTCAGAGGTTTTCTGGAATTAGTGGTCTATGCATTACAGGTACAGGAAAGTCAAAATTCCAACCCAAAATTTACAAGATGAGCTGCTCATCACAGCTTTTTACTGGCATTTGTCCTGTGAGTAGTTTCACAGAAACCACTTGCATGCCATGAGGGAGGAGAGATACCTGCTTTCAAATACTGGTCAGACCATGGCTGGCCAAGGGTGCAGAGCACCAAACACAGTTTAGGTACATTCTCCTCTCTAACTGGAACTATTTACCATTTTTAGGACATGCTAAACATGGTGTTTCAGATGGCTCTGTGATGCAGCTTTCCTGGGAAGAAGCTGTGGAAAGGACCAAATGTAACATGCTCACACGGGAGGCCCTGAAGGGAACATTGTGCTGCAGCTGATGGAGCGCCTGGCCCACTCTGTACAAAGGACCTGGCACAGTCCAACCCTGTCACAAAGCTCCCAGGGCCCCAGTATTCTGCCACATCTCCCACACTTTCAGCAGAGTGAACAGAGCTCCTTATAATGTGCTGTTGCAAACAAGAAATAGTTAGGACAAAAATAGGGACAAGCCTGCTTTAGAGCCCATGATAATAAATAGGCTTCAGGGAGTGCCATGAAGGGAAGCAGCAAGCACAGACCACAATGTGCATACAAAGACCCAGGAGAGAAGCTTTGGAGAAATCCCACTGCAGTGAGACAAAATCCAGTGCACACATCAAAAAGAAAAGGAAGGAAAAGTAAGAAAAAAAAAGACATCTAAGGAAAGCACTAGAGACAAGTACGGAGCTTCTTAAGGGGGAGGGAGCAGAGAATAAGTTTCAGTGTGCTGGTGCATACATATTTTGCCGGTGGAAGCTTGGGATCAGATCTTATTTAAGTCTCCAGTGAAAAGGAGCGTGACTGTCCCTCCACATCACAGAAGCTCCATGTGATTAGAACCCTCTGCAGATTCAGCTCCTGCCCAGCACAGAGCTCAAACAGCAGGAGTGCAAATCGGAGCTGAAGTGCACTGGCAGAGCTGCAGCAGGAAGAAGTGTGCCCAGCCCTGCCTCTCCAGGGCTGCCTCCAGGATTGCCCCTGATCCCAGCAGGAGCTGGGGGGAGCTCAGGGGAAGAAACATAAATGATGGAGAACAGAGTTAGACCTATTCTTTATAATGCAGCCCTAATTAGAAATGTCAGACCTCACCATGAGCCAGCGCTCACTAGACAGGAGTCCCATTGCTCAGCAGAGACATGTGGGAGACATGCATTTCTTAAAGATGTACACTCTTTTCCTCTACCCACAGCACAGCCAAAGGGAACAGTCTCACTGCACGGGGTGAAGGTAGAATCAATGCTGCCAACTGCACAAACACTAGCAGAAGCAGTGCCAATACTGTTTCATACCTGAAACCCCTATCTCCCCCTCCCCTGTGGAAGGCTAGGAGCAGTCATGCCTAGAATACTCATAACAAGGCTTTTTACAACATAGTCTACCAGAAATTTACATAGGAGCCCTGTTCATCTCCCATGGAAATCATAAGAAAGAGTCCATTAGTATCAAAGGGAGCAGATCTGGAGTAAAAAAATAGTGTACATTTCTCTCTTCTACTTCTGCATTCAAGCATACATCTCCAAAGAAGCCCAGATATGTCTCATATTCCTTAGACATCAGCATCTGCATCTCATACCAGAAACATCCATGTCAAGCATCTAAAGGATTTTGTTGTGCACTGAGAAGCTCTGACAGAAGGTGGGTTAGGTGTGTCACAGGAAAGGGAACAGATCTAGAAATGTCGTTGCTATAGGTTTTGCCATTCTTGAAAAAAAGCAGTTCAGGTGACACTTCACAGTGAATGAAGGTATTTCTCTCTTTCTCTGTAGTGCATTGTTTATAAATTTTGATAAAATTCAACTGGCTTGACTCTGAAGGCCACCTGCAAAGCAGCAGCCATTAGCAGCTTTCCTTATGAAGATTTGTCTGCAGTGAGATCCCTGCAGGCTACACGTGGGGTGTAAACCTAGCCAGGATTATTTAGGGCTGTCTGCAGTTTTGGGGCTGCAGGGGAATAAACAAAAAAAAAAAGATACTCAAACTGCTTAGCACAATGCAACAAAAGGATTCTTTTGACAGAGCAGCAGGGCTGAATTAATTCCTTCAGCAGGCAGAAGAAACCCAGTCATTATGCAGTATTTGCTGTCTTAATACTACAAAAATAGGATGCATTTACTTATTATAGCTCAGTTTTGTTCTATTTCACATCACTGTATTTGAGATACAAACAAAATACTTCAGCCAAACATAACAGAGGAGGAAGGCAGTGTATTGCCAGACCAGGGCCAAGTACAGACAATACCTTCCCTGTACCTCCCTCTGGAGTAACAAACCAGCACTTGTCCACTCCTGCATTTTGGAAAAAGCTCCTCTTCATGCCCCCCACTAACATGGCTGTAAGGGCAGGTTTTGTTCTACCACTGCATGTTAAAACTGGATATACCATCTGTATTAGTAAGTCTTTCTCAGAAATGGGCTCAGCAGTCTTATCTCATCCAGCCTAACGTCAATGATCTGAAAACGAAAAGGACCTAGGTACAAGAAGACCTTCAAGCTTCCGAGCACTCAGGTTCTTTAGAAATCAACCAGGTGCTCTTCATCCTAGACTCTTCAATAAAACCTCACAGTTATGGAAGCTGCAGCTACTGGGGTTACAATATACAAGGACAGGGATGTTATTTGTTGCTGGTAGGAGAAACACATTTCATGTACTTCCGTTGCCCATAAAAGCCTCTCCTGTATTTCACCAATTACCAGAGTGACAGCTGTCCTCAGAGGCTGATAATTACAGCAGCCAAACCCAGTCCACTTGTTACACACTCAACCTGAAAATAAATCTCATCAAATTAATTAGAGCAGCAACACAGAATTTATCAAAGTGCTCCACAAGAGGTGCAAGAAATTTCATCTCTTCCCCAAGCAGTCTTAGGCCACCACTGAGGCAGCTGATTAAGGACAGCAGCTGAATTCTAACTGGGACAGAGATTCTATATAAAAACAGCCCAGAGCATTCATTTAAAAGTAGTTATTAGGAGCCTACTCTCCAGCACCCAGCTAGCCTACAGAAAGGAAAAAGAAAGACACCTACTCCTCCACCACTTTACTGGAAACTGAAGTATCTGTGAGCCTCAGGCAAGGACTTCTATGCCAAGAACAATTTTGTAATTATTGTCATAGGAGCAGAAAGTTTGTGATACCTTCACTTGTGCTCACAGAAGTACTCTACTATATACCCCCAACAATTGTTGAAGTCAGTGTGTGTGAAACACAAACACAACCCAAATAAACTTCACAAATCTGCACAGTGTACAACCATGGGATACTTTTTACTCCCACCAGATTGCCCTTCAGTGTGCCAGTCTTCCTCTATGATATTTGAATAGCTTGTACTCCCATCTCAGAGAATTGCTGAGAATTAAAAGGCTGACTTAAAATCACTGCTAGGTTGACAGTGATCAATATGTGTGTGCAAAGGCATATGTATGAATCATCCCACTGATGAACTTGCCCCTGAAAAATTCTGTGTACCATAAACAAAGCTAAGTGATCAAAACCATAAGATTTAGTTAGTCCTTTCATGTAAAAATGTCACTGGAATAAATATTGCTCCAGCTTTGACTGCAAGCCCTTTCTGACAGAACAACTACAAAGGAGAACCAGCTGGGAAAAACAGCACAGGAAAATACCATTAAACTGGTGCAAAGACTTTAAAGACAATGACCACTGCAAATTTAAGGCTTTGTTTTAGAGGTGAAACCAACCTGACACCAAAACCCGTGAAAGAATTTGAAAGAAAAGATCATAGCGGAGAAATCAGCAAACTTCTAAGCATTCCTGAACCGTGATCACCTCCACAGTAACACCAAATGTTACTGCAGTTTCCTTGGGAGGGAAGGGTGTAGGATTTTTTTTCATTCTAATTCTTTATGAACACTGGACTATAAGTTCATACTTGCCATGTGTTCTAAGTTGCATGTGTTTCCTGAGGCAACCACTGAGTGTGCTCAGATATACATGGTACTTCAGCAGTGGGGAAGAAGAGAACAGGCCCTGCATGAAGAAATTAATCTCCATATGTGCAGGACATTCATGCATTTAACTTCCATCAGTAAAAATGGAATGGTGCACATTAATCTTTTACTCATGAAGCCCAAACTAAACAGCAGCATCTCATCCTTTAACTGCCCACTCCCTCAGCCTGTATTTTATGCATGTCTGTTAGTGATGTTGGTAGTAAAGTGGTTCTGCTTAATTACACCAAAGCTTTGCCAAAAGAGCATTTGTGTGTTCATATAAAACCATCGGGCTTAGGGGAAGTGATGAAACAACCCGAGGAACTCTGGTCTTCTTTCAAGGAAATCCTGGATCAAGGTACTTGGAATCAATCCAGAATTCACAATACATTAACAACTTACACAGGTAATTTTCTTCTGACATTTGCTACTACTACAGTTCAGACAACCAGCAATGACCTGGAGGTCAGACATTTCCCAGCTGATAAGATCAGCTAGACCACTGCCCCAGGCTCTTCATTCCACCAGCTGATCTTTTAAAGCTGAGAAGTTCCCAGCATGATGAAATCATCACACTTCATTGACAACAACAAATACATGCTTGCTTTCTGCAATAAGCAATGAAGTACATTAATTATTTGACACAATTCTGACTTTGGAAAAATCATGGATTATTCTGAACTCCTCTTTTGAGAGACAGGAGGAGCCAGAGTGCAAAGGTCTCTCAGCTGTAGATGGTGACACTATCCACTGACAGGTGATGCAGTTCATGAGGAGAAGAACCAGCCCAGACAGGTTTCTGTAATAATTTCCTGGCATTGGGAGGCATTTAATGATGGTGAACAAGGAACACCACATATATGTATCCACTGCTTCCTCTGAAAATACATGCAGTAATTGCCTTGGAAAACAGTGTTCCAAAAGCATAAAATAAAGATCTGTCCATAGAAATGGCACATATTGTAGCATGCAGTATTCATTCCACAGCATTCAATTTGCCCAGGAGATTTCCACTTTCTGTTACAAAAAAAACTGCCAATTAACTCACACCTTGAGACAGTAAATAGCAATACAAACCCAAGGTTTATAGAATTTGGATACCGACTGACTCAGACTCCCTAAAATTAGTCTACTACATTCACAGTACAGGAAGGATTTCAAAAAGACAACGGGTACACTGAATTGAGAGAAAAGAGGGAAGAAAGAAAACACAGCTTTTACAAAGATGGCTAACAGAAATCAAGAAATCATCTCCTCTGAAAGCTGAGATGAAAAGCACAGGCTTCTTACGTACCAAAAGTAAATACAATATATGCTTCCCTCATGTAAATTAATTCTTCACAGGTGAATAGATACTGAGCTCCTCTGCCTTTCCATTTCACCAAATCCCAATCCAGCCTCACCGACTACCACAGACATCCTGTTACAGAAATGCAGCTAAAACACAAAAATGCAGGTTAAAAAAAAGTGATATCTCTATTTGGTACATTCTTGGAACTATGATTCAATGCTAATTCAGAAGTACTCAAAACCAATTTAAATCATCTTCCCAACTGATACTGCAGAAGGAAACAGTTAGGAAATGGAGGTCTCCATGATCACTCAAAAACAACACAGACCAGCAGAGTTTCTGAAAATTCATGTCCTTCACCTCTCTCAACCTGTTTTGGTCCCTTAAATATGCACACATTCTTTTTCTTCATGCCATCAAACAGACCATTTATCATATTTAATATAATCTTAAACTGAGCTTGATGACACCAGGCTACAGATGCTTGCAGACTATTTTTTTAAAGTTCCACTTTTACTGCAAGATTGCTTCAGTCTCTCCACATCATTAAAAAGAAACAGAGCAGTCAAATGCTCAGACATTAACCAATAAACACATCCATCCGTGTGGCACATTCATTAGCACCTACCTTTCCCTGTAGTCATTATTCTCTGCTGCTGGGGAGCTGCTGGAGAAGGGCACTGTGCTGGGGAGCAGCCGTCTCTCAGTACATGTTTCTCAGCAACTCGATCACCAGCAAACTCGCCAGCCTCCTACACCACTTTGCTGTGTGACCTAGCAGGCGATTGCCACCTCTCCTCCAAAATAAAAGCCTGTTCAGTATGCAGCTGAGCTCCATGTGCCCCCCTGTGCCTGCTAGCTCACACCCCTCCCCTTCTGCATTTCAGAATTTCAGCAATATGCTTATTTACAAAGCTGTTTAAAAGGGAGCAGAGCTCCTCTTGTCCATTTACACCTTCCACAAGGATGCACTATCAATTACCGGTGTTCATTCAAATATCACTCAGACATTACTGCTCTCTCTCGGCCCACACAGGTGAAGAGGCATTTATTTGCTTTTTTCATGCCCTGAAAATGCTGAGTCAATGAAATCAATCTTCTGTTTCACTTTGTATTCCAACTTGAGACTGTATTAATAGTGAGCAAGGCATAATGGAAATTTAATTGCACAAGGAGGTATGAATGCAAAAAAGCACAGTGCAGCATTTACTGGTTCAAAATATCTGCTATCCTGGACAATTGTCACTCCTTCCCATCTGCAATTCTGCTGCTTGGATGCATGTTGACAAACAAACAATATTCCACCCTCAGATGCATGGCACCACTTGGCAAATGTGGGTGGTTTTCCTTCATACAATAAATATGAACATAGTTTCCAATGACTCAGCTTTATTACCAGCAAAAAACAGGAATCTAAATTAGCTCCAGTTTTCATCTATTTAACTCCAAATTCACAACTTCACAAACAGAATTCAT
Organism: Haemorhous mexicanus; assembly: GCF_027477595.1. Taxonomy (NCBI): domain Eukaryota; kingdom Metazoa; phylum Chordata; class Aves; order Passeriformes; family Fringillidae; genus Haemorhous; species Haemorhous mexicanus. Next base: position 11,450,285 of record NC_082348.1, on the reverse strand, counting down.
TTAGTAAATAGCATATTTGTCTTATACACCCTCCCAAATATAGAAGTAGTTCTACTGAAAAATAGCATTGCTCCCTCTTCATAAGTTTGCAGTAACTGAAATTATCATGTCTTTTATTTCAGCACTGTTTTAATTAAATTGCTTACTCTTAGAACACACACTCATGCAGTCAGCTACCAAAATTGCATCCTCCCCTCACCTTACTCCATGAGTACCTGCGGGGGAGAGATTTCAGCTCCAGAATTCTGGCTTTAAGATCCTGCTTTGATTTCCTTCCAGCCCAAGACCACTACCACCTGCACTGTCCCTAAATCTTGCTCTTCTGAATCAAAATTCAACATCAACAAGAAAGTTCAATGCCCTCCTTTGCCACAGGAGCACCACCACAATATCCCTTCATGCACAAATATAAATGCATCTCACAAAAATTGTGTGACTCACATCAAAAAAATGAAGGCTTGCATCGAATTAGGATAATCACAACGATGAAAAGCATAAAAACCACACCGAAACATTTTGGTTGCTAATAACTTTGGTTTGAGTCATTGATCCCTATCAGCTTGTCTTTTTCAGAAGATAATTTATTTCATTCTTAATCTTTACTGAAACTTGATTATAAAGTCTTCTGGAGTCCAAATCTGATTCAAAGTCAATTCAAATCCATGGAAAATCTGTAGAATTTCCGTAACGGCCCTTCCAGGTAATACCAAGGAAACCCATATAGCATGAATTTCTTGGAGTCACTGTCCAATAGCCTCTCTTGGTACCACATCCAATTAAAGATCATCACACAATGCCACTCAAAGACAGCAGCTGACTAGCTGGCAATTACTGGCTCTTTCATGCTGAAAATGTATTTGTCCCAGGGGAATAAGGCATCTGCATAATTAGCAAAAGCAGTTACACAGAAAATAATTAGCTTGCTGAAAGCCCAAAGGGGGAAAAACTATAATTTTTGCTTCAAGAGGCTGACTAATTATATGCCAAATAACAAAACAGAGATGCACTGAGAATCATCAAGAAATCCAGCATGGATTTTAACTTCATATTCTAGCTATAAGGGCTGCTGGTAGCCTAGCAACAAGCAGCATACTTGGGCATGCCAAAACCTCCTCTGACTTAATGAAACACCTCAGATTACTATGCAAACCTCCCCCACCCCACTATGCATTTGATTCTTGTGTTACTAAAGGATAAAAACAAAGCCTAGCCAAAAAAACAATCAAACAATTCAAGATAAACTCAAACAAGCACTAATGGACTACAGTATAGAAAGATAAGCCAAAGCAAAACGTAAATTATTTTCAGAGACTTGAAATTCAGTCTGATTAGAGTTGACTCATTAGATTTCTTCTTTGGGTTAAGAAAACGTCCTATTATATTAAGCAACTTTTCTAGTAGTCTGTGTAAGATTTCTGTTTGTTTGTGTCTTGGGAACCACTAGATATGAAAACTTTAACAAGTTAGAGCAACTCATTAATCTCCAAAGTACTGCTGATATACAGAGAGCGCTACTGCAACTCCTTCCTTTTACTTGACTCCTCAGTGAACTGGCAGAGGAAACTGTTATCCCAAACAGTCTCAGAGCCAAGAGACCAGTTTTTACTGTGTTCCACCATTCCAGAAGCCACAGCTGCTGTCCCAGCTGCCCAGTACCACCACTGTGTTCTGCACTAACAGAGGTTTGACAACCACTTTCAAGTCTCGCTGTGATTAGCACAGCTCTGGTGCTCAGTTATGAGTGACCTTTCTGCCAATAGCCTGCTCTTGGTTACCCACAAGAGAAGCACATTCACAGTCATCCACCCAACCACTCTGCCAGATTCAAGAGTTAACAAGACTGAGCTATTTCCACTATTTCCTGAGAAAGGCAAATCTTTTGCATGTGCAATATCTATCACCATCCTCCCTGGTGACTCTGACAACTGCTGAAAGTGTCACCTTTGTTTAGAAAGTGTCAGGGACGCAAGAAACCTGACAAATTTAGCTTGTCTTTCTCTCACAGGCCACAATAAACTTGTGACTGTGGGTGAAGATAAGCCTCCTTTTGCTGGCTTACATAATCTCAGAAAGATAAACTGAACGTTGCACAGAGCTGTTGACACACAAGATAGGACGAGCATGTAACACTGTATTTGTGCGGTGCTTAAAGGGCAAGGAAGAAGCAACAAACAAGCCTATGGCACTAAGGGAAACTGAACCCTCCCCTCAAACACTCATAAAAAATGTTAATAAGTCATGTTCTCATTACTAACTTCACAAATGAGAACTACTTTAATTCTGCAACTATAGAATTTATAGAACAACTTTTTCATTTCTAGGGAAGATGAAAAGGTTCTGGCAGAACAACAGGAGATCCTACACTTTGCTCTCTTTGACCCTTAACACTCCTCCACCCTCCCTTTTCCCCCAGGCTACTTTTTTGTCTCAATGTTTCATACAGGAGATTTTACGAAGGAGAAATCCTACCACACACACAGACTCCAGAGATTGCATCCTGCCACAGCACAAAGCAAGAACAGGGAGGCATTAGAAGATCAGGTTAAACAGAGTGCAGAATACTGCAAGTACTCAGGAGTACTTGTGCTGGGAGGTACTGAAAGCCTGTCCATGGAGTCAGAAGATGGGGATCATAACATCTCAGGACCTTGATGCACAAAAAGGGTAAATCTTTCACTGAATCAGTGACAAAGGGGTATAAAAGAAAAGATAATTTTCAATGAAGCCTAAAAGTAGATCTGATGCTTCAGCTGTAGCAATACATCTCAGATCACAGGTCTGCCTCCTATAAACACCAACCAATAGCAATCTACATAGTACAATGATGCATCAAATTGCTTTTTCTTTTTTTGAAAGTTCATTCTATTCCACTGCTAGCAAGACAAAAATTCCAGCTTAGCCTAGCCAAGCAGAAAGCAAGGAAGTTGAATCAGCAGTAAATCTGTTCCAGTTCGAGAAGGGGTTTCAGAGAAATCACCTGGAGGCTGGGAACCTAAACAAGTTTGCAAAGGGATTAAATATTTACTTCCCCTCCCACCTGCTAAAAAAGAACAAGGACATTTGTTCCCCAACTGCACTTTTTTACCCCTGTAAGCCTCATCCACCTGGACAAAAAAATAGACCCATATTATGCAAAAGCCTAATTTTAACCCATTCCATCACAGAGGAACCCTTATCAGGTCTTCATCATTCCCAAACATACAAGAAAAATACATCACATTTCTGAATAACCCAAACTATAACTTCAGGATTTTCAAGTCAGTTAATTTTATTAATTCTGCAGGGATGAAGTTTACTGTGTTGTAAAATGGTTATGGCAAGAAGAATGGTGCCCAGAAGTGAAAAAGGGGTTTTTTTTCTATTTAAAAGAGAAAACATCTCTCTGCTCTCCTGACTTTGAAGAGCATGGTAGGAATGACTGGGACATCACCTCCCCTACTCCTGGCCCTGCAGAGGGTGTGTGCTTGATAGGAACACACAGTGCTGAACTCAGATTCTTCATCTGCTCTACTCAAATGCCAGCAGAAAGATGCATTTTCTCACCAAAACTTCTCACAAAAATCTACTATTAAGCAATACCTATTAAATGTATAATACCTGTTAAAATTATTTCTTAGCTCATAAGCTTATCTGTAAACACAGTAATAAACACTTGTTATTACAGTAAGCAAAATACTAGTCTCAGACAAGACAGAATTAAAGCACAGATTAAGGGTCTTTGGCTATCAGTCCTAAACATACAAAATATGCAAATTTAGTGTCCTGGTTTGGGACAGATTTGGGAGGAATCCCAGACACTTAGGAACTGCAAAATACAAACAACGTGAGCTTGAAACAGAACACTGCTGCATTATTGTGTACACTCTCTGTGCCTTTTAGGGCATTAAACTGAAAAGGCAATTCTTCTCTGAAATTACTATTTAATACACCTTATGAACAATTTACTTGCACGTGGACTTGAGAACAGGAGATGTATCTCCCTCATGTAATTCAAGAGGAAGAGAAGACAGTTATAGCACCACCTTCTCTTCTCAAAACTTAGGCTTCCTTCTTCTGATACTACAAAAATAGAGCAGACAAACTAAACATCCATTTTATTTGTTGCAAAGGCACTGTGGATATTTCGGAACAATCACCATCTTGCTTCCCCCAACAGAATGCTTGCTGAATATCCATTTGAATGCCTCACCAATCGAAAACTGCTAAAAGCACCAAACAGAGAGTACAAGTATTTCTACTCACCAACTGAAGTCTGGACCATGTTTCCAGATTTTTGGACCTCATCGAATTTTGTAAAAATTACATTCAACCTGTTTGAAAGTTAAAAAAATACACAATGAACAACTGAATTTAAATTTTAGGAATATCAGAATCATAAAATCACTAAGGCTGGAAAAGACCTCTAAGGCCATCGAGTTCAACCTTTAACCCAGCACCATGTTTAGCAGTAAACACCATGTTTACTACTAAACCATGTCCTCAAATGCCACATCCACATGGCTTTTGAACACTTCCAGAGAGGGTGATTCTACCCCTTCCCTGGGCAGCCAAATTCTAACATCTTATGATCTTATAGAAGAGATTTGGCTTCACTCAGCTCAGGTCATTTGGAGCACTGTCAAAAATGTCAGCAGAAAATGTCAATGCAAGGAAGTTATTTTAATATTAAAAAAAACAAAAACAACAACATCAACACACAAAAACTGAAAGGAAAACCTGAGATATAATTGAAAATGCTACATTACTGAAGATGTGATAAGGCTAATTGGAGACACATTTCCAGTTCACCACCACTTTTTCTATCTTAACTCTTTACAAAAATACCACAAAACACACCCCTAAAAACCAACTTGACACAACATTTGTCTTTGGCCCTGACACCTTCCCATTTATGTCACAGGTCTAGCAGAGCAGAAGATTCTTATCACATCTCATCATTCCTTCCCAGTGAGTTTATTACTTTAAGGCACATTGTGGGAGCAGATGTTTCCACTGAAGAACAAGAGGCAACAACAGTGCTGCCTCCACCCGCATGTACCCCAACTCCAAAACCACCTCTGAGCACTGACAAGCTGCCATCTACTCCATCCTCAGGGCTAACCATGCTCTGCCCTGAGCACTGGAGGCAAGATGCAGAGCAGCTTCCTAATGCACCTGAAACAGCAGAAGCAGAGGCACATGGCTTTGGTTTTGACAGAAGTTTGGTTGCTTTTTCAGGTGTGGGTGGGGTTTTCTGGGGAGGAAGGGGGCAGAGGAGGGAAGCTGCTGTTTTTTTAAAATAAAATCTTAAAACTGATTCTTCAGTTTGTGAGTTTTTGTTGTTTATGACAGCCTAAGTTGCATAAACACAAGCTACTCTGAAGTGTCTCCTCTCTACATATGCAGAACATACAGGAAAAATATTAATTCCCTTAATCTTAAATCAGTTAACTAAATATCTGTAATAATTTTTGTGGTTTTCCAAAGATGCTGTGGCATACTTGGGCAAAGGTACAGGATCTGCACTAAGTAAATCTGAGTGCTTATCAGATTAAAAAATAAAAATAAAAAATGAAACAATGTTCCTGGGAAAAGGCTCAGTCATGAGGTTCCTGAAGTCTTCTGAAGGAAGGAAGGGAATAAAAAGCAGCCCAAAAATAGTGAAGCTCTAAGGACATTCTCAACTTACCGAGACTGGGGTAATCCTTTTTTACTGAGATCAGCCCTTACACGTTCACCAACATGTCTGTAAATTTCCACAAGGCTGTTTATTGCTGCATCTCGAACCTGGATATGAGACATGAGAGAAATCAATCATCTTTACAATTTAAATTAATAAACCCCTAGTAAGTCCTATCTTAGAGAACTAAATTTGTCTATTTCTCAGCAACAACAGCTGCCAGTATACACATTACCACACAGTTCAAGAAGGAGCTTCCAACCCTGCCTTTCACTTGTTAACAGTATCAGCAGGTAATTGAATTGAAAAGGCAGTGAAGGTGTACGATGAAATGTTTCATGCAAAAGGAGCTTGGCTGCCTTTGCCAAACTCCTCCCATTGTATACAACAGGTACATTTACTGGATGAAAAAAGGATAGAGACACAAACAGACCTTATATTACTGGGATATTATCAAATAAACTGATTTTTAATGCTGTCTTAAAAACTTACATTTCTATGTTGATAACAAAACAGGGAGGAAGGGAGGAGTAATCAATCACCTGAGTCACCATGAATTTTGCATATTTTCCAAACTGATTTGCAAGAAATTGCTGAGCACATCCTTCCTTGCAGCCAACAGAAGAGACATAAATCTGATTAAAGTGTCACCTTTCTGTACTTAAACCCTTCCTCCACTAGACACAGCAGGGAGAGAAGGTAAACAAACTGCTCTGCCTAGAGAAACATCGACTGTGAACTTAGGCTTCTCAGAGAATGGCCCAGCAGCTACCCCCACATACACCCCAGAGTAGACATGGAATATCCTGAGACACAAGCTACAATTGCCTGTAGGTGGGAGTCAGAGGGCAGGCACACATACCCTGCCTCCTAGCCAAAGAAAACCCCAACACTTGACTCACATCCACCTCTCCCCGTTCTCCTGCTCCGCAGCCTGCCCACTCAGCAGGTCCCTGGCAGCCTCCAAACCCCCCCTCCACTCATGCCAGCACTCCTGCCTCTCTCCTCCTGCCCATCAGCCCCATTTGCCACCAGTGCTGCTGGGCACAGCAGTCTGTGGGGACTCTCTGGTGCCCCCAGTTTCTGAGCACACAGACCCCAACCCAGCCTGAGCACACCAAGGACTGCCCTGTGTGTACAGCTAAACAGAGGCACAGCTGCAGGACTGTAAATCCCAAGGAGCAAGGCAAGGAGCCCCCACCATCTTACCTGGTTTACTCTTCCACAGCAATAATAAAGCTTTAGTAATTTTATTTTTGAGAAAATGATCAGAGTTTAAGTACTGTTATCACACCAGATGTACATTGGGTTACTCAATCACATCAGCTGAAAACAACAAAAGCACTATTTCTGAAAAGGGCTCTGATAGAACAGCTTCCACATCCACAACAAAAGAAAAAAAAAAAACTGGACTTGACCGGGAATTGTTTCTCGATCCTCTCTCCAAGAGAGGGCAGCAGTGACCGAGCCCAGCAAGTCTCCCAGCACTCAGGAGGCACCAGCAGCACAGCAGCAGCTCCAGGGGAACCCAGGACCAGCCCCAGGGCAGACACTGTTTTACCCAGAGCCAATGTCACAACGATTTCTGTCTGACCAATTCAGGCAGAGGCTTTCTGGGGATGAGGGACCAGACCCAGGAAAAAGGGAAAGAGATCAGCCTTGTTCCCCCTGCAGCTGGATACAGGACAAGGAGCTGTGCCAGGCACAAGGAAGAGGCAGCACAGAGGGAAAATGTCTCAGTGCCCGCACCAACTTTCCAGTTAATTCAACAGCTCACCTATGGCAGGACCAAAGCACCTGTGTGCTTAGCAAGTCCAAGCCCTAAGCCCAGGATTTCCTTGGAGGATAACAGCTTGCTTACTCCCAGCTCAGAACTACATAGAACCCTAAACATTAAATTTCTTGGAGCAGTGGTTTTACCATCCTGCACTGGCACAAGCAGCAAGGGAAGGCTCCTTCACTCTCACTACTCCTCTTAGCAAGGGGAGACCCTGACAGCCACAGAAATCTGGCCAACCCCCCAGAGCAAACACAAACCCATTCTTCAGCTGGACACCCCACATCTCCTTCCAGCTGAACACCCTCTCCAGACCTGGATCACAGATGCATCACCCATGCTGGCAGAACAACCAACAGCATTACTCAAAAACTGCTAGTCCACATTACACAATGAGTTTGAATACTACCTCTTCACCTCCCTCTTCTCACTAACCCCACATACTTGCACCTAATTCCAAACAAGACAACAGGCACTTAGGAGCAACAGATTTTATTCCACTTGTATTTTCATTGGGTTGCACTGCTGATTAAAGGTCCTGGTACAGGTATTCTTCACCCCCTATTCAGAAACTGCCTGTACAACCTCTGGCAGTGCACATGGCCAGGCTGTCTGACTGGCCCCATTTGCCCTCCCTGCCCAGACTGGTTTCTCTCTGAAGGTGAGGGGTGCTGCACTGAGCCCAGAGGGATCCCTGCAGCCTCCCCTGTATTCAGGCTCCAAGGAACAGGAGTTCCCTTCCCACAAAGATTTCCCTCTTCTGTTCATCTCACCTGCAGATTCATGTTGTTCTACTGAACCTTGGAGTAACTGATATGCTGGTTTGGACACACTTCAAATTACATCTCTCCAAAACCAGCCAAGGGTTCTGTGTGCACAGTATTGTTCAGAGCTCACCACCAGCAGTACAATTAGCTCATTTACCAACAAGGCAACCAGCACAACCTTTAGATGTGACTCACAGCAAAAGCTCACCTGGCTGTTTGGATCTCCAAGTAAGTTACATATATGTGGCACTATCTTACTCAGTGTTAAACTCTGAGCTCCAGATCTGGGAATAAAGAACAAAAAGCACCATTATGAATCAGAGCAGGCTCGTGTACACAACACATGAGGTTCGCAGAAGGTTCTGACTTACGCATTGAGTGTTGCAATAAGGCAGAGGCAAATCCCTTCTCTTGTCCGAAAATTCTTGTGTTTGAATCCTCCCAGCATCCTGTCCCACACATACTGAGGAAGACAGGAAAGAGAAAAAAATAAGATGGGATAAGAAACAGATTCTGTCTTCCAGCAGACATACACCACACCACCTCTGGAGCTCAAATACAAGCTTTACACACATCCAAACAGAACAGGACAAAAAGGAGCAAGGTACTTTTAGATCTGACTATTTCTTTGTTTTGCGCTGACTTCACAGTAACTCCCCACTACCTAAAAATATACTTACAGAAAGCAAGCACTGTACAAAAACCTGCAACAATATAGCTCTTGACATATACCCATCCCATCCTTGGGAAATCCACTGACATACTCTCGTGTATCCTGTCAGGCAACAGCCTTCCCAAGAGGAGTAAACATCCTATAACAAGGTCTAGGGAGATGAAGCCATTTCAGACAGAAAAATGGCAAAGAAAACCTTCTGACAGAACAAAAGGTTTCTTTTTTTTTTTTTCACAGTCAGTCCTTCATGCTATGGAGGACTCCTGAACATACCTGAGGGTTAGCAGCTTGTTCCATGATTTTCAGCAGCAAGGTCTGATCCTGCTCCCTCACTGAGTCCTTAGAATCTCCCAGCCTATCAAGTAAACTTGGCAGCACTAAGGAAAGAAAATGGGAACATTCAAATCCCTCAGGGAAAAAAAAAACTTAACAGTGGCAGAGCCCTTCTGCTCTCCCCCCAAAGCCCAATGGAGGCAATAGCATCACTGCCCTTCAGCAGAGCATGAAAACCACCAAGAGCCTCCCAACTGCTCTCCTTGGAAGAAAGACAGCTCTGAGTCCAGCAGCCAGTGCAGGCGCCGCAGAGTGATGGTGACACTCACACAGAGACCCCTCACCTGTGCCAATCTGGGCCTTGAAGCGATCTTGCAAGCGGGACACCAGTGCAGAGATGATGTCAATCCCCAGGAGAACCACCTGCAAGCACAGAACAGGCAATGAATTAAGAGTGCACTACAACTGTGATTGCTGCTCAGTGCTAAATTCATATGTATAGATGTGCAAGGTACACAAACCATATGCATAAACCATTTCAGTATTTGCTGTAACTAGCATTCCTAATTCATTGCAATTATTACAATTATAATTAGAAAATGGAATACACTAAGAGTTGCTTAATTATTTACTGGCAGAAACAAAACCAAGCACTTTCATGACATAACTGGAATTCAAAGAAAGACACCTAGTTTGAGAGAAGCTTCATGACAGGTTGCAGATCAGAAAACCTGCTCTGATTTACTAAGCTTACTTACTAAAAAAAGGCACATCACATACTGTAGCCTATATGTGAAACACTTCACAAAACACTATAGATCATGATCGTGCTGGTACGAGACACTTCTCCCTATGTTTTTGGATAAGCACCGAGGTTAATCACCCCTGGAAGTGTTAGGGACAGCCAGGCTTCTGAGGTGGTGCCACCGGGACTGTTCCAACACAGCCCAGCTCCCTGTACATACACACAACTGTACATATATACACAAACAACCAGGGCAGTGGTCATGGCCCCAAGCCTGCCAGAGCTCAAGGAGTGTTTGGACAAGGCTCTCAGGCACATATGGGATTTCTGGAGTTGTCCTTTGCAAGAGCCAGGAACTGCAGTGGGTGATCCTTGTGAGTCACTTCCAGCTCAGGACATTCTACGATACTATCATACATTCATGTATTTTTATTCCCGTGTATACACGTATACAGCTGTACTCGTTGTGTACCCGCTGTCCCTCCCTGTACCGGGAGCTCAGTTATCTCCGCAGCCGCGCGTTACCGGAGCGCTCACCGGAGCCGTGCCCTGCAGTGCCGCGGCCACTCGGCAGAAGGCGCGCTCAGTCGCCGCTGCCGCTGCGCGGTGGCCCCGCCCTCTATGCAAATCAGCGCCCGTCTGGCGCAGAGCACTCTGGGTAGTGGCGCTGCCAAAGGAATCGAACCTGGGTCGGAGCCGCCCGGGGGCCCCGGGCCCCGCGCGGTGCGCGCCCCCGAGCCGGGAGTCGGGCAGCGGGCGGACCGGGGGCGCGCCGCCCCTCGCCGGGACCTAGGCGGGGTTCGCGCTCCCCTACGGGCGGCGCGCCGCAGCCACCGCCAACCGTCCTTATCTGGGGGTTGCGCGGCTGCTCAATGAGCGTATGGCGAGAGCAGCCCTGCTAACGCCTTAAACAACACAGCAGCGCCCGCTCCGAGCGTGGCGCAATTTTTGGAACCTCGCACCGCGGCGTGTGCGCGGCGCGTTCTGAACAACGCTCACTTCGAGCTCAACCGAACATTCCATGTCGCTATGCGGGACCCGCGTGGGGCTGCGACCTCCTGGCACCGCTCCCGCTTCGCGGCACCGCCCCCATTCTCCCTTCCCCCTCCACCCACAGCGCTGCTCCCAGCGGAACCCGTCCGGCGCACCCGCGGCGCTGCGCTGCGCTGACCCCCGTGCGCTACTCGCGCAGCAGCGGTCTGTCCACAGCCCTCAGCCTGTCACATGGATTCGCTCCACATTCGGCTCCGAACACCCAGGGAACCAGACGTAGTGTGGCAGGGGAAACAGCCTACCACTGCATTCCAAGTATCCTGTGAAAAAAACCTTCATAAATACCAGCCCCTGGATCCTAACTTCTCCCAACATACAACTTCACCTTCTCCAAAGAGCGCCTGCAGTCTTCTCCCCTGACAGTAACAGACCCCTCAACACTGCCAATTTTTAATTCAACAATATTTATTCATACACCAAAGGAGCTTTTTCCTTTTTGCTTTTATTAAGCTGTGTTTCGTTTTCACATTCATCTCGCACACTGGATTTAATCTACCATTGACAAATGCTTAGCCAGCTGCCCTAAGGCCTATCGCTGCCTGTGTCTGCCGGCTCAGGGGAGCCTCCCGCCTGGGGTCCGGCAGCAGAGCCCCAGCAAGAGGGTGAGCTCCAGATCCGCATCAGTGGAGAGACGCTTTTAGGGAAAGTCAATGGGACTCTGAGTGCTAGTCACCATTCACAGCTGTCTGATCAGAGCCCCATCAGGGCAGCATCCTGTACAGAGATAAGTGTGCTGCCTGCAATTACAGAGATGTGCCCCAGGGATAAATTCGATCCCGGGAGAAGAAGGAATCCATCTCTTCTTCAAACTGCCCGAAAGCCAGGAAGAATGAGGGGAACTCATCACTCAAACATGAAAGGAAACACATGCACAGTGCAAACATACCCTGCAGTTCACCCCCAGGAGAAGGCCAGGAGGATGAGCTAAGCCATGCACGACTTTTTGCTGTTGTCCTTATAAATTAGCACAATTATTACAGTGGTGCTTGGACAGCTATTGAGGAAACAGCAACTGGGGTGAGCAAATGTTACTCCCAGCTACGCTGGATTCATTTATCAACCCCAATGTGACACCTGCCTCAGAAGGTCAGATGCAGAAAGCAGAAATCATGTATGGATTGACAGAGTCAACAGATCCGCTACAGACTGATAACAGACAACCGAGGGCATGGCTGGCAAATGAACAAAGAATTAATTGAATTCCAGCCCTGCTGCATTGCACTGACTGCACTGAAGAGCCCACCCGTTCACTGCTGGAACAGTTACTGAAGCTCTGCCTGAATTAACACACACCAAGGTCCAAGAGGAACCCATGGGCCCTGTCAGCAGCCATCCCACTGCCATGATCCCGATGCAGGCCTCTCCCCCGGGAGCCAGCTGGCAGGCACAGCTCCACACCAAGGCACAGGAAGGGCAGCTCCCCATCCGAAATTCCAGATAATGCTGCAGTGCTGATAACTACAGAGCTATTCCAGGCACATCAGCACAGATCTTTTAGCCTCCTATTTACACAAGCCCCCAAAAGAGCGATTTTAGAATCAGAGAGTGACAGCCCTCAGCCTGAGGGTCTGCTTCAGCTCATTTGCCTCCTGAGGTTCCCCAAGACAGTCAATAAAGCAAGTAGTGCCACCCAGTATTCAGCTCATTTGGCATCTGCTGCTGCTTTGCCTTGTCTCAGAGTGCTTTCTGTAGGCGCCAAGGGCTGTCAGCAAACCCTTCTCCTGCCTCTCTTCAAATGCCAGGTCATCTCTCCTAGTAAAGAAGTCTCTTGTTAGTTCCCAGGATGCAACACAGCCTTTCCCAATACAGACAGTACTTTTTTTCAGAACTCAACAAAAACAACTCAAAGCATCTGTCCTTTAATATCTGGGTGGTATTGAAAGACTTGCAGGCAGCTCCCCATATCAGACAGCAGACAGTCCACCATCATCTGCTCCAGCAGTACATGGTCACCTAGCATGGCAGACAAATCCATCCAGTTTAAAACAAGACACACCTAAACACACTCCATAAAAGGGTAAGGAAGCTGGACAATCCAGCATCAGCTGATTGAGCACAAAGAAGCCAGAGTGAATTGGCTCCAGGCCACCCCAATAGCCTGGACAAACTAGGAGGGGAGACAAGGCCTTCCCTCCACCCACCACACCATGCCACAGCAGGGATGTGGTGTTGGCTGCAGGAGCCTTCATCCCCCCGCTTTGCAGGGAAACAGCAGTGGGGCGGGCAGTACATCCCCACAAAATCACTGCACTCTGCCAGCCTCCTGCTGAACCTTCCATGCCTGGCAGCTTGGGACCTAAATGGGAATGCTGGAGAAAGCTTCTACAGCAGCTGTGACACCAGCTTGCTTAATGCTGCTTCAACATGCTGACTGCCACCACTGGTGACACAGCTTAGCTATTTCACTTTGAACTCCGTCTGAGAAGTTTTCTTTGGAGAAGGGATGGGAAATGGAAGACAAAACTTTTAAATCTCAATATGAAAAAAAAAAAAAGAATTGCAAGAATATTCAACCAGGGTTTTTCTTAACAGTTACTTAGATAATCTTTTGGATTCCTAAGCAAAAACATGGAGAAGCACTTGCATACTTGGAGTAAATTTACTATACTTTTGAAAAAAGTGTAACACTTCAGATTACACACTGACAAGTCCAAGGCAAGCATAGATGGCTCACATCACTGCTGGTCTGATCAGTGCTGATCAGTCAGAGAAGGAGCAGTTCTAATTCCTTGTGACATGAAACATCCACCACAACTGAACTGGGCACTCAAGACCAAGCTGAAGTTAGATGATATTGGCAAATTTAGTTTTGAAGCCAGGTATTTTGGGTCAGCACAGCAGTAACCGAAGTCCTGACAGAGAAACCTAGAATCAGCTTCTGAAATGCTGTATCCCACCTGCACACGACCATAACCACATCCACCCTGGAATAGTCCATCTCCTTCTGCCATTCCAAGAGTTAACATTTATTTCCCAAGGCAGCACCACATCTGCACTGGAAGCATGAATCCATTTCCTCAGCCCAACAATCCTCACACAGACACAGGTACTAAGTTTTTTTGTACAACACAATTTGCAAAACCAACACCAGCAAAGAAAAAGGCAGCAACAGTAGCACAACTGGTTTTACTGGAATGACTATAAGCTATGGTAGAAGAGCTGAATGGGGGAAAACTTTAAATATATATTCTTGGGTTCTTTCTCTAGACTGATGAGATACCATCCATTCTGTCGCAGACACCACCATGAAAATCCTCAAATTCCCTGATGGAATTAGGTGAACCAAAACACCCAATAAAACCACCAGCACTTGTAAAATAAGCAAAAAACTGGTTATTGAAAGCTGTTCTTCATTTACCAGGCTGGTAACAGATGAGCAATTCAGTAAAAAATGCATAGTTCTACAGTGAAATAAATTCCAGGAGAACTAAGGTCATTTAAATGTTTGGAGACATTAAGAAAGGGTTGTCAGAAATTATCTCTACAGAGATGTATTTTTACCACTACTGTTAGGACACAAGGGCACCTTTCATGTGCAAAAGCAAAAAATTCCAGTAACTATCTTCTGGATTCAGTAAAAAAAGCCAACAAAAGCCCCTCAGTTGTCTGTCTCTTGATCTAAAAGCTAGAGATTTGGTAGAATGCATGAGAAATTCAAAGCAATTTAAAGAAAATGCACCACAGAGCAAAAAGTTATCATTACAAAAATTCCACAAAGACAAACAGGGTGATGCTTAAAAGAACATGATCACCTTGAAATGCAGACATCTGCTTCCAGAAAAGCTGACAAGTATGTCCCAGGTGAAAGAGCTGGACCAAGTCAGCCCTCAATCACAGTGCTCCCTACTCTGCCTCTGCTCAGGGGAACTGAAGGGAAGAGTTCCAAAGAATAAATTCACCCTGTTTTGCAAAGATTCTCAACTGGTCCTTGAGTGGATGTGTATGATGAGAAGAAGAGCAGCCACTAGGCTTTCTCCAAAGGACATGTTGCAGAGTCACTGCTGTGGAGTACAGGAGGCTTTTGTACCCTGAGCAAGGTCAAAGGTCCAGGCAGCACAGCAGGTAAATCACCACTGACACAAAATACAGTCTGGTAAGTCTCCAGGGAAGCAGGACTCATGGTAATACAACAGGAGACTTTGCAGTTGAAAGCAGAGTTACAACTTACTTCACACTTTCACATCTCAATTACCCCAAACTCTGCTGGAAAAACAGAAGCAGCACCATTGTTTCAGAAAGGTGGTCCTGCTTATGCAGATTCTTACAGCCATGGATACTCAATGCTTAGTGTCTTCACATGAAACTACATCAAAACAAAACACCTGCCCTACCAACTGCAATTGCCTTTGGTTCCTCACCACAAAACAGTTAAATATCTTAGTCACAAACACTGCCACTATTCCGTACATTTCCACTGCCCCCAGCTGAGCATTTACACTTACAGCCAGGTCCTCAGCCAGGAAGGAAAAATTAATGTAACCTTGTGAGCACGGATGAGATCTTGCCCCGGGATCAGCTTGGGATCAGCACCACTACTTCCCTGTAGCTTTGGTAACTAGTTGCATCTCAGAGCTCAAGGCATAATGAAGCCTCATACAATGAGGCTTCATTGTATGAAGCATTCCTTTTGCTACAGAAAAGCAAAAAGAATATAGCAATGAAAACAACAAGGCCATTGCATTGCCCTGTTTAATTTTTTGTAGGAAAACGGAAAGCCTTTATTATGGCAACTAATCAATTGCCAGCACAGCAATGTGCCTTATTAACAGACCAGGCTGCTTTACCTAATAACATTGCCTTCCCCTCCATTAGCAGCAAAAGGCTGCTACAGTGCACAGAGCAAGTGAGAAATCACACTGGGAATGTGCCTGCAGGCAGAACCATATTAGCTGGAGCACCTCAAAAGCTCCAAGCACAGAAGCAATGACCCCAACTCCATCTCTAACACTACAAGAATAGAAAGGGTCAACACATTTTAAAACTGGAACAGAAGTGTTTCTGAGGGTTTAGACAGCATCTGGAAAAAAACAAGGGAAGCACACAACCTAGCAGATAATCACTGACAATCTTCTGCTCCCTTAGGACGCACAAAGTCAGGTAACAACTGTGAGGATATTCTAATATCCAGATACTCCCCTTGATCACCAGTTCCCAAGCTTCTGAACATCTGCACTTCCAGATTACACCATTCAACACCAGCTTTTATGAGGAATAGCAGTACTGCAATGCAATGATGACAGGATGCATGGCCAGCCTCAGGAGGAGGGCACCAAAGAGGCGCAGACACAGCAAAGTCCCACCAGCTGCTGGCAATGTGAAAAAAGCTGGGGATCAGTCAGGGAGGCAGAGCAGCCACAGTGGCGAGGAGTAGGCAGCAGCCAAATTGAGTAGGAAACTTACTAGATGATGACAGCTCTTGCTAGGTCATGGCTAATGAAGCTTTTGTTCTTGCCTTGTTTGGGAAGAAAGGAATACAAGCAATTAAAAATGCAATAGCATTTTCAGTAGCCCCAGTCTTTGTAACACTCTGGAAACACCCTAAGACCTAGAGCTTTCACAGCACCTCCCACCCTGCACAGACAGACCGCCTGCTCAGCATGTACCACACAGTCCTACGCCTTTGGAAAGCGATTCCAGACACAATCAGCAACAGCTTAATGGTACAACAGTGAAGAACTCCATTCAGAAAAGAAGAAAGGTTCAAGATGCCTTGTCAGCCACAGAAAGATACAATAGCCCAGGAAAGTGAAGATGCTGGGTAAGTGAAAGTGCTAGGCAGAGAAAAGGGTGAGAGGTGGGAAGAAGAAATTCCACAGAGGAAGGCACCACTTCAGCCAGAATCCTGCACATACTCTTTCTGACCCATCTGGGAGAAAGCCCAGAGGATGACCCTTAAAGGCATGGGTTAAAACACTTCCCAGTCTCACCAACACCAGTGAGGGGTGCAGCTGAGCTACATCTAAACCAACATCTACAGCAGCCACAAGACCTAGCACAGCCCATACAGTATGATGCTTCCCACTGTTCTATAAGGTCAGTGAAGACAGAGCTACTGCCTAAGCTGTTCATTACACCAGTTTCTTCTTTTGCCATTTCCTCTTATTCCCTCTCCAAGCTATTCTTAATTGCTGTTTCTCAATTCATGTCAAACAACTTTAAGGGAAAACTTTCAGGGGCTTATCATCAGCACCATACTCCAGCTAAAACCAGATCCCCAGCAAAAACAGTGCCACAAGAACAGAGAACGGGGGGGGGAGGCAGACAGTCCCAGTGCTGACCTGCTTCCCTGAGTATGCCTATGCAGGTGGAACCAGACCTCACACCAGCAGATATGTACCAGTGCCCGTCTGCAAGCTGGGCAGCTGTCAGCATGTGCTCTGCTTGAGCTGCTGTGCGATCCTGCAAGGGACAGTGATGTTTGAGTTAAGTGACACCACTGGCCCCAGCCTAGCACTCTGCAGACCTTCTTACACAGCTTTTGGCTCAGCAGCTTCAACCACTCTGTAGCCCATGCATGCTTCTTGCAACTAACTATGCCTTACATCCAGCTCTTCGCACAGCTCTTGATCAAGTCCAGCATAATTTTTAATATTGTTTAACTTTTTGCAATTAGATCTCTTTCAAGACTTTGATCTATCTGGTCTAGGAAACCAACGAAAAAATATTCTGTCTCTGCCCATTTAAAAGTTAATTCTAGCTTAGAGGGTAATGCTTTCCACATGCTTCAGAACCAAATCCCACATGTCACTTAACACAAAGGAAACAGAAATTATTTAATGTTAATCTCCTCAGCTCCTTTTGACCTGTGTGTCTATGCCTTTGCCTTTTTGGCTGTCATCATTGAGATCTGGAGCAACAGCTCATGCATCACTGTGAGCTCTCACAAGAGAATAAAACATCTGTTTTCCTCCCTCAGACTGAAAACAGACGCCTTTTTAGTTGTGTCCAACAGATACTCAATTATACGACAGCATAGTGAAGCACAATGCATCTAAATCAGGGCACACCCTCGGGCCACATGGGTGCCTGGCATGTGGTCAGGAACCCAAAAAGGCTCTGCGATCTCAGGCAGGCTACCTATGCACCAGTATCCAGGGTCTGGGATGCCTGCAGACATCAAGGGGAGTTTTCTTGCCAAGGCAATGTCTGCAGAACTGCTCTGAAGCACACACCACATGCACCAAGTACTGTGCAGTCCCACTGTGGCTCTGCTGTGTACCTGGGGCTTCTCTAATAAGCTGTCTGGAAAACCCAATTCCATACAAAAACCACTCCTTATCAACCAACTCACCTGACATTCCAGATCTCAAAAGAGGTGATAGTAGTCACCATGGGACAACTCTTCAACAAAACCTGCCTGGAGAGATTTTTCTGGCTACTGTAGCTACTGTAGTCATAGCATAACTCACTGCTATGAAAAACTCCTGCAAACGACACCTGGGGAAGCCCAGCCACAGCAGAGTGAGGTGAACAGCCTGGCAATCACTGGATCAAGATTCAGCTTGGGACACATGGATGGGCTGACACTGGTAAGACAGCTCAAGCAGTGCCTGTTCCATGGCTGTTTCTGTGGCTGAAGCAATCCAGTCTTCAGACCTGTTCAACTGCAAGCATTTTACAGACCAAAAAAAAAAAACCCACCCCAAAACCAAAATAAACAAACAATGAAGCCCCCACCCCCCAACAAATCAAAAAGAAGAAAAAAAAAAACCAAACCCTTAGCCAAGCCAAAACAAACCAACCAAAAAACACCAACCACAAACATGGGAAAAGAAGGGAATTCTATATTCTGCACTGCTTGATGGAGCCAGGATTTTGCTAAGGGAAAAAGAACAAGCCATCTGAGCAGCTGACAGCACAAGTGGAAAACCAATTGGAAAATTATAGGGACAAACCACATACATTCTGGCTTCTATATCCAGCTCTAGAAACATATGTAAACAAGTCAGGCAAATAGCTCCTATCAATGCTCTAGTGCCACAGCTACACAAACAAGCATGTTAAGAGGTTTCCACATGTTAAAAAGTTTCCACAAATTCTTGTGGATTAATAAAAGTAAAGTGTTAATTAAGTGTTCAAATCAATCATTAGTTCTTGGATTAATTATCTTAAACGGAACTCTTTAGAACTGAAACAGATCAGAGGAACAGATAAGTGTAACAAAAGAAGCCACTCAGGGTTCAGCGCAGGTACACAAAGAACTGACACCTTGGGGGAGCTCAGCCAGACCAAGCAGGTACCTCCTGGACAGGCTCCACTCATCTTTCACAATGCTTTTACTACAGTTTTCTGTCCTTCACAACTCCTATTGTTATTTTCAACATGACAATGGCTAAGCTGAATCAAGTGTTTATATAACTTTTTTTGGTGTTTTTAGAAGACTGATGCCTTGTTTTGAAGTTCTGTTATTTTCTCAGAGGTTTGTTCTCACTTGACACTTGCTGACAAGATTAGCATTCTTGCTATCCGCTGCACAGGTTGGAAACTATGTAAGCCTTCCTGCTCCTGTAACTCCAAAAGTGGTTTATTTCCTTTGAGACACCTGTTCCAAACTGAAGTATCCCATAAGTATTATTTTTTGTTTTAAATAAAGCAACAAAACTTTCACACAGATGGGAAAGCATAGTCACTCTTACAACTCCAAAACCTGATGTCTTGTGAATTCTGAAACAAGACAGACAGAATGCTGGATGTGATAGTGTGCCACTGTTAACCTGACATGAAAAGGATGCCAGACTGCTTCCTCCCATCCCAGTCAGCCTTACTGCATATTCCAAACTGGGTAAAATGAAACAGTAGCTCTTTACTTTTAGCAAAAAAATGGGCCTCATTAATAAATTCAGCTGAGAATTTGTTTCTGAAGGCAAATTAGTTCAACACCATCTCCCCACCACTGCTCAAATTAGATCAGTCAGGCCACTTTTCTAGAGAAAGTGCTTTGTTGTACTTGATTCATAACACATAGGTCTTCAGCTGAAACTGACTTCTACTGTTCATTAAAACCTGCAACACTTTTCTATATTCTAGTTAGAAGCAGCCCTGTCAATCCAAAACCAGGTTTAACGAGCTGCTGTGTCACCACCTGTAAGACCCTGCTGACAGACTGTGAAACAGAAAAACTTATTTTATTTTTTTTAATCCTTCTCTATGTACAGTAGTATAAGCCAGGCAACATTTTTTAGCCCCCAAAGACTCCACCTACGTGATCTGACCCATGACAATCTCGGACTTCAACAGTGTATCACACATCTAATAAAGGATCTGCAACATGGATCAGGGAGCAAGATACACACACACTTCAAGTTCAAATACAGTCATAACAGGAATTGAGTTATTCTTTTCAGCAAAGAAAAAGGGATTGGGCTTTTGGTTCATTTATCTAGGAGGTTTTAACTTGACATCATCTGATAAAAGTAAAAACTTCAAAGTCACACAGTGATAGGCTTCAGTTACTATTTCTCTATCAGTCTGTCAGTGGCAAAGCGATTCAGGAAGGAGGAGGGATTGCTGCTGGCAAGTCTTGCAGTCTAAGGCACAGAGGCTATTTCAGCTGAATTGGAGATTGGGTTTCACAGATAGTAACTATTCAGGCTAGAGAACATAATTTAGAGGATTTAAAATATGACAATGCCCAAGGATAACACAGAAACATAATAAACTTTTCAGATAACACTGCTTGTACTACAGGTTAGAGATCAAGTGGCTGCTTTTTCTTAAAAACAGACATTTTAAGAGAAGTCAAGCAGGTAAGTTGCTGTCTTCCCCAACATCAACACCACAAACTGATTCAGAAGCAGATGCAGCTACAGTTACGCCTCTTCTTGCCCTTCATCCTTTTCTTCCTGTAGGTTAATAGCACTTTCCTGCACCATGGCAAGACAGGAGATACAAGGTAGTGTTTTTCATTAGTTTTCATATCCTCATCTAGAACTAGAGAGCATTATTACTATCATAAACTTGTCACACTGAGGTCTAGCAGTACTGTATGTTGGAAAGAGGTATTATTTGGCTTTTTTATATACATCTGCCTGCAGTGTTGGGACTGCGCCAGCATGCAGTCCAGTAACAAATGTAGTTCAGTCTAAAATCTATAGATGCAGGAAAAAAATATCCATGCAGGCCTACTCATATACTCACATCACCATTTAAAGAGATTTCTTCTCCATCTTTCAAAGGACTGGGAATTTGAGTGTGCCCATATACATTCTGTTCCTTGTCTCTGAATTTATACATCAAAGAAGATGCCACAGCCACAGAGCAACACCAACAAAAAGCACAGTTTCTTTATTAACTCTTTCTTTATAAAAAAATCCTCAAGAGGTATGCAGGCCCTGCAGTGGTTTCTGCTGTATCATGACATTTTCATTAACCAAAACTAAGGAATTTGGATTAGCTGCTACAGGCCCATCAGACTCTAGTCTCAGAAGATTCTGACCCATCAGACTAGCACACAACCAGAACGTTGAGCCAGCTGTCTGCATTCATATTCTCTCTGTCCAGAAACAGGACAGGAAAATCAGCTGTCGCTGTAAATTTCTCTCCTTTTGATGACTTAATTCAGAGTCACATAAATTCTATTAGGTAGGGAAAAAAAATTCCAGAAACAGATTTTTAGCTATTAAGCTACTTCAGTCTACTATGGAGACCACATGCTCTTTAAAGAGCTGCCCAATTATATGCTGACCTTACATGGGCTTTGATGGTTTCTTTAAGTGAGTCATTAAATAATCTAAGATAGTAAACTTTATTTTGCAAGACAGGTTAATGCAGTTACATTATTTTTCCATAAAATTCTTCTTGATCACTAGGATAATTAGGACTAGGAGTCAAGATATGGCAGCATTAACACCTTCCTTTTACCACTTCTCTCCAGCAAGAAATACAAGGTCCCAGGAAAAATACCCATGGAAAGCAATCCCAAATGCCTCCTGAGGAGGGTTTGAGAAGGCATATAACACCAATCAACACCAGCACTGGTTTTATGGCTCCTTTCATCTGTACAAAGCAGCATGCAGGCAAACATCACCCTTCCAGCCTACACTGTCTCTGAAAGAACTTGAAGAAATTCTGACTTTACAGAAAGGAACCGGAGTGCTCCCAGGTGACTCTGAGCACCACAAAACAGAGCTGTTGTAGCAGAGGTAGGATGGGTCTCCCAAGCGTGCCCTCCGAAGCCTTTGGTCAGGGCCTCTTCCCACACACAGGTGCTCTGGGTCTGGCCACAGCTGCCTCACAGCCACCCTGAGCAAAGAGCAAGCCCAACACCAGCCACGCTCAGCGGGGAGCTGACAGACACAGCTCTCTGTCCTCACCAAGGGAGAGAAAAGCAGCACAAGTCAAACCAGTTTTCTGCTCGCATGACAGCAGCTCAAGAACTCCTTCTGAGGCAAGTCTAAGAGCTATTGCTGGCTTCTTGCAGGCGCTCACTTCAGCAGCACATTGCAGTGCAGCCACAGTGCATGCGAAAGGCACACTCTTCCTCAGGCTGCAGAGCTAACCAGAACACCAAAGAGAAAGCTCTATCAAGCAATGGACAGGAAAGACTGTGAGCCTTTAACAGACAGTCACAAACCAAAGCACCATTAACACCACCCATCAGGTCTGCCATGTACATCAGATGACTCTAAGACATTCCATAAGCACAGTGACCACCATGGGAAACTCCAGGCCAGCTGTACTTGTACAGGGCATTTCTGCTGCAGCCTCCAAGACCGTTTCTCCTCTCTGCTGTTGCATTTCAGGCTGTACATGCAAGTTCATCTAGAGGAGACTGATTTGAACCCTCGGTCTCCAAGGGCAAAATCCTCCATGCACAAAGACCAATACTACCTCTTCTACAGGTTCCCTTCCCAGAAATTCCCTAATTTGTAACATCACATTCTTGATCACAGCTGAAGTTCCCAGAGTGACATATCACCATTGTGACCCACTTGTCTGCCACAGCAAGAAAGCCTCACAACAGTGTCTCCTTGGTATGACTGTAGCTGCACTCACCCCCATCTGGCAGTGTGCTCTTTTCCCTGCCACATGCTGCGCCTTTCTAGAGATTACAAAAACTATCTCTGCCCACGACAATTCCTTTAAAGCTTCATCCCACATCTACCCCCAGCACTTTGTTAATGACAATGCTACAGACCTGGAGCTGGAAACCAGAGCAGCTACCATAAAATGGCTAAAGATTCCTTTAGATCTTCATTAAATAACGAAGATGTTACCCCTGCAAGGGCACATGACCCCTCAATGAAAAGGGGGCATAAACAAGGCCTCTGCCTTTGAGAATACCTACCTACAGGCAGAGAAGTTCTCTTCTTCTCTACCCTTCAATTATTTAGCACCTTTCTGGGATGAAAAGAGTGGTGTGCCCTCCCCCTGGAATCCCACCAGATCCAGCAGCACAGACAAAGCTCTGCCAACCCACTGCAGAACAAGGCACAAACCACCAGCCTCATTTGGCACACATTAACAATTGTAGTGAAAAGCACATTGAAGAGATTTTGCTAGCATGGACTTGAACAAAGGTGGTGATCATCTTTTCCCATATCCTCCAGGAGAAGGATAAAGAGAAATCCTCTTAGATTAGCTAGAAAGAAAATTAAACATGCAGAGCAGAGGGGCACTGGAGCAGATTGATCTGGGAGAATGTGAAATCTTCAAAGGATGTATTTTAAGCATAGGTTGGATAAATATCTGACAGAAGACATCCGGGTATATTCATTTGTCTTCTGTGAACAATAAACTGGATTTGACTGTTTCCTGAAGTCTCTGGTATTACAATACCTACAAAGCCTCAAAATTTCCACCCTTGCCATTAGAAACACATTAACAGCAATGTAAGTTATTAGTTAGTAAGCGTCCTTTATGAACAATAAAAGGCAGAGTGATAGACTCTTATTAACAATCCTCTGTAGAAATATACTACACTGGCTAATAAAAGTTACTCCCCAGGGTAAGGTTGACACCCTGGTAAATAAAACTCTCCAACACTGGCTTAAATCAAGATTAATGTACAATCATGAAGTACCTTAAGCTCCCTCTCCTAGGTCTGAAACTCAAACCATATCCATCCTTTCTTCCCCTGAAGGATCCTTAGCAAATTCTACACCAATGATGCCAACTTAAACACACAAAAATACAATTTTCTTCTTGACAAAACTTACTTTGAGCCAAGCTTTGAGAAATACAGAGCATGTACATAATGAGATTTCTTGGAGAACATGAAAGAGCTTTCTCCTCACTGCAAGTAAGATGCAAGGAGACATTTGGATTCTATCATGCTGAGATGCTCCAAGACCCAGTAAAACTCCTCATATTTGTGACATTCATTATTCAACAGCAATCAACACATCTTAACAAACTTTTGGCTCTTCAGAAAAACTTTCTGACCACCATACACCTAACTTCACAAAACACACTTGCTGGACTCTGTATGAAAAGGAAACAACCTCAGCACATTCAGCTTGCTCTGTCTTGGGTTCCATATCAGTATGACTCAGTTGTGCTACTTTGCAAGACCTGCTACCAAAGCCAGAATAACAGACAGACTAGCCCTTTCCCAATTAAATCAAACTCATTTATGCCACACTAAGTGAGTAAAACCTTGTAAAAATGTCTCCAGGCCACTCAAAGCAATAGAAATTTTACTCTAGACTTGCAGTGTTTTACTTATTAGGGAGAAGTTTAAATTAAATTGCATGAAACTGTGTCAAAGAGATTTGCACCATTTCCCAGACCATATGGAAATGGTCTTACCACCACACAGTTAAAGACCACCACATCTTCTTTTGCTGTTGGCTCTGGAAGGGGCAAGAAACAAGCTGATCTTAAGTTAGATACCTTCCCCCAACCTCACATGTCTTAGACACCACCCCTATTTTCAAATCACTACAATGGGCCAGTATCCTCCATTTAAAAAGCACAAACATTTTCCCTAAAGAACAGATAAGAGACTCAGGAAGAAGGGAAGACTTTACAAACTTGGACACTGTATACTGACTCCGAGTCTGTAACAGCTCAGTTCCTGCATGAGGCACAAGCCCTGCTCCTCCACTGTGAGGCTCACAGCCTGTGCTCCCAGGCCTTGCAAATAGACTCACTGCCCTTCATACAAGAGAGGATATTAAACAGCCCAGGTTACCTGGAAATAGAAACTACCTTATCTCAGGAGATTTTCTTTCTTCTGTGGATAGTCTGAATACCATAAAGACAGAGACCACCAAAACACATTAGTTACTTCAGGCTAGTCTTACACATTAATGTGTGGAACTCTTATCCCATTATTGCAATGCCTATTCATCCTAAAACCACAGGGAAAATACAGCCTAGCTTGCAGTCAGGGTTTCTTAAAAATTAATATTCAGCCTCTGAAACTCTTCATCAAATTTTCTCCAGAGCTTTATCCTGAACACAGATGAACAAACAAATAACCAGCTTCCAAGTGGGAGACTCCGCACTGCTGCTGCAACTGCGTCCTCTCTTGCAGCCTTTAAGCAAAGCACAACCTACTACAGGCAGGGAATGCATTCCTTGCTGACTGCAAATACTTGCAAGCAGGACAGAAACAAGCTCAAAAACTCTGCTGGTGTCTGCGAGGTATCTAAAGCATCATCTCATGAGCCACCTGCAAATACACTGGACTGCTATTCTGACTCCTTACACAGAGGAGCTTGGTTGTGGTGCAGACCTGTGGTTTACAAACCTGACTTTTATCACTACCACCTTTTACAGCCTCAGCACGCAGTAGAGAGAGAAGGGTTTGCTGCAAGCTGAGTCAACAGCAGCCCCTTCATTATTAACCATTCTTCACTATTGGTCTCCTCTTACTGACACGACAGCTCCTTCACTGGTCAGATTGGGAGAGTAGATTGGGATCCTTGCTTGACAAAGATCTGCAAGAGAAGCTTTCTTTTTTCAAACCTGGACTATACAATATGCTTGGGAAGGGGAGAATGGCAAGGTTCTGCCCTCCAGTCATTTCCCAAGAGCCCAAAATACTGGAGGCACAATTGCAATCACCTGCTGCTAGAGCTGCCAGCTCAGCCGCAAATAAGCCCTGCCCATGGCTCCGAAGAGCATTCACTGTGGTTTGAGAAACTGGACAAACAGACCAGACTCAAGAACTGAATCCTGTCAATACACCTCTCTCTCCTTTAAACAACCTCCTTGAGACCTGGGGGTACAAAGCATCATTAATCTGGAACGAGAAGCATCTGCATGTGGCATTAGCTAGAACACCTGCATATAGCAGCCAGAGAGAAAACACCTTTTCCCCTGGAGCTAATCCCTACAAGGGCACCTGCTTTCCCAGCAAACCTTTACACCAGCAGAAACCCAGTTCTCACTCACCTGATCACCATTCAGCAACCCAGACAGATGGTCTTTAACCTGTAATTGTAATCTTCTGACACACACACACACAAACACACACAAAACCCACCTACAGCAGTTTAATCATGTTTTTACACATAAGGGGCCAAGGCTGGCAAGCAACTCACCTTCCACACAGTGAGAAATCCTTTTCAACAGGAATTTGTGGAGCAGCCTCCATACTTTGGGGAATGACTTACAGCTTCATAGAAACATAAGGCAAAAAATGAAGAGTGTGAAAAATATCCAGGGATTTCCTCCTCACTGTAGAGTCACCTTGCCTGCCAGCCTATTTCAGTCATGCAGGAAGAGGAGGGCTTCCTCCCACCATGCCTGGTACAAGCGTATTCCTAACACTGGTCCTGTACCTCTCCTTGTGACAGTACTGCACACCAGGTTCTGTGCTCAGTCACACCAGAGCAGGCAAGAAAGCTCCAGAGCAGTCTTGGCCCCTAGAGGCAAGCTACCTAATGCACCTGCTGGTGCAGCAATCAGGGGAGGGGGAACAGCTCCACATGAACCTCTACCAATGTTGCAGTAAATACACTTAAATCTTGAGAGCAGTTTCCTTCCCATTCAGTGGGCAGAAGGGAGGCAGGGTAAACTGCAAGCCCACTTCCAGATTTTCCCTGTAGTATTGCCTCACTACTTCATCTGTGAACCAGGAACCAATCCTCAGCCTTAATGCCTGCTGACTAAAGAACATAGCATCAATATTTAAACCAGTCAAATTCCCTTGACAGAAAGCAACACATTTATGCCATGTCTATTGTTCAGGCATGTAGGAGCAGCAGGCTTTAATGATAGATTTAGCCATTTTGTTGGTCTGAAAAGTAATTCCAGATACTTTCAGATGAAATGCACAACAGAATTTTAAAATTTATATAAATCTCATTCTTCCAAAATAATTTTATTTTCTTTTGATCCAGCATCAAAGGCTTTCAAGATATGTATATCATTAACTATGCCAATCAGAAGAGCAGTGAACCTGCAAACCAACTATTTAGTATATGTTGAAAAAGCATGCACTAAGTATTTCTAAATCAGACCTTGCAAGATCAGGAGAGAAGCAGGGAGGTTCCTCATAACAAGCAGGACTTTCAGGAAATTTTATACAGATTAGTTCTAGTGAAAGCTTTAGACATCAGGCATTAAATAGCATATATCTATTGAAGGAGTCCATGCTCCAACCCAATTATTCTGGGCAAACACAGAAGATGGCACTACACAAAGCATGGGCCACCACCACAGGCCCAGAAAATGACAAAGACCGTGAAAGACAGGCTCAACTGTCCATAGTGCAGCCAGATCACCTACTGCTCACCACCAACAAAAGAGCATAAGCAAACAGGGAATCTGCAGCTCCCTGGGAATGAACATTATTGTGACTCTCCTCTTGCAGACTCCTGGTGCATGTGCACAAGCTTGCTTTCAGCAGCAACTTGAAGCTCACAGCATTAAGGAGAAAATTAGCTGTGCAAGTCAAATAACAGCACGTATGCTTTTCAAGTTTCCTTTTCATCTTTTGATGCCAGATAAAAGTAAAAAACAAGATTCATCTCACAGATATGCAACTGTTCCAAAAATGAGCACTGAACAGCAGAGATTCAAAACAGGTACAAAGATGAAAACAGTATCCATATGCAGGTTAAGCATGTCATCCACAAACACTGAACCTGCCAGTGAGAAAGAGAATGCTTGTGGCAAAGAACCTCTTTCAGCTCTATGTGGGTTCACTCCTTATCTCCCTCCCTGCCAAGCCTCAAACCTCAGAGGAGCAGGATGCACCCTTAAGTTCTTGCAAGAATGTGGATGCGATCAAAGGTCCTGGAACAGCTAAGTATCTGCTGCTCAGCTTTTCCAAATACCTCACTTTCAGCTCTCACTTGCTACAGAACAGTAACCCTTTCAATACAATGACACAACCCCCAACTGGAAACTCAGCATGAACCCAAGCAACCAATGCTCTGGACAAGGACAGCTCTCGTGACTGAAACCTTAACCTTAACTCCAAATCACAATCCAGCTTGTAATGTTGGTTAGTCAGCTGCTCTCCTCAGATGCTTAGACCTAGAATGATTCTATTCAAGTCAAATGAGATAGCAGATTTCCCACAAAATAACCAAGAGCAGATTTCAGGATGTCAAAACAAACATTGTCTGGAAGCAGAGGGAACCTCACACCACTTATCTAGGAAGTAGAAAGGAAACAGCAGGAAGAAGAGAAGAAAATGACTGAAAACAATATCTGTCTAGCATCAAGCCACATTATTTTAAATAATACAGGCAGCAAAAACTATGACCTCTTTATCCTACATTATTTGCACCGGTAACAGATTTTTAGAGGCAGAAGGACCTCATTAGATCAGTTAATCTGATATCCCATGTAATACAGTACATGAAATCCCAAGCAGTTCCTTCTGCACTGAAACCAATTATTTTCTATTAATAAAGTATTTCTTCTGAAACAGCGTTAGGGTTTAACTTGATTTAAGATCTTCAAATCAAATAAAGGAAGAAAATCAGAACTAAGAATTGTGATCAACAATTTATTTTTTGCTATAGATACAGACAATCCCTATACCATGGTAAAATGCAGAAAAACATAAGCATTTTTGTCATCTGCCAAAAATGGACTCCCCACCCCCAATTCTAAAGCAACAGTTTTCAGCCTTCTGAAACATACAATGATCTACATACTTTATAATAAGGATGTGGATCTCTACAGAGCAAACAGAAGCCCACAGACAACAGCCTCATTTCCTTCAAGTTATCTCTATAGCTCCCTAAACAATAAACCAAGTTCCACGTGGCTGAGAGCTCACAGCTTCAAAACTGGTGTGCTCCTCCAAGAGCGCAAAACAGCAGAGGGTTGGGTTGTTCCCATATCCATTCCTAGGGCAGTATTAAAAAAAAAACTGTAATAGCCCAAGATTTTTTTCCCCCATCTTCTGTTGTGTAAGATTTATAAAAAATAGCACATTTGGACAATGCCACATTCACAAAAATACCAAAGTAACTAGCACAGAACCCAACATTTCTGATATAAATTCACATATAACTGATTTAGAAAAAAGAACTATCGATGTGTTGTTACTTTAAAATCACTGAAACTATCACATGGAAATACAGATTCAAAAGCTTCAAATAGTGGGAGTGGAAAATCAAATTTCAATCACAAACTCTGACTTCCGTAACAAAAGACTAAACAAGATTAGTTATCCCCCCCATTACTCATTATTAAAGGAATGCCTCAAAGGAATGTCTCCCAGAAAAAAAATCTCCATAAGAAACAAAATTCACATGTAAATTAATCCTTATTAACATGCACACAAGTAACGAAGGCATGTTATTACCAGCGTTTGAAGAGTTCAAACTAAAAATAAACAGACATCTTTCCACACATTAGAGGTGGTACTCTTCCAAAATTCTGTCCCATCTCCAGAGAGCCTGCACATGGCACATTGCAGTAGCTGGGGTCAATCTGAGTTTCCTCAACTTCAGTGGCAGCACAATTTGGCTCCTAATTAAGTTCCAGACTTCCCATTGTCCCAACCCTACCACACCTTTCCTGACTAAAAAAAGCAGGTTTTAGAGCATTTTTGTTTTAACTGTTCCTCAGCCAAGTTTGGCTGTAGAGCCATTTTCCAGCACACATTCACTTACCAGAACTGCTTCTCTCATTTATCACAAGTGTCCCTCTGATCCCTGGAAAACAACCTCCCAGTAACACACTTTATTTTCATCCTCCCAGTCTGAAGATGACAGGCTTCAATGGTGATAGCCATGCAGAAAACAGAAGGAAGATAAACAGGCTCAGGGCATCTTCTTGACATGCCAGAAATTTTTCCTGGCTCAACTCCCACCCTGATGAACACCATCTAAAAGTCCTGCCCTTGGCCTCTCCTCTTTGCCTATGATTCCCTTATCCCAGTTTAAAAGACACACCAAAATCTCTCCTCCTGCTCTCTTCCTCTCAGACTGCCACATGAGAGTCACCACTGGATATCTTCCCACAAGGATAGCAGAGTCTATCCCATGCTCATCTTTCCCCACAGCTCCATCTTTTCCCAGATCAGCAGCTCCTTTCTCCTCCAAGCTCCTGGCTCATGCACACCTTCAGATTCCCCAGAGGGCTTTATCCAAGTCTTTTGAACTGCCAGAATTAAGCTGTCTGCACAACAACTGGTTCTTTGACACAGGGACACTTGCACAGCTCCCCCCTCTTTCTCACTCTGTCTCTCACCCACCCAGAGCACAGCCTTTGCTCAGCAGTGTTTGAGGGCTGCA
Source organism: Haemorhous mexicanus (assembly GCF_027477595.1). Taxonomy (NCBI): domain Eukaryota; kingdom Metazoa; phylum Chordata; class Aves; order Passeriformes; family Fringillidae; genus Haemorhous; species Haemorhous mexicanus. The sequence continues at coordinate 11,419,686 of NC_082348.1, read as the reverse complement.
GCTGCATCAAATGAGCCATTCTGAATAGGAGCATTAAAACAGCCAGACCACCTGAACCACCCTTTGTGCCAACAGACTTATACTGTTTGACTATTGATCTTGGAATCATCACAAAACACACTCCTGCAAAACAATTGTGATAAATATGGTTTCTAGTTAAAACACAGAGAACACCACATGGAACCCTAGAGTACCCACACAGAGTATAAACTCCAGTAATTCATCCTGACTCTCTTGTCGAAATCGACTTTCCCTTCAGCTTATTTCCCTCCTTTACATTAGCTGAAAGAACTGGGGAGCCCATGGACCTATGTGACCTAGACAACTTCACTACTACATCATGAAAAATCTGCTTTCCACAGACAAAAGCCAGCAAGCCACCCTCACACCAGCTATCACATGGGTTAGTTTTGTAACAGAGCTACCACCTAGAAAAGTCACCAACTCTCGTTCTTAAGTGTTTGCCCAGCTTCAGCACAATCTGCCACAATTCTCATGCACTATTTCCTCCTGAAAATGGCACCAGAAAAATCAGAAATGCCTATCAGAGAGCCATCAATTAGCATCAGCCCAGATACCTCGGTGATAGCCCAATGAAGGATAAACAGCTAAGACCATGTTAGTACCTAGTACTCAAGATCTCTCCCTGATAGAAACCTGAAAGATACTTAAGTCTCTAAACTTGCATGCAGACCTAAAATCCAGCCCATTTCCTCTGTATTAAACAAGTTCTCACATGGTTCTCAGCAGCTCACCTTTCTGCTATTACAAAGCCTCTCCCTTCCACCTTTCCCAAATGTATGCCCCAATTTGTACTGCTGCTCCTGTAAGGGAATTATCTTACAGATACCTTTTTTCATAGATGATCCTTCTTTTCACACCACCATCACTCTCTAGCTGTTCTGCAAATTGAAGTTTCAGATCTCCACCTTCAAAGCACTGTCATTTGGTCCAAGATGTCAGCTCCTGCCTTTCCATTCATCATCAGTACCAGTTCCCATCAAGCCACCTCTAGGTGCAAGTTTTCACAGCACTTTTCTCCACACATGCCCTCCTGCTTAGGAAACCTTCTCATTAACTTTCAGCAGGCTTATAGAACAGGAAATTCCAGAAGGAAACAGATTAAACTGCAAGTAGAGAATGGGACCTGACCAACATGAAGAAAAAAGCAGAGTTCTTTGAAGGCAACAAGAGAGTTCAGATCTTGATGGGGATTGAAGCTAGCAGTCTTTCACAAGCAAACCTACTCACATAACTTATTCATATTCCAGTAACATTATGCAGGTAACAACTTCCCAAAGACCTAAAGGGAAAGAAAGTAGAAGAGGCAGACAGGAAAACCAGGAAAGCCACCCATACAGACCTGGAATAAAAGCTCAAGCCAGACAGACAAAATATTCCAATCTGTAAGAGCATGCAGCTCCCAAAACCTGTGTGCAGTTTCAGCTTTCCATACCACATCCAATCCCTGTGTGAGAAATTCCTTCTGGAGGTCAAGCAGTTCAGCCAGGCACAGAACAGCAGCACAGCACAGCAACGGCACCCTTCGTGCCTCAGGATACGACACTGCAGTGCCCCTCTGAGCATCTCAGAGTTAATCAAGGTACACAACTGCCTTCACCAAGGGCTTAATTTACAAAAGTAGGAGTGTACTTCAGTATTTGCACAAGGATCTTTCTGTCCACAGCACTCGAAACAGGTGAAAGCACACACAAACACACAGATTATTGAGTAGCATGGGGTTAAACAATTTGGTACATTCAGGACTGATTCCATCAACTATGAGCAAACAGAATTCCCTCCAAAACTCAGGTGCACTTTTAATTCCAACCTGAAAGCTCAAGGTGTCTATATTTACAGAGCTATTACAGAAACTGGAGTATGAACAGGTCTGGCTCCATCAGACAACTCTGATGATGGGTGTACATCAGTAAAAGCCCATAAAACCCAGCTCCGTACCACACTGAACGAGCGGCCACTCTTTATTTAAGCTCCCAACAGTGAGACAAAAAGTCCTCCCAAATTGTTAAAAGCAGAGATTTGTTCCATGTCACTGCACAAGCACTGATGCCTCCATTTGCTGCAGGATTTCCAATTAGACCCAACTCAACTCTGTCACTTGATATTAGTCAAATGGAGTCATGGCAATACAAGGCAAACTCGCTGTCTTTTAATAGAGCGCAGTTCTAAAAGACACAAAGAAAATTAGTACAAAGAAATGATTCCTAATACACATTTCACAGTAAATGCAGATATTACTCAGACAATATAACTTCAAAACACACTGAATTGAAGCAATTTTAGGTTTCCCATTTGCTGTTACCAGGTTCTCAACTACCAGCTGACTGGCACAAACACTCAACACTGGCAAGGTGATACCACCGCAATTCACCTCACAATGCTTCCACATCCCAAAGAAATCTTGCCAGCCTTCGTGCCTGTGTGCACGTCCTGCCTGTAGGAGCAGAGCTCCCACAGGAAGGACATGGCCAGGCTGGATGAGGCTTTGAGCACCCTGGTCTAGTGGAAGGTGCCCCATCCAGTGGCAGGGGGGCTGGAACCAGATGATGTTTAAGGTCCCTTCCAACTCAAGCCATTCTGTGGTTCTATGTCAGAATGGGACTCTACTGTGCAATTTTTCATCATTTCCACAAACTTCTCTCCAAGAGGTTACTTCTAGAGAAGAAAAAGCATTAGTAGCCACAAAAATTCTCTCACACTTAATGCAGATTCAATCCTACACATTCTTTCCTCTGGCCAAAATCCCAACCACACCATAAAAAATTATCAGGCTCTCCACAGTCTGATAACTGAGAGTCTTTGCTCTGATTCTTGAATACTCAAATGTTGCTTTGTTTTAAAGTTCCATGTTTAGCACAAATGAAGAACTCAGTAGGTTTTGCCTAGTTAAAAAAGATACCTCATCTAGAAAGAAAGTAATGAATGATTTGTGGGAGGGAACATTCATTTGGAAAAATTTAGACTACATGTCTCCACTGTGTTCCCTCCTACATTTAATGATACAGCCACAGACCAGACGACACATGGGATACAATTACATGAGGAAGCTTCATACAGACTCACACAAAGCACAGTTCAGCCATCAGCTCTGAGCAAGGCAAGCTGACTGTGCTCAGCCTCAGTTAAGCTGTCACTTGTACCCTGGGTGACTCAGAGTCACCACACAAAACTGCTGGCATCACTGGCATCCCAAAAACATTTACATGGGAGTCAATTCATGTAAGCATCTCTGACACTGGGACACTTAGTAGTTATCAGCCAATAAATTCTGCTAAAAAACAAGTAATAAATAAGTTTTAGGGCCTTGACAGTATACAGTGGTATGGTGGATGAAACTAGAGTGAGTCCAGAGGCCCCTGCAACTTGAGATAGCCTGTGACCCTAAGGGCTGATCCAACTGCCATATAGATAACTCTACCTTTCTGTTCCAAAATGCACCTGCTGAAAAAGGAGGGCTGCCAGAGCCAGAAATGCACATCTGAAACACAAAGGTAACCCTGCAGCAGACTACCTAAGTCCCATGGGCTGATCTTCCAAAAAAACCCATAGGTGCACTTAATGCTAAGAGCATATCGGAATGCTTAAAAAAAGTATTATCAGGTATTTTCCAGTCCTATTTTTAAGGAAGAGATCATTAAATTGTTGATCTAATATTCATCTATTCTTTTTTCACCCACCTTCTAAATTCTTTGGCCAATTTTAGCAAACTTCAACCTAATATGTTAGCGAAAACAGAGATATCAAAGATTATATGCAAATACAAATACAATAACCAAAAGAGATTCTACTGAAACATAACCTCAGCATGAGGAAAACTAAAGCATGAGATACCAGCAAATCTACAAAGAAAAAGGCAAAGGAAATGAGGCTTCATACAACTTCCCTACTTACAAAATTACTTAATTAAAACTAGACTAAATCAGAGGCAACTAGAGCCCACTGACAGTGGTACTTTCAGTATACTATTTTTTCATGTGGAAGTTCAAAGGGTGAGACAAGGATGGCTTTTCAGACAACTTCAAGGAATATTCCACAAAGAAGACATGGAAGAATGTGCATACTTTCAGTGGAGAAGCCAACAGTTTGGTGCTGGTGGGAGGACCCTGGGGGCTGATGAGTATTTCTTTCAGCATCAAGAGGACAACAAAACTCCACTGAACAATTTAGCGACTAGCGAAAAAATCAAGGTCCCAGTAAATCCAGCACTGACACTAACCTTCCATTCAGGTCGTGTCAGGGAAAGTGAGGATTCACTCCTACTCACCCTGCTACCTACTAAACAGGAAGGCAGATGGGTCCCACATGCATATAAATGACTGCTAATTTTACTCCAGTGGTAACAAGCACAGTATGAACAATCTCTCTAAGTCACTTTGGGATTTCTGAGGACCAAAACCAGTACACTGTTTAAAATATTTTAAAGTGTTCAAGCAGTTTAAGGCACAGTATCGGTATCATATCTGTTCTACCACACAAAGGACTGAAACAAAATTGCCCTACCACTACACATAATCCTGTTACTCTACATAAACTATTCAAAATCATCACAAGATCTATCCTAAAACCAAATGTCTTGTCCTTATCTGTTCATCTCCAGGAGCTTTCCAATGTTCTTTCTGCAGGCAACTTTCATCTGACATGCAGTCTAAATTTACTCACAGCCAGTTTATACCCATTCGTTCTTGTGCTAACCTTGCCCTTTAAACTAAAAGTTCTTTTCCATCCCTGACAGTCACTCCTCTGATGTATTTATGGACAGCAGTCATATTCCCTGTCAGCCTTCATACTGTAAACTAAACAAGCCAAACCTCTTAGTCTCCTCTGGTTAGGCAGGCTCTCCAATACCCTGAACACTCCAGTAGCCCTTCCCTGCACCTGTTCCAGCTTGAATTCCTTTCTTGCAGACAGGCAACTAGAACTGTACAACACATGCCACAGAAGGGCCCAATAAGGCACTTTACAATAGCATTAGTACACTCTTATCCCATGAAAATAAATCCCCAATAATCTGCCTTTTCCACCAATGCATCAGCTGTGACCCTTAGCCTGCAGTGAAGCAATACACACCAAGGTTTTCTGAGACCTGGCTAACTCTGTTAGACCTCTAATAAACCCTAGTGACAAGACTGAAGTGCTGCAAATGAAACACTACACCAGCATTAAAGGAATAGCTTTATCCTCTCAATTTAGTAACCACAATGGTTCAGTCTGTTGTGTGTTGACCCAGACTCACAGTCCCAAACAAGAGTCTCTTGGCCTTGCCAATGCTGAGGCAGTCACTCTTCCAAACACACAAGAGAAATCATAGCTAACAAAACAAAAACGTAAAAAAACACACAAACAAATACACACCAAAAACCCCCCCTTCCCGCCTAAAAAAACCCACATGCCAAAAAAACCCAACAAAACCAAAACCACACACACAAAAAATTTAAAACACTAAACAAAAACAAGAAAAAACCAAACAAACAAGAAAAAAAAATAGCCTCAGACAACTTTTCTTAGTCCCAGCACTAAAATCCTAAGGGAGCTTAATTTGGTCAGCAAACAAAACCAGAGAATCAAATCTCTACAAGCCAGAGTGATATGCAAGGGAGACTTTTACTTTGTATCTCAAATTTCCATTTATTTCTCACCATCCACTATGGGCCACCAAGAGACAGGATATCAAGCTGTCCTTTAATTAAAACTCTATGTAAGTGTTACAATTACACTCAGACTACTTTGGTTAAAACAAGTGAGATGGAAACCGTTGGAGGGGGCTTACTCAGTGTGAAACTCTTGGTAGGTTTAAAGCATCTTCTTATGGTTTATAAGGTTGCTGTGTTTCAGGCACTTCTGGGACACCTGAGGACTCTGCTCCAGGCTTCAACTACTTCTGAAACAGGTGACCCAAAGGAAATACACTTTGGTTTACATAAGGTACCTTTCTTCTCAGGGATGGGGTTATTTTCCCCTCCAATTCATGAATAAGCTTTGGCTGTTGAGCTTTAAAGCCATCGGAAAAGAGGTGAGACCTTGAATGTGCCACTATGGAAACAAACTTCTGTCCTAATTATTTCAACACTCTGTCTCCACTCTGCACGTTCCCTCGGGATCCTGTAGGTTCTCATTATTTGTATTTGATTTGGTAATACCTTGGTAAAAAACTGAGAGACTGTTCTTTAGCATACTCAGGATCACAAACCTTTTGTTTTATGCAACCAGTAGCACATCCACTTTGTGCATAAAATAACAAGAAAGTATTACTGCTGCACTAGAGTTCTTCCCACTACAGCCCGAAAAGGACAATCCTTCCTGCTACACCAGTCATTATTACCTTTTAGGTATGAAGAAAAACCTACAGGGGAATTCTAAATGCTGACTTGCTAGAGCAGGTAATTTTTTCCCTGCCCTGAATCCAAAGGTCTGAAACTAGAACTCAATTTGATCTATTCCAGCTGCTACAATCTTCTGTTCTCCACTGTACCCTCTGTGGCACTCCCCACACGGCTGATACCATAGGGCTAAGAGCTGCACCATAATCCAATCAAATTACCATGCAGAGCAGTTAAGTGTTGGGAAGGCAGGTCCAGCTATTAGAGACAGAGAAAAAAACAACTGATCAGCTGGACTGGGAATGAACATCAATGCCTACAGGAAACTGGATATCCTGGAGCCAAAACTCTGCTCTTCCATAAGTTTAAGGCAGGAAAACCCACCTATTAGGAGCATGCCAGCACAGAAGCCTAAAAATAAGGACTGGGCACACTCCACAAATGCAGTTCAAACGGTCTTGAGCCCTTCCTAAGGTAACTCTTCTCCCCACAACGGAAGTCATCAACAGCAGTTTCTGCCACAGTCCCTTTTGCAATATGGGCATATGCAAGGAATGGACTGTACTCTCAAATCCAGATCTCAAAATCACTTTTCCTCCATAATCCCTCTCTCATGTCTTTTGTACATCAAAACTAATTTAATTCATCTTTATCAGCTTCATGATAAAGAGTGATGAAAGCAGTAGCTGAATGCATACATTACTGATCTCCATGCACCCCCAGCAGCTCAAAACTCAGCGGCAAACAGCAGCTGCTTGGAAACCCTTTACAAGTCTCTGTTTCTTCCACAGATGGTGAAGTCCTTTCCCTCCGTGCCTTAAATACTCAACAAAACACACTCACCAAATTATCATATCAACCCATAACCATGCATGATAATTATGTCTTAAATCAGGATTTCTTCTACCGAATTTCAACCAAAATAAACACGGTATAGAGAACAAACGTATGCTTATAGTGAACAACCATTCATCAGCTTAAGTAACTCTAATGGATGTCACTTTAAACTAAGCCTGCACCATCTGTTCTACCCCTCAATTAGCAAGGAAAAAAAATTATTCGATACACAGTTTAAGAAAGCCAGCTAATTTATATAAGTTTTATTTCTCTTCAGCTCAGTGCAACATGCTCTTGTAATGCTTGATATTCAGAAACAGATCAGAATGGAAGGTTGCTTTCTCTAATGCTATTAGGAATTTTGTCAGGGGAAATAAAATATCTGAGCAATATTTCACCACATCAAAAAAATGCTCATTAACATCTTACATTTTACTTTAAAGAGAATGATGTCTCTCTCAGAACCAAAATTAGCTGGGAACTAAACAAATCAAATCTGAAGTGCTACATACATGAACACAAACAAAGCTCAGGACAGAGCCCTGCTCTGACAGACTGAGTCTACCAGCACAGCAGGAGGCTGTGGATGTGTCCTCAGACCCGGGGGTCTGTTAACCATGTCAGTTCCTAACTCACCTCTCAGAGGCAAAACCTAATCCTACATAGGCTGCTGGGCCTCACACAGACCTGGCTGCACCGGGACAGAGGGACCATTCCATGCAAGGTGAGATACTCTCCTTGGAAAGCAAACCCTGTCCAGTGAGAGCAGTGCAGTGCCAAAAAAATCACTACTCATGAAAGTGCATGAAAAAAAACAAAGCTGCATCCAATTCCTTACTGCAAACCTCCATCCAGTTTCCCTTCAAGCTGGCCTCTCCTACCACTCTGCAACAAGTGAAAACACTGAATAGAATCTCTCTTCAGTATGTTGGACCCTGACCTGCCTGAAGGCTCTGTCACCACCAATCTCCCTCTCGGATGTTTGTCTAAAAAATCCTGCAAAAATAAGAGCTATTTCCACTGGAAACCTCAACTCCACCAGCAAAGGCAACACATCCCAGGGAAAGAGGTGCAAGAGACCTCATCTCCCAATACTGTTGAGGAGAAGCAGGCAAGAGAAGGTCACTGCCAAACACTCTCAGTTCGCCTCTTGGAATAGCAGGCTGGTTGAAAACTACTTTAAGATCCTGGACATATTACTTTACATTATGCCTTAATTTACATCATGGTTTGGGTACTGAGAAAGGCTCATCAGCCACAGATGAGCCAGGAGATCCTGCACACTTAACATCCGCATGACTAAATAGTGCAGAAGCAGCTCAAAGAGAGATGGCTCACCAGGGGATTACTGACGATTTCAGCTCTCTCCCCTTGCCATAGGATTGTGGAACCTGAGAGGACATGCGGAAGCCTCTGATACTGCTGTGCTGTTTTGCTTCATGATTTAAGACAGACAGCTCTGTGCAGGCCTTAGTTATTGTTCAGATTCAAAGCTCAGCAAAATAACTCTCTTTTATGCTTAGTAGGGGAAGAAAAGGAGTCAAGCAGAACCCCCATCCTGAAACAGCACAGACCAAGCAAACAAAGCACAAATGAAGAAAGAGACCAGAGGCAGAATTCCTCTTTGGCCTAAAGCATCCTGCAATACCTTCCCCAGGTCAACCGCACTGGTGTAATCCACAACTCCTCGTGCTCACACAAACACAGGCTGTCTGCTATAAGCAACTGTGCTCCAAAGAGGAGTAAGAGCTCTCAAAGAGAATTCATCTTATCACTCTGCACCATTCTTATGTCTTCTACCTGTAAGTACAGCTGAGAAAACTCAAGCCTGCAATGGCTGTTGGGTGCAGTTCAAGCACACTTCTAGCAAGCATAAACATGCAAATGACTTTGCACTGGACTTCAGTGCCTTGTTTCATACAATCACCTTTATGTTTCCTTGACTTGAAAAGAACCCTGAACTATCCAAGTGCCTTCTGCACTTAAGACATCTGGCTGTTACAAAGCAGGGACCAGTGATCAGGTGACAAGACTATTTGTTAAGGAGTTTTAGAGTACTGAGTGCTGTCAGAAGTATGTTAGGCCTCACTATGTTTTACACGTGCTGTTTTCCACAGACTTGCGACAGCACCAACCAAAGAAAAACATATCTGCCCTCCATCATTTTTTTTCCTGAATCCCTTGGGAAAAAAAAGACTCCATTATCGGCAGTCATGGTGCTGAGGTCAAGGACTTCACAAAGTAGTGTCATAAAAAATAGAAACAATGTACAAAAAACCAACAAAGCCTAAAAAGTTCAACGATGGCCATGACATACACAGATCAGACTTGGATGCCAATTAGGGAGATAAAGCTTGAGTCCTTCCTGTAAAGATGCCATTTCATCACCAGTTCAAGCTCCTTTTAACCCAAACTAAACTGGTTTGCCTTAGAGATGCCTCTTCTCTGGTTCACTAATGTTTCCTTGGTGATAACATATAAGCACAAATGTTTAGTTAGAGGAGTTCTAGACAGGCAGGAGCCATGAATCCACTGGATGCTGTCCAGCATAAGGCTCTTGTTATCCACACTGTCTTATTCTGAGAACACACACTATATTGGTGAAGTGCTAGGAAATTTCAAATCATGCAGATGATCTCAATCTTTGTTTTAAACTGATACTTTTTCAAATGAAGAGACTGAGGTGAGAAGAGAAACAGACTACAAATATTCAGCTTCTTCCACTGCTAGCAGACCACTGCAGTTTAGCTCTCCAGATGGCTGTCCTAGGGCAGTGATGCTTAGCCTTTCACTCCTAAAGTTGACACACTAATTCATGAACTGGATCAGATGACACCAGCTCCCCTATGCTCTCTCACACCAGACAAAGCTGAGCTTCAGAACCCCTGCCCCACAAGGAGTCAGGGAAAAAGGCAATAATGCAGATGCAGCACTAAAACAGAAGGAAGAGACTGGCATAAGAGGGTGCACTAAGCCTTGGCTGGATCCTGAAGCAGACTTCACCACATCACTGACCTTCACATAGCCAGCTTGCCCCACTCAAAGGCTTCACATCTTCTACTGTATTCATTCACTGAGAAAACACCCTCCAGACATCTGAGACACGTCTCTGTTATGCTTACTAGAACTTATTAATCACAGCAAATGCTATCTATAGAACACACACATTAATGAACAGCCAGCTCAGCAGCATGAGTTCTGGAACAGTCACTACAGTACAGAAGTGCCACCAGTTTGTTACTGGAAAATGAACACCACAGAGATCATTATAAGCATGTAGTTTAACAGACAAAAGATTGGGAAGAGAGAAAGTTATCTGAATAGAAATTCTGCAAACTAAGTGTGATACTGGGATTGCAAAGCACTACACAGCTCTATGATCTATACCGTTTCATGAAATCCATGCAACATTTTGTAATAATTTCAATTTTACTATGCTTGGGTTCTTCCATTGAGAATCATGGAAGTTTGTAAGAGAAAGCCAGTTAGCAGGAAAAGGAGCAATAAGAACATGTAATACTCTCAGAAAATTATGTGTGCACTGCTTGTTCACAATAGCAAGCTAAATATTTCTCTATGTGTTCCACCAGAACACATTCTCTGTTCAGACCATATTAGCTCTGGTGGTTTGGTGACAGCGTTTTTAGTGTTTGGGGTTTTTGTCCCCTACATGCCAAACAGCTTCTACAACAGCTGCTTGTTGACAAAAATGAAAAGAAAGAAATGCAGTTGTGCAGAACACTCTGCAATGTCACAACCACCTCCCAATCAAAATTTCTATTAAGCATAATTCCAAATGAATATGATGAGCTCCAGAGCACTTACAACTTATACAGCCACTCCTTCCTCCACTTCTACAGGTGTGAACTCCAGTGCAATCCCCACCTTAAGGCCCAGCTCTGTAAGAACTTTCACTCTGAGATTCCCCACCACTTATCAAAAAGGAATATTATTACGTCCCATACAATAGCTTCAGTACTTTATTAGACTTTCCAGAGAGCCTCATGAACAGACCAGGACAAGAGTTTTTCCAAGTCACAGCTGAGAATCCCTCCCCACTCCCACAGTACCTGGCTGTAGGAGGACTTCCTCATTAAACCTGAAGGGAAATAAAGTAACTTGGCAGGGATAACAAGGCAGTGGAGTTCCATGTCCTACCAACTCATCTCAACATTATCAAATTCAAAAGATATATACACACATTATCTTTCTTGAGCTAAGTACAATTCATCTACCATTTTGCCCACAGAAAACAGTAAAAGTCTAGCAAGATTTAATGACAGTGAAAACAAATGCAGTTTATATATGCTTTTTTCAGTTTGATTAAACCTTTTAGTATGGCACGAAATCACGAACACTGCTAAACTACTGGGATGATCAAAGCATGGGATCAGCTAACAAAGTATACAAAGATTCCAGGATATCACAAACTATGAACACCAAATGTAAATCCACTTGTGCTTAAAACACCATTCACTGAATTCCTACTGCCTTGAGTCCTCGATATCATAGCAGCTATGAACTACCAAGATATGGAACAACAATCACTGATTCAGTCTAATTACTAGCTTAGAGAACAGTATCATAGAATGTCTACTACACAGCTTTCATTTAGATCAAGGAGCATTTGACATCGGCACTTCTGACAGTAATCACATTCCACATGACAAAGTCTTACCTTATAATTGCTGGAATTTACCCAAGAAGTGGCCAGTCCATCAACCATTTTATCCAGCATAGTCTGATCATGTTCAAGATCAGCTGACTTCTGTTTATCTGAGAAATAATCTATCAATTCCTGGCCAACCTGAAGTCTTTTTCCAACATCCTTCTGCAGCACCTGCGCTAAGCAGTACTCCATACTGGGCTCCATAGTGTCTCAGAAATACAGCAGCAGCCAGAAAGCCAGAGGGCAGCAGGGCCAAAATCTCCCTCTACAAATGTACGCAGGAGGTCGCCTCTTTCTTCTATGAAGGTTACTGAGGGCCTGGGTTTCAAAGATGCAATTCTGAGAATGGCAACAATGCACCATGTGTGTGTGGACAGCAGCTGGCAGGATATTAAAAGTCCAATTTAAATAACTGGTAATAGATGAAGCAATGAGCAGCGCTGTACAGTTGAGTCTGCAATAAATCCCAATTCAGCAGTCCATTCTGAAAGAAATGAAAAAGAACAGTATTATAGGTTAAATTAAGACTGGAGGAAAAAAAAATAGACTGAAAGCATGTCACAAAATAGGTTATTCACATACAGCTGCGAAGCTGTGTAAGTCAGATACAAGCAGCACTGGTCTATTTTAAGGAATCAAACAAGGTAGGTCAGGACAAAAACCTTATTCTTTATAATAGCAGTTATCCATCAGTTCCCTGGAAGTTTTAGCAACAGACAGTAAATTTGTGGCTTAAAGTAACAGCTGATTAATAATCAGTATTATTGCAACTGCCACCATCCACCCAAAAAGGTGGAGACAAAATCCTTAAGCAGGTCACCAGGAATACCCATCTACTTTAAGTGAAAGCAGGAAGAGGTCTGGATCCTGTTTTGACTGTTGGCCTTCAGCAATCAATGTCATCAGCTGGTCAGCAAGATAAAGCACTAACATAGGGCTCCAGGAATGTAAAATGATCAGTTTTCAAAAACTAGGTGCTCAAGCTGTTTCCAGGCTGAATTCTGTTACATCCCAACTACACATGTCCAGGAAACAGCACTCACTGGCACACTCTAAAATGCAGTTCTGACAGCCAAGGCCACACACAAGGAAGGTCAGGCCGAACTTTACTGCCACTCCGAGGCACAGCATCACCTCAGAAGTGTTTGGCTTATGCAAAAAAAAAAAAATTTTACTGAATGTTTGGGCTTTGTTTATGTTCTTGAACCCTAGGAACTCTCTTGTCCCCTTCAGTACTGATTCTTTTTGTCCCTCCATCTGTAGCCAAATTAATTCCTCCAGGCAGCCAGGGACCAGACTAAGGGCCTGTCCTGCACCTTCCTACAGACCAGGGTTCCTGGCATCACCACAGTGCTTCCTGAAGCACTCCCTCATGACAGGTTAGCTTTTTCAGGAAGTGGGTGATAAAAACCCAGGGTGTCTTTTTGTTTCCTGGCTAATAATACCCAAAACTAGAAATCTGTCCTACTTTTTCCACCAACATGAGGAAAGCAGGTCAAGCTCAGAGTAAGGGAAGAGGTTGTGCAGCGGACACCTGGTTCAATAAACAACTGGAAGGAAGCTGGAAGGAGGCACAAGTTTGCTAATTGGAAGCACTGGGGCAGCAAATAAATACCTTCTGTTTGAGCAAATAAGGCCTTCACAAAGGTCTTAATAAGGCAAAATGGACTGACAGCAGACGAGATGAACACAAAAACCCCAGCCTGGAAACAAAAGCACCCATTGCAAAGCAGGCTATACAGTTCATTACCTCACCCCATCTTCCCTGGCCACATCTTACCACCACCAAGCACAGCATCTAGATTCAGCTCTGAGGGCCTACGCTTCCCCAACCCTACAAGCATCACCACACACGTCCCAGCTTCCCACACTGGTTGTGCAGGAGTCACCGGAGTGCAGGCCCCTCCATTCCAGGCAGCCAGTTCAAATCCCTACTGGCTGATGGGCATCAAAACTGGTTCAGTAAACCAATGGACTCACCTCAACCAACTGCCAGGCAAATCCTATCCTCAGCCAGAAGGGATTGTATATTTGTACACTAAGCTCCCTCCTTGTCAGCAAAACCTCATCTCCAGAGCAGCAAGGAAGCCTTGGCTGCTATTGCACACACAGCACCTCAAGCTTTGAGTTAGTGCTGTGCCATATTACAGCTTGTGACCCCTACCCCAATCTAAACCATCTCAAGGACACACAAAACTCCCACCATTTTGTTTCAAGTCACCTCAGGAGGGATTCGATTTTAAATTCTAAGACTGTCAAAACCCCTCCAATCAGTACTCTAAACACCTTTTTTCTTTCTAAAAGAAAGTTCCAAGCTAGAAGGAAGCATTGCCTTTTTTACTACAGTTTCTACTGATGCTACAGTTTCTCACTTGGTCAATTTAGCACCAAATCTGAAAGAAGCACTCTGAGCTTTCCCATCCTCAACCAAAAATGGTTCATGACATGGCACTCACTCCCATGGCAGCACAGGCACAAAACCAGAGCCACTTCCACAATTGTACAAGCACGGCAGATGCTTCCATTCAGGTCTCCCTGTCTGCAGCTTTGAATACTGGCCCCTGCCCTGCCCTCTAGCACAGGCTGGTCTTGCTCTTTGCTGCAAACACTCCACTTAAGGGAGACAGCCTTACACACAGCAGCATCTGAATATGCAGTGGATGGATTGTCACATAGGGAAGCATTTCGCTGGACACCTCACTAGCATGGAGCTACTGGAGAAGGAACAGGGAACTGGCATTAAACTGCTACCACATTCTGTTCAAAAGGGGACTCTTCTGTTAAACTGGATATATAGTGAAGAAAGTCTAAATGCTTTTAAAATTGAAATTTAGAACTTGCTCAAACTTGAAAATTCAGATTACAGAAGGGTGTGAATGAGTGGTAGTTACCACAAACTAGCCATTTTTTATTAACATCACACAGAGGCACGTCCCAACACGTCCAGTAACAATTACCTGGCCATATTGCCATGAGAAATGAGCATTCATGGTTTCAAGTCTGCCTTCTATGTGGTTTTCATTAAAGAGTTTATAAGTCTCTGCCTACAGAGACTTACAAGCACAGAAACAATCTTTAAAGCAAACGAATGTAAATAAATTTCTCTCCATTCTCCTTGCTTATTAAACACATGAAGGAAGGCATAGGATAAAAACCTTGGTGCATTACAAAAGAATGAATTTGTGTCACAACCTTGAGGACTGCAGTCTAAAAAAGATCCACTACACATTATGGCACTGCTATCAAATGCATATGGGGAAGAAGAGACAGAAATATCTTTGAATCCTGGGGAAAACAGTAATAGGAAACCAAGAGGAAAAGCTCAATATAGCTTGCATCTACCAGCTAACAGGTGTTTAAGTAGCACTTTTCTAAAAAAAAAAAAAAAAACAAAAAAAACCACCAAAAAAACCCCACAAAAAACTCCAAAAAGCTATTCTACACATGTTAGGAAGTCTGCTGACTCCCCTCTTCCCAAAAGGAGGAAGTGGAAAAAACACCACCTGAGAAAAACAAGACCCAGGCTGACAAAAATCTAACCTGCCAGACAATGAAGCATATGGCTGCTGCAACCCATCAAGTCTGCAATCATCTGGGCAGATGCTCCCCACATAAGTTTTGAAAAACACCAAGCAACAGTTCTCAGCCCCAGTGGTCTACTCCTGGACTTTCTGGGTAGCCAATGTTACAAGACATAAACAACTTTGGAAGGGGATGTTGAGTACAACCTCTTCCCACAGAAGAAAAATCATGCAGAACTCAAAATTAATAACTCAGTAGCACAGGTCCTGTGTTTGGAGCTCCCCCAAGTTTTGAGAGGGGTTGCCAGTATAAGCTCCAGAGCAAGGGTTTTCTCCAATCCTTCCAAGCCTTGTAGTCTGTCCTCAAAAATACAGGCTAGGCTCAACATGTAGACAAAATAATTCAAGAGAAAAAACTACCCCAATTCTGTCATTGAAAAAAAGTTCTTTGTTTCACTAATCAGCCATCAAAACTATGTGCTTCGCAACACCCAAACTTTTCATCAACTGCTACCCAGCAGAAAGCCACTATACAAAGGCTTTTGGAGCTCAAAATGATGAATTTAAAGGGGAAAGCTAACCAAGATCAAACAGCCCAAGCTACTCAGCTGAGATACTACCATCATAACAGTATAAAAGCTGATACAATTCACAGTAAAGCAACTGGCTCAACACATAGAATAAATTAATCCAAACATTAATAAGGAAATACTTGTTACCTAAGATGCTATGGCAATATTAAACTGGGTACCTAAGACAATGAATTTTTTTCAGCACTTAGGTGAACACCACTCAGACTAAGTGAAAGTGCATGATTTGCAATTCTCAAGTAAGATTTTATCTTAGGATAACTTCACAGGAAATCTTGAATCTTCTTCCTCTTGCAAGGAAGGGAATCTGAAGCACATAAAAAATGCACTGTTACTCTCTTGGTGTCCTGCCTATCCTTGGGAGCTCTTCCGATATAACTATTTAACTTTAAAAATTATGTTCCACTCTCTTCTGCTCTAGATATCAGGTTATCATCTTTGCCATGTTTCATTGTCATCTTCACTTGCCAAAAAGTCAATGCAGTCCATAACTTCCCCAGACAACTGTTCCAACACAACTGCTCCAGACACAAGCATGCAGATACAAGCCTCTTGCTGCCACTCACAATCACTAGAGGCAAGAGCCAGCACCACTCAATAACCAGTCATCTTCCTGAAAGTATCTCAACTTCCAGCCAGTGAGCTTAATTTGTAACCAACCTGTAAACATGGCCACACTCCTTTGGTGCTTTTTTTTTTTTTTTGTGTACATGGTTAACTGCAGCCCAGCATCTGTAGAAATAACACAGCAACACAATAGTACCAACAAGTCTCAGGACTAATTGCACAGTCACTTCAGTTTAAAATTAGTTTAAGGTATATTCAACAGACCTCTGTCAACAACTGAACTCTGATCCTTGAGGAGATCTCCACCCTAGCCAAATGAAGCAATTTTTTCAAATATAAAAGCAACCAGGCATCCAACCTGCAGTAGTTCACCACTTCTGCAAGGTGGGCAGTGTCAACACATAATTAACTTGTTTTGCCAGCCAAGCCCCCTTGGGCAAGAAATTCAGAGCACTTAGAACAGCATGTGGAAACCATGTGCTGCGAAGACTAAGTGGGGATCTCATCAGCAAGGCAGTGTCAAATTGCAGCTCTGCAGGGTGGAAGTTCTCAGCCCTCTGTCCACTTCTCTATTTTTGCTTCCACCAGTACAGCTATACCCTCCCCAGAGGGGACTGGTGTCAGGCCTCTACAAAGTATTACAATCACCAAGCACGCAATCAAACCTACTCTTTCCCTTGGGTGTGCAAGCAGCCCTGAACAAAGCAGCTCAAAATGTTCCTACTTGTTCAAACTCCGAAGGAGGTGGCAAGTACCACATCAAGTGTCTTACTTGAAGAAGAAAGCAACATTTTTCTGGAGCCAAAGGGAGCTTGTAGGAAACAACCACCAAGCAACTGACAGATGGGCTATCCCCATTCTTCACCTGTATCCATAAGGTAATAATGTTTCTTTAGTGACAGGGAATATTACACAATCACTGTGATTGTTTTAAATCAGTAATTACTGTTGCCCTGTACTTGAGCCTCTCCCTAATCCAAAGATGGTATCTTAGATTTCCAGACTGACAACTCATGCTTTTCTAATTAGCTGGTGGGACAGCCCCGTGCTTATCTCCCTGTACCAAGTGTCTCTGGTGGCACTTGATGCACTCCTTCCACGCCCCATCCAGTAACTTTTAACTGTCCTCAGACAGTGCCAGTGCCAATACTTCTCAGTCCATCCTTGCTGATAGGCAAAGCACTGCCTAGATGGATGCAGTTTCTTTTCCAGAAGGTCTTCAGAGGAGGGTTTGTCTACAGCTGCACTAAAGCAGTGTAAAACGCTCCTGCTGTAGGCAGTTCACCCTGAGAAGAGCCAGGTCTGGCGGAAGGCTTGCTAGGACTCTGCTAAATATTATCTGGTCCTTAAACTTGCCTGCAGTCTGTTAAGGGGCTCATCTTCAAAAGTACAGACAGTAACCAACCTGCAGCAGGGCATAACTCCACTGCCATCAGGAAAACTGAAGCAGATTTCTAGAATGGAGACAGCTGAAAGATTTCCATGGCTTAAGCTAACTATGGGCCTTCTCCCCTATACACAAACATTCTAGGCTAGATGCTGGCTGTGAAAGTTGCATTACCTAGCCTGGGTAAAATGAGAGATAAGCTTCAGATAACAGAAATTCTTATGCCTCCACTAAAGGTTTACATTGCTGCCTGGGTAATTGAACACCTCACGCAGAGCTACCCATTTCAGCAATGCAACAATCTTCAAAAAAATCTCCTCAGTAATGAAGCTGCAGCAAATCAAGACAAGTCACAGGTCACCTCAATGTGACTCCAATACCCTTCACTAATGAAACCACTTTGAAGAGTGGGAGTAACCCCTCCAGAGCAGGGTAGAAAATTAGATGAGCTTTAACATCTTTTGTTTTCCTAATACAACCCCTCTCTGAAATTAGTTTGGTTTTAACTTTGTCTGAGACAAGGACAAGTGTAAAATGAGCTTTCAAGGTCTCCTTCCTTTTTAACAGTTCAAGTGCCAAGATGCAGCTCAAAATCCTACAATGGCAGGAGCTGCTCTCCATGGACTCCCTCCTGCAGACATCTCAGTTCGTGGTTCCAAGGAAATTCATTACAAGCAACTTCCTAGGGGCCTATAGGACCAGTGGTGGGGGGGACTATCATCATGACACTTAATTCTGTGAATAGTTCTCGAGTTTTGAGTTTATGTGTATGAAAATATCCTCCCTGTCCCTTACTCTAGATATCTAACCTTATCTCAGAGCCTGAGCTCTGACACTGTGGGACCCTGGCACACAAACCATGCAACACTGGCTCTACGACTTCCAGCCTGGCTCTGCAAGGTGATCCAGCCAAAGGTGCACAAGGTTCCCTCCAGGGGGCTGTCTGGCAGCCCAGAAGAATGGAAGTGTCATCAGCCCCCTTTGTACAGCAACTAGGAGAGCAGGACAAAATTTTCCAGCCACATCCCAACCCTCTCCTCCACAATCCAGCAGCAATATTGGATCATCTGGAAAAAACAAAGGAAGAATAGACTTTCACCTGTAGCCTTGTGGGAAAAATGCTTAGCAAGGTTTGGAAGTAGAACACTACTGAGAATTAGAGCAGTGACCCATCACCACTTGCAGTTTGCTGGCACAAGTGGCTTCACAGAACATCTGAATCTTGTAATTTCTCTTTGCATTGTGAATTATTAAGTCACTCAGGCAAAGATTACTAATTTAGGCAGTCCTGAAGAAGGAAAGCATCTACTTTGTGTACATCATTAGAAGAAAAAAGTAGT
This sequence comes from Haemorhous mexicanus, assembly GCF_027477595.1. Lineage (NCBI taxonomy): Eukaryota > Metazoa > Chordata > Aves > Passeriformes > Fringillidae > Haemorhous > Haemorhous mexicanus. Next base: position 11,400,437 of record NC_082348.1, on the reverse strand, counting down.
ATAATACCACCTTCCTATTTTACAGGCAGGTACAGGGTAGGAATTCAGTGCCTTTCCCAGAGTCACTCTAACGTAAGTCTCCAGTGGCAGTGGTAACTGAGGGTGAGATAACACCTTGGGAAAAGAAAAAACCAATACATCACATAAGATCCACATAACTGAATTTTAAAGAGAGCAGTGGGTTTGACATAAATTTCTTACTCCAGTCGTCCAAGACCTTGCTATTCCTACTGATATATAACTGGCTAGTGACACAGAAGTCAGTTTTTGTGTGAAAGTCCAAGCCAGAACTACCCCGGAAGGAAGTACTTGAGAGACAAGTGCTTACAGTAAAATGACAGGTTGGAACAGGAAAATAATACAGAAGATCAAACCTTGGGTGCAAGCCCTCAAGGGACACCGGCTGTGGGGTGCAACAGCAGCAATTTGCAAGTCAACAGCTTCAGAAAAAGGTTACTTTCTTGGTCTCTTTTCCCAGCTAATACCCATTTCTCTTCCATGATTCTAAGCACAAGTTTTCTGCATGGCAAAACAGGGGTCTTTGCCAACCCCTGTCCTCCAGGGCTGCCATGGAAATTTCTGGCCAAAGAGAGGAGAACTCAGCAGCAGGATTACAGCTGCTGACAGGCTGGGGGTGTAGAAGCCAGCACCTAGAATCAGTTCAGCTCCAGGTGGGGAAGGATGGTTATCCTCCACACTCAGGCATAAGCAGATCCCACTCAGCCTTGCACCTGCAACTGCACAGAAGTGGATGCCAAAGAAATCCCTCAGCACAGACTGCAGGGGAGTGCAGAAAACCACCATGACACTTTAAGGTATATAAAACATTGGGTGGAGGAAACACAGGACATGGAGGAGCAGAGGGAAGTTTTATCTGACATGACCATGACCCTAGTAACAGTTAAGGGAACTTCTGGCCTATGAAACCACCTCCATGTAACAGGCAGAGACACACCTGCAATTCCTCCCTTCTGCTTAGCAGCACTTTGAAGCACCTGTCAAAATTTGACTTTATTTTGATCAGATCTCTGCCTCAGCAAATTACTGTTGGTTCAATTTGGCTTTCTGAAATATCTTGGAATCTGAAGTATCTACATGCAAAATGTAGAGAAAGGGCCACAGACTAAGCCTGAAATGCTGAAACATTGCATCAGGGACTGGCCTGGTTAGGCTGTTTAGTCTGTTATCCTGCTGGCGGTGGAAACAAATTAGAGATTTTTAAATCTTCCCACTCACAATAAACTAATGATGATGACGCTTCCCTAATAATTAATTTTGTGGCTACTGCTTGGCATACTTGTTTCTGGATGCAGAATGGACATCTCCCTCCTTGCAGAGCCAAACATGCAGAGATTTGATTAAGGGGCAGAACAGGAAGCCAGATGAACTCAAACACTAACCATTAACTAAGATCAAATCTCTTGGAGAGCACCTGCAACCTCTCCAACAAAACTCTTTTATTGCCCTTCTACAACTTGAACAGTTACAACTCCATCCAGTTCATTTGGGTTTTGTGGGGTGGCTTTTTTCCCAGGTGCAAGAGTGCTAATGCTCCCAAAGAGAGGAGAAAGTGAACAGTGAACTCTCCCATGTATGACAGAGCCAGACACCAGTGCAGTGCAGGATGCCAAGGAACATGTATGTGCTCAGCTCCTCCAGTATGCCACTGTGCAAAGCTCATAAACACCTCACATCGTGCTTTCACATAGGTTTGAGAACTGGTAACAGGTTGGTCCAATGGACAAGATCCAAACCACTGAATGAGCTCTGAAGAAACATGTAATGCAAGCTTCAACACTGTACAGTGTGATGGAAATGGAACAACTGAGCAAAGCACAACATGAAACGGACCATCAAACAGCAAGGTAAAGCTAAAGCTGCACATCACTGTCACATCAACCTTCATCAAAGAAAGAAGCAAACCCCTTTCCTCACAGTCACAATGCTCAGAATTTACTCAAGCCGCAGTCTGAAGAAATTAATAGACATGGACAGTCTATTTTACTTGCTGAGGTGACAGACCTTTCTATACTTGCCAGCATTTTCTCCACTGCACTGGCTCCAAGGTGTGCTGGCACTGTCACAATCCAGGAGAAGCTTCAATTACAACTGCCAGCCAAGGAGGCACAAACAGCAGCAAGCCCCATCCAGGCACACCACCAAGATTTCCAGCCCTAGTCTAGGCAAGGCCTGAGATAATGAGACGCTCAGGGTGACACATGAGCCTGATCCAAAGTCATCTGAGGCCAGAAGGGACCTGTAATGGCAGTCCACAAGCTTCAAAGCCATATTACTCCCACAGAAATCCACATGTATGTTGTGAGGTACAGGCAGGGAAGGTCACTACTTTATCCCTCTGAACATTTCATGTCCAGCCTCCTGAAACATTTTCTGACCTGCTCCTGACACAAAGGTTGTTGAGGGCTCCTCTGTAGAGGACATCTTGCCCCCATCCTCCTCTGTGATGTTGTAAACCACTACAGAAGTGTCCAGACTTGCTATCAACTCTCATCCTCCTAACATCCAACTGCCCTGACCAAAGTGCCTGATGGATAGAGAAGGATTGATTAATATGGGAGAAACAGAGAAATTTCATTTCAGTTTAACTTTTGCTGTTTAAATATATGGTTTTCTTTATACTTAAGCTGTAGCATAGATTCAAGATCCCTACAGAACTTCAAAGATGCCTGGAGGACCAACTCATTCCAACATAGGCACTCTCTCCAGCTGCACTTCTGGGGAACATCACGTGAACCAGAGAAACATTTCCAAAATCTGCTGCTCTATTACTTTTAACACCACTTGTTATCAGCTAAGTGAAGCAAGGCTGAGGTGTATAACACCATGGCATTTTTCCTCTTGAAACAAAAAGTTTTGAAGCTGCTTGACAAATTCTAAGGATTTCACAGGAATATTGCAGGTATCAGTATGAAAAAAATCTATTCATGTTGGTAACAATTAAAAAAAAAAATTAAGCAAGTGAGACTATGAAATACAGAGAGAATCACCCGTGGTGACATGTCATTCCTCTGTCCCTCTCGTAACTTCCAGGCTTCAGTCCCACTGACAGGGTTCAACAGAGAAAACAAGCAAAGGCTAACTTTGCCAAGCCCAGGAATGCAGCACAAAGGCTTGCTCCACACAGCTAGCTGTGTTGCCACGACAAGAAGACCCTGAATATGACAGTACTGCAGTTCCACTCTGCACTTGGGTGTAGACCTTTACTCAAGAGAAAGCTGGCTCCTATTGCAAGTTCTCAAACATATCCCTTCTCCAGCTGCAAAACTCTTAAATCTAATTCAGAATCCCACATGGAAGCAAATACTTGCCCTTCCAACACCTTTCTGAGAACTATCTAAGCACTACTGGTCTGGATGGATCTGTGTCTCCAGGTGTCAAGCAACAATACTTTCATTTGTCCTCAAAGTTACCCAGGGAGCATCAAGAGGAGCAGAGAACAGAGATGCAACAGCTCAAAAGACGCCGAGAAATGGGCTACACTGCTCAGCAGCAAACTGGACTAAGACATTTGTCTCTGATGCTGGCACAAGTGCTGGGCTGGAGACCACATCCCTGCCCTATTAACACTGGCTTGGCACATGCTACTTTACTTAACCCTAGTCTCTTTTACTGAACACTGACTTATAAACTAAGTCCACATGGGGCAGAGAGATCTATTGGTCAGAACAACCCACGCACCCGGGGAGCCTCTGTGCTACTCCACCACAGGCTTCCCAGACAGCCCTGAGCCTGTTATCCTACCTCAGTTTCCCACATCCTTCTCAAGCAGCTGTGCAGGGCACTGGGGAGGAAGGCAGCCTTTCCCTTCCTCACCAGTATCTTCAGACATATAACATTAAAAATACCTTAAGCAGAGCCCACACAGGCCTGTAACATGCACAATTACATATTATTTACTCAGACCCAGCATCTCTCTTGAAGCATTTCTGCAGGATTTGCCTAATGACCAACCCAGCTCTTCGCACAAACTCACAGTTGTGACCCAACTCCCATTAAAAATGCTGCCAGAAACAACCGAAGGAGAGCACGGCACGTGCACAAAGGGGCCAAGCACAAGGGCTGAACCCACCCAACCCACACGATGCTTTCGGAGCGCAGCAGCCTCAAGCGTTAGCAAAGCCCCGCGCCTCACCAGAGCGGCCGCACCTCTCTCCCTTCGCCGAGCCGTTGGTTCCAGCGGGGACGCTCGCCGGGACCCCCTGCTCGGACGCGGCCCCGGCACCGCCGCTCCCGCACGGCCGGTGCTCGGCGGCACCAGGGCGGGGGGCCGAGGGGCGGCTCCGCTCCAGGCCCCGGCAGCCCCCGCACCCCCGGTCCCACCGGACCGCCCTCCCCTGCCCTTCCCGAACCGCTCCGCTGCGAGAGCTGGCACCGCGCTCCTCCCGGCCGGTACCGCGGACGGGTCGGCCCCGCCCCGAGCCGCGCTCCCCGCGGTCACCCGGCGGCGGCGGCACCGCACACAAAGCCCCCCGGCCGCCCTTCTCCCCGCGGCCCCCCCGCGGTGCGGGCGCGGGCGGTACCTGCGGGGCGGGGGCGGAGGCCGGGCGGACGCGCTCCCTTCTCCCTCTCGCGTCTCCCTCCCTCAATGCCGGCGGCGGCGGCGCCCGCTCCGCTCCATGGCCGCGCGCGCGCCCCGCTGACCACGGGAAGAATGGGAGATCCAGCGCGCACGCGCCGCCCGCGCCCGCCCCGCCCCGCCCCGCGCGCCGGCGCGGCACCGCCCTGCGGCCGCCGGTACCGCGGTGAGGTCAGCGCTCCCCGTGCGCATGCGCTGGGACCGTTACCGCGCGCCCGGTCGCCATGGCGACCCTGTCCGCCGGGAGCAGGGTCCGGGAGCGCGGACACGCGTGTTCCTGGGAATGCCACCCGCCTTCCTGGGAATGCCACTCGCCTTCCCCGGAATGCCACGGCCCCGTCCCTGCTGACCGGCCTTCAACTACTGCCGCGCCCCCGGCTGCTGCTCTGACCGGGGACAGGCCGAAACGCTTTGACAGGAGTTCCGCAGGCTGCGCGCGGAGAGCGTGAGGGCTCAGCGCTGCCGCGTGCCCCTGGGCGCGCGCTGCCCGCCTTTGGGAGGAGCCGCCGAAGCACCGAGTGCGGCAGCCGGGACGGACCGACCACAGCGGCACAGCCGGTACAACCTCCCCGCCCCGGCAGGGCCATCCCACAGCACACGGCACGGCATTGTGCCATGCCATCTCTGGAGTGAGGGAAACTCCACACTGTCTCTGGACAAGCGGCGCCAGTGCGCGGTCACTGCACACTGGAGAAGTTCTTCCTCATGTTTAGGCGGAAATTCTTGTGCATCAGTTTCTGCCTGTTGCCTTTTCTGTTGCTGGGCACCACCGAGCAGAGCCTCGATCCATCTTCTTGACAACCCCCTTTAGATATTTATACACATGGATGAGGTCCCCTCTGTCATCTCAAAGCTGAACAGCCCCAATTCTCTCAGCCTTTTCTGATACCAGACATGATCTAGTCTCTTAATGATCTTTGTTGCCCTCCCACGAGATATTTTCTCCTTCATGGAAAAAATTACAGTACTCCCACTCCATAACTGAGGTGAGAATGGGAAATAAATGCCCTGTGCAGAAGCTCTTTACCAACATGTATTTGGCCATCTTGTTCCCTGGGCTCATGACTGCTGTTCTCCTGATGGTTGTGGGGAATGAACCTCCATGTCTCCTCAAACCACCACTGTCCTCGTCCTCTGTGCTGCAGAAGGCAGCTGACCTCCATAACACTGCAGCTCCCAATAAGCACCGAGTCTGAGCCGCCAAAACATGGGAGAGCAAAGGATCAATTTTCATTCATAACTTTGTGAAATAGTAATGTCCTTCTCGGCTTACAGCTCTGCCACAGCAGCGACTTTTGGCAAGCTCCCTCCAAATAATCCAAGATTTTCCAGCTTGTTCTTTTTTGCCATCAGGTTGCAGAGCAATACCTAACTGCTGCTTTGGGTGAAGCCATCGGCACAGGGTGAGTGTAGTCTGGAACAGGCTGCAGAGATGTCAAGAGAAAGCTGGGGATATTAGTGCTTAAAAGGATGCCAGGTCTGAGTAAACTGAAAGCAGGTGATTACAGACCAGCTTTAGAAATTACCATGGTTCTCACCCCCAGGCAGTAGCTAATCTCCTGAGAGCCCTAACTGGCTAAGCACTACCCACAGCAGAGACAGCTCTGCTTCAGCACAGCCGTGTCCCGAGTGTTTGCCCTCCCTGGCTGGGCAGTTCTGCAAACAGGATTCCTCCAGTGTTTTACCCTTCTCCCGTTTTGCAGTGTCCCAACAGCAGCTGAGGACAGGGATCATGGGTACATTAACATAGGACCAATCATTCCTCCTCGTCTGGATCTGCTAGAACTACAGGCAAAGTTCTCTCAGAAAGTCTGGATAGTTCCTGCTCTGTTCCCAAAATACCTTCACAAAATACCTTGCTCATTTTGAGCAAGAAAATGAGATAAAAATGGAATAGTAGTAAGTTAGGTGAATTATGATAAGCAATATTTTGTTTAGTTTTCATAAGAAATCAATAACTTTGTATCACACATTTTTGTGTGTCACACATTTGCTGTGAATTTATTATCTTCAGTATTACAATGAAGAGGCATTTACTTTGGAAATCTCCCAAAACTGCCTTCTGATATAGTGTATATTTGCCCTTTTTTCACAATTCTTTCTTCCGGTGATTCTACATTCACTGTTTGGCAGGCTAAAGCTTTGTAAAGAAATGCTGAGAAATGCAACTGACATAGGTTAAAGTATTTTTCCTCCACTCCTAGGTAAAACTTGCACACAAAATATGACTTTTATTCTCTTTTTTGCAAGAATTCGAGGGACAACAACTGCGTAAAACTTAAAAGCATCCTTGTGCAACTGGCAGATTATGGACATGGTCTTTATGCGTTTTCTTCACATTTTTATTTTAAAGCAGGTAAAGTCTGCACAGAAATAAATTTGTCACATAATCAGCTCTAATATTTGGATTTTTTTCTTGTTACTACATTACTGTTTCCTTGCTCCCTGCAGAGACTTTTAGAACAGTTCATGCCTATATTCAAGACATTGTTCCATGAGCAGCAGCACTAATGATGCCTGGTTTCTCACAGGTCTGTGTTCTTTGTCCCTCTAATCCGCCCTGCTCTCTCAGCAGCCCTACCTTCCTTTGTGTGTCCTGTGCCACTCCCCTCCAAGGGGACATGGTGGCACAGTGGGGTTAGTCCAGGGCTGTATCCCTGTGCAGATGGAAGGGCAGCCCTCCATCACAAGGGATCACACCATGCCTGAGCTCCCTCCTGCCTTCCCCTGAGGCTGGCAATGATTATTTCTCTTTTCCATTCTCATGAAACTTGAGATTGTTTCCTACCCCCTAAACACTGAGAATGACAGCTGAATAGAAGCAGACAGACAGACTGGTCACATAAGCCTTGTTTTCATTAGGAAAAGAAGTCAAAAATACATTGTAACCTGCAGGCTTTCTTCCAGCTTTTTAAAAGTAGATAGTGAAAGCATTCTCTGATTCTTGGCCTTTAGGTTTCTTAACATTAATCTCAGTATTCTTTAATTCTGCTCTCGATTCCATGGCACAATCCATCAGCTTTCCCAGGGCCATCACTCTGCATTAGTTCTGGCACATCTGTGACAAGCTGTACATCCATCGCCTGCGACAGTTCCCAATGGAAACACCGTGAAGGCACGGCAGGATACCCCAAGGGCAACCAGATCTAAGCTTCTGGCTGGAATCCAGTCTGCAGGGATACCTCAGCTTCTCCAAAGTTATGGTTAGGTAACAACTGTGCTATTGCCAAGGAGCCCCTGGGGATTCATCCTGGGGTGCAGAGAGGACTCTCTAAATGGAGGAAATTGAAGTAACCACTGGAGGAGCTGCTGCCATCACATGAGACTGCTTGACCAGGCCTTCACTACCAGTGGCTCAGCAGCAGGCATTTGGCTGTTCCCCTATCCATAACATGCCTAAAAAAGGTACTTTTTACTATGCTCTCATTTCTAAAAGATCTCCATTTACTTACCGGTCTCCAAAACAAAGAGGCCAGTGCAGTGGAAAAGTCTCCTGAGAGGATACTGCTCCCAGTGAAGCTGCAGGCATCTCTCTAATCAGACCACTGCAAAGTACACTGTTCCCTGTTTGCTGAGAAAAGTCTGGTTGGACACAAGGAGCTGTGTGCTTATACATGTGCAAAACAAAGCACAGCCCATCTTGCAAGGTGAAAAAAGAGATGAACTTAGGACATCTGCAGCAAGGGCACAAAAAGCTTTAAGTAAGGGCAGAACAAAGTCAGAAAGCTTTTTTAAATAAAGAAATGTAAGGATAGTCTAGCTTTCAATTAACAACACTTCTCTTTCAAATAAAAACACATCAATAAAACTAGTGGGAAGCAGATGGATGGACTATTTCAGCAGAAACACTGACTATACCTGAATGACCTGCTCTTCTGCTTTCCTTCAGGGCCTTTTTGCACAACATCTGCTCAGGAATCTGAGAGCCTGGTGCTTCAGGGAGAAATGTTTTTATTTATGAATGACAGTATGATGATATAGCTGGCCATAACAGCAGAGGACAACAGTGTCAAAGCCTGGCTGTCCTTGGGTTGCTTCCCTAGAGTTGAGCACACTGCTATGCAGCCTTAGCCACATTTCCTTTATGTGCTGTCCCAACTTGACTGCTTGCATGGCTAAGGGGGAGAACAGCTTCGCTTGACTCTATGTAGCAATGGATCTCTCCCTTTGCCATCTCCCGGCGCTTACATCTCCTGCACAGCCTTGTGCCATGCTGAGGAGAAGGCTGGACTGCTGTTGGCATGAATACCATGGGCCAACATGAGGTGAAGTCCAAGTACCCAACTTCTGAGTGCTGCTGATCCTACTCTGGCACAGGTTCCCCTGTGTGACTCACCTCTTCTACCCTTCACTTACCTGGGAAACAGGGAATAAACTCCTTGTCCATGCTGCATGAGAACAACACTTGGGACAGGGAAAGGACAAGTACTTCAGATCAATGTGCAATTTAATAATTCCTCGTTCTTCCCTTTGCACATGGCAGTTGTCACAGCCCCAGATTTGAGCACTTTCAGCTCACACAATGTGCTCCCGCACCGCTATCTTTAATTGGCACTTTCTTGCCAAGCCTCAGTGTTTTGCATCGGACTTTTTCCACGTGAGAGCTGCCACGAACAAAGCATCCCACTGACCCACTTAACTCCCACGTGAAGGGACATGAAGCTTCGCTTCAGTCACCAAACAGAAAAGAAAACACAAGAGCAGAAGGTTTTGATTAAAGGGAAATGAGCAAATGGCTTTAAGGCCCATGGAGTGCACACTGGCTCGTCTACATGTGCTCACTCCTTGCAGACATTTGGCCACCCAAGGAGAAACATCCTGTACAAAGCAGGTAGTCCTCAGGCAGTGTGAATTGGGTTGGATTCGAGATTTCCCGTTGACAGGAAGGTCCTGTGAGCCATGCAACATCCCCACAGGCTTCTTCCCCTGACCTGGAGTGACTGCCTCCAGGAAGGCAGGGAATGGTTCATTCTCCCTGACCAAACATCAAGGAAGGTACCAATTAGTGTTAATTGTGGCGTTCTTTGTTTTGTGACCAGAGCCTGAGCTGAAACCCCCCAAAACTGAACACAGGCTACTGGCAACAGTTTTCCATGCTTTCTGAGCTGTGCTAGATTTAATGCAGTAGCCTGGAAGATCAGCTCTGGCCTTACCAAGGCATGGGCACCAGGTCTTATATTTGCATCAGAGACTGTATTTTTCCTGGCTGTCCTCAGGCCTTTGGGAAGAGACATTTACAGGTCAAACTTACAAGAGTCCTATTTTGTCTTGCACTTAAATTTACATTAACTGACATTTCATCCCCATTTCCGCCTCCCTCATTGTTTCCCAGTTACACTGTTTTGAATGGATTTACCTCTTCCTGTGCTTGTTCTCTATGGTCATCTGCTGATACTATTTTATCTTTTTTCCACCATCCAAACACAATTATGCTCATATCTCCTTTTTTTTTTTATACTTGCACATTGCACGTGCACATACCTTACCAGCATGGGTTCACTATTTGAAAAACATTTCCTTTTGTCCTCACTCAAATATTAAACCAACTGGAAAGTGACACATCAAGGTTAGGAATGCAGTCTGCTCCTGACAAGGAAAAAATGCTGAGCTTTGCAATAGAGGCTAAGTGGATTAAGATCCTTTTTAAAGATTAGGTCACCCTTCACCTCAAATGTAGATTTCTACTGAAATTAATGGAAGCTCTTACAGAATGCAATGGGAGGGCTGACATTGAATGGCAATACAGCAAACATACACTAGCAGCCCACCCAATCCCAAGTGTCCAAATCACTAACTCAAAATGAGTCTTAACAACCAGCTGGTTGATTCTGTACTATATATTAACAGGCAGGATTTAATCTTGTAAAATTATGAGCTGATGGGGGAAAAAAGATGAGGTAGTAGTTCTCAGGATAAAAACTTAAGGCAGTGATTCATCTAATGGAGTCGCACTGACATGACACCAACAGACACATTTGCCTTAGGAGATTCCATACTGTCTCTGGAGCTAGTCCTTTGCACTTACATAGCTCCTGCCAGACCAGTCACAAAGCTCCAGCAGTTCCAACCTGGAATTTGTTTTTAAGGATACAGTTCAATAGTACACACTTTTAGCACTGCCCTGTTAATAAACCACAAACAGCATGTCTTTGTGTGGGGTAGCTGAAGGAAAACTATAGATTTGTCTTACATTCCCTCTGCCATCCCCTCTGGGCAGATGAACCCAACTCTTTATTCTAACAGGCAGACCTGCAAATGCAGCCCAGCACCTGAAAATCACACCAGAGCCCTTCCAGCTCTCACATCAACAGAAATAAAAATAGTGCAGGTGACAAAGCAGCTTTGCTGCTGCTGCTGCACAGCTGGCACAGACCCTGCTCACTCCCCACCGCTGGGCTGCCTTGTGTGAGAAACAGTAACTGAGCAAACACAGCACAGAGGCAAGTCCTGCCTTCACCCTCCAAATGCTGCAACGCTCTCAGCCTTATGAAGCCACCCTGACAGAAGTAACTCTACTTCCCTGCTTGTTTTAAAAAAACAGTACACAAGCAAACTGGGAGTTTGTGCAAGCCCTTGTGGGAAACTGGCAGCAATGCCTCACTGCAGAGCAAGCAGCCCAATTTCCACATCTGCACCTGCTCACCAAGGCTCCTTTCAGCCAGCACTGGAAAAACACAGAAAAGAACAGGGCTTTCCAAAATCACTATCATAAAAATGAGATTTGTTTCTTTCCTTTCTGTTCTTTAAAACAACAAGTTTCAAATCCAGGCCAAGCCCCAGTCTCCATGTGATGTATCAAATGGACAGACAGGGAAAGGAAGCGACCCCAGTGCCTGTGGCTCACTGCAGGCCCCACCTCGCTGTCACAAAGTCCCACAGAGTTAGTCCTCACAGTTCTCTCTTCAACAACACTCCTTATGAGGACTATCATCAACCAGCATTTTCTTCCCTGATCAGAGCCAAGACTTGTGTAGGAGCTTCTCTGCCTTTTCCTTTCCTAGCACAGGAGAACCACATGGTTACTGGCCATAGACACACAGGTGTGTAACTACTCCAAGCCTCCCAGGACAGCCAAGATCTCTGTTAGTGCCATATGTTTAATTAATGCTGGGTGTCAGAAGTGATGAGAGGCCTTGCTGCACCCTGCATGGAAGAAAGCGTTTCACTTCAGGAATTCTCACTCACACAGTTAACCATTTCCTCAGTTTGCTCTGACAGCTGCTGCCCTTGGGCAGGGAGGGATGTGCCTGCATTAGCAGTGCCAGCAACAGCCTGACACACAGAATGGCCTCCCCACCGTTCCAGCAGCACCCTGGGGTGGTCCCCAGCATACCTCTGGCTAAGAAGTGCAGATTATTGCTGCCTAGAGTTAGACATTTCAAGAATCTGGGATTTAGATGGAAAAATCAGGAGAAAAGGATGTGTTTAAACAGCATCTTGGACAATGAAGGAGTCTGGTCCAAGAGGATTTGTGGATATTCCTGGAAAACATGTAATGGAGATCACATTCACTGTACTCCTGTTACCTGCTCGCCCAGCTTTCACCTGCAGCACCCTGCCCAGGGCAGGGATGTGCACAGCATCTCACACAGCACAGCCCACCCCAGCCAGCTGCATCACACTGCAAAGTGAGAGAAAAGCTTCCCATCACTCAACACCAGAATTTGCTGGAGCTCCCCTCTGCCTCACTGGTTAGTTGGAGAGGAGAGCATGTCACCCCTCAGAGCCATACCAAAGTCCTCCCTTGCACCATGAGCCATTTGCAGACAGGCTTTAACCTTGCTCCCCAGGGCTGCAGCCATTTCCAAAGCCAGGTATGCAAGCAAACAGGCTTGGTACTGGCAAGAGCAAGCGTCACTTGCCGAGCCTGCTCTCCTCCTTCACTTGGCTCATGAGCAAGTACCAGCACTTGGACTGTGCAGCCTGGGCATCCCACAGCACATCCAACAGGCAAAATAAGTAGCAGGAAAACATAAAACTGCATCTTTAATTTTGAGCAGTTTAACCCTGCCACATTCACCAGTATCTTTGTCTTGAGAGGTAAGCATTGCCTTCATCATTCCTTTCTTCCCTTTATCTTGCAGCCAATTCTGCTTTTCTCCCCCACCCTCCCTACCCCACATTCTTCTTTTACTTTGAGTATTTCTTGGGCCAGGAAATGGTGAGCACTCTTAAACCCTGCTCCCTCCTCCAAAACAGAGAAATTGTAATAAATGAGTGTTAATTAGCAGGCTTGGCTAGCACCTAAGTTTCTCAAGCTTGCAAAGAGTAATACATACGAGTGTTCAGCAAAACAGCTCCACAAAGTCACTCATAACTAAAAGGCAGAGCTCTTGCAAGTCATGCCTTGAAACCACAGCTCCAACACTCCCAGCATCCCAGTAAAACCAATTTGGAGCCTATCCTAAAATCAGTGGCCAGGAGATTTGTGTTTGTCCAAGATGAACAAACAAATTACTGGAGAAATGAGAAACAAAAATCAGTGCAGGGACTGGGGCATAACTCATGACACAGCACATCTGTCCACTTGCTACGGAAACTATGTTTGGCAAGTATCAGGTGTCTGAATTTCTGCTTACGTACATCTCCCTGGACAGCAGTGTATTAATAACACAGGCAGCCTAAAAACAGAAGCTATCACCAAGAAAAGCTGCCTTCTGCCAAGAGCTCCTTGCTGTAGCCTGGGTATTGTGCTTTCCTCAAACAACACAGAATTTTGCTTCCTTGCTGTTCAGAGTTGCCATCTAAGCTGATCTCAATTGAAGGAAGATGAACAAACAAAAGGAAGGGAAAGGAAAATTACAGCAGGAAGCAACCCTTATTGTGAGCAGTTTTCTTGAACGTCTTCCCATCGAGGCTCCCACTGCTATGTGACTCTGGAGAGCCAGCAGCAGCCAGGGGTTTAGCTTAAAGGCACAAACCTTTCCAAGAGACCTCTAGAAGCCAAAATCCCTTACGCAGGGGACATGCAGGAGCTCGTGCAGCCAGACAGGACAGCCCTGGCACAGCAAGCAGCATGACAAGCCACTGAGTCAAACATGGAAGAAAGCAGCAAGTGGACACAGGCAGGGGCAGAACACTGGGCACAGAGAGGAGCACAGCAACCGAAGCAGGGTGGGAAGAAAGCAACTCCATGTTCAAAATGCAAGCCATGGCACTGGAATGGGAAGCACAGGAATGGAGATGCTCAGGCTTTGGGGAATGTGGAACTGCACCAGAGAAGTTTCTCTGGATAAACTAAGTTTTCTAAAGAACAGCTTTAACTCAGCAGCCTAGGAAGGAGCACTTTTGGCAGCACCACAGAAACGGGCATTTTTGGTTAAGATCAGTATCAGGTTTCTCATGTATTCTCAAGCCATGTTAGAGACGTGAGTCACAGCGGTGCAGCCACTCACTGCCTGGAGAGGCTTTCCTTACAAAGGCGGTTTCCCAGGAACTCTTGCGCTGCGGCACAGCCACACAGCTGAGCCGTGCTGCCCCCCGGTGTCAGGAGATTCAGCTCCCACCGGGAGAAACGCAGCCACATTTCTAGCTCATCCTGACTCAACAGCCATCATTATGTGCCCAACACGAAGTCGGGAACATGGATTTCAAAAGAAAACTGTCTATTCTGGGCAGATGCATTTTGCTTCTTTTCTGCTGCTCCCTGCTGTATGACGTCAAGGTAGAAGTTTTTCAGAGCTGCACATGAGATACAGATAAGCAATTTCTGCCAAAAACTGTAGTGGTCGTGTATCTCAAACCTCAACTGAGTGCCTATTTCTCAGGGGTTCACAGGGAAGGAAGCCTGCAGATGTACGCAGCAACACTTCCATTGAAAGGCAAGGACTGTCCTTGAGCTGGGACTGGTGAAGAGATTCCCCTGGCCTGCCCAAGGTGACAAGCATTTGATATGAAGATGCACTCATCCAAGTGGCTTCCTCAAGAAAGGAGAATGACCTAATCTGAGTCACCTAGACAATGTCATTATGATCCCACGATTATTCCAGTAATCAGGCCAGATAGATCAGAATCAGCAAGGCCAACGGTTAAGATTAATCTTTCTCTGCCAGGACTTCAACTAAAGTAGTCAAGGAATTAGTGCCAGCCACCTACCTAGCTGGTTATTATCATCTGGGCTTTCCTCTAAAATCTTCTGCCAAGCCTGATCAGCAGCCAGCAGCATTAGAGTGTTTAAGACAACAAAAGATGAAAGCTAAGTATGTGCACAGAACCCAATCTCGGATTTCTACACATCTCAGACTTGCATTAAAATCCAAATTCTAACTGCACAAACTGCCTGTTCAAGCAGGACTGGATACCTGCCATCTGCAATGACAAGCTAGTTGGAACAAGAATGAATCTTAATGCATTACAAAAAGCTACACTCAATTCTCTGAACTCATATTACTGCTGACAAAAACCTGCCTTTGCACTCCTGGTTATTACAGTATTTCAATGTGCTTATCACCCCCTGGAGCAGAAGACACGCTTGGTTTCATGCAAGCTGTGAAACTAAAATGCAGTGACAAAGGACAACAGAAATGCCAGCAAAACTCAGACTGCTCTGATTACTGGTGCATCTTCTCGAGAGCTTCCATTGGTGCAAATATATGAGAACTTTCACAAAACACAGACATTCAGTTAAACAGAAGAACCATTACCAAGAGCAAAGAAAGTTGAAAAATGGTAATTTTTTAATAACCTGTCATTAATTATAAATGTAAGATACAGTTGCTTGCATTAGCAAACTCTGAAGAGAGAGCCCCATATTTTCTTTCCAAATAGAGTTATAAAATTAACTGAAGATTCTGGACTACTGTAGCTGTGTCACAGCACAGGCATTTGTGAGCACAAAGTCAAGAATATCTTCATATGTTCCTTGATGGCTAAACCACAGGGACAGGATTTGTGAACACAGTCCTTGCCTAAGAAGCCTGAAACAGTCTAGGCAGGATGAACCAAGCCAGGGCAGCAGACCCAGTAGAAGCTCCACCTCAAAAGTTTTTAAGTTGAGAAAAATATGGCTACAGGCATAAAAATTTTATGTCTGTTTCTGTTTCTTGAGGCTTGGCCTTTGCCTTGGCTGCTTCTTTGGTCTCTGTACAGCGTTCTTACTGCTGTCAGAGGGAAGCCTGAGAGTTACTTCATTGTCCTCTGTGTCATCGTCCATCCGAGCAGCTTTCCGGCGCTCGAGCACTGCTGGAGTACACACTGGAGTAGGATCCTGAAGAGATCAGAAAAACAGGATTCACAGCAAAGCCATCTGCCAGAAAAAGCTGTCACTGCCCCTGTGGTACCACAAGACACCTCAGTCCACCTCTCCTTCAGAAAATTGTTTACATTTTATAACTAGCTACTTTTGTAGACATTATTTCTTTAGTCAGAAGTATCACCTTCAAAGAAGTGTATGAGAAAGGCAAATGGAAATTAATTCACATTTTTTAACGTGTTGTTTTGCACATTTGCTTTCTAAACCTTGTATTTCCTGACTCAAAGCATCATGAAAGTCAAGTGGAACACTATCAGGGCAACGGGGCGGGGGGGTAAGGGAGTGTATTTTAGACTGGCATACAGAAATGCCACATTCAATTTTACAACAGAGCTGAAACATCTCAGCTTTGTTACCTCAGTAAGCCCTCAGAACTCAGTTGACAGAATGTATTAGTTATCTTGTCTTCCTCACAACCAGCCATGCCCCAATTATCACAAATAAACCCCAAGTAAACTCCCCAATTATCACAAAGTAAACAGTAATAATAAAAATCCCCAAACAAACACTCACTCCCCCGCCCCCTCCCCAACTCACAACAATGATGAAATAGAACAGAAATGTTAATGTCTTACAGACTTTTTAGACTGTCAATTTCCCAAATCTCAGTCCTGATGACCTGAACTTCCCTTTCATCCGGCTGCTACTTTTACCTGGCATTAAACACTAAATTCTGTGCCTGGAGAGCATGGGGTAGGAGGGACAGTACAGTACGGAAATGGGGACAGACAGCACTAGACTGTATCAACAGTTCAACTCCCTTTTTATCAAAACAGGCAGGCATTGAAACATGGTCCAAAAGAATGACTCCATCAAGGAGATCATGCCATCCCAGAGTAAAGCACAGGTGCAGAGGGGTTTACAGGTGGCTGGCCCCAGCACCCTGCACTACCACAGCCCCAAGGGAGCGCTGAACAGCAGAGGCTGACAGCAGAGGGACAGGCACTGCTGGTTACAGCATGCTGAGCAGAAGCCTTTGCTGCTGGATACTCTCACAGGAGAAGGAACTACGAAGATTCTATCACCCTCCCCAATTCAAGAGTGTAAATACATCTCAAAGGAGCTACTTCTGGCACAAACATCTCTCAGGCAAACAATGTTAAGGTTTTTGTGTGTTGAAATCAGTATTAAGGTGCCAGATGAAGACTTGAAACTTTCACCCCAACGTGAGTGGTGGTACTGGTCACCACCAGGACTGGTCTGTCTTACCTGGCTGCTCAAAGAAACGTTCAGGTTTGATTTCTTGGATGTTTTAACTTTTTTTGTCTTTTTGGAAACTGCCTGTGCAGCCTAGGAAGAAAGACAGATCAGGTGGATCACTACACACTTGTGTGAAGATGCAGTCACTTAGCAGTTCATAGATTTGTTACATAACTACAAAATCTTTGCTACAGCAAATAGATTTAAAGAAATAAACTGACACAGAAGTGATCTGGTTTGAACAAAAACATCGACAGCAACACAAAAAAATGTTCTACTCTGCATTTTTAAAACATTCTATGTTAAACAGCATTAACTGCTCCTAACTAAAGTACCTGACCCAAGCACTCTGCAGAGGAGGAACATGCACAGGCTGTGGACGGACGTTCTGGCCTTGAGACCTGCCTTCAAACCTCCACTGTGCCAAAGCCTCCCACAGGGCCCAGGCAAAGCCCCTCAGCTCTTCGGTGATCTGCACCACCTCTGATCCAGTATTAAACCACTGAATATCAAACTGCTTCTACCAACAGAAGAAAAGGAACATCTGCCCTTTGCTGTTACCTATTACCTCTCTACAAGCAAACACACAGGCACAGAGAGTGCAGCCCAGCAACAGCACCACACTGAATTCCTGGTGCTTCCATACAGTTCCTAACACAAGTGAGCCTCCTTGGGGCTCCAGCTCTCCTGCCAGTTCCACACAAAACATATGATTTCCATGCATTCAGCACAACTCTAGAAACACATCTTGCTTAACACACTCATTGAAGCGATGCCAAACTTACAAATCCTGGGAAGTCATAGTCCAGCCCCTTTTCAGCCAGCTTCTTCCGTAAGAGCCTCTCCTTCCGCAGCAGGCGCTTGGTCATCCTGGCCTTCTCCAGCAGGGAGCGGACCCTGTTGTAGCGCCGCACGGCCGGCTGAGAGGGCTTCCGAAAGATCTTGTCACAGTCCTTGAAGAGGTTCTCATGGACCTTCTCAGGGGGCATGAACTGACCTGCACCAAACACAGCACACAGGCTACAGCAGGGCTCCCCTTCCTGCCAAGGGCACTCACACAGCACAGCTCACGGCCACAACACCGTGCTGCTGCAGCGAGTCAGGAACGCAGGAATGGTCACTGCAACCTCAGCCAGTCAGAGAAATGGACGGGTGGGTGGGTCGGTGGATGGGTGGGTGAAACACTTTACCAGCTTCATCCAGAAAGGGCAGACAAAATTGTTTTACAACACATCAACTCATAATCCTTTACAAAGAAAGTGTTACTGTTACTATGACTGAGAAACTCAGTGACTTCATCAATCTTTTACTCAAAAACCCCCTTTTGTCCAACCTTACAGGCAACAACTGCAGCAGTTACAAATGCCAAGGAGTTCCCACGTGAAAAGAACTATCTCTACAGCAAACCCAACTTTGTCCTAAGATTTCATGTCACACAGTCACTAAGAGCAACATCAGCCCAGAGAAAAAACCAGCACTAGTGACCAAAAGCCTGCTGAGCATGTCTTTATGCATGATGAAAACCTTTACACGTGATGAAAAGCTCAGCCCCACAGAAAATACTTCTGGTACAAAACTTCATTTAAAAACCCCTAAGATTCTATGCACAGTTGAAAAAGATAACTGAAATACCTACAAGTTTCCTTTGCATGCTAGAGGACTTACACTGCAGCTTATACTTACACTTCAGCAGTCTCTCAGAGAACAGGTAGTTATTCATTGTGTCTGCAACAATCTTGGCCACATCATCAGACTCAAACTCCATAAATGCATAGCCTTTGCTGGCTCCAGTCTGTGTGTGACAACAGAGAAACATCAAATGCTTTGGTACCTGAAGAGCTCTACTAAAATCATTTTATTCTTCCAAAGTCATAGCCCATTCTCAGCTAACGACAACTAATTTCACAAAGGTCAGTGAAATTGTGAAAAACAAAATTTAATCCTAAAAGACAAATTTAGTCCTAAATTGGTATGACATTTTTTGTAAAACACATATTTGCACACAAAACAAACTGCTCACAGGTATCTACTTGCCAAAAAAAACCAAAGCTGCCCTGCTTTGCTGCTGTTCCGCTATTCCATGCTTATACAGTAATCTTAAAATGCGACAGCAAACCCAGAAGTGACAAGAAATTAGATTTCTCAAACACAACAAGTAAGTTAAAACAGAACCGTGGCACTTCAGTTGTACCTTGAACTGGCGCACTCCGGCACTTCCCACTGGAGTGAATTTACTCACGGAAAAAAGGACAAGAGCCGTGCCCCAGCCGCCGCCTGGCAGTCGGGAACAGCCCCCGGCCCCGCCGCTCCCACGGGGGACTCCCGAGGGCCTCAGGGCGCAGCGGCCTCTGCGCGTTGCGAGGGCCCTCGCTGGGCACGGGGGGAGCCTCAGAGGCCACGGAGACTGCCCGGCCCGGCCTCGGGCGCTCCGCCACATCGCGGTGCGGCCGGGGCCGCTCCTCACCTTCTTACTCCGGGAGAGCCGCAGCCGCGTCACCGTCCCGAACTGCCCGAAGTACTCGCGGAGCTGCGGCTCGCAGAGGCCCCGCGGGAGATGGCCCACGAACACCACGCCGGGCGTCAGCTCCTCCTGCGGGCACAGAGATCGCGTCAGCCGGGCCGGGACTCGCCGGGCCGCCCCCGCCCCGCCGGGCCGCCACGCTCACCTTGGCCGTCCCCTTGGTGCGCTGCACCTTCTGCTGGAACTGGCGCTGAAGCCGCGGCTCCAGGGCCAGGAGCGGAGCCGCCCTCACGGCCGCAGACGCGGGCACCTCCGCCGCCATGGCCTCCCCCGCCGCCATGCTGCCTCCGCGCGGCCGCCGGAAGTGCGTCACTACCCCTGCGCCGGCGCCGCGCGGCCAGACGCCGTCTCCCGGCAACGGGGCGGACGGGCCCGCGCGCGGCCCCACCGGGTCCGGCCCCACCGCACCGGGAGGGCGACCTGGGACACGGACACCGCCGGGGCGACAAACCCCCGCCCTGGGAGCGGCCAGCTGTATCCCCGGGGCGATCAGCACTCTCTGGGCACCCTCCCAGCCGCCCCTCCGTCCATTCCTCGCTGCTCCGGCCGCTCAGGCGGTGCGCAGGGCAGCCCGGCGCGGCGCGGGCAGGCGGTGCGGGGGCAGGCGCGCGCCGACGACGCGGAAGGCCCCGTGGGCGGGAAGCGGCGGCACCATGTCGGTGAGCGAGATGTTCGCGGCGCTGCAGGGAGCGCTCGGCCAGGACCAGGACATCCGAGAGGTGCCGGGGAGGGCGGGACGGGCACGGGGACGGGGTGGTGCCGGTGCCGTGCCTCGGCTGACGGCGCGCTATGCCCGCAGGAGATCCGGAAGGTGGTGCAGGCGCTGGAGCAGACGGCGCGGGAGATTCTGACGCTACTGCAGGGCGTGCACCAGGGGCCCGGCTTCCAGCACAGTGAGTTCCGCGCCGCCGCCCCGGGCAGCGGAGAACAGCCGGAGGGCGAGAGCACGCAGGTGCCCTGTCCCGCGGCCCCTTTTCCAGGGTACAGTTTTTCCCGGGGCCTTCACCGTGGATTTCCCGGAGGCTGCGGGGCAGAGGAGAGCGCAGCTGGGAGGTTCCAAGCCGCCCAAGTAGTAAAGCTGCCGTTCGGCATTATGGACACCGTTCTGTCCCTTTCTCCCTCCCTAGCCTGGTGGTTTTCTGCCTCGGTGCAGGGCAATGTGTTCTTTTCCAGGAACACAAGCCACCCTCTGAAGGGAAACAGCACCCGCCTCCCCAGGTGCTGTTTTACTCCCTTGCAGAGCTGACTGTTTGGTTTCAGCCTGATGAGGTTCCCCAGCACACTGGGCTGGAGCTGGAGGCCTGGGCTTCCACTGGCCTCAGAGAGGGTCTGTGCTTAGCAATGAGCAGCACCTGAGGTTTGAGCTGTGCAGACAAGTGCAAGTTCCATCTGCTGGGAAACTGGCAGTGCTGGAAATCAGAGCTGCTGAGTGGTTATTTGCACAAGCTCAGTTCTCTAACCTGGGAAAATCCATGGTCATTGTGTGGGGAACAACTTCAGAGTCACCTTCAAGCATGTAGTTGTAGAGGCCCATGTTCAACTCAGTGTATTTTCACTTGATTTTTAATTCCTGGAGAAACCTGGTCCCAGAACTTGAGGAGTCTGAGAAGACATTTGGAATAGTTAAAGAAAAAAAAAAGGACAAAACCAACTAAAAAAAAGCAAAACAAAAAAGAATCAAACCAAAAAACCACCAACAAATAAACAAAAAACCAAACAGATGAAAAACCCAAAGCCTCATCTTATAATTCTTGCAATAATAATGAGTTCATGCTTGATAGGTCAAGAGTTAACTTGTGATAGCAAACCTGTGAATTTGTCATCAAATTCAGCTCTGTTAGTAAAACCTTGGGATAGGTGGGAGTTTGATGGAGGACAGCTTCCTGTACCAGCCAATGGCTTTTAAAATACCATCTTGCAGAGGCTTCCTTGGCTGCTTGTCCAGATGGAGCTGGAGAGCTGCTGGGAAGGCCGGGCAGGGCAGCCTGTGCTGCATCCTGCTGTGGCCTGGTGGCAGGCAGGGTGACAGGTGGGGCCACCGCAGCCCCAGAGCCAACTCTGTCTTTGCTCTTGCAGCTGCAGAACATCAGAGGTGGCACCTGGGGATCTGCAAGGGTAGTTTGAATTTGGGGTTGTGTGTGTGTCACTGGGCATTGTCTGAGCCTTTGCAGTAAGGATTATTTCTTTTTGTCACAGGTGCCTCTGGCAGAACCCAAACATGAATGTGTTCCTTACTCTGTTCCCCAGCCAAGTGATGCTCACTGACTGAGGCAGCCCTGTAGCTCTCAGTGAGCTTCACACAGCTCTTTCATCCTGGCTGCCACATGGAGCACTCCCACATTCTGCTTCCTGAAGCTTTCATTTTTTTGCATGTCATTCTCCCTCTTCTTTATTTTTTAAACAGAAATTATGCATTATTAACAGAAGTTTTATAATCTCACTTGAGGGACTCCTAGTAGGTGTTCTTTGGTAAAAACCACCCCAGCTTTCAGATGTAGCTTTTGTGAGTAGTCCTGGCTTCTGCACATAAAGATGCAGGAGGGCCTGTCAGGTTGATCTTTGTCCTTCCTTGGGCTGTGACCAGGCTGTGCAAGAGGGCTGCAGTGAAGTGGCTTGAGCCTTTGGTGGGCCGCTGGCACTGCAGGTGCAGCGGGGCTGTAACTCTGTCGGCGAACGGGAGGTGGCAGTGGCTGCTGCAGGAACAAGAGATCATTCCTCTGCAGAGCTGTAACAAGCACTGGGCAGGCTGGAACCCAGGCTCTGCAAATACATCGTAAAAAGCAGGAAATGCAGTTTCCTGAAGGGATGTTGCACCTCATGTAACCAAATTCTGATGGATTAGAAATAAAATAGAATAAGATTTTAATATAGAGAAATAAAAGTTGCTTTTCCTTTGACTGTGGGTGTTGCCTGGCAGCAGTGCTTGGTGTGTGCTTCCTTTGGGGCCAGCTGCTGTGTGCGGTGCTGTTCCATTGCTTGGGATCTGGCTGTTGCTGGGACATCTTGGCTCAAGTTCAAAACAAAGGCCCAGAGGAGATGAGACAGCCTGGAATTCCAGAGTCTTTCTGCTTTACCTCCATGGCTTGTGGTGTCTCCAGAAATATTTCTCAGATTGATTTCAAGTGTCAGTAGCCTATCTTGAACAAGAAAGAAGTGTAAATAGCACTGTCTACACAGGGAAACTCTGTTTACAAACCTCTGCTGCCTGTCAAATACCCATTTCCTGAGTTTATTCATTCCCCAAATGCTGTGCTGTTTCTTTCAGTTCCAAAGAAGTGTCAGAAGGCTCGTGAGCACTTTGGTACAGTGAGGACACAGATGGAGTCTCTGAAGACCAAGTTTCCTGCTGATCAGTATTACAGGTGTGCAGGATCACATAAAGCCAGACACACACACACACATATATATATATATATATATATATATGGGAATTGCTTGGCCTTTGGCAACATTGCTTTGGAATAATGATGTAAAGGTTGATGGGTTGAATGCTTCTATCTCTTTGAAAAGTAAATACTGGTAGACAAGTGTGAGGTTTTTATCAGCAGAGATAAAAAACGCTTTTGCTCAAACTATGTAACTTTTCACCAAAAATACTCAATATTGAATTATTTTTCTAGAAATTTTCTTTAAAAAGAAAAAGAGAAGTTTAAGAAGTTGGTGTTCTGCTGGAGATGCCCTTGTATCTGGGAGCAGGGCATTTGCTGCTCCATTAATTTCAGTTAACTTGTTTGGTTTGGGGCGTTCCTGGAAGCAGAGCTCTAAATCTGTCATGAAATGGCTGTTTGGTTCTGCAGACACTAAATGAAGTTGTCACCTTTGTGTTCTGTTGCTGCCAGAAGGGGACAGTGCCTGGCAAGAACATTTCAAAGAACAAGAGTCTTGTCAGCTCAGATCTGCTGAGGAAAAGTTCTGGCTGTCTGTGGGCAATACAGCCTGGAAAAGTGTGGGAGCTGAGGAGGTGTGTGAGAGGGGTGAGCAAATGTCCGTGTCTGGTGTGGTAACCTGGGTGAGGAGTTCTGGAGTACCAAGGGGATGTCTTTTCGCTGGTGTCATTTTGATAAACCAAAAATAGAGCAAAGTGCACATGTTAAGGCAGAAAACACAACACACAGAATGTGTGCTTGTTGCCTAACGCTCCAGTAATAAACATTAATTATTTATACCTTGACCTGGTGTTTCTCCTGCAGGTTTCATGAGCACTGGAGGTTTGTGCTGCAGCGGCTGGTGTTCCTGGCAGCATTTGTAGTCTACTTGGAGTCAGAAACATTAGTGACCCGAGAAGCTGTTGCAGAAATACTTGGGAGTAAGTTAATGCTGTAACTGAAAAGCTTGTAACCTTAGACATTGTAGCTTTCAGAGGTACAGGCGAACAGCAGAACTTCATTTCTGCCTGAGAAATCAGTTCCATAGTTTATCTGGTATTTGATTTCATTATGTAAACAAGAACTTCTCAGAAGACGGAAATTGGCAAACCTAATGTTAACAAAAGTACTTAGTCATTAATAAGTTCTTCATCAATGAAGGTCATTCATTCTAAGTGTGTAAGTGCACCAAAAGCATAACACAAAGATGAGAGCTTGTTTCTCTAACTTCTTGCTTTTGGTATTTAAAAGTGTGTAAAACAGATTAAATTCTTGCCATGAAAGAATTGTATCTTCACAGAGCAAAAGATTTGGAAAAAATAAGGAAAATACATCCTGTTTATAGATGTAAATCCAGTTACTCTGTTGGATGTACAGTTGAGGATGTACAAGATGCTGAATCAAGAACAGAGAGGCTGTAATTACATCACATACAGGAAAAGACTGACTTTTATTTTGTAATAGTATTTCATTAATTTGATATTTCAAATTAGCCCCAGTAAACAAATGCAATTTAAGGTGGCTGGGTTTGCTCATGCTTAGCACCACCTCATCACTGCTCTGTTTTTGTCTCAGTTGAAGCTGATAGAGAACGGGGCTTTCACCTGGACATTGAAGATTATCTTTCTGGTGTATTAACTCTGGCCAGTGAACTGGTAAGAAAGATATACATGTGTGTATTTGGTTTGAAACTGACCTTGTTTTTTAGCTTCCCCGAGTTGTTCCTGGCAGTTACGATACACAACACCTTGATGTGAACTTGTTCAGAAGCAAGATGCTTCTCTGCATGTTCCTCAGTGATACTTCTAAGATTTAAACTTGAATTTTGATTTGATTGAAAATCCAGATCTATGCTCAACAAAAAGGTAGATCCAAGTACAAATAATCTGACTGCCAGGACCACAAGTGCTTCATTTGGTTCAGTAACTGCTGGGGATTGTGATGTGATGTGATGTGTGTGCTGTGCTCTCCGGTGTCTCCTCTGGCAGGCCAGGCTGGCAGTGAACAGTGTCACAGCTGGGGACTATTCTCGCCCTCTCCGCATCTCAACCTTTATCAACGAGCTGGATTCTGGCTTCCGCCTCCTCAACCTGAAGAATGACTCCCTGAGGAAACGCTATGATGGCCTGAAATACGATGTCAAGAAAATTGAGGAAGTGGTTTATGACTTGTCCATCCGAGGACTCAATAAGGAGGCAACAGTCGGTGCAGGCGGGGAGAAGTGAAGGATGCTCGTGGAACAGCATCATCCATTACCTCAGATGGTTGCCAATTTAGGAAGTACCTAGAGAAACCTTCCTACAGTAGTTTAGAAGAACTGCAGCTCAAAGCTGCTCTCTATTTTCTTACAAAAAGTGTAGTACAGGTGTTAGATGTTTTGTAAAATCATGTCTAGATTAGGACAGGAGACTGTTTCCAGTGGAATTCCTCTGTCAAACACACGGTGCTGTTCTTTGCACAGCAGCAATAGTAGTAACTCCCATGAGCTGAGATTCCCATTAGTTCTGTAGTGTTGCTTCCCTGCTGTCAGGGAAGTGCTGTGGCTGTCTCTGCTCGCACACCCTCAGAGGTGTGTGCACAGCACTCAGCTCAGTGCAGGCACGTGGGATCTTTAAAAAGACACAGTGTGTATATACCAACTTTTTTTTTTAAGACACTTTTTTTTTTTCCTTTTTGTTGCTTAAATTTTCACCTATGTAAGTTGAACAAATTTGAATAACTGTTTATGAACCTGATCTCTTTTTTAATGGTTTCTCATAATGTAGATCCTGTAATTGAGAAATTAGTGAAAATACTCCTGAGAATTCCTCTATTGGAACTGGTGTCTTGCACCCTGGCATCTCTCTCTCCCTCACTCTCTCTCTCTCTCTCTCTCTCTCTCTCTCTCTCTCTCTCTCTCCCTCATATTTTTTTTTCTTTCCACCATGATTTCAGTTACCAGGGAGAGCAAGGTTTTCTTAGATACCTGATTTCTCTGTCTGGTATTTGTTTTACTGGCATGAGTAAATGCAGAGTTTTCAATGATGATTTGCCTTGAGAACTCAGTGTAACAAATTTTTATGTTTTTTTAACTTCCAAGTTTTCTGAATAGAGAAGTGTAAACTGACAAACTGCAGGTGGTGTCTGAGTTATAACAACCTGTACAGGCCACAGCTGTACTTGTATCCTGGGATTAAAAACAAAAAAAACACCACAAAACTATAGTTTGTGTTGTAAAATGTTTGTATCTCCAGAAATGTGAGGAGGTTACTGCTTTCAGGTAAGTATGTAAGATGTTTGCAAACACCAACAACCTCTTTCATGTGTGTAAGTGGACAGACTCATGCCTCCCCATGTGTTTGTTCTCTTGTCATAAATGACTTTGAGTTTTGCCATTCTCCTACTTCTCGTGGTGCAGGAGGGTTAAGGAGAACAGCTGACTTAGGAGGAGAAGGAGGTGGAATACTTCAGAGGATGAATGGGAACGGTCAAGTTTATGCAGAGTGTATTTGCATTTTGGTTTCTCTGTGAAGATTTACCACTGAGTTAGGGGGTTGTTTTGTTTTTTTGGAAGAAAATGGTTTCTTGGTTATTTTGGCCAATAAAAGCTGTTCTTTGATTATGGCCACTTGGTACTTCTGCCTATTGTCGGATCATCTGCTGTTATTTGCTTCCCTTGCTGGGAACCTGTTCTGGAATACCAGCATTTCAGCTCATCCTTCAGCTGTCCTTGGACAATAATGGAGTTCCTCCCCTTGGCTGTAGTTGTTCAGCGGCACACTTCTAAACACTGCCAAGTGCGAAGTCAAGCTGCAAACAGATTTCATAGGCTTTTTAAATTTTTTTTTTTAACTTCGAGCGATTACCAAGTAAAACAGGAGAGCTATGGAGTTTATCCTTACCAACCCAAGAGGTGGCAAGACTATTTTAAGTGCATCTCATAATCTTTCTTGTTTGTCCTCATCTTTTGTATCTTATGTCACTTAACATGGGGAGATGGCAATATTCCCCTTTCACAGCTGAAGAAAATGAGGGTGTAACTTCCTGAGCCCTGTGGCAATGTAACAGCTTTCAAAGTATTTTTTGTTCTTGCTCTGTGTCAGTGTTTGCTCATTTCTCAACTTAATGCTGTGGCAGTGGGAGGAAGGAAGGACCTTAAGCCAGTTTTACTGTCCAAACCAGAGATGGGGGGTGAACCAACACCCTAAGGCTGTGCAGACACAGCTGTGCACTTCAAGGTCACGCAGGAAATTTGCGGGAGCAGGAAAATAGAGAAGGGTTACCTGAGCATCAGTTTGGCGTGTCTTAGGTTAGAGGACTCCTGGCATGTGGGACTGGGATGTGAGGCCATATGACAGGGCAGCTGCTGGTTAAGGCTTTGCACTGACTTGCATCTCAGGTGCTCCAGTTGCCTTTGGTCCTGCAGCAGGTCTGCTTCCTGACACGAGATCCTGTGTGCCTAACACAGCTGTCCACTAGATCCCACATCTGCCCGCTCTTGCTGGTGGGTTCTGAGAGCTGGTGGAGAGGAAGCAGTGCTGTGCCACAGGTGCAGGTGCCATGGGAGGAACACCTGGAAGAGCAAGGTCCTTACTTGGGGCTTACAGAGGTGCAAGGTGTGGGATCCTTCTGTTTAACGCTCTGTGAAGAGCAAGTGCACAAGAAACACTCAGTGTTGTGTTCTTGGAGGGTGTTTAGCAAACAGCTCATCCTTTAAGTCTTGGGGAGAGCCTAGCATCATCCTCTGGAAAAGCACTGTTTGCAAGAGCCAGGCTACACAGCTTATTCCCAGCGTGGGCCTGGAGGAGAGAAAAGAAAACCACTAACTTTCCCTAGGCAGCAGCAGGGGAAGATGGGGATGCTTTTGTAGCTTCCTCTGCACCGCAGTGGCCTGTAGGACCTTGTCACCTTGACAAGGAATCTGCACGTTTCTCTGATCCTAAATAGTAAGTTGTGTTCCTGTCCCAGAGCAGGGAGTGGAGGGAAGAAGAAAAAACCGAGAAAGACTTGAGTAGGGAAGGGGGAGCAGGGAATGGCAGTGGACTGCAGAAGCTTGATGGCTCATGGTGAATCAGATGCACTTAAACTCTGAACAAGTGACTCCTGTTGGTACTGAATAGACTGTGCAGTGTGTGCTGGCAGCTGGGAGGGGAGTGAGTGGACGCAGAAGCACTGGAGAGGCTGACTCAACACCCAGCATGGCTGTTCCTCGAGCCACTTCAGCCTCAAGTGTGTCCCTGGGAGTGCTCTCTTGGATCGTCTTTGTATTCACTAACTTGTTTGTTTGGGTTTTTCACATTTTGATGTCCTTTCTGTGGGTTTTCTTTATTTCAATAAAAAGGGTACTTAAATAGTTGATTAATGGCTCTTTATTTATAGCCTTGCCTGTTGAAGCCCAGCAGATCAATGAAAGTGCTGACCTGAAACAGTTTGGGAAGCGGGAGTGAGCAGGATGCACAATAGACCTTGGGGCTGGCTCTTGAACTGGGCTCTGCCTGCTGGAAATGATTAACTGCAGCCAGCCCAGCCACCTCTTTAAACTGGCACTTGTCAGAGGACAGGTTATCACCTCCAGGCTGCCCTTTCCTGGTGCCAGCAAACCTGGTGTCTGTGCACTGAGCTGGATCGAGGAACTGATTTAGCTGAAACCATCTTTATTTTTCAGCAGTGTTTGCTCCTGACCTGATGCACCACACAGTCCCCCCTCCATGCTGTGCCAGTGTGTTGGAAGGAGGCTTCTTCCTCTCCCAGTGGTGCCAGCTTTTAGTATTCTCTGAGCTGTACCACTGTGTGGTAAATTGTTAGATTTTTCTTGCAGTAATTTAACTGATTCCCGTTTTTAGAGGATTGCAAAGGATTTTCTCTCTGAACAAATAATTTGCCTTCATTTCACTGCAAAGCAAGTTAGCTACAGAGCCTCACCCAGGTTTTTCAGCCAGCAAGGTCATTACACACCAAGGCAATTAAGGGGAGCAGAAAGTGAACGTGGATGATTCTGGGATCCTGACCTGTCACCCATTTGCAGTCTATCTTCTCTTGTCCAAGTGCTGCCAGACCAAAGCTGGTTCTCCCTCTCAGATGTGTTCTTGATCAAATAGTGAGACCCACACTGAGCACCCCTTCCCCATCTGCACCTCCTTTAATGACGACCAGGAAAGTATGAGAACACCATAAAGGAGAGGATCTCCATTCACTAAAGCAGAAGTGTCTGCTCTCTGAAGTATTTGCTCTTCATCTCCACATGTCTTCTGCAGGCTTTCCCACCCAGCCTTGTGACTCATAAAGGAGCTATTTCTTCTTTCCTTGGGACCTGAGCTCATAGAGGCCTCTTAGTCCAGTGTTTTGTCATCTTGTGTGTCTGCCTTCAGAATTCAAAACTATATGGACTCTAAAAATAAAGACTGTCTTTTGTTGTTTTCCTGGTAAATGACCAGTAAGTCTTATACAAAATTATTTTCAAAGGTCATTTATGAGTTCTGGTAAATCAAGGGAGTAACCAACTTTTTCTTTTTTCCCCTGACAAGGCGTACTTCCAGAAATGTCTGCTTGTACTACTTGTGTGAGTTTGGTAGGCAGGAGTCTTGAAAAGTAATCTTAGTATTGTCAGTCATGACAATGAAAGGCATAAAAATATTACAGAGACCTAGGAGGACGGCCAGATTGGAATAAATAATTGCTTTCTTGGCTTGCAGACAACCCTGTTCCAAGTACTTGGGGTTATAATAGCATTTTGTCATTTTGTTAATCAGAAATGGAAAAATACAGCACAACTAATCTCCATGGCTGCCAAGTAAGATGTGTACATGTGATACTGAAAGACCTGGAACTTCCCAGGAGAGGGATCATCTGGTTCAGAAGGGTGCCTGAGGATTATGGAAATCTACTGCCTTGTCAGTATACTGACACTCTTGCCCTTCCTGTGCTGCCTCACCCCACACCACAGGCAGCCACAGGGATTGTTCCCTGCTTATGTCCCCTTTCAACACCTGTAATTTACAGGCAGGTGAGCAGCTGCACACACCAGGTACATAAAAGTAGCCTGTGTTGGAAGCACAACCTCTGTCCAGTCTGACAGGTTCAGCAACCCCACTGTCACTTCCCATAGCTGTCCCAGATCAAAGGACTTGTACTTACTGTTCCTTGGCCACAGGTTCTTTAGAACAGGGCTACAGCACCAAGTACATGTCCTGCTCATAACTCAATACCCGGTGATTATTCATGGACCTTCTTCTGGGGAGATTTGGTTCAGAGGAAACAGGCCATGATTAGAGGAGCCTGGCAGGCAGGTGCTTCCTGTGATACCTAGAAAAACCCTGAATCTGACAAATTGAACAATCAGCCAAACATAAGATTGATGCTAAATATCAGACCTTTTATGTACTTATTGTTCCCTAACCTTTTTGAACAGCCAGGCTGGCTGAAAGTATCTTGATTTAAAGATATGAGTGTACAAACAGTCCACTAGTGGTTTCAAGCACGAATTGAGGTGGAGAAAATCACTGTGCTGGAAAGTAATTGAAAACTTTCCAGCAAGCAAAGCTTTGTGGTTGTGAAAGCTACTCACTGTTTGGATAAATTGGGCTGTTACTGTACTTGTGCCTTCTCTTGTCAGAGGTGCCCCAGAGAAATGAAGAGAAAGTGGCTGTGCCATTGTGGTCTTGGAAGAGAAGACAAAGCTGCTACAAGCTGTTGCTTTTTGCATGTGAGGTGAATGGGGCTTGAAGGCTAAATGAGATCTGTCACAACAGCATAAGAGAAATCTTCCTCCAGCAGCTGCTCTGCTCAGGCATCTGTCTCTGTGAAAAACAAATGGCAAACTAAAAGCAATGCCTTGTGCTCTTCACTAGCTGCTCAGTGCATATTTTGGGGGAACAGTTTATTGTCTAAAGAAAGAAAGTGCTGGAGAGAATTCCAGCTCACCTGAGGAAGCCAGGCTGCTGCCCTGACAATCACTTTGACAGCTATTGCTCGCTACAGAGCTCAGCTGTGTGCGGTCATGCTCATGTCTTGGGTACCCTCCAGATGATGCAAATCTTCTCATTTCCACAAGGACAAGATGAAGCACTAAAATGCTGGATGGTGCAGAATGAGAGAAAATACAGCCAGCAGGCGCACACCAGTGGTGTCTGCCGCAGTGCCCGGAGCAGTGCAACAAGCCCTGGCAGCTGTGGCCAGAGGACAAAGCACTGGGAACAGTTTGAGGCTTGATCAGATGCTGGGTCAGTGGTGACTCTACAAGACTAGGGATACCTTTGTGAAGATGTCTTCTGTCTACCTTCAGTGGTGACCTTTGATACTGGTTGATCTCTGGAGAAATACATAAATGTGCTTGTGTGAATCCTCCTGTGAAATAAATGCCTGTAATAAAAACATTTTGTTGGTAGTGAATAAAACTGATTGGCTTTGTCTTTACCCTGAGGGCCTAAAAGAACATTTACAGGCTGTGCTCCCAGATCCACGGACCAAAATTTAGGCTCCTTTAGCTTCCAGGCTGAAATCTGGCCTTTGCTGTGTAAGTCACAGCGTGACATTTTGCAAAGCAGCGGTCAGTGTTAATGTCAGGCTGAAAAGGTTAACCCCTGTTTGCTTTTTTACCATTGTTCAGCTTTGAGTCATTTCCCTGCTGAGCAACGGAGAGAGGCTGGACCTTATGGGGCAGGCCTCAGTTGGGGCAGTTATTTGTGGCCTCAGTTTTGGCTCCAGAGCAAAAGGGTTTGTGCCAATCTGTTGTGGCCTAGTGAGAATTTGAGTAGCAGTACCATTCACCCAGTCTGATTTGGAGTAGCCCTGAATTTTGTTCAGGGGGTCCACAGAGCAGATGTAGGCACATTGCTCATCTGAATGCCACCCATATGAAGTGAAACACATACTCCGTAATACAAATATTAAAAAATATCCACCAAAAGTAACTGAAACATAATTATTAAAACATTTTATGTTACTCTACATTACAATGTAAATTGTTCCTTTCAATTAAATTTTGAAATACACTAGATTACATAATTTAAATAATTGCAAACTCTTAAATTCACTATCAATGGTAGCAGAGCTGTATTTACATATACTTCTGAGATATTTCACATGCAGCATTATGTTCCAGTCCTTAAGTCAGTTAAATAACAGACTCTCACTGGGAGTGTGCTGCTCTTCCACAGGTTCTACACATATATGGGGTTTATGTGTTTGTTCTTTTTTTCTCTTTCCTTTTTTTTTTTTTTTTTTTTTTTGCTGTGTGCATGCAGCTGAATCTGAGCAAATTGATACCTACTTGATTTGGATTAAAGATGAAAGGCCTTTCTTTTTAAACAAGTGTTTTGACTGAATATACAGAGGTGAATAATGAAACACAGTCCTTAGGAGTAGTGGTGGAAAACAATTTTTTCCAGCTTTCATTCTCTGTTGCATAATACTGCACCTAATTTTGCTGAATACCCGGACTTTACCTAATGCTGATGAAATATAGTCAATAGTGGAAACCTCTCTCATTGTCAAGACTGGCTTTCAACACGATCCATGCAATGGCAAGCATCATATATCATTCTCCTGCAGTGCAACATTACCAAGTCAAATTATTATCCTTCGGTGATCTCGAGCGGAGCCCATCTCTGTATGTACATGAGCCACAAACTATTGTGAGTCCAGGGGTTGGAGTTCAGCACCAGGCTGTAGCATTTGCTTCCAGTGCTAGTCAGAGTCTTTGGGGACCAGGCTCCTCCCTGTGTTGTCCATGGAGCAAGTTCAGACCACTGGGGCTCTCGACGGTCTTTGCATGTGGCACTGGTCAAGCCAAACCTGCCGGTGCAGGACTCAGGGCCTGGTGTGAGGAGTGCTGATCATGATGTTGGGCAGCGCGTTCCGCCGCTTCTTCCAGGAGCCCAGCTCCCTGGAGTAGCGCCTGATCTGCCTGAACCAGTGGTGAGTCCGTGCCCGGTCGCTGTCCCGGAACACAAACGCCTCCCGCCTGATCTCAATGAGTTCGAAGGTGTCGTCGCAGTCGGGATCAGTGGAGACAATGCAATTACTCAGCCTCAAGGGCTCCCTGAGCAAATGGAACTTCCCGTTATTTTTGTCCCTGATGAGTACCAGCACTGCGTCCTTCACAGGCCCTGGCTCAGCTGATTCCAGACTGGACTCGGACACACGCTTCATGTTCACAAGGAGGAGGACCTGCATGTTCTGGAACTTCAGGGTCTTGCTGCCTTTCTTCACCCACTGGCCGTCGGGGGGCTGGGCCAGCTGCAGAGACCCCTCCATCACAAACCGCGTTTCCTCCCGCAGCCAACCGACGGTTTTGAGGGCGGTTTCTCTCATCTCAATGTTGATGACTTCCCTCTTCTTCTTGCTGTCCTGGCGGAAGGATCGGAGGGTCCACGTGTTCCCCTCCTGCTTGGTTTTCATGTTGATGTGCTCCAGGTGGGACTCGATGCGGCTCTTGGCCTCCCGCAGGCTGCTGTGGTCCGGGTGGTACTCGGTGGTGGCCTTGATGATTCTGCTGAGCAGCAGCGGGTACTTGGTGACCCTTTGCAAAGGGGCCATCAGGAAGGACCTCAAGTTCATCCGCCTCAGTGCTGTGTTGTCATTCTGGGAGACATTCAGGAATATTCTGCAGGGATTTAAGAAGACAGGATGAAATGGTGGTTGTTCTGCCGGCAGATGCTGCAATCCTAAATGCAAATGAACAGCATGGTGCTGACAGCTGCTGGGCACTGCAGCCCCCCCCATTTTTAGCAACCTTGTGAATTCTGTCTTATTAAAGACTAACAACCATTTCTGCAGCTGTGTTTAGCTGCAGAATCCTGATGAGGTGCCTGGGATACTTGCACATAACATTCTAACAGTCTTCTATTAAATCATAAAATAGCAAGGGTGTGATCTTTCTCTGGTACCTACTGACGTAAACATGAGGCAGATACATCAGTTTATATCAGATTGCATAACTTGTTATGCCTTTCATCATTAGATTACAAAGCATATTAAACAAGAAATTGGCTGAGTAGTGGAAAGAGAAATTACTTGCCTGACATTGCCCAATAGACCAAGGCTAGGAATGGGAACCAAATTCCAGTCATGTGTGCCACAAAGTGGCTTTCTGCAGTGGAAACCCAACCTGGGCTCCAGCACAGGGATTGAGAACTGATCTCAGCTGAGTATTATTTGGTGATAGTTCAGTGCAGTGGTCACTGGGCAGATACTGCTAGCACAAAACACAGAGTACAGCTGGGGACCAACTGGTTGATACCAGTGGAGATACGCAGGATTAAATATTTTTTGAGAATAAATGACTGTCCTCACCCCAAGAGGGAGCAGCGATAACTGAAGAACACTAGCATCAGACTTGGATCTAGATGGGCTGGCAAAGGCTTCACCCTCAGCCTGCTGCCTTTCTGTCCCCAAAGGATGAATGTGCTCATCCCCCTTCTCACCTGAGCAACTCCTTCTCCTTCTCCAGAGCATTGAGCATATTCACAGAGGAGGACTGCTGAAGACAATATGTCTGAAAGGCTGGCAGCATGTTCACAAATTCCAGGAATATTTCTCCAATGCACACGGTCATCAGGTCATCGTCCCCCTGCAAGTATGCAATAGGGCCCTGCTCAGTTAGCTCAGGAGAGGCAGAGACAAGGGGCCTGCCTTCAGTCCTATCAGCATGAACTGCTGCAGGATCAGCTGAGCACCAGACCAAATGTGGAGCTGGGCTCACCCTTCCCAGTTGAAAGGCTGTTCCTGAAGGTCTGGGGGGAGTCAGTGCCTGGGGAGGGGAAGGAAAGCTGGTCTAACTGCTTGCTTTTCTACATGCAAAGAGGGCTTCTCTCCTCCTGTGGTCTCAGCCAGCTCACCAGAACAAGGGCTTGAAGGCCAGAGTGAGCTTCTTAGTCAAGAGGGTGTATTGTGCCCATGCTTGTGGGGCAGGAAAGCTCCTTATGTAAGGCAAGGTGTATCAGTAGAAGTGGCCATACACAGCTGTAGAGCAGGGAGCAACCTGCACTGCCTGGTCCCACAGACAGCCTAGAGCCAAGCTGCAGTAAACTGCAAGCCAAGGCAAACACAGCCAAGCCAGCATGAAGCCAGCCAGCTCAGAGCTGCAAGAGCAAAGCCTAAAAGACAGAGCAAGCTGAGCTCTGTGCCCCCATGGTCACATCTTACCAGCGTTCAGGCCAACTGGCTTAAAACTAACTTTGATAATGAGACCATTAATACCTGTTAATGGGATAAATGAGCAAGACTGCTGATGTCAGTGGCATCATCATAGCACAGTGAGTCCAACACCTGCAACCTGGCACAGAGCTCCTGAAATCTGCAGGAATAGCCAAGAGAGTAAGGACCTAGATAGCTGATAGCTGACCATAACCCAGAAGAACTACCTCCTGTTCCTCTGCTCCAACTATGCTGCCCCCCCTAATACAAAACCTATTCCAGTCTGCCCAGTCCAGCCCCTTTTGAGGGCAGAGGCAGCATCATACCTGATCAAAGGCCTGATCAATCTCTTCTTGAAGTATCTCCAGGAAACTCTCATTGAGGTCAATGAGCTCCTGGACGTTGCTGAAGATGCCCTGGAGCTGCTCCTGGCTCAGCAGGCCAGCTGCCTGCATGGGGAGGTAGAACTCCTCTTTGATGATGCGCAGGTCCTCTCCATAGCTGGCCTCCGTGTTGACAAACTCCAGCACAGACTCCTTGCGCTCCGTCCTGCGCTTGCGGCACTTCTCGCAGAGATCAGCCCGCCTCTGGTTGCAGTTCTGGACATCTGTCTCCACCGGGAGGTCCCTTTCTCCACAATCGGTGCAGGGACGGTGGGCTTCCCAGGCCTGCAGGGAGCTCAGCGTTTCAGATGCCCTGTTCCTCCACTTCCTGGCTGGCATCTGGCCAATGCCACTATCTGCCCTCTCCACATCCGCTGACTTGGTCCGGGTGGCCGCAGTGGGATCCAGGTCATCCCGGGCATCATTCACACCAACAATCCCGCTGTCCGTGCTCAGGCTGCTGACGTTGCTCCAGTGACGTCTGGAGCGGAGGGAGCCCCGTGGGGTGCGTCGGGTCTCGTCAAAGCTGCCACCATAGCCAAGGTTGGCTTTTGCTACCACTGGACCTGAGAACAGACACAAATCATTACAGGCACTGCCAGCTGCACAGAGTTCACCCGAGGAACTCGTGCTGGCACAGCCATGAATGGCAGGAACCCTGGGGGGACAGGCTGGCTCTGGTGAAGCAGGGCTGTGAATGCCTCCCGTTTTGCTGCTGAGACTGGGGGTGGGAGTCAGAAGTAAACAGCTCCCAGGTGAAGTCTGGGATCTGTCATCCCTGCACTGCCCATACCTGTGAACTAATGTGGGCTGCATCTTCCCCTGCCATCTACCAGTTAGAGACAGAGCAGAGCAGATCCTGATTTCCCGCACACCTGGGTACAACCCAGGATGCTTCCCTCCCCTACTTTTATAGAGTTACTCCACATTTAGAGCAGCACAGCATCTGGCCCATAAGCCCCTGCGTGTGCAGTGTGTGTACCACAGTCCCGCTCCTGCCGGCGCTTCTGCGCGTGCTGCCGCGCTGCAGCCGCGATCTTCAGCTCCAGCTGCTTCCTCTTCACCGAGTCTGTCGGCATCGGGTCACTGAAGTGCGGCCGCAGCCGGCACTCCCGCTGGGCCTTGGCACCGTCCGTGCTCTCATGGACAATGTCGGAGTTGGATCGGCGACAGGCAGGACTGGGGGTCTGCAAGAAAGACAGGAAAGGGTTTGGAGCAAGGCTGAGCTCAAAGCAGCTCCTGGTTTTGCACTCACTGGACTTCAGCTGCCAAAGAAGGGAAAAGGAAACTCATCAGTAATGGGATGGTAAATGTAGCTCTGCTACATGATGATTAAGAAATCTGTCCCCCTGAGTCCCTCTGTCTTGCTCAGCCCTAACAAGTAAGGACCCCTCTCCCTTTGCTGTTGTATAGCTCTGAGTACAGCAGCTCTGAGGTGGCTGGATCACGGCTGTCAAATAAGCGTGAAATGTCAACAGCACGGCCCCGGCTGTGTGTGCTCAGGGACCTGAGCTCGCTTGCAGCTGCTCTGTGAAGGTTTCAGCACTGCAGGGCAGGAAGTTCAGCCTCTGTGCCCCATCTGCACTAGCAGCTTGCCCAAGGGGGCACTAGGAGGGAATCTGTCTGAACCCCCAGAAACACTGGAAGCCATGAAGGGGTTATCGCTGAACTCCCTGCATGAAATGCAGTGGCACAGGCAGAGGCAAAAAAGTCACTCCTGTTTTACTGAGTGTAATAAAAAAGCTTCTAATGCTTCTAACAGCGTTCTAACAGCATCACTCATGGGAGTCTTCCAGATTGCCATCTCCCAGCCTGCCCAGTTCCTACAATGAAGGGACCCTTCAGAGCTTCTAACAAGGAAAAAATCCTGAAGACATGCATGAGAGGGGAATTCCTCTCTCTTACATTCCCTGCAGGTGGAATGTCGCTGGATGTCTCATTGCTTGGCTTGTCTTCCCAGGTCTCTGTTGCCATGGACATCGCTGTGGGCTGCTGGCTGTCCTCCAGAGGTGGGAGATCAGCTTCCCTCAGATCACACTGCCCCTTGGAGGGGGATTTGGCAGCAGTCTCGGCATTGCAGCTGCAAGGGAAGAAGACTCCATTGAAGGTCATGGATGCAGTTCTCCTGCTGTTCCTGACACAGATGAAACTGAGCAGAGAGACCAGATTCAAACAATGATCTGCAACAGTTCAGGAAAAGTGCAGGCAGGATTTGTGACTGGTCAGCATGGACGGCTGTGCTTGTGTTTCAGGGGCTCTAAGCACTACTCAGTTAAGACATTGCAAACTGGGTAACTGCACTCGTGCCAACATCAGTCTGGGTTATCAAGTCTCGGCTGTTCACAGGGCATTTTTGTGTCCATAAAACATGAGGTGCTCCACAGGGACCAGAAACACTCCTTTCTAAGTAGGCCACATCCACATCTGCTGCTATTTAAGGAGATGCTGCCAACACAGAAACCATATTGCCCATCTGGAAGAAAATCACCTGCTATAAACCATAATACTTTGAGGGGATTAGAGGATTAAAAGAGTATTCCCTCTGTTTTTCATCTCATATGATCCCAAGCCCACTGAAGTCACTGGAAAGATTCTATCTGTTTTCAGTGAACTCATGATCAGGCCTTTTGGAGAGCTTGAGACCTGAAAAGCCTGGCAGTGTCTGTTGCTCTCACTTGGCAGCTCTGGGATGCCCTCAATCATGGCTGTCCAGTGCTAACAAGGGCCTGGCCTGGCTGATACAGGCAGCCTGTCCAACCCCACGTTCCTCCCTCTGAAGACAGCATCGCTCTTCAGACAGACTCAGTCTGGTGCAAAACCACTGACTTGACAGAGTAGTTGACAGGCTGTTGTTTGTGATACTATTTGTGAT
This sequence comes from Haemorhous mexicanus, assembly GCF_027477595.1. Classification (NCBI taxonomy): domain Eukaryota; kingdom Metazoa; phylum Chordata; class Aves; order Passeriformes; family Fringillidae; genus Haemorhous; species Haemorhous mexicanus. The sequence continues at coordinate 11,362,134 of NC_082348.1, read as the reverse complement.
ACATTTTTTTTAACAGGCTTTCTAAGACATCTTATTTCCATGCATAATGAAGACTGTTGGGAAGAATTTTTTTTTTTTTTTTTTTGGTTTACTTAATTTTTATGGACTTGGATTCCTTTAAAAAGGAAGGTTGTGAGGACTGAATATGGATGCTTGTATATACAGGAAGCCAGCGTCGGGAACATATTTCAGGTTCTGCATGTATTTTATGCTTAACAATAATCTCCTATGAGAAAAATCTGCTTCTTCTTAAAGGCTTCACTTGTGAACTTATGCTGGTAGGTCACACTGCTAATGTGCAATTCCAACAGTGTCAGCTACAAGCAAACACATGAGACAGATGGGCATTCTCCTTGCAGTGAATGACAGTTGGCTCCAATAACAAACCATCAGCCAACACTAAAATGACTGAAGAGGGAACAAATCTCCCAGAACACAAACTGGCTCAGTTGTCGGGCCAGAAAAGTTGGTTTGCATCTCTTCAGCTGATGCTTTTTCATCTTTCTCCATTTATGTTTCCAGGTCCCTGCTGACACAACCAGTTAAAGAGAGTTTAGCTATGGCTACATGACAATGGCAACGGTGCCAACAGCAGGCCCCTGGCATTTGCTTTTTTGCTGTCCCTCTCCAGGTCTCTACTCCCCAGCCTGCAGAAAGGGGATACCAACATCTCTGCTGGCACAGAGCAGTCTGTGGCACTTACAAGGCAGCAGTAAGAGCAGAAAAAGCTCACAGCAAGGCTGCAGCCTCCCCATGGTACTGGCCTGGCCTGGTCTGGCTTGAGAGGTTCCTGTCTCCTTCCTCCCTCCTGCCCACAACCATGCTTGGGGTACCACTCCTTAAGTGTGTGTAACTGTCTGTGTGGCCATGATCTAAAACCAGTCTTGAAATTATATGGGTTTAAAACCCCTCCCTCATGTATTCTCAGACAGATAATGTCATCTGTGTTTCATTGACTTGTGTAAAGTATGAACAGATCCACTGGGCAAACCCATGGGAGGGAAGGCACAGGTTAAGGAGCAAGAGAACTCTTGAAGAGGATGTGCCACTGCTGAAAACCACCCTTTCCAAAAGCTGCTCCTGCTCAAACAGCTCCTGGTTAAAAAACACAGAAAAGGGACCATGCTGGGGCACAGAGAGGCAACGGGATGCACCCAAGGTTAGAAGCAGAGCTCATAATTGGAATATTATCTTCTTGATCACACCAGCTCCCACTGTACAGAACATATTCTCATGAGAGATGCTGAGCTTTCATTTGTCATTTTCACAGTGCTTCAAGATCATCCACTTAAATATGGGAAGCACTCCAGAGTATTGCTGCTCCTCTAAGTGAAGCTGACAGCAGCTCTCTGCTGATAGGGTCTACAGACCAGATGCCACCACTTATTGCCGTTAGCATAGTCCAAAAGGGATATTTAAAAAAAAAACTCCAGACATGATCTTCAGTGGGAATAAGAGCCAATATTACCCAGAGAGCTGAGCTAAGGAAACATGACTGAAGATTGAGAAATTCAACCTACCCGTGGCTGATCATCTGGAGGTAAAAAAGGCAGATATGCAGAGCCCACACTGTGTGAAAGGAGGTTTCTTCATCCCTGGTTTGACTGCTCTACTTCTTGTCATGATAAGATCCTTCCTGCTTGATGTACTGGCCACGTGGTCTTGGGGCAAGTGCTGCTCCACACACCACTAGATCAGTTTGTGATCAGAGGGATGTGGGCAAAACAGGGAGGATGCAAGCAGTTTTGTGGAACAACATCTTAGGGCTGCTCCTTTAACATTTGCCTCTGGCTTAGGAGGAAGAGGGGACATTGCCAAGAAAACAGCATATTGCCCCTTTCTCTAGTCCCCTCCTCCTGGCAGAGATCTGTGCTGCCAACAGGTTCACACCACTGCCTGCTCAAGCAAGTCAAGCCCCCTCTGCCCTCACAGAGGGGTGTAGAAGGGGGGACTCCAGCAGCTTTCCTTCTGTTGGACTAAATCACTTATTGGGACAGGAGATTGTGCCTGGGTTTTCCTGTTCTCCCCAAGAGAGGTGATGCACTTGAGCCAACATAGAGAGGACCAGTTATTTTTGAATGTGTTTTTAAACTTCTAGCCATCAACTCTGAATTTCATGGAAGTGGAGGTACTGGGGATGGTATGCAACTGGAAATGCACCTGCTTTCCTTCACTGTCTCTATGGGCCTCTTCATGGTTTTATCATTGTCCAAGCCAGCAGTTCTCAGCCCTTTCCAAACGTTCCTGACTCTTTCTGACTAATGGAAACATTTTTGTGCATGCCTTCCCTGCTGTCACCTGCTTTCCTGACTTGGTGGCAGTCGTCTGCTAGGGGAAGCTGGTATTGTACCCACTGTCCTGTTGTCACCCCACATACAGCCCTTCACTCTTTTCAGGAAGCCTTCTTTCTCAGTCATGTGCTTGGCTAAACAGTGCAGCCTTCTGTTGTCACCATGTCCCTCACTGCATGACACAAATCTGAGGTATTTGCATGTCCTCATCCCAAACAATTCCCCACTTAAGCAATTTCAGAAAGTGGACATTGTACTGACAAGCTTACACCTAGATAGCAACACCCCTTCCCAGCCAGGACTATAACCTAAATTAAGGGTATCCAGTGACTCATGAGGGGGCTAAAGCCACCGTAATTATGAGACTGACCATCAAATCTTCACTGACAAAATATTAAGTCAATTGACTGAATCTTAAGTAATTAACAATTAATTACTATGGCGACTGCTAACTTACAGACAAAACTGCTTTGTAAAACTGACACACAGAAGCACTAGAAAGAGAAGACAGTTTTAGCTATTTTACTCTGTGATGCTCCATCACAACATATCTATCAGAGACTTGCTGAGCTGAGTATCTGTGGAAACAGGACCAAATCAGCAAATTAGCTTTCAGCTGATTTCATTTGAGACTTAGAAAGAATGTGGTCTGGATGGCAGTGATTGTAATTTCGCACCCAAAATGCAGACAAAAATCTCTAATCTCTGCCGTGAAAGTCAGCGAAGTAGTGAATATTCAGGGACATTATGGTCTCAGGTGAAAATTATAGAAAACTGATAAATTTCAAAACAAAGGAAACCAGAGTTTCCCAATAACCAGTGCTTTGGCAATATCAATTACCATTAATTGTTATTAGTCTGAAAACAATAAGACCAGGGTGGTTCCTTCACATATAAAATTACCTCTCTAAAACTGGAATCATTGTCATTCACATTTTTAGATCAACTATCATTTTGGTGTTAATAAAAATTGCTTCACAGATTTTAACAAATCCAACTAGGGAAACTGAATCCATTCACAGAAACAAAAAACACTGTGGATATTAAAAGCACAGAAACCACACATAAAGGCCCAGGGCAGGAAGTGTTTGGAGGCTGGCAGAGTAGTGGGAAGGAAGATCATATGCACTCCTCATTTCCTGTACTTTGCTCTGCATACATCTTGGGCTCCAGATACCAGTACAATCATTGATCTGCAAAGAGACGGCTGTTCTTGCAGCCTTACTGCTTGTGTCATTCTGTGTATTTCATTTCACATTCATGACAAAAATAGCCTAATCCATTAAAATGGTTGCATCCCATAACTTTCTCATCTACTTCTTCATTGGGTTTTCATACTGTAGAAGAAAAGCACTAAGGCTGGGCTGGACAGCTGAGAGAAGCACTGAGGGCTCTGACACCACCTACTTCCCTTTGGATTATAAAGTTGCAGAATTATTTCTACTGTCACTCAGGCTTCAGCCCCACTTAAGTTCTTTCAGATGACTCTCATTCCTGTGCAGAAGTCACTACTATCTCCTCCAAAACCAGAGTCCAGTCTCAGATCAGGCATTCCAGAAATAAAAAGACAGCATACAAGGTTGATGCCCTGGCATTTCACACACCTATCTGTGGATTGCAGAAGCAGCCAGGAACCAAGTCTAATGCAATACTTCGCAAATCCAGCTATGAAAGCCATGTGCATGGAAACAAACCACTACACAAACACTTACTCCTTCTTTTCCCATCAGCCTCACCTCATGATATGACAGTGATAACTGCTCCAAATTCAGAGCTTCTAGAACTTGGCTGATTCCTACTGTGCCACCCTGCATAGAAAGGGATTCCCACTTCTTAGGCAGGAGGGAGGTAACAGGACTGCAGTGTCCTGTTACCTCCCTCCAGGATAGAGAAACCAGTTGTGAACATCTTACCCAAAGGGAAAAAACCCTGGATGGAGAAAGAGGAAGGCTCTACAGAAGTATTTTCTCTGGCTGCCTACACAGAGATGGCAGAAGGACAGTATTTATAAGTACTTTCACTCACTGCCTGTGCAGGTCTCCAAGAGGGGGTTAAAGACTCATAGCAGCCATCTTACCCTTGTGTGCCTGTTCACTACCATCAGGCAGCAAGTGAAAGCACTTGCTGCTGCATGTCACACTATCTAAATTCATGTCCTGCAGTGGTGGGACAGACTCTACATCTTTATTCAAAGGAATCATATCAGTACTTTGTATCCATTGGTTATCTTCTACTTTTAACAGATGCTAAAAAATAATAATTAAAAAAAGACATCCTGACAATTTAACATAGAAATAAAATGGGTGGGAAACTGGGTGTCAGAACTACTAATGGCTGTTGTCTTTACAGGATTAAGGTGCACAAAAAGGAAAAGTCTTGATGAAAATGCTTTCTGATGTTTAATTCCCCACAAGGTGGAATTTAAGCTGAACAGATTTAAAGACACGACCATGTGGCTATCAGAGACTCCAAGATGAAAGGCTCTGCCAACAGCACATTTATGCTACAGGAATTATATGTACCTATCAGGAGAAAGACCAGATCATTAACAAGGGAACTGCTTTCAGGTGACCCCATGGAGCATGTTACCTTTTCTTAATAAGTTCCAAGGCTGAACCTATGAATTCATCCTTCATTTTTTGTAGCTTAGCTCCATAGCTGGATAAGTCTGTGGCTTCTAACAGCAGCGATGAACAGCAAGAGGACTGGGCTTCAGAAGCCAGTGACTGCCCTGCCAGGTGGGGGACATCATTTAATTGTCTTGGCTCTCCTTTCTGCTGCTCAGTACTGAAGATCTCCTGCCCCGCACTATGTATTGCTCCTGCCTGTAGAGGTGATCGTGGAATAGGACTGGAACAAATAGGGACTGGTGATGTATCTGGGATGGAGGTCTGGAAGGTTCTGTCCTTTACCTCAAGACTGCTCATCTTGAAACCATCCCATGTGGCTGGGTTTTGGGAAAAGCCAGCAGAGGTATGGTTTTCATGAAATACATCATCATCCTCCTCTGCAGTGACAGCAGGTTCATTCACAGCTTTGGTTTCTAAAGCTTCTGGACAGACATTCTTACTGTTTTCCTCCTCCATTGTCTGGTTTGCAGCCAGACCCCTTTTCAAGCAATCTGCTGGCCCACTGCTGATGTCAGATGAAATTCCCTCCTTACTTCTCATTTGCTTGAACTCCTCAAAAGTGGGTATGTAGAGTCTCCCTTTGCAGCGGCCTTTCTTGCTCTGTCCCAGTGTGACTTCGCCATCTGTTTCCCCACTGCACTGTTCTACGGTCTCTGCTGTTCTGGATTTGCCCATCTCATGGCTTTCCCCAGCATGCTGAAGGGGCAAATTCGGGGAGCTATTCTGCCTTCGGAGCTGAAGCCTCCTCTGAGCTTCCTGCTTGATGTCTTCTGGACTGATGATGCTGTGTGCAAAGCACAGTCCTTGTCCTGCTGTGAGGCTGTGCCTGAGAGCAGTGTGTTCCACCAGAACCGTGCAGCAGTTCACAGCACAGCCATTCCTGCACTGCCGGCATACCTGGCATCCAAAGCACTCCTGGACCATCAGCTCAGGTAGGGCCACCTGTGGGCGCACTGGCTTACAGGGCTCTGCCACCTTACTGCTGTGCAGCCTCAGCTTCTCCTTCAGCTCTTTTCTGGCATCCCTGTGTAGGGCTCTTTCCTGTGCGGAAGGGAAGAGCCACTGAGGCACTTTGGCAAAGGGAGGGAGGAGCACATCCTGTGCGGATCGAGACGTCTGTTTAGCACGGAGAGAAAGGTTCCTCAGAGAGTCTGATGCACTCTGTACTGGGGCCACATCCACACAGCCTTCTGTCCACTGACTGGTGCCTCTATAGCGAAAGATGATCTCGTTATCCAGGCTCCGGCAGTGAGAATACAGCTCACAGTCAGCAACTGCTGCCCAGTGCAGGTTTTCCACACTCCGATACATCCGGTTTTCCACAGGACTGGCCAAACGTGCCTTGCCTGTGTGGCAGGCAAGAGTGTGGAAGTCCCCAGAAAAAATATGAGTGTCTAGGTTCTTTAGTGGATGCATGCTGCTAACTGAAAAATCCTTTAAGCCATGTTGTGCACAGAGCTGATTATTTTGGCAGCTCGAGATCACCCGGCAGTGTTCCTGTCTCTCATCAACACTGATGTATGTCATAGCAAATGCACATGGAGGCTCTAGGACAGTGGCGTTTAGGGGGAGAGGAGGGAGCTGGGGTGTCGCTTAGATGCCAGTCAATGTCCACAGCCCACAGACAGCAAAGTGTGCTGCTGGGCACTCACATAAGAGACCTCTCACATGGGTGGAGTCGCCATGCGTAGAAGACCTGTGAATGGAAGGAAAGATGAGTTACTGAAGCAGCCGGGTGCTGACTCGCAGGATGCAGCAGCAGGTCTGCTTCCAGGCTATGCAGAATCCAACACCAACAGCTTGGGCAGGAGCAGAGCAGCGTAACTGGGCGATGAGCCATGGGGCTTGGGGCAGGGAAGTTTTTCTTTTCCAGCCAAGCCAACAGTGGCCTTACACTACCTGTCTGAATTTGGAGAAGTTTATCCTACCTACCATCAGCAACCCCCTCACAATAACATTGCTCAGCTCTAGAGACAAATGCTCAGAAGTGCTTGCTGCAGGCCCAGCTTACTCACACAGCAGCACTATGGAAACAGCAGATTTATAAGAGATAGTGAGATTTCTTCCCTAAAACAGGGTGCAGACAAGAGTGTATGAGTTAAGGGGGATGCTGGGGCTGGGAAAGGATGACATAACTGTGGTGTCCTTGAAGACTCAAGTAGCAAGGAGGAAGAAGAAGGCTGACAGGTCGTGATTTTGTGCTTGACAGTCACATTACAGCCCCTTATTGCTCTGATTCATCCTTCACAAGGAAGATGCATATGGTTTACTGACTGCATATGGTAGCCAAGCATTGCCAAGGCCTTTCCAGTGCAGAGACAAAGGTATCGTACAGACTTTCACAAATGCACCCTCCTGACTCCTTAGCCACAGGCTCAAATGATCATCTTCCCATGACAGCTCAGCAGAAGCCCCAAAAGAGAAAGCTGTGCTTTTCAAGGCTCCTCCTATGAGCTGTGTTCAGGGAATCTAAGTGACTAAATCACATGTTTGGAGTGGAGAATTAAATCCTTGAACTCCAGTTTGGGCCAGCAGGATGAAGGCTAAGTGGCTAAGTCCTTGCTGGAAGTGGACAGAGCCTCCTTACACTGAATGGAGAGACTCCAGATTTCTTTTAGAGATTTTCCATGGACTTTCCAGCAGTCACACAAGACACAACACATCAGTGTCTGCTACAGTCCAGTCCACTCCCTTCCTTGGCAATCAGAGGCAAAGGGAATGAGTGAGTGCCATATGTAAAGGAGAGTAAGATTGGGCAGGAGATATGGGGTTAGCCTGAGATTTGAAAGGGCAAGATAGAGCTGGGATGGTGGGGCATGAATCTTTAATAATAAGCCAGGCAAGAACCAACCAGGTTGAACACACAGGAAGAGGTCTTGATAAAGCAAGACAGAACCAGTTACAGCCCAGACTGTTCTGTAGTGCAGCTGGATTCCCCACATGTGGCCAACTATTCAGGCAGTGCAGCCACCTTGATCAGGAGGGGAATGAAGAGGTTTGTTTCTCCCTGAAGGCACCACAGGCACCTAGCCATGTGATGCACCAACAGAGATCTATCTGAGGGAAAGTCTGAGGTACTGTATTGCCTGGAAGATAATCTTGCTAACACACTATGAAGTTGATTCATCCCTTGCTTAGAGTGACTCAAATTAGCATATTTTCCCCGCATTAATGAAATTATGTCTAATCTCATCCCAGAGAGGGAAGGCAAAACTGCTCCTGCAGTTCACCACTGAATGAAAAACATAATTTGCATCCTTCATAACTGCTAAAAATAAAAACTAAAACTAGCTCTCAAAGTGTGCTGTTCCCCAAAACGTCACAGGCACTTCTCACCCGGTCTTCTCATGGTGGGGCTGGAGCTCCCCCTTCTTCACGGCTCTGGAGGAGCCCACAGGTGACAGCAGAGAAACGTGAGGATCAGGACTTTCTGTGCTCATAGGTTATAACATAATCTGTCAAGAAAGAAAGAATTATATGATGTGAAAGCCAGTCACTGAGCAGACAGCATGGCTCCTGGTAGTGCCGGAGGGCTCCTGTGAGAAAGTGCTGTTAATAAAGGATGCCATGCCCTGTCAGGTTGGTCTGTGATCAGGTCACAGACACAGGACTAAAAGCCACCACATACTTTTGGCACTATGTTTTCAGAACAAGAAGAAAGAGAAAACAGCCCTTGCAGTGAGAGCAGAGAATACAGCTGCCCTTGGCCAAGGCAGGGAGTTACACAGAGTAAGGCCTGAAGAGAAAGCAAGGGCCACGAGAGGCAGGATCCTGGGCTGGACACTGGCTCACAGGCTCTGCATGTGTGCATGTGACAGCACGGGGGCCAGAGGAGAAAGTGCACAGGCAGGGGCAGAAGCAGCCAGGAGAGGAGCAAGGAAGCAGAGGCACAGAAACAACAGGGTGGGATCTGTCTGTGGGTGCTCCATTCACCAAGAGATGGGCAGCATTGGGAATACAATTGATTTTTGTCCTCATGATTCTCTTCAGGTGGAAGCTCACTGTCAGGACTCATAGAGCTGACCCCTCTGTGGGCTGCAGGTCAGTGACAGAGATGCCAGGCATGGGAGCTCAGGGGCCACTCTGTCCCTGCCCACTCAAGTGCACAGCACAGGCCATGCAGGGGGCTTTACACCCCTCCATTTCTCAGGGGAATGCCCCAAACCCTCCAGCAAGTGAGGGTACCCCTCTGCACTGCAGAACAGCACAGGCCCATTTCCCCAGCAGCCATGAAGGTACCAGTGCTCTCAAGCACTGCCAGGCAGTAGGAACCTGCTGCTGCTTTGTCAGGCAGGATTTTCCAGAAAATGTGCATGTGATGGCAAAAGTCACTTCCAGGGAAGGAGCAGCTGGAAGAAACCTGCTGTGGGCACAGTGGGGCAGGCAGAGTGAGGGACAGAGAGTGGGAGCCAGAGGCAGGTTTGCAGAGCAGAGGAGCCAGAGAAGGCAGAGAACAGACAGAGCTAGCTGTGAGACAGCAGGGGACAGAGACTTTCCAGAGGAGGCTGCACAAAGTTTGCTGACATGTAGGCAAGAACCAAAATTTACAGGATTAAGTGCAGAAAGATGGGAATTTTGTTCCCAAATAATTTATTTTAATATTTTTCACCCATTGGGGGTGAATTTTCTTTCTCTGAACAGTGATTTTTTTTGGTTTAAACACTTCTAACACAGTCCTTCTGATACTTCCAGGAGAGCTAAGAGCAAAGGTACACATGGATATAGCTCACAGGCGGGTAAGCAAGGGGGTCTTGTGCCCTGGCTGGAGTGAGAGTCTCAGAAATCAGTGAGTTCTGTTCCCCCTAACACCTGCAGGGCAGCTGTGGAGATCTCATAACAGCCAGCTCAGGCAGCAGCACCTTTGTTCCCCATCACTCCACTCTTGGAAGGACCACCTCTTTCCAGCTGAACTCTTGTGATCTTGCCTGTTCCTCCATGTCACTGCCCTGAGGGCTGTGCACAGCATGTCAGGCAGCTAAGCTTAATTTCACTGAGCACCCAAGGCAGCTGCTGCCCGAGTCATGACCTGGACAGGGGACTGGCTGAGGCACAGCCTCCTTCCCCCACTGCTCAGGGATGCTTGGAGCAGGAGAAAAGCAGTGGTCTCTCTAAAGCTTGTAACCAGGAAACACTGAGTCTTTCTCCCTCCTTCCCCTGTTCTTCTCCTCCATGGCACACAGCAACTGCATCATAGTTTCAGCTCAGATGCCTGCATTTGCCAGGTCATTGACGCCCCATGATATAAAACATGTGCCTACACACTCAGCTCCCAAGTACCATGGCCACAAGCCTGTTGTAGGCAGTGTGCTGCAGGAGAGCACAAGATGGAGACAGAAAAAAACCCAAACCAAGTTAATATGCTTCTGGTTGATAAGCTAGAGATGACCTCTGAGCACATTCTTGTGGGACCATGGCACATGCAGAGTATTTAGCTGCAGTCTTATATGGTCACCAACAAAGAAACATTGGGAACCACAGCAATTTCAAAGTTTGTCCTCCCACCACCTCAGAGCTGTAAGTACATGCTATAGCTACAGCAGGTGATTCCAGGCATTGACTAGCAGAGGTCAATGAAGTGTGAGGCAACAGAAGGAAGGAAGGAAGAAAATGCTGATTTATTACATGGTGACCCAACTCTGGGTCCTAATTTACCCTCTCCTAAAGGTGCACAGCAGCCCTAATGTATCCTCTGCTCTCTTCCAGTTAGATCAAGCACTGAGTTGCCCATCCTTTGTCACTCCCCAGTGTGTGTGAGCACTGTGGATTGATGCTCCTTCATTTACCCCCCTGAGCACTTCAGGCACTCTTCTCCACACTTACCCAAAGCTCAGGCTTTATCCTAGACCAGCAATCCTCCAGGCCAATGGTCACTTATTCCAGACCAAATAGCAAAGCAGAGTTTAGGGTTGCTGCAGCATGTCATTGCTCCTCAATCACATTGTCTGTGAAACATTTTCCTGTTCCCTGGCTCAAGGACTGAAAAGTTTCTAGTGGTTATGAGCCTCATGCCTTAAGTGAGCATAAGAGTAAGGGCAATGTGTGCTCAGCTTATTTTCTACCATGTGATTCTGTTTAATCAACTTCTCCACTACTCCGATAAGTGCCTGCTTGGAGACTTGCCATTAACCTTAATTTTCCTGTAAAATCCCCCCCAAGAACTTATTTCTCAAGGATTAAAGCTGGAAGGATAAATTATTTCTTCCAAAACACATCAGAACTGTTCTGCCTGGCTGACCTTCCCAGCAAAGCACGAGACAAAGTGTCAGGAGGATGAAGCAGGCACACACAGGGTAAGTAGCTCATTGTGGATGAAAAACACTGTGGAGAAGACCAGACACATTCAAGGACTCCAGGAATACCAGGACAAGGGATCACACAGCCTCACAAGGCCTCAGGAAGAGAGGCCACCAAATATGGCAGTGCTGAGTAGGTTTACTGGTTTACTAGGTTTACACAAGATTTACTCTATAGACTTCTCAAACATGGACATTTGTTCCATGAAATGGTGGAGAGCAGCTTGCATCTGTCTGGCATCTCCTGCTTGATCAGAGACATCAAGTTAGGCTGGTACATTTTCCACTTTCCACATTTACAACATTTCAGACATGAGCAAATGAGTTTCCGAGTCATGGCCATCACACCAAACTCCTGCATCCAAGGGAGGGGAATTGCAGATTCTTACTCCATCTTGAAATAAGAGATTACACTAACCTTCAGGTTTTATTCTAATGTCTCTGCATTAGGTTTTGCAAATTGCAGCACTGAACAGAGGTTGGTTTATTCCAGACTACAATCTCCCTTTTATTTCAGAGATCCAGCCAGCTAGAGGGATGTGAACAGCACATTTCAAAGAGCTAGCTAAAGGATTTTAGCAAGCTATTTTACTGCTGTGAGCTTTGTGCTATTTGATACAGCAAACCTCATGGTCACAGCATGATCTGTTTACTGACACGTCATGCACATCACTTCAGCTGCCTAGCAGAGCACCAGCAGTCTCAAGGGAAAGAATGCCAGATGTTTTATTTTTTTAATATTAAAGGTTAACAAGAAAAAGAAAGGTGCCTTGGCTGTATTTGCTTTCTTAGCTGCTCTCTTAACCTACAGAAACTGGTTGATGAAGATAAAGTGGCTGCAGTTAAATTTCTTGGGGGTTTTTTTGTCTGCTGTAGAAGCTGAAACAGGAACACAGCTTATATAGTGTCTGTTAATTGCAGCAGGAGAGGTACAGCCACAGCACAATTTCCTGGGTTTCTTTCTCCTTCCTACGGTAAACATAACTTTCCTTGAGTTCACGGTGTTATCACTTTCATTGTCCTCTGCATGGCATAAATCAGGAGGGCTAACAAGAGGAACAACTGCCAGATTGATTTCAAAACCAGGTAATAATGGGAAAACAATAACTTTATAGTCTGCTCACTGATTTATAGTCCCTCTGTTCTCACCTTAAGCACAAGCAACAACCACAAAGTCTCAGAGACAGCTTGGCATGGGGAACCCCTGAAGACAGAGTACAGCCCAGGGTCAAGAGGGTGCTGAGAGGACAGGCAATGGCATTAAATTCTGCTGTGTTATGAGCTGCTTGCTTCAAGTGGTATTGTCTAGCCATTTTACTCCTTTCACATCTCTTTTCCTAATCCTTTTATGGATTTTTCCATGCTTCTCCAAGTCTTCCTCCATCCCACTGCACTCAACACAACACAACAACTTGTTGTTAACAACTTGTCCAGAAAAACTGGTCTTAGCCACAGTCAGGGCTGGCTGGTCAGAGCAGCCCAAAGGGCACACATGTGCCAGGCAGATGTGTCACAGGAGAATCTGGCCACAGTATCTGTTGATCACCATAGGAACATCCTGCTATGGGTCAGCTCAGTTCCAACAGGGAGAGTGTAGGAATCACCATAACTTCATGTGAGTTTCTATTAGGGCCAGACTGGCTCTGAAATAGTCTCAAGGCAGTGCAAAAGCTACTCTCAAAATTTTATTGACTCACTTAAGTATTCTTGGCTCCTTTTCTGTAGGATTTTTAAGCTGTTTGGGAACTATTTTTATTGACATAAAAGGTTTCACCTGAGAAGCCCCACAGCTCCACACACCCGTGCACTTGGCAGCAGAGCCTCTGATAAATTTTTCTGGCTTCTCTCTCAGTTTCAGCATCACACCCATCATGGTTATGGTTTTCCACTTGTTCCTCTTTCAAAGAGTCTATGATGAGATGATGCTTCCATCCCACCTCCAAGGGCAGGCATTCCAGCACACTGATTTCACATAGACTACTTGCAAGGTGACTTGTGTTCCCTCTTGATTCCCTGCTTTGGGAAAGGGTACCTCCTTTTGTCTCAGCGATGCACACAGGATATTGCTCCAACAGTCCTGCTGATGATGCAGCAGAGGGACTGGAGCTTCAGAGGATTGACATTCATCTTGCAGCAAAGGAAGGCTGAGTAGATTGATTCTTTAGCAAATGCTCCTGGAAACATCAGTGTGACACCCCCATCAAGTGTCCCAGCTGGAGCTGCTTGTCATCGTCAGCTGTGAAGCATCCCAAGAGATGGCAGCATCCACCATCTGCCAAGCTTTCAGTGACTCAACACCCTGGCTGACCACAAAGCTCCTCTGGATGACTCCCTCTCAGGCGAAGCAAGTTCCATTTGCAATGAAGTCTTCTCATGGGAAGATCCCCCATAGCACCTATGAATCTGCAGGGTACATCTGACTGACAGATGCTGCCCTCGTCTGTAACACTGTGAGCCACTCTGCTCCCCTCTTACAGCTGGAGAGGGAGTCCACAGGGTTATAACCTGCAGAGACAATGCTCAGGCTTGAGTTAGCTGATGTTCAGGACCGAGGTGGTTTCCCCTGACCTGTGCAGACACCATGAACCAAACATTCCCAGGCCTTTGGGTCAGGCAGAGCAGATCTTACCGACCACCCCCCTTCATGTGGCACACACACACATCCATTCACTATTGGCCTTACAAGAAACAGACATGATCTGAGCACAGGCTCTGACCTTGCTCCATACCTGGCAAAGACACACGCAGTTCTCAGAGGCAAACCTGAGCCAGGAAAACCTACCCATCCCCCTGTGAGATCTGGGAATTATAAAGCCATATGTCAGCTCACTTTACAAGCTGGCACCTTCACTTCTCCTTCAAATTCCCACTCTGCATAGGTATAACATCAGCACTAACTGCAGAAAATGGTTCCAATGTGGCTACAAGTGAATTTGTTATTTCTTGGGAAGTGGGGAGAAGAAAAGATTAAGGCTGTGACTTGAAGCTCAGTCCCAGCAAAGGGTCCAACATCATTTGTGACTTCTCAGTGCCAGCTCCAGACCATTCTCCTCTGGCTCCCTGCCAGAGGTGTGCCCCAGCCCAGCCCTGATATGCTCAGTCAGTGACTCACACAGCTTTGAGGCAGCCCAGTACTGCCAGCCCAGAGCTCAGCCTCCAGCTGTGGTCAGCAGCACATCCTTTTGGAAAGAGCAACACAGATGGAGCACGTCTGCAGCTGAAAAATGATGAGGTGGGAAACTACACCTCAGATCATCTAAAACTGTCTAGATCCTCTCTGCATGTGTTTGAGGAAGGCAGAAGGGACAGTGCAAAAAAAGCAGGGCACAATGGGTCAGTTGAGTATGAGAACTGACAGGGAGAAGTAAAACAAGTCAGTAGCAGGAAAGGGCTGGCTGCTCCCTTCCCCTTGCAGCATGTGAGGAGGATCAACAGAGCCTTCACCTAAGCTGAGTGTTGTCATCTTTTGTGCACTTAAAACTGGCATTTCAACTCACCATTTTCATTCACTTTCTGGCAAGAAAGAAGTAAAAAGCCAAGTCACACTTACTGGGAAAAATAAAATCAAGTCCTTTTTTAATATTGTCATTTAACTCATGACTTAATCTCATGATTTGCAGGGCCTGAGTCATGATGCTGGATTTCTTTCAGGGTGGAAATACCCCTGGCTGAACTAGCAATACAAGACCGTCATGGCACACAGAAACAGCACTTCCCATGCCCTATTACATTGCTTCCACCAGTCCAAGGACAACAGAAAACCAGTCCTATGCAGTTGGCTTCCTCAGGGTGTCTGAAGGTATTGCTTCTTCCTTGTTCTACAATTGTCCCAAGAGTCTCAGCCTAATCCTTAAAATGCATAGGGCACAGGAAAGAAATCACAACCTAATTCTAAGAATAAGCTGCACGTCCAAAGTTCCTACTCCCTTCCTTGTACCAGGAAAATGTTTCTTGCAGCACAGCCACAAATGTTAAGCTTTGAGTGCACCAGTGACTCACTGCATCACTATTTCCAACCAGGCAATATGAACCTTGGCTCCCATCTTACTAGTGGGGAAAGAAGCCCCACAACTTAATTCTGTTGATCCCAGTTTGTTAACTTTGCACTGGAAGCCACTCCAGCGCTCCCCAAAGCTTTGGGTAGGTGGATGAGCAGAGCTCTTCCATGCCAGCACATATGAGATCAGAAAGAGATCTTGGGGGAGGAAGGGGGTGTTGAGGACGGTGAAGGACATGTATGATCCCATCCTACACCTTGCTTGGTTACATCCCAAAGCTGTCAGGCACTGTGTCATACTGCTGGCAGGCAGGTTTGCCATGAGGAAATGTGCATGACAGCAGTGCCAGTAGTCCTGGCCAGGCATGGACGGCCACAGGCAGTAACACTTCCTGTTCCTTTGGCTCTGGAGGCACTCAGCAGTGCCTCTACAGAAAACCAGGCAGGACTGTGCCCACCACCTGTCTCAGCTGAGGGATGTATCCTCAGATGGTCCAGCACTGCATGTTGCCCACTACGAGGCAGTGGGAGTCCTGACAGGGAGCTGGTGCAGCTGGCCAGGCTCCGCCTCTGCATCAGTCCCAAAGAACATCACAAGCTCTTCCCTACCTACCAGAAAGAATTTATTTGCTTCTTTTGCACATATTTTCAACTCCTCCCACAGGCCTCCCTAAACTATGCCCTCCCTTTCAGATGCTGATGCTTTTCAGCTGATTAAACTGTGGACCAGACCATGAGCTGGGTGTAAATCAGTATTGCTTGTCAATGCTAATTTACACCTGCTGAGAATGTCCCTTCCTTCACCATTTAGCAGAATTATATGACATGTCTTTTATCTCCTCTCACAGTTTACCCTGCCATTCCCCTTTCCTGGCCCCCGAGCCTCCCGCTTTGCTCTGAACTCCCTGGAGGTTTACAGGATAAGTTGCTTATTTGCAATGTAAAGTGTCTCTCGGAACCACAGCCCCGTGCAAACAAACCCAAGAGAGGCACATTTATCCCTACTTGTGCAACAAATCCAACCCCATCTTTTCCTGGCAGCAGTTCCCTAAGCACACACTGCACAGAACTTGCTAAGGGAAGAAATATGTCCCTTATTGCCATTACACAATGCAGGATTTCTCTGGGGAGATGCAGAGGATGGAGAATGAAAGGATTGATTCCACAGAGACTCTGAGCTCTTTCCTTTCTCATTGAAACTGATGGTGATGGCTTACCACCCAGATCAGCACCCTGTAGATTCTGACTGCCAATAGGCAGGACACCATTAATGACTTCTTGTTGCTATGGTGATATTGATGGATACTCTGTGTTGTTTGTGGGAATCCTGTGAAAGCTAGCAAAACAAAAAAAAAAAAAAGAAGTGGGTCAACAAAAATGTGAGTTTGCCTACAAATGGGCAGTTATGTGACATACTTGATGAATTCAGTGGCACTTCACACCTCTTGCCTCCTCCTGCCTCCTGCAAGAACAGCACAGTGTTCCCCAGAGCCAGTGCAAACCCTCCTGCTCGCATCAGGGCCTCTGGTGCAGAGGTGCAGTGCTGCAAGTGGATTTCATTACTAGGCATTACTTTTGCAGCTTCACCCTGGCAACTCATTTCACATACAGAATAAAAATCTTGGCTCCAGTGAAATCACTTGGACCTGTGCCAGAGGGCACAGAGCCAGGATTTCCCCCAGCTCCCAGGATGCCATATCGCAAGTGACAATTTCATTCAGCTGCCTGGAGAGCCACTGGGAACCCCCTGCCTCTCCAGAGCTGTTTCAAGCATGGAAATGCCACTGTTGCAGTTTTTTGCTCTATTTTGCTGAGGCTCAGTGCTGTGCTCTCTTTGAAGGTGGTGTCATGGGCTCTCTCTTGGCTTCCTACTTTGCAGTGTGCAGTTTAGAGCAACCTTTCACCTTTCATCCAAAACGAGTGACCACTGGAAATGACAGGCTGGGCTCCAGTCATAATTGGGTCTTCTCACCTTGCACAAGTGTTCTTGGGATTTGGGGCACAGGAGCCATCTTCCTAAAATAACACTTCTCTCTGACCTTGCTTTCTCGGGGAAAATCATTCCTAACTCATGTTGGTGACACATCAATGAAGAAGTGATAAAGATCCAGTGGAACTCCTTATTTCTCTAGGTGCTATTTATCTAAGCCCACCAAAGAGTGCACAAACTGCAAGATGCCTTGTTTTGGGGAAGATTTTAGTATGATTAACAAATTTTAGACTATGCTTTTTGTCTAAGCAAAGACTCTCATCTTTTCTGCTTCATTTTATGTCTAGGAGTACATACAAATTTACTAAAGAACCTTTTATTCCTAACAGTAGTACCACTCCAGGCATGTATCACTCCATCACCTGACGGGCACTCTTAATCCAGAAAGTTTTTATTCATTTGGATCTGATATTACAGAAGACTTATATCCACAGGGGAGCATTATCTATAGCAATACCATTACATGGACAGTTTTGCCAGTAAATGCCCCAGTGCAGATCAGATTCAATGGATGTTTCAGTGTGTTCAGATCCTTTGCCTCCATATGAACTCAGGAACTGGAAACAAAATTACCCTGCCCCTTTCTTTTGCATCTTTTGATGTCCCTAGATCTAATGGCCTACAGAGTCTGAAAGCACTTTACATCAGGAACAGATCCCAAGAGAAAAATTCAGTTCCTTTCTCTACATTACATGTAGCTGTTCATCAAATTTACCGGGCAAGGTTCCTGAGCACACAGAGGCTGGACCAGCACTGACAGAGGGTCTCTCTCGTATAGCAACCCTTTGATCAGACTGACAACTTCATTTATTTACTTTTGTTTCATATTCTTCAATGCTCCAGTAAGTTATTTTTCCCAGTTGATTATCAAAGGCAAAGGCTGCCCTTTCAAGTTGGATTTGCACCTCTTCCCTTCCCCTCCATTTCAATTAGCTATGGAAATTACTTGGATTTTCTTCTTCTATCTCCTCTTGCCTGCCTGTCTATACAAGAGGCTTTAGGAACACTGATGGCTGGAGAAAACTCCAGCTGATGTCTTCCCTGTAGGAAATGTTGTGACTTTCAATTAGCACATCTAAGTGCTCTGTTTGACCTACTGCTGGCAGGGTGGAGAGCACAGACCCAGCTGCAGTGTCCTGCCTTTTCCCCAGCTAAGAGCAAGGGGATGGAGGGCTGTGAGTGCTGTGGATGGAAGAAAGGAGGTATCACCACAAACCAGTAGGGACAGACAAGGACAGGAACTGGTGTACTACACTGGAAGACAAAAGGTGATAGGAATGTAAAAGCTTCTTGAAATAGGATCTCTGCCTGTGGGGAACTGCTGTTCTGCTGCATTTGCAGCTATTACTTTTCTGCAAACAACTCTGTGACTGCAGAGACACAACAGGCAGTGAACTGCCCAGAGCAGCTTAGGGCTGAGTAGAAATGGCATTTGGACTGGCTGGAGCTCTGGGTTCCTCCACGTGGAGGTGCATGGATAAATGTCTTTAGGCACAAATCCCAGCATGCTGCGAGGAGCACACATTCCACAGGGCAGCTTTCCAAGTATGATTTGCCCTAAACAGCTGGTCACCAAAGGTGTCTGAGATTACAACATCAAGACTTAAAAACACATCAGATATGTTCAGGATAGGAGAATCACTCTAGGCTGTCTTTGACACCAGCTGGGCATTAACACTCAGATGACCCCACAGGAACAGCATTTGGAGAGATCAGACTGGAGGCAGTACAGATCTATGGGATTTCTCACCACACACATCTCCCCTAGACACATCATGTCACGGTTTACTGGAGATGTTTTAAAGTCATCATTAAGAAACAAATTCTAAGACTGATTAATACCAACACATATACTCTTGGGATGTTCCTAACCACATCTATATATTCTAGCTTATCAACATTGCCATGGGACTGATCCTTTTTGGTTTTCTGCCAGACCCTACGCTATAGTGAAAGATGATGGAAGAGGAGGCAGGACAAGCCCTTTGTTTAAAGCCAGCTGTAAGAAAATGTTTTTATTTGCTCAGAGGTACTAGACACTTTGTGCAAGCTGCATCTTCATGCAGTGCAGGTTTGCAACTGTAACATGGCGAAGAAAAAAATAAATGCAGCAATTTTGCAGCTCTTCCTAAGAGAGTGAGGGAGAAGGACAGTGAATCAGATTCCTTCTCCATGTGCTGCTGGTGTTAAATATTTGCTACATCATATAGCCTGTTTGACATTAAATGTGATGAAGACCCACCCTGGAACCAGAATCACAAGACACTCCATGTCACTTCTTATGCCAGTAACTTGCTGCAGGGTCTGAAGCTGGCAGTTCCCAACCAGCTCTGTGTTCTCACAGCCTGAGTTAGGTATCATTACTTCCATGCCATTTCGCAAAATATTCCAAGAGCCTAATGAAGGTCACTATATTCTTGTGAACCTTCCTTTTCTTTTACAACTGGAAAAAAATAAGACATAGATCATAGTAGCTGACAAGACTTCTTGCATGTACATTTATTTTACCAAAGTAGTGCTAAAAACTAAACTAAGAGTATCAAGGCAGAGTTGCAGGCAACCAGCCAGGTTTTTTTTTAATAACACAGCACTCAGTGTTTGCAGCCTTTGTGGTCGTCACAAAGTACACACACCTACCCAAAGCTGCATAGCAAGGAGGCAAAACCACATCATTGATACAACTTCACAATACCAATCAAAAGAAAGGAAACATTGTCCATGCAGACATCTAATCCCTCATGGGAAACAGGCAGGAATCCCTTGTAAACACCTTTTTTAAAGAGTACTCTGAGAAGATACAGTGGAGATGCTGCAGCCAACATTGTGGTAAGAGCCTCATGCAACACAGCATCTCAGAAAGAATTTAATCTCAACCTCATAAGTGCTGTCCATCAACAATTCCTGTATGTATCTATAATACCTCAGAAAGTTTAATTACCACTTAAGAAATGGAAGACTAAATGAGCCATGTGACATTTCCCACCCCAGACCCTGTAGGTCAGCATTATTTAAGACAACTGGGAGCTTGAATAGCTAAACATTAGGGTTGGCAGATGAACAGATGGATGGATTGCTGCCAACATAATCCATCTTCCCACTTGCCTCCATAGGACTGGGTGACATTCAAAGCTAACTACTTTCCTATGCAAAGAGAAATGCATGTGGTGCAATGAGTAGGCTTTAAAAAGGACACATCAGCTGGTAGGACCAGGGGCAAAATGCTTTATGGCAGCTGTTTAATGTGCAGGTGAGGCTGTAAAAAAGAGGCATCCGGCTGTGACAGAAGAGGGGACTGTAGTGACCAGAGTGGGTTAGCTGTATGACAACATCTGAGCAAGCTGCTAAAATCTGTCAGGATGCTGTCCTTTCTTCTTTGTGCATAATAGGTCTAAATCTAATTGACCTTTTAATCAGAGCAGATAAAATTGTGGTATTATCATCACAGGGAATGCCTTATCTACAGCTTCATGAAAATTTCCATCTCTGCTCAACTTGGATTTTTTTTTTTTTTTTTTTTGCTTGAGGCTCTATGAGTAAATTCCCCAAACACAGAAAAATAAAAAAGAGTGAAGTAGGAGATGTTTCAACACAGCCAGTTACTATGCAGATACCAGCTCATCTGATTCCAGATTGGTCTCAGTTCAGAACTTTCAGCTCAAATACCTGTTCCTGAGCACAGGAGAAGTTCCTGCTCCCTGACTGGGGCAGGCACAACAGGAGCTGTGACACACTGTGCCAGTATGAATCATGCCACCCTCCCTGACCAAGGACACTGAAGCCCAAAAACTCCCACACACCCAGGACTTTCTGGTTTTCTGCAAGGATTCAAACAAAAGTAAAACAATCTCATACACCTACTAGCTATAGCAGGCTGTTCTGTCAGCTACTAGACTACAACATAACTTTTCTAAATTGATGCAAATAACTGTGACTTGTACCTTTGTACCTACAGGACCCCAAAGAATAAAGGTTGCTGTGTCTGACTGGTCTACAGTATAACCCAGATCAGACTGTATGTTGTGGGATTTTTCTTACAATTGCTGAAGTCTTCAAGATTTTCTACATCTGCTGGCAAACATTAGTACTGTTGACAAAGTCAGCCAGCACGAGCAGGCGCAGAAAAAACCCAATCAAGATCTGAACCTGGGACTCCAGACAATGAAGCTTCCTAACTAACGTACTGGCACAGCTGCTTCACTGAACTTGCCTGTGTAATCTGAACCAAAAACCTCACTCACTTCCATTTACTACTGCCCATATGTCACCTCTAAATATACTTGCATACTAGCATTTATGCAACGTTCAGTACTAAATCCATATGGCTCCTTTCAGCAAGCAGCAACAAGGATAACTTGCAAATTGAGTCTGGAGATGGAGCTTCTAAATATTTCTTTCTAAGCACCATACAACATTTGCTGTAGATAGAGGTGGAAGAGTTGTTACAAACTGCTCCAGATGGACCATGTTTTCTTTCTTGCATGAAGCTAAAACGGATTTCTTTTCTATGAAATGTCTCCTAGTGATCCCTCTGGAACAGAATTTGGGTAGCAGGGTAGATCCAAGCTTAGGCTGAGGAGTGTTGTACAGCTGCCACTAACTACTTTGACCAGTCTCATGTGAGACCTTCACCCTTGCTCCTGCCACCCATTGGCCTGGGAGCTGCATTTAAGCCCTTGCCCAGGCCCTTACATGGCTTGTGCTGCGTGTGCTTGTTCTGACCTGCTTTACTTCTTTGGTGACATCAGAGCTGTGCTGGAACTACAGGTTTCTCTCAGGCCTTTTGGGTGAAAAAGGATCCAATCATGGGACCCGCTCTACCCTCCCTGTTTAGGTGCAGTGGGACTGTGCCCCTTTTCCAAGGTTCCTGTCTCAACCTGCCCTGTTGTCTGGCTTCCACCTCACCTTCCTTCCTGGAAGGAAGATGCCCACCCTTACTTGCTTCCTGACAAGGAGTTTTCCAAGCCCTTGAAATTGGTCAGTATAATCCACAGTTAAATAGAAGAAACAAATGTTGCCATGAAATGAGTGAGAAGAAAATCAAGTTTTTGAAGCTCTGCTGCAGTGACCACTGCTGGGTGACATTCCAGGATGTAGGAGCAAAGCAATTCAAGCCTGTCCCACTCGGCCTTCTGACTAGCAAAGAGAGCCTCTGAATGTTAACAACTCGCTGTAACAGATAAAGGGTAAATATAGGTTGGCTGTCACTGCCTGAATTGCAGGAATAAAATGTGGCAGCCAATGAACTTCTTCTACTTAAACCATCAAGACTCTAAGACCATTAAACTTTCCCATGCACTGAAAGAAAAAGGTTCTGTGTCTCTAAGAGACTGCAGTCAGAGCAGTAAGTCAGGGGACTTCTGCTGCTGTTGCTCTTAGTCTTTTAGATGATGGGTTCTTAACTCCACAAATTGTTGTATCCCTTGTGGATACATGCTGTGTTAGACTTAATCTTGACAGATAGCAAGGAATTGATCACAGACATAAAACATAACTGGTTGCTTAGTTACCAATGATCACTACACGGTTACATTTGCTGTGTGCAAACAGAGCCCTGTGCAAACCAATTACCCCTCATTACAAGTCTAAAATGTCAGCTTCAGAGAGCTGAAAACAACTGAGCCAGGTAATGAAGGGAAATTTTAGTAGAAAAATACAAATGATAATTGGGAACTTTTTTCCCCCTAAATGTTCAAATAGGCACAATCCTGTGGCTAAGGAAAGTAAATATATTGGTTTAAAAAAATAGGATTCTCGTTTATTGGAAAAGTGAAACCAAGAATGTTATGTCTGCAAACACTGGGAAAGTAGAAAGCAGTAAATAAAAATGACAAGCTAAGAATTGCACAAAACTGAGTGGGTGAAAAAGACATAGGGAGAATTAAAGAACTCCAGGATGAATGATGGTATAAAGGAGCTGAAATACTTTGGGTCCAAAAACCAGCATGGTGTAACTCCATAAATGAAGTGAGGGGTGTGGTGATTAGGGGTAATGGCTTAGGCATGGGAAACAGCCCTATGTCTTTGTGAGGCAGACTTGGAGAGCCAGCAGATGCAATGGTTGCAGGATCTGCAAACATCCTTCCCACTTCTTGAAACACAGATAAATGACTATTGCTATTTAATACACTGTGAGGAACCACCCTCATACTTCTCACAATTAGGTACTATTCTTTTATGGTCCATCCCCAAAGAGCAAATCAATAAATCTCTCATAACTTTGACCTTTCTTTAGTAAGGTCTGTCTTTCATCTATCAATCAAACAGAACTTTGGTGCCAGCTCTGTGGATAAACTGCTCTGCTTGGATACCTCACCAGAAGCACATTCATGAGAGGATGCACCACAGAGATGCTGCTGGTTAGATACTCATGGACTAATCCATGCACTGAATTTATCACCAGGACTGTAAACAATTGATTCTGAGCATTGCTTGTGTCCAGCCTCTCTCCTCCTCAGCAGTTCATCTTCCCTCTCCTAAAATACATGATAATAAAAGCACGTATGAAGATTTCTGCCTTCCCTGCATGTGCTGTAAAGTGCAGCTATCTGATTGTGTCCTCATGACAATGTAAGTTCTCTGAATACAGGAAGAGTCAGAGCTGGATGCAGCCACAGTAGAAATGGGTTTGGGCTGAATGCTCTGCTCCTCTCCAGTAAAAACTGCATGGCTTCTGTACAGGAGGGACAAGGACCCTAAGTGCTAAATCCTCTACAAGACCTGGGCTGGAGAAATACCCTACCCTGGGTAACCTGCAGTTTACAGAGGAGAAGAAATAGACCCATTTCTTCTTTTCTCACCTCTTTATGCCATGCAGCACAATGTAATTAAAAAAAATTCTGCAGGGGACAAAGAGCACCTTTTTGCCTTTGACTCCTTTATGAAATTGGCTCCTATGTGGTCAGGAGAGAAGCAGAAAACAGAATGTGCAATATTGAGGTTGATAATGAACACAGAGAAGTGTGTTCCTGTCTATTCAAGAGATGTACAGAAAGTGCTACAAGCACTTCAGTGTCAGGAAGCATTTTCTGTTGTTGAGTTTGAGCAGAAGCTCAGGGAAAGACACTTTACAACAGCCACCAGCTCAGCTCAGTGTTGGCTGTGGGAACTATTGCTCTGTGAAGAAGTTTATCAGCAGCCTGGATGGGATGTCTGCAGTGTAGGAGAGGTGCTGCTTGTGTTTACATTAATAGTTTTGTGGGGCAATGCATGCATGTGTTACACTGATGGCTGATCCACAGAGGTGCTTCCTAAACGGGATTGTTTCATAAACATCACAGTGTGCCTGCCCTGGAGAAACATTAGAGCTGTAGAAACAATGCCATGAGAGTGAGTCTGTGTGAAAGATGGGAAGTGCCCCTGAGCTGCTGTGGTGTCCAGGCCATCTGCCTGAAGGGCGACACTCTGCTCTGGGGGTCAGCATGTAGCAGCTGAGTCTGTTTCTGTAGAAGCAAAGTCACCTTCCCTGTGCAAAGACAGAGCTTTGTGATCTCCTGAGAGATAGGGGAGTTCTGTTGTCTCTTCTGCTCCCTGTAGATCTACCCCAAGTTAGCACTGTCTGCTGCTAATTCCTTGGTTATTATCAAGGCCCTCAGGTATGAAAACCTGGACCAAATGAAACAGGCCTCAAGAAATAATGGGCTTACCTCATCATATCCCAGCTGGCAGCACTGCTGAGGACATGGTGGAAAACTTGATTTATTAAAATTGATGAAGGAACTGGCAAGTCTTGAATAATTCATTATATATCAGCTGCTGCTGAGGTAATAGGAGCTCAGCACGATCCTCTTTAGCACTGCACAGTGCCTAAAATCTTTAAATAAGATGAAGTCAAAGATTGGCTAGTTAAAGATTGAAGGGCTTTCTCCATGTGAAGTGAGAGGCCCTGGCTCCTGGTGCTGAGGTCATCCAGCTGCGAAAATCACCCACGTCTCTCAAACGGAAGCCAGCCTGCTAATGTCACTGATATTTGCCAGGGCATGAAACATTCTGCCTCAGCCATCAACTTCTGCAGAATATAATAGCTCCATTTTTTCCCAATTCTTACTGGAATCAAGTTAAGTTTTCAATATTCACCACAAGCTAGGGATGTCTGAGGGTGCTGGTTGGCTTTTCTGATCATTATGCTTGAAAAGAAATCAGCCTGGTACACTAAGAAGTAGGCACTACTGTTTGAGTACACAGATTTTGAGGTGCAATCTCTGCTGCTGCTCAGGGCTTTTGTCAGCACCAGCAGAATCAAATTACCCACAGCCTGGGCAGTGGCTGGACTGGGTTTTGGAAGCATGTCAGCAGCCCTAGAACAGAATCCTGCTAACTTAATCTGGGACACTTGATGAACCAAGAGCTCTTTTTAACTCCACTGATGTCAATGGTAAAACCTTTGATAAACATGTAAAGCAGCAGCAAAATAAGGCACTGTTATAAAATGGCTGATACACCTCTTCCTGTATGTCGTCCTGCAGAGGTCAGAGAAATTGTAGTTAATAAACAAAGAGGAAAAACCAACTGATGTAATGGACATATTCCTGCTTCCCAGCTGCTGGTATGGGGTCCACTATCCACAGTTACAGACCCTCCCTGAAGTCCAACACTTTCTCTCTTTCAGCTGATGATGGTGATGATGGAAACTGGCCTCACAGCCAGTACTATTCTCAGCTCCAGCTCTGCATTGTCTTCCTTCGTCCTCCACCTGGGAATTTGTGACATGCTGATGGTACTCTGCCTCTAGACCATTAAGACAGCTGAACACAAGACAGCCTTTGACTTAAGATCCTAATGAATACAGAGATTGTGATGCCTTGTTGATTTCCTCAAGCCAGATTTTACTCCCAGATGCCATTCCTGCTTCAGCCAGAGCAGATGATTTTAGCCAGTGTCTGAATTATGTTGGTAAAGGTACTCTGATGTACCATGGGCTTAACGAGACATTTTACATAGCACCAGAAGACTGTCCGTTTCCTCTCCTCTCCAAAAATACTGCTGCATCAATCACTTGTGAAAGTGTTTTAAAAATTAAAGCCAACTCGCCCTTGCCTTGAAATGCAGGCAGCACTTTCTCTTCCTGCTGTCTGTTAATAGCCTTTCTGCAGGAGGTCACACAACACTGATTTACACTCCTGAGCTTTTTGTGGACATAGGTTAAGATCATTTGAAGAAGCCACAAACTGAAGTTGTGACTTCTCACCCTGAAGTGTGTGAATGAAGCAAATACTGTAACTCTCACAGCTGCAGAGTGGGAGACATTGTGAATAAACTGTAACTTGGTAACATATGAGACTGATACCTGCTCCCCGATCTCCTGAGACAAGACACTCCAATTCCTGTGTTTCAGCTCCACTACCTGTAAGAGGCCAAAATAAAACTACCTTCCAGCATCTGCAAGAACTCTCCTGGCAGTCTCTGAGAACCAAGGAAAGTCAGGTAAGATTTCCTAAAACTGAAGTGTAATTACTTGAAATTAACCTAATTCTGAGACCTGTGCTCAGGTGTAGGAGCTCCAAGCCACTGTCTGAGCACAAGCTGGCATAACCCAGAGACACATAGTCCAGGCAAGGACAGGACTATGGTTTCAGAGGAACAGTCCATGACCCATACATGCCTCTCTTTACCCAGCATAACTCTGTGTGCAGTTCTGTCTTTGCAGCTGCTTTTGATCTTTCATTGTTATTTTCTTCTCCTTTTCCTTCTTTCTTGCCTTTTTTTTTCTTTTTCTTTTTTTTTATTTTTTTAAGAGTCATCTGTTCTCTTCTGGAAAGGGGACCTGACTAGGCGCAATTGCTTTGGGAGCTGGTTTAGGAGGCACAGTGCCCCTCTGACCTGCCAGACAACAGCAGTTACTATATGGCTTCCTTTGCTTTATTCCTGCAGGAGACCAGCTGGTATTTATAGCATTTTCTCTAAGCAAGGCATCATCCCTGAGGTACACTCAGGTGAGTGTACTTCAGAGAATTCCCACTGGGGGGGTGAGAGTAAAGGACTTTATTATTTAAAAACCCAAACCAACAACAAAAACCACAAAATCACAAATCCTGGAGGAAATGCCATTTCCTTTGAGGTGATTCTGTGAGGTAGGGACTGCAAGAGAAGT
Source organism: Haemorhous mexicanus (assembly GCF_027477595.1). Classification (NCBI taxonomy): domain Eukaryota; kingdom Metazoa; phylum Chordata; class Aves; order Passeriformes; family Fringillidae; genus Haemorhous; species Haemorhous mexicanus. The sequence goes on along the minus strand of NC_082348.1, from coordinate 11,334,846 downwards.
AGGGAAGCAAGAGTTTCACCAGTTCTAACACAATCTCATTTGTTTTCAGGAAGATATTAAAAGTCCATTTCAATGCAAACCCTTCTGGGGAAGGGTGGAAGCTGAAGCCTGTTCAAACATACACCAGGTTTTAGCTGGGATAGAGTTCATTTCCCAGCCCAAACAGTGAAAAAAAATTAAGAGAAGGGCAAAAAGCAACCTACTTCTTATTCCAGGCAGAAAGGAAGGCAAATGATATAAATCAAGAGTAGGAAAACTTAGATGTTTTTCTTAAAGTTTGTTTGTTGTTTTGGGTTTTTTTTTAACCTAAGAGATATAAAATAGATGAAATTGAGTTGGCTAGATTTTTGGGGACAGTGGAGTGGCAGGGTTCACTAAATAGTTTGTTAATTGCCTGAAGAGACACATTTGTTTCTCTGGGGTAAAAGGGGAGGGAGTAAAAGAGCCTTTCTCCCAATTCTGTCCTTGGTGGTCGTGTGCTGAAGGTACACTCAGTGCCACTGATGGCCCAGCTAAGTGAGAAACCTGGCTTTGTCTATACAGCAAAAAGAAAAAGAAATGTTAAATGCTTTTCTATTTTCTCTAAGGATATCGTGGAACTAAGTCAAAAACCTGTATTTGTACTGCTCTGCCTAAGGCAGCATAAGAACCTTCTCTGGTGAATCACTAGGCCCCAAAGCTTTTACTCCTCCTAAATGAATGCCAAGTATCCTGGGGAAGTGCTGCCAGGTACAAGGACATAGTGACACTGCTGTGCTAAAGTATGATGGGTGTCCATGGCTGAGGGTCTGCAGGATTCTGCCCCAAACTCCCTAGGATGATGAGGTTTGGGATCTAATCCTTTGTATCTGACTTTTCACTGTGCCCCAATTCGCCTCCGTTTTTCTGCTTAATGCTATTTTCTGATCTTCTATAATGCATTTGCCAAATATTTTGCCCAGTATCTTCCGTGAAGCTGGCGAGAGACGTTCCTCGTTGTTCAGGGGCCCACATATGCAGGATGTTGGCAGGAAGGTGCACAGGGTATCTTTGGAGATCAAGGAAAACAGAAGACTGCTGCCACCATGCTTCTATGGACAAAGGACACACAGAAAAGTTTGGAAATGCATCTTCTGCAAGATGGAGATAAAGGGTGCAAGGGCAAACCCACTGAGATAAATTTGAGTCTTCCTTTGTAGCTACAACAGCCATGTTGACATGCACTAGGTTAAGGCCAGACTCAACTTTTTGATGTTAATTGCCTGTCTGCTTTAACTGGATATAGGCTTCTGAGTCCTGAAGTCAGCTGTGTGACACAACCAACTGATATTTACCTCTTCACTGTTTTATCTTGCCCAGGGCTGCAGGGTCAGTGCACATCTTCCTATGCATTAGAGTTGTCCACAGAACTGGTGGATTATTTTGCAAGAGAAGCAAGTAACATTTCACATCTGAAGGGACTGTTCAGACTTTAATTTCAGGCAAAGCTACTCTGGCCTAGGTTCAGTTTCTGCTCCAACAATGGCTCCAAGGCACTGATAACCATCAGCAGCCAGACAATAATCACTGACCTGTTGGGCTACTCACTGGCAGTGCAATGACTGCATCTGGACACCCAATGGCCTCAGATTGGTGATGTGACACTCAGGCAATGCAGTCAGTGTCCCTCTGGACTTGCTGAGGGGCGCAGAGGTCTCGTGCTCTAAGGACACACAGAGTTAGAACACCACAGAGTAGTGGTTTGAGCATGGCTGAGGATAAGGAAGCTTTTTAAGATGAGCCATGGAACACCAGGTTTCCTGCTGCAGTCTGTGCCAATGGGCTGGCATGTGGAGGGATGCAGGACTGCTGAGTCCAACTTCTTTCCCCTTTGAATCTCTCCCATCCAAGATGATGTAGGATAGGAACACCACAGGGGGGACAGAAGACACCCCTACTGCTTCCAAGCACTGCACTGCCCTGTGAGCTGACTCAATTAGGTGGAGCACCAGGTTTGCAGCCAGGCCCAGAAAACCAGCAGCAGCTAGGAGCAGCAGTTTGTGTGGTGGAGAGATAGCAGGTGGTTCCTGGCTGGGGCTGGTCATGCACTTGCACCAGTGCATGGGCACGCCCAGCCTGGCTCCACTGAGCCAGGGGTGTCACTGATCTGTGGAGCAAATTCCTGCTAATGAGACTGCAGATCATCTTGTAGTCATCCCTGTTACAAGCAGCAAGACACTGTCTCAGCCTCCTGATCTCAACCTCTGTTGGGGTTTTGTATTAAGGGAAAACAGGCTCAATTTCTCATCCCCATTACAACTTCAGTGATGTAAGAGTAGAGGAAAAAAGACATTAAATACTCTGCATCAAGGAGTGCTGGGTCTTTTTCCAAATAAAGTGGAGGAGGATCCCTCAGTAGGGTGTAGTCCCACACAAGCAGCTTTGATGACCACTCATCTGTCCTCGCAGTCTGTACACCAAAAAGAAAGGCAGCTGGGAGACTCAGACTACTTCATACAGAGAACCACAGGCTAGTGTTTACCCTCATTTGCATAGATGTAAACAACCTGCTTGGAAGCAAGCAAGGATACTTGATTTTTGCTACTGCCAGTGTGAGGAGGACACTGCTTGGGGTACAGAGCTACCAGGAGAAGCTACAGTGAAATCAGCCCACCCTTCTTCAAGCCATTTACTGCAACACAAGGCAGGACGAATCAATAATATGTATCGAGCTGCGAAACTTAATCTGCATCCAGAGCATCATAACAAATTAAAAGGAAATAAAATCAGTACAATTCCACTGGCTCTCATTACTAACACAGTGGAGAGTAATTAAAATCTATGGGGCGAATTCAACGCTGTAGGAACTCTCCTGAAGCCAAAGGCACTGTACAAGGGCATTGCTTTTTCCAGATGCTATGTATTTCCAACAGCAGCAGAAATGGTAAAATGGGCAGAGTGGACAGGGTAGAGTAAGAGCACAACCTCTTGAGGAGCCAGGCATTCTGCTGCTCGCTCTTCCTCATGTGGAGTCATGTTGCACACCTGCTGCTTTGGTGCTTGATGTGCTGACTTTCAAAAGCTCCAGGCATTTGTATGTGGGGCTCCCATTCAAGGACTTCCCAAGCAAATATACAACCTCCATTCATCAACTCTGGCTGTCACCTCATCCTGTCTGTTCCATGCTCCCCTGCATTATCCTGCTGCTTTCGCACTCCTCTCTCCTCTCCACTCCTAAGCACAGCCACCTGTGCTACATGCTCTCTTAGGTGCTAAAGAAATGCCTTTTCCTGCCACAGAGCACATTCTGCTATCTTGTTGCCTGATAAGACTCTCAACCCATCTTTCTGTGTTTTCCTACAAACTTCTTATCCTTTGACCCACACACATCCCTGACGAAGAAGCTGAAGGAGGACTACCACCTGCCCCAAAGCCACAGCCACTTGCACTCCTATTACAGCTCTGCTCTAGTCCTGTGTTAATTATAAGCAGGAGCTGTGCTATAAGACAGGAATTCAACTTGAAGCAGCATTCACTGCCCAAACTTTGATACCTTGACTCTGTGCGAGGCCCTACTGCCCCACAGCCGAGGCACTGTCGTGACTCAGTGGAGCACCTGATTCCCATTGAGTGGAAGGAGATGTGAGAAGCACAGGAAGCACATTCCTCATCACTGCACACAGCACTGTGTCCAACTACCCAACAGTGCAGCACGAAGCAGCAGTGCAGCTGCCACACTGGCACCCAGAGGCAACTGATGGTGACAGCCAGTGGCATGGGGCTGCACATGCAAAGTTTGGTTCATGGGGTTTAGGAGCTGAAAACTTCCATTAAAAGAGAGAGGCACTGGATGGAAAAAATCAGTCTGGGGAAGTCCTATAGATGGTGTGCAGCAAAAGATTTCAGCTCAGTGTGCTTGTCCATCTTTCACCTTTATGAACCTCTTATCTCCCGTCACCCCACCCTGTGCGTGGCTTCCACCTATGGAAGCTATGCCAATGTCAGCAGGATGATGCAGCTACTAAATACAATGTGTGGCAAACACCAGTCTGCACACATAGAGTGCTGCTGAGGGCTCTTCCACATGGACATGTTTACCATATAATAATTATGGTAATCTACAGAGATAATCCAAAGTGAATCGTTCATGCCGTTTTACAAATTGGTGTACTACGGTCCTGCAGGTGGAACCATGGACTAAGAGTTGTATTTCCAGATATACCATGATCTTGTTCACTGTCTGGAAAAGTGGAGGTCTCACTTGACCTGGTCTTAGTATGCCTTTCAGAAGTTCAACCACTTTATTGACACATATCCACATCTGTAACCATATTCAGATTCATCAATGAACAGCACAAAAGCCTCATTCTTAAAAGTCTTCAGCACCTTAAAAGTCACAGCCATATTATCACAATATGTGCTTCAACATTTCACCAAAACCAGGTGCTTGCATCTTTCAAAACAATCCAGCAAGGAAAGCAAACAGAAATCTGCCCCTTAATAAGCACCTATCTAGTGGCCAGCCTCCCTTATTTTTCTAATTTCCACCTGAAAATAGCAGACCTTCTCTCCAGATATATAAATCTCATCTGCCTTTCCTATTACAACAACTTGGAGCTGACTTGTATGATATTTATACATTCTTCAAAGGGATTGCTCTTTAAGGTAGTGTTAGCTTGAGGTACAACTGGAGTTTTGATCTGAATATTACTTCACTCAAAAGGGACTGTGCTCTGATGGTCTTTATAGGAGGTGAGATACAGGTAGAAGAATAGCTTTTAGGCAAAGAGGAAATAAAGTTTCTGAGTCTCATCCCTCTGCACAGGCCAGGGGGAGTAGGGATCTTCTTCCTATGGAGGTCAAAAGCCATCCTAAATGAAAAAAACATCTAAGGTATGTACTAATGTATGCTGCACTGTTGTAAGCATGAACAGGATTGCTGATATGATTGTGGGCTGTGCTAGTGCCTGCAGCTGCTTCTGGCCAGGTTAGCTCTGTTTTATGGATTTACTTCATGCTACTGCTGTAATGAAGAATAGCCTGAGTAGTGTGCTGAGAGCCAGAATAAAAAGTGTTGCAGAGTTATTGCTCCACTGTCTGCATGTGACCAGAAATATCACAGCACTGTGTAGACAAGCAATGACTGTCACCCTTGGGAACTCTGTGGTACCCGGGTAAGAACAGAACCCAGAATAAAGGGTAGAAGATCCTCACTGAGAGACAGGACTGGCGGTTGAGTTAGCAGATCTGGTTCTCAGAGCCAGGAATGAGACATCGACTCTTCCTATTGGAAGGTGCTCAAAAACTCCAGAGGCAGATCAGAGCTCACAAACAAGTGAGCTCTGCACCTCAATCTTAAAAAGCTGATCAGCTCAGAGGCTGCTTATCAGTGCAAAGGAGTCCATGGCCTACCCATTCCTCTTTCAAAACCAGATTTTCTTTCTTTTTCTCTCCTGTGACTTTGGCTGATGCTTTTTTTCAGTGATACCAAGCTTTTAGGGAAGCTGAAGTACTGTGTTGTGTGGTCTCCCCACAGCAGGTATGGCTTCTGCAATCATAAAGCACCAATTTCCAAAGCTATTTCTCCCTTAAATAGGAGAAGTGCCACACTGGGGCTTACTGACAGGTTGTCTTGTGTTGTGGAAACCTGAGCCCTGATTGTCCACAGAGAACAGAGCTGTTGCAACAGCTGTGGTAAAAAAGGGGGCACATCAGTGCAAAACAGTTAAGCACTGCAAACCAAGACTCCTGAGGGAGTGCTCTCATCTGCCTGTAACTGAGAGGTCCCAGCTCAGGCCTGAGGGGTTTTTTTCATGTTAAACTACCACAGCACAGATTAGCAGTGAAACTCTATTGATCCTTTATGAGAAGCAGTTACCTCCCAGGTTCTTACAAGGCACTTTCTTGGAAAGGCTCTTTCAAGACAGACCTCCTTTTAAAAGGGGTTGCTTCTGTGTACTCCTAGAAGCAGGCTGGAAGGATCCACAAACAGCACCACCACAAACAAGAGCAGTATTTCAGCACAGAGCTGAGTGATATCTCCAGGCACTGACACCCTGTTGGTCAAGGGGGCTCAGCTTCAATCCAGTACCAGCCATGGCTAGTGCTAATTCTGCTCCAGCCAAACTCTGAACCACTGCTCTGTCTCTAGACCTCTCTGCAAGGTCTGTTCATTGAGAAAGGCTTGAGATGTAATGATCCTTAAGATAAGCAAGGACTTGAGTAGAGGGAATGGTAGGGAAGTTGTCCTTTCAATAAGCTAGGAAGCCAGCAAATAAATCTGACACAACAGCTCCAACAGGCTGTGATATTAGAAATTAATGTGTATCATTTCTGTGCTAGGTCTGAATGGAGCTGTCTCTGCTCAGTGTCTGAGGGTCTTTAATTCCCTTTTTCCTCAGGGAAGAACCTTGCATGAAAAGTCCAGCTGTGTGTACTCTGAGTCTTGTGAATCACTTGATTGTGGTCAAAGCCACTGTCATCTTTCAGTTGCTAACTGGCTTCCTAAACATGCCTACAGAAACAGTAGGATTGCTGTGTGGTAAACAAATTACCACAGGAGACTTTTGACAGGAGACTGCCAGCACTGCTCCCAGACGTCAGGGAAGCCACAAGATGGGCTGCACAGTGTCTGACTGGAGCAGCTCTAGCATTGCATCCACAGCTAGTGCAGTGTCAGGCTGCTTCTGCAAGCACTGACAAAGAACCGAGCCTGCAAACTCCCACCACCATCTGCTGAAGCTTCATATCCCAAAGGAAAAATGGATTTTTGCTTACACGTATCTTTAAGCATTTCAACAGCAGAAAAGGCAAGGGCGTAGACACTCTCTCTAGCTAAAAACACAAAGCCATGTTTTTTCTTTGTAAGAAAAAATTTACTGCTGCTCCTTGACTTCCCATTTAGGACAGGGTTTCTTTCAAAAGCTTTAGAACCTTTAGTCCCCTTCTGGAGAGAAATCCTTAGGACAGGTACCACTGAGTTCCCAAACAAGTTATTTCTAGAATGTGAAAATAAACACCGGTTCCAAAAGATCTGCAAAGGGCCCTGAGATGTTACATGGCAAAGCGGATATCAGCAGACAGTGGAGATTTTTTTCCCCTTGTGCTTCACCTTGAAGCAGCTGTCAGCAAAGCCAGAAAACTCCTCTGCCCCTTGGTGTATTTAATACAGCCTTGGCAAAGGAACTGCAGTCAGCTCATGAATATGGGAATTGCCTAATTCTCCAGCTATTCTTATTACCTCAGCCCGAGGATCCCAGCTTTTCACAACTAATTCCTGAAATCACAGACTTTCCACTGTCCTTTCTGTCCTTGAGCAGCAAATCACTCCTCCTCATGTAACAGATGCTGGTGCCTGCTGTGGTGCCACCGGTTTTCCCAGGGCCCTTCCCTAGCAGGGACAGAGCTGTGGACAAGGTTACTGACCCCCACACAGTTCCCAGAAATACTCACCCTTTGGTGCTGTAACTTACAGGAGCATGTCTGGAAAATAACAAATGCTGCACAGCCCTGTGCAGTGGCTCAGGCTGGCTGAACATTCTGAAGCCTGGGCAGGGGCTGGCAGCTGTAATGCAATCTGTCTCTGGCAGCAGAGATCTCTCACCCTGTTCCTACAAGCTGACTCCCTCCACATCCCACTTTGTCTGTGACTCCCACAAAGACTCAAGATCTGCAGTGCCTCCCACCTGTCACTTCATTTTGTCCTCACTGTCATACACATTCTCAGCCCACCTTCCCTCTCTGTGTCCATGTACCTGTTTTTCTACCTCTTTGTTATTTTTCCTTATCTCACTAATCCTGACGACCCTGTCCATCCTCCCAAGACTCAGAGCTAAAGCTGTTCCTGTGCTGGAAGGTGATAATGGCTGCCAGGAACCAGCTGTGAGGGCCACTGCAAACTGAAAAACAGATGGAAGATGAGACTGGGCTAATTATGAAGCAGGGACTACAAAACTTGTGGAGATGCTGGGCAGAGGTGCCCAGTTTATTCCCAGAGACAAACAGGTACCTCCTTTGAATGTTGGCAGGTGACATGGGAGCAGAAAAGTCATCAAGCTGTGGACAGCTTTCCAATCCTGGCTATGGAGTGCTGATGCCTCCTCATCTCACTAACACCCACGACTGCTGCTGCCAAGCTGCTCTGGACAAGGAGAATGTGCTCACTGCAGTGGCAGCTGAGGAAATGTCCAGGCTGGTTCCAAGGGCTACACTCCTGCAGGGCACAGGCAGGTTAGATCTTTAGTTGTAGGCCAAGAAACAGCAACAGCAGCACAGGTTATACTGCAACAGGATCTTGGCAAGGTGGAAAAAATCCCGTTAAGATCTTCCTGTTTCTTTTATGATAGAGGATTTTTTTTTCCTCCAAGAGCTTGCCAAAATGGTAACTGCATCAATGGAAAATAAAAGCTGGGTTATGTCCTCCAGTAGTTTATTTCTTAACTCCAAACTGGCCCATTCAAAAGCTACAGAAGAAATCACCTCCGAAGTCCATGGTTTTGTCATCAGAACCTCCCTTTCAATTAGTCATGTTATAGGGCTGTAAACACAGTAATTCCATCAATACTATGGAACAGTCATGTTGCATCTGTATTAACATAAATGTGCACTGATGTGCCATAGAGCTAATCTGATATGACAGTAATTGGCTGATGCCCAGCCATGGAGGCCCTGGAGCTATGCTTGCTGTCTCTCCTCTAAAAGAACTGTCCTCTGAAACACTGGAAAGGAAACCAACTGTGATGCTATATCTTGCCTGCCATCAATCAGAGTTGCAATGCAAGCAAAGCTTCTTGCACCTGCATCACTGAGGTGTTTGAGGTTAGATGGTAACTGTTTAGTTGGGGAAGCTGTATTTGAAGTGCAACGTGATCTCCTACAAACTTAGATATTAAGAAATCAGGATTTCCAGACTATCTTGTGAGACTAAATCAGACTCAGCAAGCCCGCAATGGATAATAAACTCAGAAAATCCATAAAAGCAATCCTTTCCCTTTTCTCACTGACTACTGGGAGCTGTGCATCATCACCTAGTCTACAGTAGGCTTTTCTTACACAGATGAAGCTTAAGGAGCTTAAAACTTTATAAATGCTTCAGGGCTACCGTTGTTACCTTGTACAGTGCTCTACAGATAGAGGCAAGCCTTAAATCTGAGACTACAGCTGGGGTTCTCTGGCTAAAGGCCTTAAAACAGATCAATATAAGCAATGCCTAAGGATGTGAACCAGATCTCAAACACAGTCCATCTCCCGTCTGGGCCATGAAAGCAAGTGGACAGACTCAAAAACCAGGCTAGGATCAGGAGTCTTTGCAGTTTCAGGCACAATAGGAATCACTTATTTTGCTTTTGGCAATATACCCTTCAAAGAGCCTTAGCGAGGAGAGACTGTGTCTCTTTTTAAGGGATTCTACCAAAGAAACCACAGCAGACACCCAGGCTTTCTGTATCTGGCTCATCAGCTCTGTGTAAGCTTTACTGCCTTGCTAATGCATCCTTGCTCACAACAGAGCTCTTGGGTTCTAGCTCAGCATAAACCAAATAAGAGAGACTTGTTTTACTCAGAAACCATTATTCTCAACAGTGTGGCACTAGAGGTGCATCACTTTTGGCAATATACAAGAGCAGTATCTCAGAATTCCAGAGCATACGTGGCTGACACTGCCTAAACCATCTTAGGGAGCAGCCAGTGAAATTAGGAGAAAATTTTTTAAAGTAAGGTGGGGAACAGCACCCTAAATAGGGAATTTTGAATCTGTGCTTAGGTTCTGGATTTGACTTAAATCTTTCTAGGTCTCTTATCTGCTCCTTCATCTGTAAAATGAGATCAATAAAACCTCCCCAGATTTGCAGTAGTGCTCCCAGTCTTAATTGATGTCTGTGAAGCATTTTGAGACGCATGAGTGAAAGAAACCACTACCAAGCCCTCAGGCCTTACTATAATACCAACAAACAAGCAGAGCTGTTTACAATGCTTTTCAGTGCCACAATGACTATGAAATGAGGAAAGGCAAAAGTGTAGATGCACCCAGTGCTGCCTTGCTGCAGTGTAAATGTAAATGGTAGGAGCAGATTTTTGAGATTTTCCTCAAGGGAATTCTGTTTTCAATAATGCAGTAAAACTTCTACCTCTCTGTATTCAAACTGATGCTCCTGCTAACATCTCAGGTATCAAAACCTATTATGAATTTGGGAGAACGCGTCTTGGAGCTGAAATCACATGGAAATTAATTAAGAAATGACTCACTGGGACTTCGCAGATTTAAAGAGCCAGGTGCTGCCCAGCCACCCCTTCCCAACGATTTAACTCAGCCTAGAACCGTACCAGCACACGATATCCCACCTTGCACAGGACTAAAAGCCCCCAGGCATCTCCGAGGCTCTCTGCTGCCGACTGCAAAGCTCTCTGTCCCTGCGGGTGCAGTTTAAGGAGCCGAGAGCTGCGGCCGGGCTCGCCCGGACCAGCTCACGGGCAGAGCGCTCCGGCCCGTGCTGCGCCAGCGGAGCCCTCGCTGCTGGGGCGAGGAGCGAGCGAGTGCGGGGTGCGGACACATGCGGGACCCCGGCAGCGAGCAGGTGTCAGCCGGGGCAGGTGTGGAAGGGCTTGGGAAGCGCGTGTATCGCCCCGCTCCGGGTCCCCCCGCTGGGCGCCGAGCTGCCGGTAGGACCCGAGGGGCCCCGCTGGACCCGGGGAACGAGACCCAGCGCACCGATAAACCACAGAGCGCTCCATGAGCAGTCCCGCAGCCCTCCCCGCCACGCAGCCATTTGCCTTTGTTGCAGCCCCGCGCCCGCAAGGTGAGGTGGGGCCGGGGCTGAGGCTGAAGAAGGAGCTCGCGCCCCGGTCGCTCTCCCCTCACAGCAGGGCGGTGGGGACACGTCCTGCGGGACTGGCTGCCGAGAGGGACCCGCCCGCCCGCCGCCCGCACCTGCCTACCTGCGGAGCCCGCCCGGGACGCGTCGCCCGCCGCCTTTGTTGTGCATGCCCGCCCCGGCAGCGCCGAGCCGCGGGTCGGCTCCGGCCCGGCCCCTCGGCGCCCGCCGCTCGCAGGCCCGGCTTAGCCCGTCGCCACGGCAACGGCGGGCGCGGCTCGGGCGAGGTACCGGCCCCAGCGCCCCGCCCCGAGAGGGCCGAGGGGACAGAGCGGGCGGTGCTGAGGGGACGGAGCGGGGGGTCCCCGCAGGGCCCGCCCCGAGCGGGGCTGAGGGTACGGAGCGGGGCGTCCCCACGGGGCCGGGAGCTGGCGGTGCTGGGGAGACAGGGCAGGGGGGTCCCCGCGGGGCTGGGAGGAGACGGCCCTGCAGCCTCGGCTTTAGGGCGCTCGTCTCTTGGCGCCCGCCCTTCTCCCCAGCCCTGCGCCCCTCCTTCCCCAGAGTGCCGGGCAGTTCCGAGCGCGGCTTAGATTAGCCCTCGGCTTCCTCTTACGGTGCTTGGGATCCCTCATTTTCCATATCCGGTAGCTTTTCTTTAGACTGGCCACCTCGGGAGTCCCTATCTCCGGTCACAGATCGCACGTTCTTTTGTCCTACAGCAAGCACGGCTCTGGTGACTCTCCTGACTATCTTCCTGCATCAGCCGCTACAGGCTCTACACGTGACGGGCAGTCTCTCTGGAAAGAGGGGAGCTGCTGTGAGAATAAAGCCAAGGCAATGGTAACGCCTTCGTTTATCCCTGTTCCTGGGCGAGGAACGAATTGTATCCTGAATTTACAACTATTTACCATTCATTTTAGGGATAACCATGACAGCTTGAACCTCTTCCCTTTCAGTCAGTAAGGACTTGGCTAATTAATAGTTATGTTGATTGTTTCTAGGATTATGTACTGCAGTTCACTGGCTCTATCATGTAATGCTAGATTGAGCTGAGTCTTGTTACCGGACATGTACACGTGTGCCTGTGTTCATCTCATTCTGAACAGGCAGGCTCTGGACTGGTGAGACGTGTTAAAAGGAAGGTCGCTGATCAGAATTGCTCACATTCATGAGTTTTTTTAAGCGATCCAGACTAAGTAAAGGCATTGTTTCTGTTTGAAGACATTAATTAGAAAAAAACCTAAATTCTGCAGAGAAAAGTTGATTGTGGAGAGAAATAAATAGCATAGCAACCCTGAACTCTTTCTATGTGTTCAATGCCTGATTATACATTTTTTTTTTTCTTTCTGGGGTCTGTCAAACTCCTATTTAACCTTAGTAGAAAGGGATTTCAGTGGCACTGGGCTTACGGCATCCTCCACTGAAGGCTCTTAAATTACGAATAAAACATATGAAACTTCTTTAGTAAGCCTCATGTGTCAGAGGAAAAGACAGAGACAGAATGTGCTCAAGGTTGCAGAGATGTTCTCTGGCTCAACTGGGGAAAACTGCCAGAGCTGTGGTGTCTTGTCCTTGGTCTTCATCCACCAGACTTTGCCATTCTGTCCCAAGAAGGCACCTAGGGTAAACCAAGCCCTACCTTCAGGGAGAGCAGGGGAGAGGGGACAGCAGGCAGCTGTCCTTTAGCTCCCCTTCGTCAATCTGGGCCCATATATTGCTCGTGTCAGTAAACAATCTCCTCCTTAAAGGGTTTTTCACTGGACACAAGGACGCTTGGAGGATGATCTGGTGTTATTGTCCTGTAAAGAAGGATGATAAGGAGAACTTGGAGATCTATTGTGATGGTCTTTGCAGCTCCCCCTGCAATGAGCTGCCTCCTTTTCCGCTGCGTGCTAATTTATAAATAGACCAGATTCCGCTACTCGGAGAAAGCTTTTGTCTCTCCTGGTACTCGATATATATGATACTCTGCAGCAGAGAGCAGATGTTTGTACCAGATTCTGCTCCCATGGAAATGGGCAGTAGAAGACTCAGAGGCAAGGGGTGAAATAGCATCAGGGTTATCTCTTGTCCTCAGCTCAGAGCTCCTGTTACAGCTAGTCTGAAAGGCCAGAGGATGCCCTTGGATTTAACAGCACAGTCTCGAGTGCACGTCTGTGTCTCTGCAGGAGATGGACATCCTGTTGTTTGCAGAGTCCAGTTACAGCTAAAGCTAAAAAAAAAACATCTGTCTGCATAAACAGGAATTTTCCTCAATTGCAGGAGCTAGCAGAGGACACTACTTTGTCTCTGTCTCTGAAAGGGCTGAGTAATGTTTTCTTTGTTTGTTTTGTTCTTTTTGCTGCCTTCTTCCAGCTCCATGACTTTGGTGGCGCCTTTGGCAGAAGAACAGTTGCCATTGCTCCCATTTTATCCATATCCACCAGAGGATTTTGTTTTCCAGATTGTTTGCTGTGGCTGAAGCCTTAGCAATAATGCTCCTGTACAGCTTTACTTAAGGGAGGGGAGAAACAAAACCACATGACAAATTGGTCCAATTTATCACAGCAACAGAAACCTGCAATTCAGCTCAATCGCCCCCACAGGCCAGCTTAGATAGCATCAATATTTAATGACCGGAGCGCCACTGCCTTCAGAGGTTGGGCTCCACCTCTGCCCTTGCCTTGCTGCAGGTACCCCCCAGGAATGTCACCCCACCAGTACGGAGAGCATCCCCAGAATTCCTCTGGGTGAGCAGGGTCTGTCTTCAGCCTGCCAAGTCAAGCCTGCTTGCTACCCAAAGGGGCACAGTCCAGACCTGTTGGGTATGACTAAACTCCCTTTTTCCTGCCTGGCTGAACGACCCATGCTGTAAGTTTATGCCCAAGTAACATCTCCAGGCTTTCTGCGCATGCCTGTGGTCTGTGGCAAACAGGAAAGCAGGAGTAGGACTGGACTGTCGCAGCTCATGGCCTCTCCTACAGTCTTTTTTTGGGTAATTGTTTAAACCAGACAAAACTGTTCACTTGGTAGCAAGCTGGAGGAGGCTTCTATTCAGCTGTCTATATCTCTTCCCATTATTAAGGCAAGAGTATTTTATTCCAGAAGAGGCTGCACTGAAAGAAATGCCAGCAACATGCCCAGCACGTGGTGCAGCAAGACCTGAAAAGACAGGAAGTCAAACTACACCAAATCCCTCCACTGTGAACCAAGTAGGGCATCAGAGGAGGTTGGGAATCTCTGTTACTGGGCTCAGGCTCTGAACTGGCCACAGGAATTGGCATCCAAGAACATCTCCCAACTCCATCCCAGCATCTGGCCCCTTTTTGGCTTGCTCTGCCTGGGACAGTAACAAGTGACAGGTGATACAGCCATATGCATGTTCCCTCATGGCTCTCTTGCCTCAGTTTCCCTGGTCTGTGAAATGGATGTGACTGCAATCTCCTGGTGACAAGCACAAAGTAAAACAAAGCATTTTTATCAGGGCTGTGTTGGGGCAGAGAAATTTTTGCTGCTGGACCAACAACTTGAATTTCTCCAGCAAAACAGAATCTTCCTGTAGGTTTTCTGTTCACCCCCATGATTTAGCAGATTGCATATTCCAAAGGGGGAGTTCATTATCCACTCCACTGGCAGCAAGTGATGGAGGCCATTACAATAAATGGCATTTTGGGAAGATGGCTCTCTAATTCACTTGGTATTTAACACTGACCATGGGGGCTCAGATCTTTATGTAAGACAGATTCAGCAAAGCTCTTTTGTGACCATCTCCCTTCACCCAGGAGATGGTAGAATAAGGGTGATTAGGAATAAATGTAAAAGCAGAGGTTTCTGCATCAAAATAGTTTGGGCCAGAGGCTGTATGGCCGAGGGGATGATGATATGCACAGAGGACTCAGGCATTTAGAAGGGAAAAGCTGGCTTGCTGCAGTTCATCCAGAGATGCTGGGCCATTTCCAGTGCCAGAGCCTGGCTGCTGAGGGATATCTTCCATCCCCTGGAGCACTTGGTGACTGCACCCAGACCCTCTGCTCTTGTAGTTGTAGGGTACCTGTCTTGTTATGGGCATGGCTCAAAACTAATACAGCAGAGCTGTGCAGCTCAACAGACATCTGCAAGTACCCTAGAAAATACTTAATGGATTGTTCCATCAATTAACTGTCCAAGAAAGGAATCGTGAGCCAATTCAGTGCATTCCAAATCACAGTTCTGTGAAAAAAAGTTAACAGAGAGCACAGCTCTTCCTCCTGGCAGCCATCCAGTTATTAATTTCCATGTATCAGCTGCATCTGAATGGGCTTGGTCTTCCGCCCACTGTTTCTATTTATTTGTTTTCCATTCATCTCCACTAAAATTAAAACTCAAAGCCTTCCAGAGAGACTGGAAAACAAACATGTTAAACCAATACTTCTGCGCACATACAACCAGCAGAAACCCCTGTACTTTTTCCTCCTTTGCAGTGAGGCAAGATCTAATTTTTAAGACTCTGGCCTTTCACCTGAAAAATAGCACAGGTAGCTATGGCATTAGCACAGTCTCAAATTCTTGTTTCAGACACATCAGTAGGCAGCATCCTTCAGCTCTTGGCTGTGGGTGCTCCAGGTCACAGTGGCTGCAGAGACTCAGTGCTGGAGATCTTTCTGCATGAAGCAACTTCTGCATGGTTTAAGAAGACAGAGCTGATGGTCCAGATAGTCGCATTGGCTGAGAGTTTGTGGGTCAGGGTTAAAGGGAAGGCAGGACTGGTGACATTATAGGGGTCTGCTTCAGACTGCCTGAACAGGAAGATGGAGCTGATAACCTCCTCTACAGACAGATAGGAACAGCCTCACTTTCACAAGTCCTGGTCTTCATGGGGGACTTCAACTACCCCAATACCTCTTAGAGGGACAACACAGAGGGGACGGGCAATCCAGGGGGTTCCCAGAATGTACTGCTGAATACTTCCTTCTCCAAGACATAGAGGAACCAACAAGGAGAGATGCAATGCTGGACCTTGTCCTCATCCACAAGGAGGGGCTGGTGAGGGAATGCAAAGCCCAAGGGCAGCCTTGGCTGCAGCAGCCATGGAATGGTAGAGTTCAAGGCTGGCAAGGAGGGTGCAGAGCAAGCTCCCAACCCTGGACTTCAGGAGAGCAGACTGGCTCCTTCAGGGTCCTGCTTGGTGGAGTTGCCTGGGATAAAGCCCTGGAGGGCCCAAGAAAGCTAGTTAATACTCAAGAATCACCTTCTCCAAGCTCAGGAGCAATGCATCCTAACATAAAGGAAGTCAGGCAAAACCATCAGCATGCTTTCACGGATAAACAAAGAGTTCCTAGACAAATTTAAACAAAAGGAAACCTACAGAGGGTGGAAGCAAGGACAGGTAGTCTGGGAGAAATACAGAGAAAGTACCCAGCCTTCCTCATGTTTCCATGATTTCCTATTGGTGTCTTGGTTTGTTCTGGACACATTTTTATTTCAAAGCACATCACCTGATAAAATGTTTTGCTATAAAATCCCAGGCTTTTACAATGGCCAGATTCTTTATGCATCCTAGTGTGAATAAGAACTGAAAAGCCAAAGGTTATGAACTTACTTTTAAAGAGATACAAATTACAAAATACCTTCATTTAAAATTACAGTATCTAAATCCTATTTTCAACAGCACAATCAATAGGATCCAACTCTTGATGTACAAGAAGGGATTCTTATTAAGTAAAATGGACTAAAATAAGGCCTTGGTCTTTTTCAGTCTTTTTCAAATGTTTTCCTTCCTTAAAAACATACACAAGTGAGTGCATAGTGCTAGATATGAGTCTGGTTGAATATGAAATTCTTCTGCTTGTTACCTAAAAGGATTTCCTTCCTCCAATAAAGAGAGTTTCCAGTTCTGTGTTTATAGCATCATCAGGAATTACATCATCCTCCATAAACTCGTCTCCAAGCTTCTTCCACCATGGCCAACGAGTGTATTTTAGCATAGTGTTGTGGGCTTGTCTTGCCTTGGTAGCTACAGGGATTGATCGACTCATAAAGGCACCAAAATCTTTTTCTGTGGTCTCTGCTAAACCTGGAGCATCTGCAAGAACAGGAAGAAGAGTTTTCTGTATTTTGTTTGTAGTTCTACAAGTATTAACCAAAAAAAAAAAAAAAAAAAAAAAAAAAAAAAAAAAAAAAAAGGGGAACATTACCCACCCACTTCCCACTGTCCTAGGCCACTCCTTTCCCTGTGCTGGCATTGCAATTTTATGACTACCTGAAAAATCATAAATCTGATTGGAGAGGCAATCCAAATAAAGGCTAATCTGACAAAAGAAATACACAATGGGGTAGAAAGAAGAAAGGGAAAACATGGACTACTTCTTTCAGGTGCAGTGGTGGTATCCACCAAAATGACTTCTTGTGGAGGTTCAGACCTCAGAGGATCTCCTGGTGACTACTATGGATCAGTGCTCCTGGTGCAGGGTGACATCAGCTTGGTGTTTCCACTGCTCTGGTGCAGCAGCCTTGTGGCTTCCCTGCTTGGGGGACCCAACACAGTGTAAGTGTGTTGCTGATTTGCCTCCTCAGGGAGTGATGAGCTGCAGTGACACAGCACATGACAAACTAATGGAATTCAGTAACTTGCTGAATTCTGCCCAGCTTGGGTGCTCTCTGGTGGCTGCAGTTTGCTACTCTTGCTTTTTCATGCAGCCACTTGTCTGGAATTAAGATAGCACAGTAGTGAATTCTGTTTCACTTAAAGCCAGGCCAGAGAAAACAAAAACATGGAAATCACAGCTCAAAGATTTCCCTCTTCATCTGGAAGGGGTGAGAGTGTTTTAACCAGCAGCTTACTCATAACACAAGAAAACAAACCAAAGCAAAACAAATGCGGGTGAATAGGTTGTGTGAGACCCTCTTTCTAAGAAATTCTAATGCCTGTTACAGGGCCATTGCTTTTCTTGTGAACATATCAGAGACTTTCAGCAGAAGAATAAGATGCTCCTTGAAAAACAAGTGTTTATCCGGAACCTACAGCAGCACTTGGATAATCTCTAACAAAGCCTGGATCTCAAGATAAGGCATTTGACAAAGGAAGGAAGATATTTCAGTTTTGAAATGAGGCTTTACCACTGCTCACTCTAATATTCCCTCTAAATTGGTTTAATACAAATGGTAATCAAAGCCATGAGCAGAGCAGTCACATACTCATTAGCAGCTCCACATCGGTGTTGACCTGAGCCAGCAAAGCCTCTCTCCGCTGCGCTGCTCTCTGATCCAGCCTGTTCCTCAGCAGGAACTGTGCCAGCTTTGCCTGAGCCTGCATATGCAATTCTTTACTCGTTTCTTCTGACATTTGGGAAGCCTGGAGGAAAGTAAGTTTGTTACCATTAGGAGCTGGTTATTTTGATACAAGAACTGCCTACTTCTGGGGGCAGAATAATGTCTAAACAGGGAATGCAAATGCTGTTCCTAATTGTTAACTTTGTAATTTTGCTTCCTCTGCAACTCTCTTCAAAATTATCCATCATCATGTATATATACCGTTTGCTTTGACACTTTTTATTAGATTAATGGTTAAAATCCCCAATATCCTAGTGCCTTGCTGCCAAACAAGCAGGGTTAATACATACATACCTCAAATGGATTATCTTGATCATAATTTATAAAGATGAATATATTTCATCCCTACAGTATTTTATGTTGCATCAATAATGCAAATTATGAAATGACTAAGAAACAGACCGGATGCAATTTGAGGTAGTCATCCACCTTCTGCTGCAAAGCTAGTCTCTGCTCATCAGTCAGTCCCTTGGGTTCTTTCCAAGGAGAGAGAGGTCTTCTCCTCCTTCGTTTCTCCAAGAATTTGCAAGCCTTTGTAAGGAACATATGAGAATATGACAATCACAGAGAGGAAGTTTGTCTTCCTGCTTTGTTTGTAAACAATCAGTGAAAGTGTTTCAGTACTGCATCTGTTAAAGTCTAAATGCAGCCATGATGTTGAAAAGACAACATACAAGGTCAGCATGAACACTAAATAGTAACAACACTCACAATAAACTAGTGACTCATCTGTAGTATGGTGACATTCCAATCCTGGGTTTCAAAGCTTTTATATTTTAGTTGCAAGACTGTATTAGGCTTTGTAGCCTATACAAGGTTTAACCCTTTAAAGCAACTTGTAGGTCTAGACTATCCCCCCGAATAATTTTTAATAAATTACAGCTATACTGACAGTAAGAGAATAAACAGTTTTATGAGGCTTCACAATAATCCACTCAGTCCTATCTACTGTTAGAAGAAAGTATAAATACGTACTGCTCTTTGAATGATGACAGCTGCCTTATACTCCTTAAGAGATTGTTTCTGCTGATGAAAAATTCTTCTTGCTCTATACCCTCGCCAGAATCTCTGGATAGTTAATGCTGATTTCTCCTCCATTTCCTGCATGTATTTATTCACCTGACCTACAAAGGAAACAAAAATCCACAGTTAGAAGACTGCGGGTTAGGTTCTCTTAACAATTTACATTGTTAATTCTCAAGCTAGAGAGCACCAAAAAAACTTGAGTGCTCTCAGTTAAAAGCCCCTCTTTCCCCAGGGTCTCCAGGCTGTGGGTCAGGTCTTGCAGATCATAGCTGCAATGGAGCTTTGTAACACAAGAAAACTATCTCTCCCTTACTCCTGCACCATTTTGAAGGCACCAGATCTTGATCAGTAGTTACTGAGCCCTGGAGGAATTAGCACATTCTCTTTCAGATAATTGGGTCAGGAGAAGAGACAGTAAGACTACAGTGCAAATAGACATGCAAGATTGGGAATTAGATTTGGGGAAATTGTTCCTAAGGACACCCAGACACTTTAATCTTCTGCTGTAGTTTAATGTAAATCATACTGGCATGGACAACTTCCAGTAAGGCCAGCTGCCGTTCATGGAAGAGTCTCATGGCCCTCTGTCTCTGAAGTTGCATTTGCAGTTTTAGAGCTTCATCCTCCTTCTGTTTTGTTAAGTGCTGCAGCTCCTGTTCCCTTTTAGCTCTGCAATACACAAATACATTAACAATTACCTTAAGTTGTACATTTCTTTAAAGTATATCTCCTCTTCTTTGTGTTATATGGTCCAGCATTGAGAAAGAAAATCCACAAAACAATCTGCTATGCCAGCTGTTGGCTCTTCCGCAAACTAACAAGTTACCACATTATTTATAGTGACGAAAAACTCTGAACCACTCTACAAAATCAAAGTATGAATCTTTACTTAGGATAAAGTTCTAAGGACTCTGAAGGGAATGATGCTTCATGTGGGACATTCACAGCCAGAATGAACTGGAACAACAATTTTGATTCCATCATCTGCTGAAGAGGTAAAGCAACATTAGCCGTCTGCTCCAGTATCCACCTTTTCCAGTCCATCCATCAGCATGCATGGCACCTGCTTCCCACAATACATACAATTATTTTTGTACTGACTACAAAAGGAGATCAGAATGTTGGCTGCCAAGCCTCACTTCTTAATTTTGGAGGGATTTTTTTTCTCCAGAAATACAGACTGATACATTTGGTCCATCAACTTTGTTAGAGAATGCTAGGAAAGAATTTTCTTGCAAATTCTTCTTGATCTGTTCTAGATGTGATGTTAGGATGTTGTCCTGCTGTGCACTGGAAAATCTGCAGCAGAAGTTTCACAGATGAGACAGCTGAAAACTCTGCAACTGGGCCTGGAGTGTTTAAGCTACTAACAACATGTACATCAATGAAATACACAGCAACATATCAATATAGAGACTAACATGAAATATTTAATATACTGATGTATTGATACTAATAATTACTGAGACCACTTGGCCATGGTCTCAGTGAAGTATGAGGAGGTGTGAGCTAAAGCTCCCCTTCCCTTCACTGTCCCTTCTCATCCCAATGGACTCAACCTAGCAGCTTAAGACCTGAGAATGTACAACTTTACCCCACAACAAGGTAACAATGGGATCTCTCTGCTCCCACTGCTGCAAAATCACTTCCCCCGTCAGGACCCGAGTACCCTCCCTGGGCCCCTAGCCTAGAGTTCTGCTCTCCTCTAGCACTTTTCTGGGGACAATGAAAGAAGTGCTTTAAGCACTAGGAAAGAAAACCGACCAATGGACAGAGTAGAAGTATAAGGGATGCCAGAGGAGGAAAATGTCCACAGACTAGACCTAATGTCCAGGTAATTCTGCTATTGCTGCATGGCACATACCTTTAGACTCATACTACTAATGAGCTATTTGTGTTTCCCATCAATAGTATAAATTGAGCTAGAATTTTTCCACCAATCATACCTTCTCTTTAGTCTCTAAAACTGGGAGAGATTGGGATGGAAACCGATGTGTAAAAGAAATGCTCTGGATTTAAAGATCTGACCTCAACAGATAAAAAAGCCTCCACCACAATCTGACAGACCACAATCCTTTTACAACTGTAATGCAGACTTGAGGTGTGCCCACACACCTACCTACAGAGACAGATCATTATACATGTGATTGTATCAGAATGGTTTCAAGGAAACTAAAGGTTTTCAGCCCACACATTTCTACAAATTAGAGCTGTAAATTTTTACATTTTTAATTTAAGTAATTAATAGTTTAGTCCAAATATTATATTTCTAAGACAAATGAAGTCACAGGATCAAACAAGACTTTTGTTCACATTTTCTTGATAAAACTTTTAATATTTTGCCCATCAATTTTTATCAGCTTGACTAGGTTGAAAACTACAAAAATGTTTCATAAACTTTTCAGATGCACATCTGTGAAACCAAGAGTGTCTGTCAGGTATTTAAATGATTCTTTAATACTGATTCTTTCCTACATAGTCTGCAAGACACATTCGTCCTCTGTTTCTCCTAATGATAAGATCTATTTGCTTGCACAAGACCACACTGTGACAGGGAACTGCCTCTGAACTAAAGTAAAACATACACAGGGTAAGATCCAAGCTTCTCTCTGCAGTTTATGGCACAGAGCAGCCTCCCTCTGGTCATCTCTTTAGAAATGTAAAATGGTTTCCTTTTTGATGCATTATTAATAAAAATTATTGCCATTTAAAATGTCCTACAATTAGTTCACTATGTAATAGTGAACTAGCTTCAAGGAGAGACCACAGGCTTTAACATTCACTGAGGAGATATTTCTGAAACCACAGTTTCAAAAGTTTATAACTTGCAGAGTTTTCTGCAGCTGCAGGTGCGCAAAGTTTGGAGTTTCAATCTCGGCACTATTTAACCACACTTGTTCTAAAATAAAGCTGTGAACATAACCAGAACTTGACTGCTAAAAATTAAAAAGTCCTCTTAAAAGCTCTTCTAAAGTCATGTTTACAGTGTTGCAAACACTATTTTTCAGTATAATGTTTTGAGGTAGACAGAAGAAAACCAACACTGGCACTGTACAGTTACTGTATTTGCTCAGTGCACTGGGACTGAGTGAGCCATGAACACACACAGCTGTAAGGACATTAAGTTTCCATTCCTCTCAATATTAAACAAAGACTTTCAAAAGTCCATTTAAATGACTCAAGAGCTACATAAAAGGCACACACTAATGTTTACAATATTGAAAATATGACATAAGGGAGTCAAGCATCTGGGTGATGGCTGATAGTCTCACCATCCTTTCCCTGCTGCTTTTCCATGTTAAATCTTAGCCAATCATCCAAAATTTCTGGCTACAAGTTTAGCTTGCAGGATTGCAAGGTGCCTTATGAAGGAAGAAATACTGGCTTCAAGTGTATGGTGGAGTAAAAAGGAGTGACAAGGAGGTCTGATTCCATTACAAAAGTGCAGTGAGCAGTGATCTGCAACAGACACACTGCTTGCCCCTGCAAATCTTTCAGAATTTAAAAACTACACCTTAGATAGTCCAATATCCTCTTAAGACTAGTCTAGACAACAAAGCATAGTTGTTTGCTTTGTATTACTTTGGTCACAATGCAATGTGATTTGACAGTTATTTATAAGATCTACTTTTGACACAGTAATGATCAATGTGCAAAAAGAGTTTGAAAAAACTTGCTGTAGAGTTTACACTTGATTTTAATCCCTTAACCTATGTGAAATTCAAACTAAATTTCTCAAAACAGTTAGCCTAACACATGCTAACATTACTGCTACAATCTTATTCAAGTGAGACAAGCATTATTTACATAGCTTCCTTCTTCTCTGCTGCTCCAAGGCAGAAGATACTATTTCTAGGTCACTGAAGTAACTCTACTTCAAAGAGCCAAAGATTTAAAAATTAATGAAGAACAAGGTCTTGCAAGCTCTACACTGGCACTATGGGCCAAGCACTATGGGCCTTGGTTTCTGCAGCACTCTGGCATGCGCAAGCTCCACGATAGCTCCAATGTAATTTACAGAGCAATTTTGTGTCAAGTTAACTGTTAACCAGTTATCTGTCCTACCGCCAGTACGTCATCTTCTAGTGCAATGGGAGGGATAGAGACTGTCCAAACAGAGACACAATTAGGGCCATGGAATGTAGGATAAATAAGGACAGGCAAGGTGTGTTTAGCCTAAAGGAAGGCAAATCTGTCTCTCACTACCTAAAGAAGTGTTAGACAGCAGACACAGATTCATGGGGGTGTTCAGAAAAAGGACGAGAAGCAGTGATAAAGAGTGCAACAAGAAAATTCCCACTGCTTGTAATGCAAGAATTCTTCACAAGGCAAATCATCCAGCACAAGGTAAGTGACCAAGTGAGATGGTAGGATCTCCATCCTTGGAGACCACTAAAATGGATGTGGCCCTGAGCATCCAGATCCCATTTTGAGGCAGGGCCTACTTCAAACAGGACACTGAATTAGATGACTGAATTTTTTCCTCTTCCTTTGTGACTTGAGAAAACCCAGCCCAACTCAAACCTTCGTACTAGATCCTGTTCTTTACTGTTTTTCACAAAGTCATACTGTTTACCTGAAGCTTCTCTGTAAAGTGACCACTGCTTGGGGTAGCTTTTTCAGCCTTTTCCTTGTCTGAAATCCCTGCCACGCTGCCTGGATTATACAAGCTGCTTCATGCTGCTTCTGAAATTAATAAAACGTTTGGTAGAATATTGTCTATGCATATAAAAACACTTTATTACTGCTTGCAGAATTGGACAGTATCAACATTTGGCCAAATCCCACCAGTTTTCAAATGCATCAAATTGGAGAATTTAAGGTCTTACGAGACAGTTATTATCATGAACTCTATACTTGCCCCAAAAGCAGCTAATCTGATCACCTGTATTGATGCTGTCTGTGATAAACAAATGAATCTACAGCACAAATATATATATATATATATATATGTAAAATCAATATGAGACATTTGTATTTAAAACATCTGAAGCACTTGATATTTTGAATGGTGATTCAATCAAAATACCTACACTACAGAGGACAGAAAAACAACTTTGGAGAAAGAGCAGCAGGAAAAATGTTACATTTGCAGTACAATCAGAAGTCACTGAAATGCTAACATGAAAAAAAATCTATTCTCTTCTTAAATGGATTTTTTTAAAAAAACACAAACAAACTGAATCACAAAATGCCCTGCTCTGTAGAAGATGAAAGCCAGTCTCTGCAAACATAACTGATTTTCATTGAAGTATTGTCTCTGAGAAACCTGCATGCAAATTTTTTTAAAGATGCTCCTGAAACACACATTGTCTCTTTTATTGGGAACACAGTCCAGGTGGTGTTCTTACTGCACACTTTCTGTATATGACTTAGTTCTATGTAAATGCTGCCTAGAATTCAGAGATCTAAATTTGTAACACTGATGTGAGAAAAGCAGATGCAGTTATTTTAATCTGATAGTTAGCAAAAAAATTAATTATTTTCCCCCTGTGATTATATTGAAATCTATGGTGAATCTGCACAGAAAGCCAGTCTCTTGAGTCACAGTCCCATATTTTAATGACTGAGCAACTTCTTGATGTTTTAAAAAACTACAATAAAATAATTTCAAAAAGGTAATTAAAAATTAATTAACATAGTGAAATAATAACACAGGTTTTGAAAAGTGTCTACAAAGTGATATAGTAAATCCATTCTAAACATACACAAATTACATGTAAATAGGATTTCATATCTAAATAGGATTTCACATCTGAAAGTCACATTAAACTTAATCACCTGCATTTCTCCTTTTCCACTGGATTGTTCCAAATACAGCAGGTCCAAGAGTTGATTGACCTCCCTGTCAAATCCTTTGCCTGTCCACTGTTTACTTAAAAGCCCTTTTAATCCTAAGAGAAAGAGAAGATGCTAATTCAGTAACGTGAATTTATCCTTTCAGGCTCTCAAAGTAACAAACTGTGAATCAACAAATTAAATCTGATTTCATGTGCAAAGAAGTGTGAGAGCTGAAGACCATCAGCCATCTTTGAGTGTCAATGCATAATCTTATCAAAGAATGTCTGGTGCTCCAACTATTACAAAGAAGTATTATCCAGTGATTTTGCATGTCTGAGTCAGTATTGTGTTTATATCACTGACAGTCAAATTACCAGTGTACTTTCAGTGTCTTATCAATAAGTCATTGAAAGGTGCTAAAAAGAATTCAAAGCACGACACAAGTGCTGGGTGTTGCTAACACCCTTTTCATATTTTTTCATAGTAAAATTTAATTATTTCCAACTGGAACTGTTTGATGTCTGCACAGCATCATTTACCTGTGAGTGCATGTGCATCCAATCCATGAAACAAAAGAGCTTTTTGGGTTTGCAGTAGCTAAAAAGCACCCTTGTGTTCCCCGCACAACATACACACACTCCCTATGCAAGTAGATAGTAATTTGTGCTAAAACGTTTGTGTCATACAACTCTCAGAAGAGCCTAGAGGCTCTACAGGGAGTTGGAGGGAAGAGGAAGGAGGGCAGGAAGTATGTGCATGCTTGCCTCCTGAAGAACTGCAGATTCAAGTAACTCTTCCATCTTCAAATTATTGTCCATAAACATATTCATACACTGGGCAACTCAAACACAATACTTAAATGTACTTACAGGATCTGGAGCACACAGAAATGGCACCTCTGTGGCACCATGTGCACCATTTTAGAAAAACAATGACAGGTGAACAGGAGAGACAGGCAGGACTCCAAATGGGCACCCCAAAGCTGCCTGAGCCCTGCAAAAGCAGGGAGCCAGGCTACACAAGAGAGCTCCCTCACACAAGTGCTGTGGGTCTGACACAACCACTTGACAGTCTCTTTACAGACTACAGAGCCATATGCTCCTTCTGGCTACTGACAGAAGTGTGCCTCTCAGATGTGTCAACCCATGCAAGACAAAAGGCCAGGCCCTCCAGGGAACCTGACATAGGGACTGTGCTGGTCTTGGAGGTGCTCTCACCTCCAGCAGTCTGCCTTCACTTGGCAAAGCTCACACTAAAGCACCTCACACTGCCACTGTGAAGCCAAGGGACTTCAGTGAGATGGCCAGATGGTAGAAATGTTTTTTCTCTTGATTTTATTCCTCAAAGTCTCTAAAGGATTCCAAAGCCCAAATTAAAACTATAGAGGGATTCTAACTTAAAATAATAATAATAAAAAAATAGAGAAAAAAGTAATTTTTTTCTTTTCTTAGTGGAAAGAGGAAACATGTACAGGAGAGAGATGAAGAGTTTCTAAATGACTGTGGCATACTGTGATTCTAGAGCAAAATAAAGCACCCTTTGATGGAGATCCTTACAACTTCAAACAAGCCAGCATTTACAGCTGGGATGATCAGACCATCAAGGCAGCTTCCCAAGAATCCACAATGTGATAGCAGCCTTAGGCACACTATACTTAATTCCACAATACAAGGAATCTCTCCTCTCAGTTCTGCAGGCAAAAGAGTGGCAAAGCTGTTCATCTGATCCAGAAACTTATCTGGCTGTTACTGTATAATAAGTAGTCAGCAAAAGTGCAAAAAATAGGAATTGGACACTTTGCCTTGCATTTCTTCTTTTTACTGTCTTTGTCCTCTAAGGACTGAGGCTGCTCACAAGTAGTTTTGACCCTCAATAACATCCAGAACATAAAAGACATGGAAAATTTTATGCCTGTTCCTTAGTCTCCATGAGCATGATAAAGTACAAAGGGGTTTCCTGGAGCTTCCTACTATGCTAGAGACAGAAACATTAAATGGGACATCTCATTAAGGAATGAATAACATAGAACAAATTATACACATACTCAGCCTTATCATATGAAGGCATCAAGACAAAATGATAGACTAATTTTATGAATTCTTGGAAAGAGCTCATTCCAATTACTTGGATATCAAAAGACAGTCAGCTCCTGGATAACTAAACAGCCCCCTATCAGATGAGCAGAGCTGCAACAGCCAGGGTCAGCAGGTCACTAAGTAAAACTTTCATGCTCTGGATTAGTGAGCCTTAGCACTGTGGCAGATGTGACACAGGGCTCTCTGACTGTGGCAGTACAGGCACCCTGCCAGCGGATCCCTCAATAACCAACCTGCACAGGGTAAAAGAAAGAAGCAAAAGCCCATCAGGCTGGAAATCACAATCAACAACTTAAAGATAAGCTGCCACATGCAGAGTGCTCAGTACACAGAAGAAAACAAATCTAGGAAACAGAAAGAGGTACAGTACCTTAAACTGCAATGAAAATGAACAGAAGGAGGAAAAACCCAGAAAGCAACATGGCATTGCAGTTTCCACCTGTACTAGAGGGTTATTGAACCACAATGGGAAACCTCTATCTTTTTATTTTCACAGGGAATGTAAGAGGAGGCTCAGTGATCAGTTCCATGCATGTTTACAAACCTTTGTAGCGAGCCGTGAATAACCGCACAAGCTGTTTGCAAGATTTTGCCATTAACAACAGCAGTTTTGTGGCAGCACTTCCTACAGCAGGATTGGTGGTAGAGGAAAGCTTATAAACAAGTTCATCCAAAACAGAGTGAAGGGTCTCTTCTTCAACTTGAAGCAAGACAGGACTTAAAAAATAATTTAAAAAAAAGGGGGGAATGGGACAGAACAGAAGTGTTAATTGAAAAACATGAGCTTTTTAACAGTGACTTATTTTTAGCTATGTCAGGCTATATACAGCAAGACAAGATGCCCAGCTAGCTGGACCAGGAATATGATCCAGACAGCACTACTGTTTCAATCAACCAATTACCACTCCCTCAATTTAAGAAGATTAAAATCCCAGCTTTTTAATGGTTTTAATTTCTCCTACAAAGAATAGGGGAAAAAACCCCCAAACAATAAAACACAACAATGCTTGCATATGAAATGATTTTATTTTACCAAGCAGTGATGAACTACCTTATATATTTATTATTAAGAAAAATAATGATAAGAAAACAACCAACCTATTGATCCTCAAAATATTGTTTAACACAGACATCATTACAATTGCTGTTTCAACATCATCTGTTATTAACAACTGCAGGAAGCGATCATTTTGTAGTACTGCAAAGAAAACCAAAAACAAGCAAACAAGAAATCATGCAATCAGAACCAGACTTGAAAACACCATAAACCAAATAAACTTCATCATAAGTCATAGCAAGTAAAACCAGACACTGTTTCTGGAACAAACTCCCTCATTTATAATTCTAACCCTGAAACTTACTGAGATAACTAAACTACTTCAACCTCCACAAAACACGGTGAATCCTGTTTTTTCTGCGTTTGGACATCCCTCAGGCATTGATGTTGCAAGGGAATGAAAGCTTTAAATCCCTTTATATTACAACAGTATCTTTTAATTACAACAGCAGTGCAACAGTGGAATTAACACTGGGGTAAAAACATCCAAAAAAGTTAAGGACCTCAACCTTGACAGTTTGTTGCCCCAGATTATTTAATGCAACTACACTGATGTCATTAAAGCACCATCTTTTTTATTATGTATTCAGTAATTTTTCTGACCATGTGTGTTTTTAGTTACACATCTTATGATCCTTTGGCTTTTGTCCAATAATAGAAACAAAACCAAATTCTGCTTTTCAGAATCAGTGTGATTAACATCAGCTTAAATGAAAGCTTATTTTGGTCAGAAATATATAGTGAAGTTTGTTAGATATTGGTAAAATTTCCTGTCATGTCAAAAACTTCAGAAATCTGTCTCCAAATCCATCTACTAATAAGGTCTAGCAATGTACTCTGGTCAAATTTCTGCATATTTTAATCACACACAGGAAAAGATCAATTGTCTCTTATTGGGGAAAAAAACAAACCCCAACAACCTGATTTTTAAAAGGTACAGACTTACAAAGAGAAATTACAGGATGACACTTTAAATATTTATCTCTGAAAGACTAGAAAGGGAACTTTTGAGTATTTCCCTTTAGTGGATATTTACCATTTTAGATATTACTGTTGAACTGACTACTTAAAAAGACTGATTTAACTTCTACTCAAGTTTAGAAGACTAGGTGGAAATTAGCTTAAGAATGAATTTTGATACTTGTAGTTGCTATAAATAAATGTTCAGGTTCTCTGTGTGTTGACATTTTCCTTACCACATGCTGCTAGTTGAATATGCCCACCGAACAGCCAGCAGATGGCATTAGTTACTATTTGGAACCAGTGTAAGAAGTCTTGTTTTTCTTTATCCTAAACAAGAGAGAAGTAGGTAATAACATGTGTATGTATCTTTATTAAGGACTTCATCTTGATGTCATGGGAAGGCTTGTATGCTTCAGGAATTTGGCAACTAAACTCCACCAAATTTCCAAATGAAGTTGGTGAAACTGTAGTAACTAGTAAAAAAAACCACCCCAACTTGTGAGACCTTTGAGGTCAGAGATCAATCAAGAAGATCTGAGGATACTAAAAAAATAAAAACATCCATTTGGGGAAAAAAAAAATCACAACCACGAGAGAGAAATCTTGTTTACGTCTTAAAGATATTTGATAGCATTGGAGGGATATGACAGATAATAGCTCAGCAAATATGCATCATAGATTTAATGCACTAAGTGGGAAATATATAACTTTAAAGAAGAGGGGGAAAATAAAAAAAGGTATGAAGTGGCCAAGGACATAGTCAAAATGAAAAAGGTTCCTGATAACTGGTACGGTGAAGCTTCGGAACCACCTCCTAGTTGGAGGTGTGGGAGCAAACACCAAACCACTATAAAGCTGAAATTTGATCTGTTTGCCAAATAGACTACATCATGTGCTTGCCTGTGATAGCACTGGACTGGAAAAAAAACATAGAATCAATCACAGAATGGCAGGAAAGGACCTAAAGTCCATCTTGTTCCAGCCCCACTGCCATGGGCTGGGACACTTAACAGTAGACCAGATTTCTCAGAGCTTCATGAAGACTGGCCTCGAATGCTTCCACAGATGGAAGCATCCACAGCTTCTCTAGGCAGCCTGTCCCAGTATTTTGCCACCCTGACAGTACAGAATTTCTTCCCAATACCTAATTTAAACCCCCCTCTTTCAGCGTCAAGCCATCACCCCTTATCCTGTCCCTACATGCCTTGTAAAAAGTCCCTCTCCATCTTTCTTGTAGCCCATTTAGGTACTGGGAGGTGATATAATTTCTCCTCAGAGACTTCTCTTCTTCACACTGAACAACCCCATCTCTCAGCCTTTCTTCACTGCAGAGGTGCTCCAGTGCTCCCCTCTGACCAGAAGGAATTCCGGTTTTAAAACGTGAATGCACATACAGATGTACGTTCCAGTCTGTATTCCAAGTGTCAAACACAGACTACTGGAAATTCGTAATATTGGTGTGTGGAACAGCCAAAGGGTTTTTGACAGTACCACACTGCAGCCAAATGTTGTTACAAAGCACAAGGTCATACATCCCACACTAATTCAGCCTCCACAAATGAAACCCCAGGAAGCCTATTCCTAGATCCCAGCTGGAGCCCCAGCCCTCAGTCAAGGTTTAACTTTGTATTTGGTCCATACTGACAAGGAGAGATACAAAATAACAGCAATATGTTAAACTGTAATATTATCTGTTCTGTGTTTTGGCAACATGTCAGATTCTGAAAGCCATTTCACTACTTTCATAGACTTCAAAAACTTGTACAAAAAGCAAAAGAGAGTAGAATAAACTTTAAATCTCTACTGGTAGAGTGGATTTCCAAAATTCCACTGAGCAAGCATCAAGTCTGGGTGCCCAGTCACCTCCGAGACCACAAAGTTTAAAAGCCAAAGGACTAATTATAATGTAGACTGCATTTGCATTCAAAAGAAATCTTTGCCCACAAGCATGACTCAAGTAGCATGTAGGCTGAGACATAATAAGAAAGTATGGGGGAAATTACATATTGTGGATAAGAGTCTCCTGGGATGTCATTTAGGAAGCTTCCTTGTCAAGCCCAAAATGCACTTCTCAAGTACTGCACTAACAGAAACTATGTTATTGCACTGATGCTTTCTGAGAATTGTCTGTAGTGTCTATCACAATACTTTGTAGGAAAACTTTGGCTAAGTGCAAGAAGCCAGTGAGCCAAGAAATGAGATAGTGTGGAGAAGTGGGGATATTAAAAGAAACAGCCAGAATCCATGAAGATGGTAATTTAAATTACTTGTGGGTTTTCGTTTGTTGGGGGTATTTTTCCTTCTGATTCTAGAACTCAGAATACTCCAGAAGCATGAGGGAACCTTGCTGAGCAAAACCCTTCTTCATTGCAAAAAAGGAGGAAAATGTGAGAAAGTGTTTAAATCTATAAATTCATGAAGTTTGCCTTTGGCATTCTCCATTTGCAAGTTCAGAAATAGTGAGCATTCTTAGAATTTTTTTGCCAATTATGCAGCAGAAATTGAATGACAGAACAAACTTCAACAAATCTGATTTAAAATTTTAAGGCTCCCTAAAGCATTTTTTGTAAAGTTGAATAAATTTAATGAGAACTAAGTCATTATGAAGGCTGAACTAATTATATGCAAAGTTAAGACACTACCGTGACTGGGATGCTGTCTTTTGTAGGGCTTTTTGTAGTGGCTTTGCACAAGTCATGGAGCAAATGCTGGACAATTACAGATTTCAGCTTCAGAGCTCGGAGGCATAAGAAAACCTACTGCAATTTCTAGAAAATAAATTTTCCTAATACCATGTCCCTAGAATAATATCCTACTTATCCAATATACAGAAAGTTTGCAGCTGTTCTCTGCTGTTTTAACGATACCTTGATTGCTCGGATAAATCGTACTTGCAAGCGTTTTCCCAAAACCAGCAGGCTGTCTATAACTGAAGGAAGAAACTTCCTGTAAAATTCCTCAGGATCTTCTTTCACCTCTAGCCCTACACAACAATGACTGAAATGGAGTAAAACAAAACAGAACAAAACAAAACAAAAAAGAAAGAAAAAAGGGAAAAAAGTCAACCTGAATAGTTAAAGGTCTGTTTGAACAACTTTGAATGAATGTCACGTCATCAGAGAAATGCTTCAGTGGCATGGGACAATTCCCTCTGAACAACAGCTCACTGCTGTGACTGGCTCCAAGGTGGCTGCCTCCAAGGAAGAGCAACCACTCACAGGTTGGAGACCATATTACCACTTATTATGGCATTTCTCAGTTAAAAACATATTCAACACACTTTCTCCTTTAGCTTCATAGAACCTGTTCAGGCTTGCTCCATATTCTAGGGAAGGGCTCTGATGGTCATAAAGAAGAAAAAAAAAAGTAAGATAGAAAGGTAGAAAAAAAACTGATAAAGGAAGCCTGATGATGAAGGAGGTGCACATTTGTCAGTAAAAATATGTACAAAAAATATACCACAAAACCATCGGTGATCCTGTCTACAACTTTTCTCAAACTGAGGAAGGCATGCAGGCTAGAAATCAGTTTCCCAGATCTCAGCTCTCTTATTTTATTCACCGCAACACGTTGGTTATTTCTGGAAGACTTTTTACAAGAAACTGCATGTTTTGCAACCGGTAAGTTGTTTCAATTCTGCACTCAGCACTGATACCAGTGCAACAAAAGAGCCTTCCTGACTTTTTATGAATCTTGCTTTCTGACATCTTATCTAGGCTATATTAACATTTTGGGAATGCACACACATAAACCTGTCTACCAAAGCCCTTGGAAAACAAATTCTAGGCATGAAGCTGAGAGTCATCTAGCTACAAAAGGACATTTTTAGAGCTAAAATAAATTTCAGTAGTCTCTGCAACTGAAACAGCTTTTAAGGGATGATTTAAGTTTCACACTACTCTGGTAATAACTCTTGCATCCCTGACTGAAATTCCTCATTATGAATTAAAAATTCATACTTCAGATATAGCATAAATAAGAGATGGTCATATAATTACTACATGCCTTAGAATTTTACTCCTTAGTTAAGCTAAAACTAAACTTGAGGAAAATTTAAAATGTATTATTTTTCCTCCTGACATTTAAAATTGAGATTGGATCACTGGGGGGTTGAGTTTAAAGTTTTCTTATTTACAATGCCATTCTCACAATATCACTAGATCAGGTTATCTGGTCTGTATGAACTGTGTCATCTATTATATTTATAAATGTAAATAGATACTTCAAATTGGTATATTAAATAAATATTTAAATTCAGTTAAGCCAAGCAGTGAGTCAATCGGGTTGACGATCTTTGCAAGATGAAATCTAAGCACACAAAATAACAATTTTTAAATAGCTACAATTCAAAATTTTATAATTACTGGGTAAAAACTCTTGCACTGGTGAGTACTGTCCACAAACCCTGTTCCCACCATAGTTCCCCCAGCTCAATGAAACACAATGCAGATGAATTAAATGAGACCAACTAGGCTATGCCTGACCCCTCTGCTCTTGACTGCTTCCCTGCACTTTAACCCTGGCCTTGCCTGAACAACAAACAGTTCTGGATGGGAGCCAATGTATTACAGCTTGAAAAGAGAAATAGCAAAATGAAAGGACAGAAAGAAAACTAGAAGAAAACTTCTTAGCTTTTTTTTTTTATTTTACCTTAGTATCTCTGCTAGCTGGGCAGCAGTAGCCCAGGCTCCATGCAGCTGAGAGTGGTCTTGCTTAAGGACCAGCAAGCAGTACTGAGTAAGACCATAACCGTATATATCTTGCTTAATTTTATTTGATTCTTCACATCCTAAGGAAGGACTGCTTAAAATTCCTGTGGGAAGAAAGCAGGAAAGAGACAAAGAGGAACATAAGATTCTGGATGTGCAGGGTTTTTTTTCCTTTTTCTAAAATGTAAGAAGAGTATATGTACACAGAACCAGGATCCAGGATTAAAGTAACTGCAAAAGTGCTAACAACAGCATTAAATATTTTGTCAGCAATTTCTGCTGCTACAGCTATAACTCATTTTTAAGAGTATATGACAATTGGGAAGGATAGCTAAACTTAGGTTTCCATTTTCTCTCTACATATTTAGTAGCAAAACATACATTACCTGGGATATGAACCATTTGTATGAATTTCCTAGGTCAGATAAAACCACAGCCACTGGGAAACATATAGCTTCCTTATAATTACATCCCAATTTAGAACAGGACCTGACTTGTTTCAACCATTCCTATGAGCAGTGGCTGTATAGCAGAAGGAAAGACAGAGAAGTCACACAGGAGCTCAGGATCTTGTTTCTGTGTTAAGATTTAAAAACTGAATACAGACAACCACCCTGGCTCTCTGCCCAAAGAGTGCTAGGAGAAATGATTTTACCAAATGTAAGATCCTTGCCTGTATCAGCAGGGAAAGGGCCCACATTATCAGCGTGACAGCTGAAAAGCAGAAAAAAAATCTGTCCATTTGCTCCTCAGCTCCTCCTCCTTTTTTTTGCCAAGTCAAACGCCACTCTCAGGAAAAGCTGCCGTATAAGTCTTCCTTACAGAGTTTCAGAAAAAAACTTCTGTATTTAAGGATGTAGACAGGAGCAAGATTTGCCTTAGTTCACCAGTTCATAATTTTATTTTAGGAACGTCATTAATTACCCTTTAACTTCAGCAGCAGCAGGGGGATGTCCTGTTCTCTGCTCTCAGTGATCTGAGCAGCCAAGGCCAGGACCTGGGGGTCCGTGGCTGCCATAGGGAACAGCCGGAAGCGCACAGGACCATCGATTCCAGCCTCTTTCCTTTTTATGTTAAGGCGCGGGGTCCTCACTCAACTACTTCATCCCAGCTCCTGCAGCAGCAGCTGGAAGCCTCGGGCTGCAGGACTGCCCCTAAGAAAAGAAACAAACATGGAGGAAGCCCCGCTCGCGCTCCCTCCCGAGGCCGCGGGCCGCCGGACCGGCTCCACCGGCAGGGAGCACCTCCAGCCGGGCAGCCTGAGCGCGGCCCCGCGGGGCGGGCAGCAGGAGCGGCCTCACCTCACCCAAGGCCGGGGAAAGGGCAGAGGGAGCGGTGCCCTTTCCCACCGGCGTCACTGTCCCCGGGAGCGGCGGCGCCGGTGCCGCGAAGCCCCCAGGCCGCGGGGCCGCCTCGGGCGCTCTGAGGGGACCCGCACGCACCCCCGACCCCTCTCACCGCCGCGCGGGGGCTCCCCCACTGTGGGGGGAGGGAGGGGGGATTAGAACGCCGATCCCGCCGTCTCCAACGCGACGGCTCCCCCACGCCCCCCTCCCCTCGCAGCTGTGTGGTCGCGGCCTCTCTCCGCCAACCAGCGCTCTCCCCTGCGGGAGGAGGGTGCATTTGCATATCCGCGTGCGGGCTGGCGCCTCCGACACGCCACTGGCGGAAATCTACATGGGGACGCGCCCGCTGACCAATCCGACTCGGGGGAGGCGGGGCTCTGCCCCTCACGGCCTATCGGAGCCCGCGTGGGCGGGTTCCGCCGGCCCGGGCGGCGTGAGGGATGCTCGCTGCGGGCGGCGGCGGCGGCCCCAGCCCCAGGGCCCGCCATGGTGTGAGGCGCTGCCGCGATGAACGGAGCGGTCCCGTCGCTCTACGATCCCAAGGCGCGGGTGCTAAAGCTGGGGGAGAGCTTCGAGAAGCAGCCGCGCTGCGCTTTCCACACCGTCCGCTGTGAGTGCTGGGGTTGGGTCAGCTCTCGGGGGCTGCGGAGGTCGGGGAGGGGTTCGGCGGCCCCCTGTGCCCGCAGTCCCCTGGAGGGCGGGGGATGGCTGCGGCCACTCTCGGTGGCTGCCTCTGTCCCGGGATTCTGGGGCGCAGCTGGGCGCTGAGTTCCGTGGAGTGCTGGTCCGGGATTTCGGGAGCGGTGCAGGTTTCAGTCGGTGTTGGGAGCACCCACGGCCATTGTATCCTAGAGCTGCCCCTCGCTATCCGCTGGGCACTAACTTCGCGTTTTATGCCTTTTCCATAGTGTCTCCCCGCTGTTCTTCTGGAAACGGAGCTAACCTGTGGCTCTGTCTTCTTTGCTTGCGCTCAGTTTTTAGAAGTTCCGTGTAATTCAGCAACCAAAGGTTAAAGGCAGGCGGTGTTAATCATGGAGCCAGTACGCCCTCCCTGAGTACATAATTACTATCTAGAGAGGTGTGTGCTCAAAGATTCTGAGGGTAGCTAGGAAACAAATGCTCCCAGGATTATAGTCCTTGGTAATTTAGGACTGCAGCTTCTGGTTTTGTTGTCTGGTTATTTATAGAATGATATCCCCAAGATTCAGAGAACGTATGTTCTCTGGAGAGTGTCCGGTGGGCAAGATGGGTAATGTGCTCTCTGTGAGCAAAGGGAATGGCACATAGATTGCCTCCAACTGTAGAAGCGAAGGAGAGGGGGGGGGAAAAAAGCTATAAATGGATTTAAACAAATGCTGCAATTTGATATTTACCCTAATTTTAAAGAGGACTAACAACCCTGTCTGGTACCTCCTACCCTTGGAGTTTCATGCTGACTCTTCTAATGTGATGATTTATTCTGAAATCTGTTTTCAAATCTCTCTTCCTTTCCAACAAATGAGACATAGAAACTGGCACGTTCATCAGTTCTATCAAATGCACATGCAGAAGAAATATCCTTCAACACCTGACTTTTTTAAACAGTTGAGTAAAAGGGACAACAGCTGTTGGTTAGAAGTTAAGATTGGAAGTATCAATATCTTCATTTTCTCAATTATTAACAGTCCAATGGCCATATATAAAAGCAAATATTCTCTGATTTGATGAGAAACTTTGGAACTGTTGTATCCTTTTCCTGTAGGACGACATTTAGGGGTTTGCCCAAACAAGGTTAGCAGGGGCTGTCACCTGTGTCTGAGCTGCAAGCCTCCTCCTGCGCGCACGGCCCTGCCCAGCAGCTCCTGCAGCCTGGTTTTCCTGCCCGGTTGGTGTGCTGGCTGGAGCCGTGCTTCCCAGCTGTGGTCTGTGCCGCCGGGCCCGTGGCTGCAGGCAGAGCTAGGGATCTGGGAAGCTCCCCAGCTGCAGGAATGCCGCCGTCAGTGACCAGCAGCCTGTGAGATGGGGCAGGCAGCGAGGCGAGGAGCGGGTGTCGGCCGATGGGTCCCCTCCGCGCCTTCTCCGGCGTGCGAGGCAGGGCACCGGCATCCCGGGGTGCGAGACTGGCCCTGCCGTACCTGGAGCCGTGGGCTCAACCCCACATATGTTATCATAGGCCTTGAAGAACCTCTTGATACTATCCTGTCTCCCTAAATCGGCACAGGCAGAGTTTTGGCTGTAGCCTTTCCCAATACATTTATGGTGGAAATAATACTTTGTAGTTAATGGTATGTGACAGAGCTGCTGTGCTGATGCCTGAACATATGTTCATTTTCAATGTCTCAGAGTTTTGGAAAGGATCAGAAATCAATACCTTCTTTTGCTCAAAACTTATTTTAACAAGCCCTTTAGATGCTGAAAAAACCAAAACGTAAATCAATGTCAAATTGGGAAGGAATTTCACTTTCAACAGCAATAACTATACTGAAACACCAAGTTTTTTTCAGGTTCCGATGTGCTTGTTACAGTAAAGTTAGAAACAGAAAGAGAAATGCATATTGAGAGTTGATGTTGTTCTTTGCATTTTCAGTCACTTCTCTGCATCTCCCATGTTTGGGGTCAGCATTTTCAAGAATTATTTACTGATTCTTCTGAAAAGAATTACATGAGAATATACCTTTTGAAATATAACATGGCTTGTTTGGCTCTCTTTTATCCATTAAAACTTAAAGGTGTTTTTCTAATTTTAACCAAAAGATATAAACAGTTATAATGGATCCTGAGAAAAGTAGCTTGACTTTGAATTCTATTGACTTATAGAATGATCTGCTCAGGGCAATGCTAGATGATACACTAGCAAAAAAGGCTTTTACTTAATAGCCTCCACCAGCAATTAAGTGGGTGCCTGCATTTAAAGGATTCCTGAAAAGCCTGTAAATAACCTAGTTTGTTTTTATATTTAGATGACTTTAAGCCTGCATCTATTGATATGTCCTGTGAAGGAGACCTTGAAGTTGGCAAAGGTGAACAGGTGACAATAACGCTGCCAAATATTGAGGTGAGTTGATGTGGCTGAAGAGTGGCGAGCTTAAAAGAATTATTTATTTTGTTGTCCTAAGTATATACTCTGACTATGGAAGGGTATAAAGTTTTAGTGCTGTTTCAGAGCTGCTTGAGTGGTTTTTAGAGTAGAAAAACAATTGCTCTAAGACTGTAAGGTTACAAAAGACCCAAAGGTTAAACAGCTGCACTGTAACTTTAAGTGCATTTGCTGCTCTGGAAATATGCTGTAGGATGACCCAGAAGTGTTGCGTACATAGAAAAGCTTCATGTGTATGTTGGCAGTGCAAGTTTCCCTTTGGTATTTATTGCTCTAGTGCAGTTCGAAAGCAGGAAAGACTGGAAAGGGAAAATTTACTACCTGCCATGCTTTACTGGTCTGCTGATATGAGAACCGAAACCCCTTTTGGTGAGAGGAGTCCTAGAGAGAAATAAGGAAATATTGGGAAATAAGCATTTAATCAGTTTCAAACTAAGCTAAGTGAGTAAAACCCCATTTCAGTCAAACACCAGCTGCTTTTGGACATGGC
This sequence comes from Haemorhous mexicanus, assembly GCF_027477595.1. Taxonomy (NCBI): domain Eukaryota; kingdom Metazoa; phylum Chordata; class Aves; order Passeriformes; family Fringillidae; genus Haemorhous; species Haemorhous mexicanus. Next base: position 11,296,249 of record NC_082348.1, on the reverse strand, counting down.
TACTGTGAATCTAATTTGAATTAACCAGTAACATTTTTAATGGCTAGAAATGGTCGCTTGTAGGGAACTTGTCACCACTGAAGGATTGCTGTTTCTAAGAAAAACAACAACAGGAGTAACACTTACTGGACTTCTGATTTAATAGGGCTCAACTCCACCAGTGACTGTGTTCAAGGGCTCAAAGAAGCCTTACCTAAAAGAATGTATCTTAATTATCAACCATGACACTGGAGAATGTCGCCTAGAGAAACTTAGTAGCAACATCACTGTGAAAAAAACCAGGTGGGTGATTTACAGGAGAAACAACTGTGCTTTATTCATTTTGAAAATCAATGTTAATGAGTCTAAATTGAGATATATAACTACATATCACTATTTTTAGGAAAACATAATTTTAGAAAGTACCTGGCCTTGCTCAAAGGAGTGAAAAGCCTGCTTTCTCAGCAAACTGACTTCATGACTGCAGAAGAAATCAAAATGTATTTTTTAAACCAAAACATGTTATATTATTGAAAGAAATAGTAACTATTTTCTGGTGTGTTTAGAGGGAGGAAAAAAAGATTTGTTTGGCTACTAGTTTGCCTACTGTCTTCTGGCTTGTAAATGAGGAAATAATAAAAAAAGAAAATTTTGTGACAGGTCTCAGTAATTGTAATGGCTTGTTTTTCTCATGCCAAGCTTTTAAATATTTTTTTCTGCTGCTGAGCCCATATAAGTAACTTCCAGCAGAATTATTATTAAGTGATCCTGGGTAGCAAGATATAAAAACAAATCAACTGACAAAGCATTATAAAGTTAATAGCACTGTATAAAATATATTTTTAAATACATATACAATATTAATAGTATAATATTAATATATTATGTGTATTAGTATAATAACTTACCAGTGTAATAACTTACCAAAGAATCAAATGATGCTATTTAGAAAGGCATGAGAAATAAATCTATGGTACCATATATGTTCTTGCCTTTTTCCTTGCCTTCTAGTAATTAAAAATCTTTCCCTTTTGCACACAGAGCTGAAGGAAGTAGTAAAGTCCAGTCTCGCATTGAGCAGCAACAGCAGCAAATGCGAAATGCAACAAAGGTTCCAAACAATGTTAAAAATTCTCCATCAAAGGAAAAAACGTTTCCATCTTCTCCTATGGATGATATTGAACGGGGTAAGCTCCACTGGCACATAAGTTTCAGAAATTTTGCTGTTAACAAGCAATTAGTTTTTAGGAGGTTTTTGCATGTGTAGGTGGTTGTTGTTCTGTTTTGTGTTATTTGAGTTTCACACTAGAAGCTGATTATGTGAGCAACTGCACTCTGATATGGAAATGACCGCTCTGGCTCAAGTGGGTAAAAAAGCAGTATTTGTAGCTTGCTACAGTAAAAAAACAGCTGAACCATTAGGCTTAATAATGCCAAGGGTTCTGCTGCTGTCTCCTTGACTCTGTCTTCCACAGCTACTTTAATGAAGTATATCCTTGGTTGTGTTGTCGTACTGGTACTAAGTCACTTCCATTTTGACATTGCTCCTTTTTCTTTCTCAGCACTCAGCAAATATGTTACAGTACTTTACAACTCAACATACACTTTAAATTACCACATAAAGCCTTGTGGAAGAAGATGTTCCAGTGAAAAAGACAGCTAAAAACTTGCATAAATTAACCCTTGAGCAGTGCTATGTACTGTTTCCTTGAGAGACTCTGGTTTGGTGTGACACTCATATTTCACTTAATAGGAGGCCTTATTTCCTTTGGGAGGACAAGGAGGATGGCAGGTGGTAATTACTTGCTACAGAAATGCTGACAGGTGGCAGTTTCATTGACTGGAACTGACATCTGCTTCCTAAGTTGTTCTGAATTCCTTTAAACAGATTTTTTTTTTAGATGTATCATTATGAAGATGGTTTTTGTTTCCATTTTGGTTTTGACCAGTAATCTGTATTGCAGAACAGTACTAGAATTCATCTAAGGTTCCAAAGAGGAAGGAAAACATGAGCACATGAAATAAAATTATGCCTTTTCCAGGTCGTCTGTTCTTTTGGGGGAAGTGGTGATATCAAACACTGAAAGTCTCCAAAGTGACTGCCAATGTACCAAACTCTTGTGTAGTGCCAGTCCACTTTTGAGTACTATTTAAAATGCTGAAAAAAGTAAAAGGATGGTAGAGATATTATCAAGTCATCTGGTCCATCTTTCTGTCCTAAAGTCAGATTTCTGATGTAACTTTGTAACTTGGAAGGTTCTTAGAACCTTCCAATGACAGATCCTTGTACTTGCTGGCAAGCCATTCCAGGGCTTTACTCTCTTTACTGTTTTGGTTCTCCTGTATAGTCAGTCTTTCAGCTAGCCTATTACTGCTTTCATATTTATCTTGCAAGTAGAGAGCAGATTACTGTACTGCTTTTGAGCACTCCTTCACAGACTCAAACTGTTCTGTCTTTCCCATTCTTTATGCAAAATGACACCAGTGGTTCAATCTTTCCTTAGAAGTTTCCTTTCTAAATCCCTGATTTGTTGTCAATTTCCTTTAGCTTTCTTGCAATGAGTCCAAAAACTTCTTAAAGCACAGTCCCTAAACCCATCTACTGAAGTTTTAGCAGTGCTGATGTGAGCAAGAAGGCTGCCTTATAGTCACTATTCATCTTTATACACAAAGAACAAATAGTATCATGTCTGTAGTATCACAAGACCAAACAGTATCAAGTCATTTCCGCAGAGCATGCAGTGGCAGAACAGTGTAGGGATCCACTGTAACTCTCAGACTCTTCAGAAGTGTTGCCTGCTTAATCATTCTTCATCCCATGGTTGTGTAACTGACTATTCCTGCTTAAGTACACTACCTGGAACTTGTTACTAACTTTGTTTTCTGGGGTGGAGAGGCAGCTCATTCTGCCATTATCCTCTAGTATATGTACTGCTCTTTCTTCACTGGTTAAAATTACTTAATTTAAATTCTGTCAGATTAAATTACATCAAAATTCAAGGTGGAGATGTTATTTCTTAGCTTTTGGTATTGGCCATTCACTTAAAATTTTTCTTATATTAGACATTGCTTAGGAGAAAGTGGAATTGAATGCTTAGGACTCGAGTGGTGTCTTTCAGTTAGATGTCTTACAGCTCCAGATGTGTGGAAGATCATGTTCTTTTATACATGTCCTTAGTAAAAGAAGAATGCTTATATGCTTCCAATTTTTTTCTTTCTGCTCCCCTTCTTTTTTCCCTTATGTTTGAGTAGTTCAGTCTTTCATTTTCTTTCTTTTCTTTCCTAGCATAGGGTTAATTTGTCCCTGTAGCCATAGCTGCACTCTTAGGTGCCATTTTTCCTGGACACCATTTTCTTTTAGGCAGGCCTTTGATAAAGATGGCCTTTCCTTTAGACTGGCCTTTGATAACTTAGAGTCTGTTTCATGGAAGTTTGTGTTGAGGATTAATAATTTTATTCTTCCTCCCTTCTTCTCTTAAGCTTTGCATTGCCTTGCATCTTGGTGACTTTCACCTTCAACCTGTTCTGTATTGGGTAAATTTGAAGAGAGATGAGCTACTCTCTGACTTGCTTTATGGTGTCTGCTATATCAAAGCTGTTCCTGAAGTATTCTAAGAGCTTCTAAGACCATCTTAACAAATGTCTAGGTAGTTACAATCTTATGTAGTGATGAACTTCTGCACCCTGTATGACTCCTCAAGTCTTCCCCCCACCACGATTCAGAGGACTGTTTCAGACTTCCCTCAGCACTTGTGTTTTGCACAATTATGTGCACCCTTCAGCAAAGATTAACTTCCTCTGTATGTTGGACTTATGTCACAAATGCATACTGTGCAGCATTATTTGCACCTCCAAATCTGTAATGAACCAAAGATTTGGAGAAATCTCCCTAATATAAACTTTGGCTGGCTCTTTTGGATATTCTTCATGCTTGATTTTGAGCAAAATGTCACATGGTCCAAACAAATGTATTGATTGCAATGCTGAATTGCTGGCAGGCATTTTGGGTGCAGCTGCAGACGTCTTGCAGTGACTGATCTGTGGATTGTAAGTGCAGTTTTTAGTCAGTGAAAGCCATATTTGGGGTGCTAAGGAAAACACAGAACATTTTCTGCTAGTTGCAGAAATTAAAGGCTTTGTGGGATGCATTACCCCATGCAATGTGGGGTTAAGCATTTGTGTTCACAGTCACCCTTGTTCTAACACTTGGCTTGAGAGGGAGAAAGTGCTCAAACTATGAGAATAGAAAACCACATGACAGGCTGGATACTCACTTGTGCCCTTTTCTTTGTTCTGGAGATCTTTGGTGGGTTTGGTCTGAGGTTTTTTAAAGTTTCTGTAGTGTGTGCTTGACGTCTGTTGATTTTTTTTTTCCTTCTTTCCCCTCTTCCTTATATTTCAATTATGATGAACATAAACTGAGAAACAAATCCTATTGTTTGCAGAGCTAAAAGCAGAAGCCAGTATCATGGACCAGCTGAGTAGTTCTGACAGTTCATCTGACTCTAAAAGTTCTTCGTCCTCTTCATCAAGTAGTGAAAATAGTTCTAGTGATTCTGAAGATGAGGAAATGAAGCCCTCTCTTCCAATGTCGATGCCGTATTTGCAGCCTCAGCCTACTGTGTCTGCCATACCACAACAGGCTGTTCCTGACAAAGATGCCAGTCATAACAGATCCCAAGAGAGCAGTGGTCATATGATGAATACACTACGTAAGTACAAAGGCTGTTCTTTTCTTAGTGCACAATTCCAGACATCAAGATTCTGAAAGGAAACCATATTGTTTTTAAGTATGTCTCAGTTATAATTAAAACTGTGGGAAGTGATGCTAGGGTTTGATTGTTCAGCAGCAGGCTGAATTAGACACTGGACTAGAAGGTTCGTGGTTCTCAGAGATATTAAATTAAAGCTGAAGCAATTGAAAATATTTCCTAAGCTGTTCTGGCTTCCTCCCAGTTCTATACATTGGGACTGGAGAACAGTAATTTTCTATTGAAAATACTTGAACTAACAGGGCATTCTCTAAACATATGCTTATCATTTCTTGGATAGAACTATGGGAAGGATACTATGGTTGCAATACTCTTGAGTTACAGAAAAGGTGGTGCATTCTTAGCTGTGTCAGTTCCAATTATTCATGGCAGTGATCCACTGACCAACATGGCAAAACTGTCCTTTGCATATAAGGAAGGAGGTGATTTGCTATCAGGAGATATTATCTTATTCCACACATTCAGGCAACTAAAAATGTAATTTGAAGAGTAGCTGTGATGTTCAATAGGAGTTGCGGCGCAGCCTGGAATTGCATTCTCAATGTATTCAAAAAAAAGGAAAATTTTGAAAACTCTCACATGAAAAATAAAATCCCATTAGGTAGAGAAACTTAAGTTCACTGCCTAAATAACAGGAGTACTCAGACATAGAAGTGAGTATTCAGTTATGATAACTCTTCCAGAATGATTACATTTTTAGTTAGCTGCTTAGCTGCCAGATCTTGGTTTGAAGAAATTTCCATGAACCCTGGTTTGCAGCCCAAGATTGTTATGGTTTATCATTTATATGTAAACTTGTTATACTGAAATTTTAGACTCTGGCAGATCTACTTTTATTTCAGCTCTTAGTGGATAACATGAATGACAGTTCTTTTTCTTTTTTCTCTTTTTTTAGCTAGTATTTAAATACTTAAATAACCTGCATTGATATTTAATTATGTACTGCATGAACAGATAAGATCAGAGTGAAAAGTCCTGTGACTTTGTGTGCAGAGAACTAAACGCTGCTTTCATTTTGCTGTCACTGCAGAGAACAATATCTTCATGTTTACAATTTGTGTAACACTAGAGTGCCACTTATTTCAACCTTTACTGACAAATGCAATTTCCCGTTCTCCGCACTTTAAATAAAACTTATGAAAATTTGATTAAGCTTTATCCCCAGTGACAGAATCTCAGGTGGAAAAGCTTCCAGAAATACAAATACAGGTGGCCAAGTCCACCAGTTCCAGCATAGGGAGAAAATGCTGCTTAAACCATGACAACATCATGACTGTTTCTGGGGAACTTGGTGGCTTGATGTTGCTTGAGAGCCATGTTGACAGGTAGAACCTTAGGCCTCTGAGCTTGCCCAGTTTTTGAGATTACTACCATTTACTTCTGTTATGATTACAGATATATTACTGCTTAAAACAATTCCATCTCCAACTTCCAGTGCAGTTAACATTTACAAGACACCTCCACTAGTTAAAGATCAAACCAGCTACTTCCAAAATTGCTCTTCTCTAGCTCTGTTGCTGAGGGAATTTGGCAGGAGAGTGAAACCTGGAGAAACTAAATGGATAGCACATTGTTCTACTTTGAATGGCAAGAGTTCTCAGTCAGATTTTGTACAGTCATTTCTTCCATCTCAAATAAGGTTTTGCAAAAATAAAATACTGAATCAACAAATGTCAGCACAAGCTGCTTGCTTGTCTAATCTTGCTTTGAGGTGTGTGCTTATGTCTGTGACTAGTTTTGTGCACCTCTGTAGAATCAGGGCCATACCAAGGTAATTAGTGGAGAAGGTTGGGGGAAGTTCAGACAGCAGAGTTTTATCTTGCGTGTAGAAACTATACAGCTGAGATTTTGTAGAACTTGGAAAATAGAGGAGGTGGTGTCTAGAACATGGCAACTAAATACTTCTGTCAGATACATATCTACCTCTTCAGGAATCTGGGGCTCAAGACTGCCCCTCACTCCCAAAATACTGCTTCTTCCCCTTTCTACCTTGAGAAGCTGATTATACAGGCTCACAACTTGCCTTATAACAAAGTCTGTAAATGGTGACACTAATGAATCTGTTCTTCATGAATATTTGATCATATGTTACTTTATGTCTACTTTTTGTTTAAACAAGGATTATGTTAAACAAAGTAACTTTCCAAAGAAAACCCAGCATAGATGGCCTATTCTGTGGCCTTGTGTTAGGTACTTAGTATTCAGCACTTCACTTCTTTTCATGCTTGGTACAAACACAGCTGTTTTACTTTGACAAATAATAATTTTCCCCTGTGTTAGTTTGGTTTTGGTGTGACCACTAAGATTTGTGAGACAGTGATCACTCCTATGAGTTTCCCTGTCCCTTATAACTAGCAAGAATTCAGTTGAATATATTATATTCACTGATTTAAAAACATAGGAAATGTAATTTGCAGTGCAATCTATTTCCCCAATCAGTATTGCTAATAAGCAGCTGGCACCATGAAAACAATTCAGCAGTTTTCCCTCACTTCATTGCTGCCTCGTAAGTACAATTGTCTAGATGTTTCTTCAGGGTCCTCATTAAATGAGCTTTCTGTCTTGGCACCAAATCCATCTGAAAGCCACCAGCTCTAGATTGTGCTATTTTGCCTTCTCTCTGAAGGTGTTTTTTTGAGATAGGATTGCAAAAATGAGGCAGAAAGCTTAGCATGAAGTAAATCCTAACATATTAATTCTGACTCTGGAACTTGGAGTTCTTGCTTTTCCCATCTGCTGGTTTTCACAAGCATTGGTATTTTTGGCTGGTGTTACAGGGTTTGTGTAATTTCTATTAACTGTGTTGAAATAACTTTTGAAGGCTGCAGAAACACCATTTGGAAGGTTATCTTCTTGTTCACACTCCCTGTCCTCCCATAAAGTAGCTAGTGCATAACAGGGCTGGGATTTCTAAGAATTCACTTAGAATTCTCCTTTGAGTGATAAATACATGAGTTAAATTTACCAATACCATTCTCTGTCTTGAAAGATCTTTTAGGGTTTTATATTGTTCTGAATAATTATTGACAAATAACTTGATTTTGTTTTTTCTAAAGTGCTTTTTAAATTTATCTTAAAATAATATAGCTGTAATTTTTTTTTTTTTTAAATAGAAGATTGGAAAGAAAAAAAATTTGTCTACAATAATACTTTAAAGATTTTTGGAAACAACTATCTTCACTATTCTTTGCTTATATAAAGTGGTTTTGTTGTTGCAGAGAAGCATGTACCACTTTCCAAGCTTTATTGATGACACAGTGGAAAACAAAGGAAGGCTAAATGCAGCCATGTTAAAGACTCCAGTGTTCTGGCAGAAATTATATGCCTGACAGTAAAAGATCCAATCTGAGTCTTGTGGGGTTTTCATGTGAGAATAGTGTGTTGACTGAGTTTTCTCAGTTTCAGTGCTTCTTCCTTTGTTTTTAGGCCATTTCTGCACAGCCTGAGATGATTTTTTTTTCTGTTGTAATGGTTGTTTGGCAAGAGAGGTGTGGGTAAAAGCATACCAGTTGGAACAGACTCCTAAAAACGTGTGGGAAGTTGCTAGATATGATGTAGATTGTGTAGAGCATGCTGCTGTATTTTTTGTTAGCTATCTGTCATCCTGGGAAGATTCCCTTTCTCCCACCCCCTGAGCTTATGGACATCCACAGCAAGCACAGGGTAGCCTTTTTACTTCCTCATTTTGAAATATATAGAGAGAGCCACCAAATTAAAGTGCTTTGTAAAAGTTCTTTTGATGTTTTGTTTGCTCACTTGTTCCAAAACCAGTTTGAAATAGTAGGTCACTGATACATCTTTAAGTGGTATGTCAAAGAGCTGCTCTTCTTGATTGAGACACCACTTTGTTTTCAAGCACAGCTGAGTAGCATTCACATGTGTTTCCAAAAAAACCCAACAACTTGTTTTTCATAAAACTGCATTCACCAGCAGTTTTTCCACTTGTGAAGCATGAAAATGTGGGTGGCAGAGATAGCTAGGTGTTGTCTTTTGTGATCTGGTGATATTAAATAAATGCCCTTGTGCAAATATGCTAATGGCTTCCTTGCCAAGATTTTAAAATTGTAGAAAAGTGATTTCTCTAAAGTTCTGTCACTGTGAGTTTGGTTCTACACCTACTTATTCTTTTACCATAAAATAGTCTGGGTTAAAAGAGACTTGAAAGATCATCTAGTCCAGCCCCCCCTTACCTGTTTGCTGTTAGCTTTTGTAAGCCTTAATTGGGAAAGGCAGTATCGTGAAAGAAGAAAATTATTTCCTTGAAAATGACTAATATGTTGACTCTTTTTCTTCTAGGAAATGACCTGCAGCTGAGTGAATCTGGAAGCGATAGTGATGACTGAACAACTTTTTGGCCTTAAATGTATCACCTTTTTTGCTAAATATGTCTTAGCATCTGTTTTGCACTAAGATTAGATTACCAGAGACTGGAATGTATGTCCTCAATTTTGATAATAGACATCCTAATTTTCTACTGACACATCATGTCTATAATACAGCAGCATTGATATCCTGTCAGTGCTATGGTTATGTGTTTATCTTTCAAATTACTGTATTTACAGTAAAATTGTGTATGATCTGATTTTGATTATTTTTGCCTCAGCCACCTGTTTTACTTGAAACTGATTTGTAACAGCTAGTTACTTTATATAAATAGCTATGGAATGGAGAAATTTCTGATATTTATGGAGGCAAGTTTCCTTCCTATCATTTAAATGCTGATCTCACAACTTTGACTTGGGGGGGGGAGAAAGGGAGAACAATTAAATGAGGTCTGCTGTGTCAGCGACACTTTTTGTTCAGTTCACAGTTCATACCTTTAAGGAAACTGCTGAATAATGTGGTCCACTCGTGCAGTTACAGTTTACAATTGTTCAACACATTGCTGAATTCTTAATTTCATTATATAATGGGACTTTATATATTTCTGAGCCTCAAGATTCCTAAGGGGAACTTGTCTGTTCTCTGCCTGTTTTATGTAACTTGAATAAGGCAGTCTTTTTACAACCTTTTTGTATCTAAATTTAGGTAACTGCAGAGACAGCAATGAATTTCCTTCATTTAACTCTGTAATGGAAATCAGAAAATTTCTTTGTAGAAGTATATAAGTAATTTAATAAAGCAAATGTTTATCATTTTCATGCATCAGATTCTGTTTTTATGGTTAAGAATTCAAATTTCTACATAAAGTAGTCATGCCAATGAAGAGGTCAGGCAAAGAAATAAAGCAGGGAAATAGTAGCTAATAAAGATTCTCCATCCTGTCTACAGGACTGAAATGTTTGTTGCTTTTGTTACACTGAGGTGACCCTTACTAAGAGCTTGCCAAAAGTTTATGGTGATGCAACTGAATGTTTATTACAGAATACATCCAAATGCCAGTGGGAAGTAATACCATATTAGACAAGAAAAGATCTTTTTCCACATTTGAAATTATACTTCAAGACCTGAAGAACTGAGGATCAGACTCCAAATTTCATCCTGTAATTTACCACTTAAGAGTTTTGTAACAGTAGCAGATGTCTGTAGGGTGAGTTCTGACAAGATAAGTCTGTTCAGTCTTGCACAGAAGTCTCCTTTGCTGGATTGCAGTGGTTGGATCACAGCTCTGTGTCTAAACTGTAAGGATTGAATCCCATATGTCAGCCTGAATGCGCAGTCATGGAAAAAACTGCACACTCAGTAAATGTATACAATAGATGATACTAGAGGGGCTTATTCTCTGAAGTCTGCTCTATCAGCCCAGTGAAATATGGGAAATGAAATGAAATATGGGAAATACTGCTTTCTGATGTTTCCAGACGCTGTGCTCTGCACCATGTCATAGCTCATTAATCTTCTGGCTTCCTAAAGCTGGTATTGTAAGAAGCAAAATGTTCTTGTGTTCATACTCAAAGGAAAAAGCTCAAGTTAATAGCCATGGGTGAGCAGGTGTTATTAAAGGGCTAATGCACAACCTTGAGGAAGGATGCTATGTAATAACCCCTGTAAGACAGTGGAAACTCTTGAGGGAAAGAGGATTGAGGTCTCTCATAGATCCTAGCTTTTTTTGTGGGAACTCTAGCAGAGTACCTGGCTCTTGGCACATGTTGCTGATAAAGTCTAGGGCAGTTTGAGGAGCTGAGGTGTTGCACCTTAGCATTAAGGAGCAGCCCTGTGTGCTAAATAAAAGGGTCTATGATAATGCAGTGTCCTGAGCTGAAATGTCTTCTCTTTGCCTTCCCTCTGTCCCCAGTGGTTCACTTGCATCAAAGTCTTCCCTTAGGATGGTATTAAATTCTAATTCCAGCCAGAATGCTGCTGTTTTAACAGAATAACAGGGTACATTCTGTACATTCAGGGTGTACAGAGTGAGCAGATGTGTGGAAGCACTGAGCAGGCCACAGTCTATATCATGCAAAGCCCATGTATTCATGGATCATAATCACTCCTTCAGTGATAGAACTGTTGAATGCAGTCTGTATATAACTGTGCTCACATGTATACAGGTGCTTAAATATAGCTCAGGGAGTAAAGCAGATTTCCACGTTCCTGGGTCTCAGGACTGTAACTAAGCCTTTGCCATCTTTAGGATTTGATCTTTGGGTTGAAAGCTTTCTAGGAAGGGAAGAATGTTATTGAAGCTTTTGTACAGTATGTAGTACAGAGTGGTTAGTGGCCAGTCAGACATTTTGTCAAATGCACAATAGTGATAATGTAGGAAAGCTTCCCTTTAATAAATGAGATAGGAGATAAGATTCTCTAACAGTTCTTGGAGAGATAAGGGGAAAAAGATGCAAATTCATTAAAATATATGTAAAAAAATGAAAACATGTAAATGCATTAAAGAATAAAGCTCTTCATGCCATTTCCAGCCCAAACATATGTGACTGGCTCCTCCCTTATCCATGTACCTGTCAAACAGCAGCAGGTGAGCTACGGAGCTTGTGCAGCCTCTGCTCATGCAGAGGACTTGGCAAGGGTCTCATTTGTGACTTGCAGGAGGCATTTCCTCCCCTAAGGCTGGGGTTATGTGCCCTGAGCAGTGCTGAGCCTCCATATCTCATGCAGGTTGTTCCCAAATGGCACGAGTGAGAAGGGGATTGCATTGAGATTTTCAAGCAATTTTCTTTTTTTTTTTTTTGACCCTGATTTGAAAAGTCTATTCTTCTTCCTTAAAACCAGTCTTATTCATGTGATATCAATTTAACTAGAAAGTAATAAAATCAGTAACAGCTGTAAGTTCCATGACCACTGTTCCTACAACCTCTGAGTACCTCTTTCAAAATGACTTGAAATATATCTGGCTCTATCTTATTTCTTTCAGTTATTTTGTCTTTACATCCAGAGATTTAAAGCATTTGTATGTGTATCTCTAAGCAGCAGGTATATTTGAATAATATTTTGAGACATTATACATTTTTCTGTGACATTATAATGAAGCTACTGTGTATGTTTGAGATTTGAAGAACAGCTGTTTATCACTTGTATTGAAAAATCAAAAATACCTTTCCAATGCAGCTGAAGACTTGAGAATTTTTTAGTCTTCCATGCTACAGACCACTGCAGCCACAGTCTACCTGCTCCTTCTCTCTGCATGGCACCTGGTACAAGCACAGTTTGTCTGGTAACTACTTCAAGGTTGCAGTATTCACCCTCCATTAATTCCTGAAATAGGGATTATGTGTGTTTACCAATTGTACTTCCCTTGCCTGGCAGCTTCCAATTTTTTTAAGAACTCTGTCCTCTTGTTTTTCATGAATCCTGCCCTGGGGCATGTGGACAGGCTGGGACCATCTCTTCAGGATAACTCTGGCACCATGGTATTCTATGATAAACACTGGGATTGCCATATACTTGGGGTTTTCTGAAGGCAGGGTATAATAATTTTTCAGATTAAAGAACTTTACTAAGTCACTTCTGTGCTAACAGTGCATTACCTTAACAACAGAACCACAGTATTTTAAAGAATTATTTGTTGGGTCTTTCTTGACTGATTTCTGGGGAATCAAAAATGAACAGATCATCTCAGATAATAGTTTCATTTGGTATTCAAGATGTTGATCCACAAAAATAATATAATTTCTGGCCAACACCTTTCATTTTCTTTAGAATTTCTACAGGAAGGTTTCTGAGCACAGCCAAGCATATGAATCCTCCTTAAACAGAAGAGATGAGGACGCATAAACTGGACAGAAATGAAGAAGCTCAGAGGAAGAAAGAGAAGATAACTTGGGTCATGATGGTTGCTAGGCTGAATGCTTGCAGTATATGTGAATTCCTTCTCTCACCACTTTTTGAGGTCATTCAGCCAACCACATAAGGTGCTAAGGACAGTCTTGATACATATGGGTTTCAGACCAGCTTTTTTAAGACATGTAAAAAGAATGAGGAAAAAGAGTTTTGAATATTCTTAAAATATATATTCCTGATGCTTTGATCAATGTAGGGGAAATGCAATAAGAAAGTGAAGATGTGCTGAAATGAGGAGAAAAAAACGTGAGAAATGATAATGTCTTTCACAGTTAAACCTCAAATATAAGTAGTCCACATCTGAGCGGGAATACTTCTGAGTCTCAGCTATTACTCTGCCCAGTTCAATGAAACTAGAGGAGCTGCTTTCCTGGTTGGTAACTGGTTAGCAGTAGCATTCCAAGGCAGCAGCTCCTTGCTTACCAGATATATGCATTGGAGTGGGCTGAAGTAATGGAAGTCCTTAAAGCATCTGTTACTGTGGGGTTTATTTCCCCACTTGCAGATTCTCATGATGGAGAAAAGCTCCTGAAGGGCAAACTCAGAGGTCAAGGCTTGTGTTGGCATGGAGGACTACTCAGCTCCAAAAGAGAAATCCCCACTTCTCATACAGGGTTTGTATAAAACCAGTGCCACATCTGCTGGAACAGCAAAGGCTTGGGCTCTAGTTGCTTCTGTGGTTTTCTGAATCCATAGAAGAAATGAGTATGTTCTCAGATTTTCCTTCTCTCAAAAGCAAATCCCTCTGCTGTGGTCAGGAAGGAATGAAGGTTAGAGGCAAAGATGAAGGAGCCTTTCATTCAACAGAGAAGGCTTTGTTGATGTACAACACATACCTGGTGAGTTAGCTGCTGAGACCTCTCTTGACTGGCTTTGAACAGGGGCCCTTGTTACAGAACCTGTTCTCCATCTCTCATCTCCCATGCACTGAGCAGCTTGGCTTGTTCTCCTAAGTGCTTACGCATGACAGAGGATTACTTGCTCCGTCTAAGAGATGAGGCCTTCTTCATGCTGTTTAAGTTTAAAGAAGAGTGGAGTGTCTTAAAAAGTTAATTAAAGAAGACCCAACAGCAACCTAAACTCTTCTTTAATATCTTTAGTTTCACTTCCACATGCTGTGTATCTTGTTCTACCAGTTTCAGTGCTCTTGCAAAACAGTTGCACAATGGCTTCCTTTTAGCAACCAGCAAAATTAAACTTGGGCTCTCCTAACTGAATGTACCTTTTCTAAGATGTGCTGAATTTCCAATAAACTCTACAGAACCCCCTTTTTCCTTCTGTCTTTTCATTGCTACAGCTTTTGGAATAACTACTCATGGACATCCTCATATACAGCTCCCAGAGAGACATGGGAGTAGGTTGCAGCATGAAAATACCAACTCATCCCTTATCCAATTAGCTTTTTTACACCTGACTCTCTGCACATTAGCAATTTATGAAAAGATTTAGGCTTTTACCAGAGTTTTGATCCAAGTGTTTATTGTAGTAATAAAAAATCTACCAATGTGAAGTTCCTAAAAGCTAAGGCTGTTTTAAAGGCCAGTGTCTGATTGAGATTCCCCCTTCAAATAAAAACACATTTGTGCCAGTTTGCTGCAATGAGGGCACAACAAACTATTTTGGAATTATCTGTCCTTCAGAGATTCTGCTAGAAATGTTTGTGTGCCTTATTATGTTCCTCTCCCACCACAGTGTGGAATAACTTCCACTCCCATGCTGCATGATGACTGGGCTTTCGGGTTTTTTGGTGGTTTTTATGTTTTGTTTTGTTTTGGTTTTTTTCCATGTGTGACAGTTGACATTTAGCTAACATTTTATAACTGCTTTTTGTTAGAAATGCTGGTCATCAAAAATGTTTGCGAAATGTGACCTGAATGCCGTTGGGGAAAACTCCATGCAGATTATCAGCTACACTTGTGTTACCCCCTTATTTGTGCTCTTTCTCCCCTTACAAGCCAGACTTTTCCTAGTAGCCTTCACCAACATGGCATTTGTCAAGGACAGCAATGATCACTGTCTGTGGCTATGTTTAACTGACGATGCAAGACCGTTAAACTATTTAAGAAGTTCTTTCCACAATGACTACATTTTAGAAACTACCACCTGGAAGGAGAGTACTGAGCTTAGTGGGGACTTTTTATCCCCATTAATTTGTAAAACAAACTGACTACTAAAAGATTAAAACCCATCCCTGCCTTTGTACTTTCCACTGAATCCCTCCTGGTGATGAAACAACAGCTACTCACAGGTGAATAACTGAGGGCCCCAAGAGAGAAACTTGTTAAAATTTTAATAATGTGTCACCTATATTTATAATTCTGTAGAGCTGAGCTGAGTGAGCCAATGAATCTACCATGTTACATCAGAACCTTTGATCCAAATCACCTCTACTGTGGAAACAGTACATGTTCATGCTGCACAAACCTCCCTAAACCCAACAAAAATACATGTGAGATTGTCTGTGCTGTACAGGAGAATGATTGCTGCCAGGTAACTTCAGCTGCTGTTCAGTGAGAGCAGCTCTGTGATGGGAGGCTGACAAACAGCCAGTGTCCATGGGATGTGTGTGAAGGCAATGTTGGATTGATCTAGTGCTTTCTGGGACTTTGAGAGCAACACCCAAGCAGGTGCATTTGTTGCTGGAAGTGCTGAGGCTACAAACTGTGCTCCCTGTGCTGGGTGGTAGCTGTGAGTCTCTTGGGTCTTATCAGCAGCTCACACCACACAGAGACCTCCTGCCTGATAGAGATGCTCAGCTGAGAGAGGCTGCCTCACAGCTGTGTTTTCTTCACCTTGTGCTTCTTTGACAAGAAGGATGGGCTGTACAGATGATAAATTTGTTTTCCAAGCTAAATGAAAACTGTAATTTCAAGCTTGCTTGCCTTAGCACTTCTCACAGCTTTCCAGTTCACCGGGATACTGGCAGGGTGCTCATCAGGGAGGGAAACAGTTTGGTCATCCCACAATAAGGTGAGGTGACTGTTCCAGGTAGTGCAGTGGCTCAACAGCAGGGATCCTCACTGCTGGACTCTGCTCAGGTGACAGAGCCACACAATTTAACACACAATCAACTTGTTGTGCTACTACAGTGTTCCCAGACTGCCACAAGCCCTGTTCACAGACTGTCACAAGCCCAATTCCAGTGAAATCAGGCCACTTGGCCTCACAAGTTTCTTGGCTCACAAGCATGAGCTTCCCTCCTCCCTTCTCATGCAAGAGAGTATTTATGCTACAAGTCTCTCACTCTACTCTTCATGTAGCTATTCTATGTATTGTTTGAGTTGATGCAAGAGTATTTTACGTCATTACTACGTCTCTTCTGACAAAGGAATGAGGCCCAGCCTTCCTAAAAAGTTGCCAGTTTTGAAGCATAAAGACCATCTTAGAAGGGAGACAAGCCCTTGGAACCACACCTGGCAGCCCTTTTCCCTCTGGGTCTGAGTTAGTCACACATCCAAGCTCACAGTCCTGTCAGGACACAACCCACCCAGCTGCATGGTCTCCCAGCCTCCAGCACTACTACCCATGAGGAAAGAAAAATCAAGTGTAAATGTTTGAGTCACAAACAAAGGATGGGTGAGTAGGATTAGGTGAGGCTGTGCTGACTAACCCACCCCAGTAATAGGCAAGTATTGGTCCCAATTTGTCCTGAAGGGAATGATCTGGCTGTGTTAAAGCTCAAGGTGGTGTTGAAAGGTGCAGAAACATCTTAACTCTGATCGTGGGCCAGCCTGCCAAAATGAAATCCCAGGCCTGGATCTGTCTGGATTTAGATAGAGACATCATAAAATCAGTGATAAAAAGCAAACCAGGAATATATCATTGTTGCTATTGCATCTGACAGTCAAACCCCTTGAGGCAGAAACAATTTATGTGTGGCCCTAAATGACTCATTAGGAGCTGTTTCAAACAACTGGTGTCTTCATATTGAAAAGGCAAGTCCTGATGAAACTGGCAAGGACACAATTTCAGGTTACTTTATACTCTGCTTTGAAAAGCTGTATGCAGGGTTAATGACAGTTTAGTACTAATTGTGTATCTCTGGCAATTTGCAGAGAGACATTTGTCTAACTAGAACCTTGTCCTTGCTTTTAAGATTTCCAGCTCTTGAGCAAAAAAACAACTGGAAATTAGAGCACTGCTTTCTCAAATGACTTTATCTGGGCTTTCAGGGTATGATACAATTAAGTATTTAATTGTGAGGCCCTCTATGGACAGTGTAAAATTTATGTATCCCCAACCATGGTGCAGCCTCCGTAGAGTGTGATGGTTGTTCAGCAGCAACCAGCAGTGCCAAAATAACTCCTTGGAGTAGCAGGCTGACATGGGCTGGGAGGAAATGAGACAGTCAGGGCACCTTTAGCAGTAAAGCAGCTTACCTGTTCAGTGACGCTAACAAACAGATGCAGAAATACAGAAGTGTGGCTTCTTATCACAGGCAACACGTGTGAGTGGGGTCTGAGACCTGGCTGCTTTTGACTTCCAGGAATTAGCTGGTAATGCATTAGCTGTGCTAAGATAAACTGTGTCAGCAAGGCCTGCTGTTAACTCTCCTTTGTGTGTATGTGTGTGTGCTGAGATACACTCTGAAGAAAGAGCATTTGGTGCTGTAGGTTCTGGTCTCAGCTTCAGGAAGATAAAGACAACTCTTATGCAGCAGTTGTTCAGTGAAGGCCATTTGTTCAGTGCAGGGGAGAAATGGTTTATAAGTTTCATTTTTCATTTATAATGGCTTTAAATGCCCTTGAGTATAGATTTTAAATTCTAACTATTATTTAAATTATTTGTGAAATTCTAACTGACTTCCATCTGATTAAAATGACAACTTGAATTTACAAATATTCAAGTGGCTTTCTTCAGGGCATGGAAAATTAATTTCCAGGAGAATTTAATAAATGCCCAATGACATCCGCAGTCCCTGTTCTCAGCTTATTTTCAATGACTGGTGTGTTTTGGTCTTTCTGCACTTCACTCTTCTACTGATTACAAGCAGGACTGTTCATCCCTATGCACTAGAACAGCTGGACTGTCAGTGGGAAGAGAGTAAAGGCTCTGGGAGCATCCTGTCTCCTGGAGGTTTTGGTGCCTGGACGTGGGTTGAGTTAGAGCTACTCCTCAGATTTTCTTTTTCTTTTCTAGTTGCAATTAGAGGACACCCCAGTTGGTAAATGTTTTTGTATTTCATGTGCTTGTAGGTTTCCAAAAGCCGAAACCTGGCATGCTGAATAGGTCAACCTATTTGACCAGACTGACCCCCAGCTTTGATTTGTTCCCTCTCTAGGCAAACTTTTACTTAAGCCTCAGTTCCTCCTTGTCTTTTCCCAAAGAGCTATAGTGAAATACTGGTGACATGCATATATAACTTTCCTTAAAACTGGTGTTTCAGCACATGGCACTGGGGGAGCAGTTTGTGGCATTTGTGTGCAAGACAAGGGATGGTGATGTGTTCGGGAATAGTTTGACTCTCTGGAATTGTGGTTTGCAAGGAAATTTGAAGCTATTTGGTTTGGGGCCTCTTCCTTCAATTTTCTCAAATTATGAGAAATGTTATGTTATTTTTATATGCTGCATGCTTCTTTGTGCAGCCACTGCTTGCTGAGGAAGGCAGACTGTTTTTCCTCAGCCTCAGACTGAGAGTGACAGAACCTCTGGGGCTTGGGATAGGAAGCAGCCCCATGAGAGCTGGAATTGGTGTTGGTTAGAACTCACATCAGAGGGCTTCCCACAGTTAGCCCACGGAGCAGTCCAGAGCAAGACCTTTTACTAATGGATGTCTTAATGATTTCCTGGGTGCCACCAGACTCTCTATCCAAGACACTGAGAACTTCGCACCTAGAAGAGGACTGCTAGCAGTGACAGAAAAAAGAAAGACAAATAAGAGTGGAGGTTTTTGGAGCATGTTTTCCCTGGAGGAACTCTGGAAACAGCTGTACAAACACTCAGATGGCAGCTAAATGTGTCCATATGTGCTGGGCTCAATTCCCTGCCAGGTCACACTGAGCCATGACCGTAAGCTTTGCTACCCTGCTTCTCCCCAATTCCTACTGAAGGACCTTCCCCTCCCTTGCTCTTCCAGTGGGGATAATAAGCCTTGGCACTCAGGGCCAGGTGCCAGACGCAGGAGTTGCCCAAAATTTTGTTGTATTTGAAGAATGCCATGTTTGGGATCTCCAACTCCCTTTTTAAAAGCACTCTTGATGTTTCAGTTCATCTTGTGATGTTGTTTGCCGCTGCTGAGAAATTAAACCTTGCTGTTGATTTACACATGCATGTGAGATGAGAGTAAATCCTGAAGGGAACAATTTCCTTCCTCAGTTCCACCAGAGATTGCCATGAGTCCCAAGGAATGCCTTTCCAACAAAAGCCTTGAAAGAAAAACATATTCGAAAGAAACAGGCATGTAAAACCCCCTAACTTTAGCCTAGAGAGAAAGAGGCTCCCAGGGGACCTTCATGCTCTCTTCAAACAAACCTGAAGGAGGTTGTAACCACGTGGGGGTTCATTTCTTCTCTCAAGTAAGAAGTGACATGATGAGAGGAAAAGGCCTTTGTGTTGTGCCAGGGGAGGTTTAGGTTGGATACTGGGGACAATTTCTCCACTGAAAGGTGGTCAGGCATTGGAACAGGCTGCCCAGTAAAGTGATGAAATCACCACTCTTGGAAGTGTTCAAAAGGCATGTGGATGTGTCATTTTGGGACATGATTTAGTGGTGCTGGGTTAACAGCTGAACTTGGTGACCTTAGAAGTCCTTCCCAGCCTCAATGGTTCTATGATTTTACTCTGCATTTTTGTTGTAAGAGGAAAATATCTCCTGCAATTCCCAAGATCTGCTGCAAGCACCTCATCCCACAGTCACCCTCACAGAACTCCTGATCCAGTCTGAGAGCACCAGGTTGGCATTGAAGCTGTTTTGCAATGGCTCAGCGGCCATTTAAAGATTTGAAGGTAGTGACGACTGATGAGAGCGGCAAGGAAAGTGCAGAGAGCCAGGCTCAGAGCAAAGATAAACATCCTCCTGGCCGCAGGTCCTGGCACCCGCGGGGGCCCTGGGCTGCTCCCTGCTGCTGCTCCAAAAGTTCAGGAGCACATGTCCGGCTCTCCTCAGGCCTCTGTTCAAGCTGCCCGCTGCAGGCTGCCCTGACAAAACCTGATCTTTCCTTGCCAGGAAGACCCCATTCACTCCCGTTCCCGAGCCCCGTGTTCCCGTGGCAGGGGAGCGCTGCTCTGGACGTTCCCGTACCCCGGAGGCCGGGGACAGGCCGGGGACAGGGCGGATTTCTCCGTGTGCCGGAGCTCCGTGGCCCGCAGGTGCCGGCGGCAGAGCGGCCATGGCCGAGGGGCCGGCGCCACCTCCTGGGCACGGCTGAGGGGGCACAGCCGGGCTGGGAAACACCCGCACCGCGGCTGCGAGGGCACATCCAAGGGCAGTCGGTGATCGAAGAAGAACCATATAGGTTCCCTCAGCCTGGGAGCCCCGGTGGCCTGCCAGCGGCTGGGAGGAGAGGCGGGCACTCAGAAAAGCCCTCAGTGTTGTTCTGTGTTTTGTATATGTGCTCCCTTCCCCTTCCTCACTTGGTAGGTGGGCTTTTGTCCCTTCCAGACTGGTGTTTCCCAACCCGCTCAGCTCGGGGCAGAGAGCCCAGCGTGGTCCCAGGTGCTTTGCCAGCTATGGAAGAACGCGCTGAGGGCCGACTGCCGGCTCTGGCGTGGAGGGCTTCGCACGGGCATCATGTGCCATGCAGGCCTCGTGGAGTCCTGGGACTTCCTCTGCTCAGCAGAACACCTAACTATAAGAACAAGGCAAGAAGATGTACCAATCTCACTGGTGTTGGGAAGCCACGGGCAGGACGCTTTTCCTGGGCGAAGGCGGAGGGATGTGCTGTGCTGGCACACCGCCCCGTCAGACACGCGTGCTGAGGGCTCGGTAAGTACCTGGGCCCTGCCCGGGCGGCAGCCACAGCCGGCGGTGCTGCACTCCCCCTGCCTCTGTGTCCAGGCAGGATTGGGCTTGTGCCAGGCAGGCCAGGGCTTGGGACTAGTGGGACCTGCGCCTGTCTATGCAGTCATGCCCACAGAGTCTGTGGAGGTGTTCAGTAGGGATCTTCTTATTTGCACTTAAGAGCCTCCCGAATTCAGTGCCTCTCAAGGAGGCTAATCTCATGCTGAGATTTCACAGAGCTGTAGGAGTTAGCAAGAGGCATGGGGCACTGCATCCCTGTTCCCTCAGTTTACTCAGGGTCAGCCTCAAGAGGTTTTCATGATTGTTATCTGATGGATCAAAAAGAAACCTCATCAGTACATCCTTGCCCTGATAACTGCTACTCTGCATGGGAGGAGATGGTCTTCAGTGAGTGAGGCAACCAAATAACCTGTGAGAAAGGGGAGATTTACACAAGTGAATTGCGTTTCTTGGCTAATATACACTGATGATGAAAGTCTGGCCTAGATAAACTTTGGATATGCTACTGGGGGAATGCATAATGAATATCATGGAATCATTGCTGCTGTGCCTTTGGAAGGGACTAGCACTTCCCATCCCACCCTTCAGTCATCTTGCCGGACTCTAAGCACTCTGCTCCAATGCCTGTCTCTCACTAGGTGAGGGGATGACATCTTGCACAGTGCAGTTGTTGTATCTGGTGCTTTTAGTCACCAGAGAGCATTTCTGCTAATGACTATTCCTGGCAGGAACCCCTGTGGTGGTGCTTCTGTTGAAAAACAGGAAACTGTAGAAATAAATCTCTTCCTCTCTAGGGTGTTTTGTGGTTAAGCAGAGTTGCAATGCAGTGGACCACTTTTGCCTTGCCATTGGCTTGGTGTGACTGTAGGCAAGTAATTTCTTCTCTCTGGAGTAACTTCATGTCTCTGAAAGTCTGAGAAGCCTGTTTCTGACATGAAAAATTTGGTGTTGGATCACTTGTGTAGCAGTAGAGGAGTGTTTTGTTCTTGTTCAGTTGTCTTTTATTATTTACCACATCAAATAAGGAAGTGGTGGAGGTGATTAGCATAGGGGGAAATGCCTTCTGAGGAATATGAATTCACTGAAAAATACAGTTTTGCAGAATAAAATTATTTGTGAGTCTAGGTTGAGTTGAGTGAATTGTTTTGGGCAAAAATGAAGACGGAGAACTTTTTCAAGTAAGGGTTTTTCTGACAGCCTCAGAATAAAATGTGACACTTTTTGTGGAAAGTGATGTTTGTTTAAATTGCTACAATTTCTAGGAAGGAAAATGGGACCTGTAGTATGGCCTGGAGGAGGGGAGGGCTCAGAGTTGACTGAAAAAGCCTGAAAAAAAGTCTTAAACTGTCTGAGGTCAGACTAATTTATGGGTTATGATAATTTATTTTCTCAGCCATCATTCAAACCTCTGTGTCCTCATCCTGATAAACCTGGACTGATGAGAGGACTCCCTGACACTTTTCTTATCGTAGAGTTACAGTTTCATGCTCCTGCTCCCACCTGCAGGAAGAATTTGTCTTGCACCTCGGTGAGGAACACAGTGGAGTGGTAACAATTCCAAAGAACTATTTGACACTGTTGACTGTATCCTGCAGATGGGCTTTAGGATAGGAGTGAGCCCCCAGAAGGGGCTGCCTTCCTTTCCTCATTGAGGAGAGAGTGCTCAGCATCATCCTCTACATACCTCTGACACTCAGCTTTGTGTAACTCCAGGGCACTGGGATGGAGCCCTGCTTTCGGAGGCAAACAGTGCCAGACTCAAGCTGTTTTCAGTTGTGTTGTGTCCCTGCTATGTTCTAATCTGTTTGAACTGCAGGTAGATTGTCTTATGGGGAAAAGCTCCAAACAGACAAATCCTATCTGTTAGTTTGGTTACAAGCCCAAAAATCTTGGAGGATGAGGGAAAAACTGCTGCAGCTATGCCCCAAGATTTGGTGGTGACTGTGAGGTCTTTATGTTGGGAAGCACTGCTTTTTTTTTTTTTTTTTTCCCTTAAAACTGAGGGACTTGTCTTGGTGACTGTAGTTGTTTATATTTGAATGTGCTGATGGGGAAACTGAGGGGTCCTTCTGTAAGGACTTGATTAGTAAGGATCAGGAGTGATGAAATACCTAGAAGACACGTATAACGTCATCTTAAAAGCCTGGCTTATCCATCACATGTGGCTGCCAGTGAAGAAGCATTCTCTCCTACATGCTGGATAGCATCCTGGGTGTCCCTGATGCAGCAGTGACTCGGCATGAGCCCTGCAGGTAGGACAGCCCGTGAGTGACACCGCCGCTGCCGTGGGCAGACGCGAGGCGCACGGAGCACACGCCAGTCCCCGGGCCGGCCAGGCAGCGGCACTGAAAGCAAAGCTAAAGCCCGGCCGCCAGCCCTGGCGAGGTGTGTGCTGCTGCGCGGGTGGTGCGGGGCACGCTCTGTGCTGGGAGGCAGGAGCGGGGATTTGGGAGGAACGTCAGCTGCAGTTTGCAGAGCACAGGGAACGTTCTCTGTCCCTTGCCACTTGGCAGTTTGCTCTGTTAGCCCAAGTGCTCAAAGTGTGCATCTGCATCCAAGCTGGATTCCTGCGGCTGTAATTCATCGGGGCTGTCTCCAGAGGAAAGCAAGGGTCTTTGTTGCTTGCACAGTTTGCCCTGCAGAATGACAGACTTCAGCTTTCCTTTCTGCAAGAGAGGTGTATTGTCAGCCTTTTTATTCTGCCTCATCTGTCCCATGAATGCGATGCTGACTTGGCTCTTGAGTGTACCTGCAGAGTGCCTGGGTGCAAAGAGAAGCTAGAGGCAGAAGTGTTAAAAGCACATGGAAAGAAGGGAGTGTCTGCATGGCAAAGGTTCTCACTGTATTTAGTGACAAAGGCAAAGATTTCTGATTGATTTTCTAAATTGCAGAGTAGGCACAATGCCACAAATGGTTTTGAGCTGTTGTACTTGAAATGGCTGAAAATATTTTGATGAAATAATTTTGTTCAGAAAATACTTCTCAAAAAGGGGTGGTTTTGATTAAACTCCACTGGGATCAAGGACATAGAGAGAAATGATTGCATGCTCTATTGCAGTGCAGAGCATGGGAGTTAACAGCACAGCAGGAGTTGAAAGAGAATGCTGAATGTGAGTTTGGATGAATGTATCCCAACTTTGTGTACCAGGCTGGGTTTTTTGTGTCAAGTTTTTATCGATTCTTCCTATTGAAACAGTTCCACTTTGTAGAAAAGAAGTATTCACTAGCCCCGAGGGAGCTGGGTTCAAGTCTCTGTTTGGTTGAAGCTGTGGTGTTTATCCAGTGTGAAGAAGCTCCAGCAGCAGAGATGGTGGCATGCCCTGTAACCTGCTTGGAGGAGACCTGCTGAAAAGTCAGCCTGGACTTGAAGAGTCTCACCCTCTCCCAGCTGATAGCCCCTCAGCACTGGGGTACACATGCATTTCTTTCAGAAAGTATTTGAGAGGCTTTGTTTTTATTTTGAAATGGGATTTTTCAAAGTTGCAAACATTTCTATTGGATTGGTAACCCATGTTGTACCCAATACTTGTTTCAGTAAAGCAGCCACGGGAGTGAAATGCAGTGTGTTCATATCCAAGCAGTATCTAATGGAATAGGACAATTAAACTCCAACTCAATAGGTTTCTCTAGTTTCCAGATAAATTCTAAATAGGGAATGTTGCCCAGAAGGCTTGCTAGAAATTTTTGAAAATACGTGAACAGAAGTTTCCTTTTAAACTGTATTATCTGTGAGATAACCAGGTGAGCACAGAGCAAGCTGAACCACTGACCTCCTCAAATTAAAAAGTCTCTTTGGGTGAATCTGAATTAAAATAACCCCACTAGATGGGCAGGCTCCCTTTCTGCTTTGGCTTTGCAGATCAAACACTGTGAAAACAAACAATCTCTCCAAGTTCCTAGTGCCCTGTTTCAGAGCACCATCTGCCTTTTTCTTGTACAATATCTCTCTCACTGGTACTACAGCTATCCCCCTCCATGTGTAGGGACAGAAAGGGTCATGGGCCAGTGCAGATCTGCTGTGGGTTGCCAGCTGACTCCACTGGTAGATCACTTAGTGCCCCAGACTGTCTGAGTTCATGTGCAGTGTTGTTCAGGTTGTTCTTACTGCAACATGAGATTACCATCTGCTTTCCCACTTTTGGTTGCCTTTAAGTGCAGTTCTTTCCTCAAGGTGTCTTTAAGGAATGCAGTTACTGCAGCTTGACTTCCTCTGGTTTTCTAACCTCTGAACAAGAAATCAATTTTACCTGGTGTGTTTGGCCTGTAAATGAGCAGAGGAATCACAGGGATTTCAGTTAGCAGTGGTCTGTGCTAACAGCAGTGAGGGACTGTGTTGTGCAAAAAGACTTCAAAGAAGCCTTTTCTTTGGCCTTTGAGGTCCTTTGGCTTTATGTAAGCAGCATGTAGACAGTCTCTGAGACAGGAAAGGATGGAACCAAAGGGACTCGGTCTGTCCTAAAATACAAGTCAAACCTGCTTGGGATGCAGAATGCAGTTTTTCTTTTACTGCTAGCTCCACGCCTCTTTCCACGTAGGAGGTTTCAGGCAAAACCCTCAGCTCCTGGCAGTCCCAGCCTGGCTGTCTGTGCCTTACATCAGCATTCCCCTCACCTAACTGGTATATTGCTTTCCTCCTCTGCTGTCTGTCTCTGATTGATGCTGTCATTTGTGTATTGAGACAACCAGAGCTTATAAATCCTTCCAAATACCCTGTTATTAAAAAGGGATCTCACCTTCAGCTTCAGGTGGTAAGAGGGGCTCATTATGCTTCTGTTTGTTAGCTGTGCTTGTGCAGGCAGTGTCTCTCGAGGCTGGAGATAGTGCTTGGGTGTGTGGTGTGACACAGTCAGCGAGTATTTGCGTGTATCAAGAGGCATTCTGGAGGGCAGGCAGGGGTTTCAAAGGCAGCAGCCTGCAGAAATTGAGATATTTGCACCTGCACTGGGAGGGCTGGCAGTGTGGAGACAGGAATTTGTGACTTCTGAGTGGCTGCTCACTCCAGAACAGTTCAGAGTGATGGCACCATCCCAAGGACCCTTTGTTGTTGTTCCTTTTCTGTGGCTGAGGGTGAAGAGGTCCAACTTAGCAAGTGCAAAGTCTGCCTTGCAGAGCCTGTTTGCAGGGCCAGAAACAGCCAGGGTGAGTGAGGCAGACACTGTTATGAACAAATGAGAAGCTCCTCATCCTGCTCCTCCTGTGTCCTAGGGGCTCTGCTTCCATAGGGGAGGGCAGGTTTGGACCAGCCATACACCAAACCTCACTTACAGGCTGGAATACAAAGATATTTATGAGAAGAATCATCCACATAGAGTTTAGCAGTATTGACTGTCTACTTCATGTCCTCTCCAAAAAACGCACAAAGCTGAGGCAAATGTCTATCTCTGTGCCCAGGTAGATTCAGTTTTCCAGCATTCTGAAGGTTTCTTCCCCATTTTTTATTATGTTGCCTCAGGCAGAAGGGTCTGGTTTAGGGCCAGTGCAATAACTATCATAATTTTATCAGGCTGACACATCAGTATGGTGCCAATCATGGTTATAGAGACCCTGGGACCACTTCATCACAGCAGCTTCATTCCAAGGCTCCTTTAATCTTTCCTAATAAAATTTAAATGACAGTAGCTGTTCCAGTCATGAACCAAGAAAAACCTCTTGTATTATTTCCTCCTTTTTATTTTTTTTCTAATGTTGGATTCTCTGTTTTATAGTGACTAATTTATATGAGAGCTTATATCTTCCAGAGATGGATTTGTGAGTCTGAAACAAGTCTTTTTAGTGACTCTCTTCTCAGCAGGTAGGATTTTTCCAGAAGGATATGGAAAATTGTGTAGTTGGGCCTTTGCCATCTTCATCATAATCCAGGTTGAGGTTCCTGAGGCTTATGGGTGGTTTTGACCTGGAGCTGTTATTGAGCTTGGATACATATTTGCTGCAGGTTTTTCTAATCAACCACAAGAGAGCTGACCCACTGGTGATGCTGAGGTACCTGTCAGTCCCACATTAAATGAGGTGAACCAGTTCTCCTCCTATACTTCCACTTTTCTCTGCTCCCAAGCAGAAGATAGTGGAAGAAGAAGTTTAACAAAACTGCACAACCCTTTCTGTTTAAGCATGAGTGGTATTAAATGGGCTGCCCTACTGGGAAATGGGCCTGCCACTTGGGAGGAGAGCTAGAGTGATTTTTAGCAGATTTTTGGATCTTGCAGGCTGCACAGTCCACAGACTTGGACAAGTCCCTGAGAAAAAACTTTTTGGCACTAAAAGTCAACCCACAGAAGACAGTCTCAGCCTTCCTAAAGTGTGAGGGGTCAGGGAGCTGTTTGGAAATCCTGTGGCGTGAACCTCTGTTTGAGCTGTTTCTAGCACTGAGCACAGTGGGATTGGAGCAATAATTTGGATTGTGCCCATGTCTTTTGCTTGTTTTTCATTTAACCTGCTGATGGCCTATGTCTTGTATTGCTTTTCAGACCCACTGAGAGTAACTGTTCATGACTGCATTAGTGGGAATGGATGTTTATGACTGATCCCTTGGTGGTTGCAAAACCCATCATGCTTCATCAAAACATAACACTTGCTGTGGTTCACGTAAGTGTTTTTTTCTGGTCTGAAGTCTGTTTCTAGCAGAAAGCTGGAGAATGACCCGAATCACTGAGGCTGTCAGTGTCTTGGTGGGAAGGAGTAAGGATGCTGGTGTGTGTGTGGGTGTCAGTCTGGTGGGGTGGATGCTGCCCTGGTCCAAACGCCTCATGAGTGATGAGCTCATGTGCTGGGTTGTGTGCTCTGGGAGGGGAAGTGCAGGGTTGCTGGGCCAGATTCCAGGCATTGCTATGTTTCCTCCATGTCATTCATAGGTCATGAAGCTGGAGGGAAGGCAGGAGACTGTGCTGGTAACATGAAATGCAAGTGCTGTGGCAAAGAGGTGGGAGATGGGGACTGATGTCATTACTTATTTCTCTTAACCTCTCATCCAGAGAATTTTCACTGGTCTAGTATGGGAAAGACTTGCTGCAGGTCCTTCACCAGCACAGACCTCCTCTTTGACATAAAGAGTTTTTCTTCCTTTTAGCAATTGGCCTAGTTTGACATGTAAAGAAAATGCCAGTGAATTTAATCAAGGTATCTTCAATCTCTTTTCTGTATGCACATCAGGGAAAGTGATATCTGGGGCCTTATTAGTACTGCAGCGGTGAAATGTCACTGACTCTGTGGCACAAGCAGGCCTTGATTTACATGAGTATGATAGAGATCAGACTGGGAGACTCAGACTTCAGTGTCAAAGGCCTGCAGAGTTAGATTACATTTTCCTCCCTGGTGATAGAAATGAAGTCCTGGGGGGAAATGAGTTGTTTGGTCTCATCTGAATTCTTTCTGAAGTAGTGTTGCCTTCAGAAATTCTAACTGGCAGCCAGTGCCTCTCTTCTTGGCAGTCTTAGTGGGAAAAACAAGGTATTAGTGATCTGGGAACAACATTTTTGGCATTTCTCAGCCATCCATGTTATCTCATTTAGCTACAAGAGGGATTGTTACCAGGAACATCTGTGGTGTCTGCGTGGAGGATAAGAGAGCATTGAGGAGACACATTGTGCATCTCAACCTCTGTCACTTTCTGCAGTCAATCCCCAACAGGCTGTCTTTGAAGGAGATGATATCTTTTGTTCAAATTTCCCATCTTTACACAATATCCATGTCCTTCCATCAGCCTACACCTTTTTGCATGACTGTTTGGCCCATATCCACTGGCATCATTGTCCTCTTGTGCTGATACCTTGCCAGCATGCCTTGCTTGAGATCTGGCCCTTTAGCAACAATGCATGTTCTGGGAGACTTGCCCTTCAAAGACTTCTGGCCAAACTGTATCTGTCTCAAGAGCTTGGATGTTACAAGGCATCATCAGCTCTTTTTCTCTGAAGTTTCTTCCAGTTGGCTCATTCAGAAAATGCTGCCTAGACTGGTATTTGCTTTTTCAAGTTTTAGAAGTTGTGGGGGAAAGTGAGCTAAGCTTATATGTCTAAGGGATCCTAACATGAAGGTAGGTATCCTGATCCTTTGGGTAAATCGATTTTGTAGTAAGATGGGAGTTCTGGCTGCTGCTTTTGCAAGAATGACTGTGGAGACCATGTACGTGGATGCCTGGTGGCTGGACAGGCCTTGGCTGCTTGTTCCCTTTTGTGTCTGTGGTTCTCACCTATTTCTTATTACAATGGTGTGCTTGGGTACCATTTATTATCACTTCCCTTCTGTAAGAATTTTTTAGCAGAAACTAAAAAAATTATGGGAAAGTTGGCATAGTTTCTACTTTTCCTCTTTCAGGTGTATGTTCTCCTATGGCATATGTAATTGCCCCATTCTAAACTGAAAATACCGCCCTAAGTGTTGTCTCCCCAGGGACCACCTTGTTCCCACTGAGGCAGAATCAAAGTCACACATTCCATATGGATTTCTGGTGGGAGTCTGAGTAGTTCAGGGGCTGTTTCCAGGGTAGGTGGGGACCTTGCTTCTCATTTTCAAGAGACCAAATCCTTTTGAGTTCAGTCTAACCCATATAAAGATTTTACAAGATGCCTAGAGTTTGCCACAGACTAAAGCCATGGAGAGACACGTTCTTGAGTCTGTTGCTTTTGGTGGATCTCTAAAGAACATAGTCAGTTTTGGAGCCTAACAAACCCCTAGGGGGTAACTGAAGCTCAAAAAGATACAGTAACTCAGGCAACACCTTTTAAACCCCTTTTCTTTTCTCTTACATTTTAAATCCTGTACCCCTGTGCCTTTTTTTTTGCCACAGGAAGTTTCTAGCAGAGAGCACACAGGATTCTGTTTATAGGGGACTTGGGTGTGAATTATTACCTGTGAAGCTTGCAGTCAAGGTAGTGGGTTATAATACTAATTAAGGCAAATGTCACAGCAAGAGCATGCTGACGTTGTCAGAATTAATGGCCCAGAGCATTACTGCTTAGCACACCTTTTGAAGTTAATGGAATCGTATTAATTGGGATCTTGGAGGGGCTGAGGGACACAGAGTACATCACTCCTGAGCAGCATCTCTGTTATTACATTAGAGCTGGAGTAGCATCCAAATTCCTCCTGATTTTCAAGCCCCTTTTGCACAACCATTTCACAAGTGGGTGTCTCTGATAAGCACCAGGGGAAGGTTGTTTGGTTCTAGGGTAAGAGGTGGAAAAGTCAGTTCCTGCTGTGGTTGCAGAGAATCACTCTGACTCCAGAAACCAGTGCTGAGGACTGCCAAAATGCCTCTGGCACAATACTGAGGGGTCAAGGAAATGTGTTCAAAAATACTATGTACCCTTGTCCCTGAATCTGATCCTACAAATTCTTCTCCCCTCCAGAGTGCTTGTTCCAATGGGCACAACCCAGGGTAGTGGTGCAAGACACAATGTCAGAGCACTAACAAAAGTGTCTGTCAGCAATTCTGAGTTCTTTTGGATATTAGCCAGCTGTGGTAGCACTGGAACCAGCGCAAGGCGTGGTTAGACCTAATGCCAAAAAATTCTAGTTTTGAAATAGAAAACAGCACATCACGGAGGGCATTTGCTTTCTTTGGGAAAAAAAAAAAACAAAACAACCTGAAAAGCTTATAGAAAACCAAAGCTCGAAACTTTTAATACAGTGCTGTGAGCAGATGAGGGAAAAGAAAAAAAGCCCAAGTTTTCTACTGAGGATTTTGATTCTAAAGCAGAATGTTCTCATTTTCATCCAAGTTTTCCACATGGGGGAAATAATTTTTAAGTATCTCTCATGTAAAGTAATTAACCATAGATGAGAAATGGATGATTTCAGAAGAAAAGGAACACATGCTATCTTTAGATAATGGTATTAAATCCATTGTGCACTGGAATGGAAGTTTTTATTATACTCTAGATTTTCTGTGCCATTTTATCCTTCTTGAGTTTAGATTTTAAAGGAATTACTTAGCTATGATAAAACCTTTTTTTCAGTGTTAACAGGAGTACAGTTATTAATTGTCCTTTGCAATGTTACTGGTATGTAGGTTTGTGATTAGTATTGACTAAATTTGTAGGGTTTCACATTCTCTCCTGTGTTAGCATAGGGGAAACATTAATATTTGCTAGAAACAATGATGATTTGATGTCAGCTCAGTAACCCACTGCGTGGAAGTAGAAATAACAGCATGGTTGAGCCAGTGCTGCCCAGATGGGAAGATTCCTCTCAGCTCCAACCTCAGAGGCTTGACTGCAGTATCTATCCAGGTCTCATCCCATATGGTGCTGGTCAGCTGAGCAGAAGCTGTAATATATGAGCCCTAAATCTGTTGCAGGCTTCCTGCATGATGTTAGACACACCTCAGCCTCACTGCTGGGTCTGCTGTGCAGCCTGTAACTGGCTGCAAGGGAGGGCAGGGTTTTCCAGCAAAAGCCCTTCTGCTTAGGGCAGTTTCTCTCAGGGCTTGTTACCATGACCTGAGGCTGCAGAACTGCTTTGCTCCCAAGCAAGCGCAAAGCGCTCCTGGCTGTTTAAATCTGTCGCAGTTCTGTTTGAACTGAAAGATTCCTCTGTTCCTCAGAGGAGTGTGTTGTAAAACAGTGACATTTGTTAAATGGAGAACACGTAGGGCAAGGACTCCATCAGCTTCAGGAGACAGTGAGTAATGATCTCTTAATATCTCAGAGCTTTAAAGCTACTATAATATTCTTCAAAGTCAGGGTAGTGTGGTGGGGCCCTGCAGAGCTATCTTGTGTTCAGGAGCAGGTCACCACTGAGCACGCAGCCAGACACTGTTCTTCAGCATCATCTCTGCAGAGGGAAGCATTAGTTGCTGTGCAATGTGCATCCCAGCCCAGACAGATTTATGATTTACTTGCGAGCGTTCCTGTAGCACCCATCACTCAGCTGGTTACCTGTGCCTGCCAGACACTGCTTTGCACTTGGGGTGGTGTCTGCTCTGCCCTCTTCCCAACACAAATCAATGTGCTAAGCCTCAGTGCATTTGGGAATGAGGTAAAAGTTGCACAGTTGTCACCACAAAAGGAGGAATGCAGGGGAAGGTCATGTCTGTGATTGAATAGGAACCTGTGGTATAGCTGGATGTGGGTCTTGCTGTTTTGGATCCCTCAGACTTGGGATACCAGTGATCTCTATGTGGTACCATGGCTTTTTGTTACCCCTTGGGCAAGATCCTGGCTCTGCAGAGTTCAGAAGAAAAGACAGGGCAGTAACTCCATTCAGGGTGTTTCTTCCCCTCTTGTGTCCATGTCTTGAGCTGTCCTGGGCACATGCAGAATTTGCAAAGGCTTCCTTACAGCCACCATGACTTCTACTGCCATGCACAGCACAAGACTGAGCTGATCCTCATCTGTCACATGAAGATGTACATTTATGCTATTTGAAACTTGGCCAAATAACAAGCAAGTGGTAATGAACTGTGTGTTTTTGGCTTCAGAGTCTCTGGGACAGAGGGATGGAAGCAGAGAGATGATTTATATCCTCAAGTCTGTTATTTACAAGCAGTCATGCTCCTCGTCTTTCTGTAGACAAATGGAAGGAGTTGTAAATTTGCCATATACAGTCCCTTGAGCTAATGCTTATGGGAAATATAATTTAAAATATTCACTTGTCCTGGAGAACTGAGCCTGAACCACACTGCCATGGAGATAGGTATAAGACCCAGGAATAGGTGGATGCACTTCCATAGCATCCTCAGTATAAAGAATTTGCTATCCATATAGACACAACAGAAGAAGCAGGAGGGAAATAAGGTCTCCTGAGTTACAATTCACCTTATTAATCAGTGCAATAGATGACTAGTTAAGGATTAATTAAGGGCTAGCTGTGGGTCAGGAGAAGTGAAGCAGCTACCAAATAGGCATGACAGCCTTGGGCATTCATTCCCAAACAGATCACATAAACCTGAAAGTGTATCCCCTACTTTTAGTGAGCATGGGACTACTCACATTTTAGAATTCATCTGAAAAACAGTTATGCCTTGTTTCTAAGGAAAAATATCTTGTGTGTATGTCTGTGGGAATATAAGCATTACATGAGATAAATATAAAGTGTGTGTGTCAGGATCAGGCCTTAGAATTTTTGCACTTCTTCCTTTCTGGACACTTTTATGAGGACAGTGTTGTTCTGTAGAACTCACCCTATGCAGAAGCATTTGTTAGAGCAGGGGTGGTGAGTTTTGTTTGCAAATAGTCTGGTGTTTTAATATCATCACTCCCCCATGCCTGTGCTTACCACCCACATCAGGAGTTTAAGGAAGAGGTGAAATATAGCTATTTTGTGCACTTTGTAAATCTTGCAAATCTTCTTTCCATCTGAAAGGGGGATTTTTGAGGGCTAATGTTAAAGTCAATAGATCCAATTAAATGGAATAGATTCCCTTTTAATTCTAGTAATTGTACTGGCTTGACTGGAGTTGTTACTGATTTATAAGGAATTACCATTTGTGCCATGGACTTCTTCAGTGAAGGACAAACCAAGCCTCTGTAATACTTTATGTCTCAGTTTCCCCTCTTCCACCTTCATAGTCTTGTTCCTTGGTGTGAGTGGAACGAACCAAGTGCAGTGAATGCCCTGTGCCTGCTCTGGCTCGTGGGCAGAGCTAATGACAGGTTCCCAGAGTCCCAGCTAAAGGCTATGGCAAAAGCCTTCTGGCTGTCCTGCTTAAGGCTTCCACTCATATCTGAAGCACATCATTTTTTCATACTTGAATATTATAATGAATGGGGATAAGACTTTGCCTGTTTGTCTGGGACTACATCAAAGTAATGTTACAAGCAGATTGCCAAATTCCTTTGTGCTCTGAATCTGCCATTCTTCTGGTGTGTACATGGAGCAGCCATGCCTTGGAGCTCTGCAAGGTATGATGAAATGGGGCTTCACAGGGTAGCTGCAGCAAACTCATGGTCCTGGGCATGTCATGGTTCTGCTTGCCTGCTGGTTCCTCTGGTCCTGCGTGGGTATCTCAGTACTGTGCTAATACACTGTGCTCCTTTGCTAGCACTGTTAGCTTCCATAGATCTGATGCTCTCTGGCTGTTATCTCCATTTCCCACACAGCTGTTAAGTGCATTTTCTCTTTTAACTGGGTGTTTCATGTATCTGGCAATGGTGACTGCCCTGTATTTTCCAGCACCACTTTTGTGGCTATCTGCACTTATTTCTCTCCCTCCCAGATATATTGTTTCTGTCATGGCATTGGGTCCTCCCTCACTGCAAAGAGGCAGAAAGAAAAAAAATCACTTCATAAATTCTCCCATTTCATCACCTGCTGACTCCAGTTCACCTCTAACATTTTTACTGGAGTAATTGTCTTGTTTACTCTCTGTCTGGTACAGGCTTGTCCACAGTGCATTATACTTCCTGGGAACCTCTGTGTAAGTCTGGTACTCAATATCTCTTTCTGGTTCCTTAATAATCCTCCTAACTCACTTTGCCTTGTTTTTATAGGCCTTCTAGTCCTCTTGCAGGTAGTTCATATCTTTAATACAATTCTCTTTTATTGCTTCTACTCCTTTTCACCTTCTGGCCTAAAAACATTGCCCTCTAATGCCTCGGGTTTTGCTCCTAGTCTAGACTCCTGTAATTAGCACTGAGCTCACAAAAGGTAAAATAGTAATTTTAGAGAGCTGCCCATGAACCTGTGCATGTGAGAGACCATCCAGGAGCACAGCTTGGGTTTCTCTGCCCCCCAAACTCTCTGCCCTCCAAAATGTCTGCCCTGGGTGCTCCAAAGGCCATGCTATTCCTTGCCTTTTCTGTGGTCTATTGTTTTTTCAAGTAGTAACTTTGACTCTTACTAGACCTGTTTGGCATTTACCACAGTGGAGCTTGGCCTGCAGGTGTCTCCTGCTTGCAGATAAGAAAGATGCTTCTCTGCTAGTACTAGGAGGGCTGTTATCTCTCATTTTTCAGCTGATATCTGCAGAAAGTCCAGTGCCGGGTCAGTGGATGCAGAGGGGTGGATTTGACTGGGTGCTCTAAGGCATGTGGAAATTAACACTGGTCTCTCTACGTGGACCCTTTTCAAAACTTAGGTGTCTAAGTTAGGAAAAATCTAAGGGTATTCCAGTGTTGTACTAAAGCTGGGAAGATCTCAGGAAATTCACGACTGATGGAAATGGATGCTGGGGTGTTCTGTAGATCAGGCTCTCTCGAAGCAAACATGAATCGGCGCATTAGTTTGTTCTGCTTCATGGGTCCCTTTTATATTTGATGTCATTGATTGTGTGTGCAGTTCTTCAGATGGACTTGGGACTGCTAACAGAAAGGGAGCATCTCTACAGGCAATATGTTAACAATGTGAAAATAAAAATCCTTTCTCCTTCACATTGCCAAGATAAAATTAAGAGCTCTCCATGTCCCTGACCTGTCACCCAAATTCCCATCTTGCTTTTTTGTCTGTGGCAGTAACAATAAGTGACCCAGCAGGATGACGGCCCTTCCCATTGACGGAAGGGCCTGATAGGTGAAATTCTGTGAGGTTATTCAGAGAAGCAAAGATCCTGAGGAACAATTATATCTTTTCCTTAATGGCAAAAAATATGTCAATATGACTTCATCTTCCTGCTGTGCAAAAGCTACAGATGTGTTTTTAAGGCCCTACAGGAGTTGGCATCTGCATAGCATGCCCTGTGCATTGTATTGCTCTGCTTTGGTGCTGCAACTTTGAAAAACAAAAGCTTGCATTAATGTGAGGGAGACCACAACCAAATAATACATAAGGACAACGCAGTGAGGCTGTATGATTCTGGCATAACAACAAAAGGCAGTGAGGGCCTTAGAGAGGAGAATGGTTCTTTTGTTTTCAGAACCAAAGTATGCCATGGAAACCTGTTTGTGTTTTTCCCTGGGTACCATTACAAAAATTAATAGATAAAGGTGTGAACACAGTGTGTCAAATGAAGTATTAGAGACACTGTTTCATAAGAAGTTACAAGCAAAATTAATTTCAGTTGTCTGGAAAGTAAATGATACCCCAAGGCTACAGGGACACATTTTGGTTGGTTAGAATATGAAATGCATGCTCCTGTCTCAGAGAGGAGGTATGTGTCTGATTTTCTATTATTGTTTATTAATGTTTATGTTTTCTTTGTCTTGCTGGAAGAGACAAAAACAGAAATGAGGAGCGTTCTGATTAGTTCCCCCTGCATGTACTTCATGCATGCAGAACTTGGACTGCAGCCTTCTGAATCTTTGGGGGCAGAGGTCCTTTCCTCTCCCTGCAAGTCATCTAATGACAGGCTGAGAAGACTTCACCTCTTCCCAAGGAAAGGGTTGAAGATGAGCAGGTAAATTGCCTACCAGAAGAGCTGGTCTCCCTCCAATGATAGGAAGAACTTTCTCAGTGAGAGTGGGTCTCATTGGGTTAGACTACAGGTGTCACTTTTGTTTAGCTACAGGTATATGAGGGATGTCCCACACCTATGATCATACTTCCAGAGATACATAGTGGGAGTTACCTGACTGCCTCTATGCTTAAAGACTCTGGGAATTCTTTTATTATGTAGAACACAAGGGAGTACTGAAGGGAAAAAAGTACTTTCCAGTTTGAGCAGTTGAGGAATTAAATAAGATAAAACCCCATAATTCTGTTTTCCTTGTTAGCTTCCATCTTTTGATATTAAGCATATTCTGACATCAGTCAAGAGAACAACTGGCTGTGGAGTTAAAGCTGCACTATGCCTTGGAGCAGGGCACACCATAATTTCTGTGCTGTCTTTGTTTTGAGGATTCATAGGAATCTTGGACCTGAGGTTCAGTCTGGGAGTTAAAGCAAGACAGGCATCACAAGGAGATGATCCTTTTGAAAAGATTATTTTTTTTTCATTCTCATTTTCAAAATAATCCATATTGTCTTCCATTCCCAATTCCTCATCAGTTTCAGGACATTTAATTAAAAGGTCATATCCATCTATGCCTGGTGCCATAGATAGCTTCTTCCTCCACTTTAAAGAGAAGCTAAATTTCCCTAGTGAGGATAAATGGGGAAAGTATTAGGCCAAAGCGGGTAGATACAGTTTCTGTGGAACATGTGGAGAAGGAAAGCATTTGTAGAAGTCACATCTCCTGACAAGACTGCTCAGGCAAGACATTAGTCACAGGCTGGGAGTCAAACAGCTTCCTGAGTAACACCAGGAAACAGCAGTTTTCATCAAATGACGCATCACAATATGATCGTTTGGGGCAAATTGCTTGATGCATATGCATTTCAGCTTAACTCCCTGTGAAATAAGGACAACACAGTGTTCACTCATCCCAAAAAGTAAATTCGTGGGGAAGGTAATAAGTTTGCCAGATATTCATGTCATGGAGTGATTCATCGGAGTGTGCTTGCACTGAAGCTTTTGCACTGCTGCTTGATCTTGACAAACATATCATTTCATAAGGAGATACCTGGAAGCATCTACTTAATCATCCTGGATGAGAGAGGTTTTGCCATGTCCTGAGTGGGAGGTTACATCCTGTTCATGAGGAGTTCTCCTACCCTCTGATACATGACAATGAAATTTCTGTACTCGAGCACTCCAAATACCAGATGCATGTTTTTGATGTGTGCCTTGTGCCCATACATGGGGAAAACTAAAGAGGCTCCATTAACCCCTTAAACAGAAGGTTATTAAAATGTGAAGTCCACAGCTAAAGCTGTAAAGCCAGTTTCATAACTCATGTAGTAATGTTCCCTCTATTTAATAAAGCTATTTGTTGATCTGCAGCAACAAATTGTACTTTTTGAGCATTTAAGTAGTACTTCCACTTGGCTTCCAGTTTATGAGGCAGTTTAGTATTTCCCTGGGCTCACTAGTGCTGACTCTACACAACTTCTGGTGTTGGGCATTTAGTCAGCATAGAAGCTTGTACAAAGTTATTGCTATTTTGTGCACAATATGGGAACATTTCCTTTAAGCTATCTCCCCTTTGCCCAGCTACCTCTAATCCATTGGAGCATACCCAATTCTAGCAAATAAATCTAAAAGGAATGGATTAATCCAAGTGAGTTACATAGGGAGCCAACATCAAGAAGGCCTGGCCCAAAGAGGACATGGTGTTAGATTTCTAAAGCTGGCCTGACAGGTTCACCATCTCTTCAAAGGCACCAAAGGACCTTGCCTGGATAATGGGAAAAATTCAAACAGAGGAATCAGGTGCCTTTAAGAAAACTGTTTCAGAAGTATCCATTGAACAAGAACTGGTGGTGTTTTTGTTTAGCCCTAAATTATTTGAAGATGATTTTATATGATCCTAAAACTGTTTTGGTTTTCTTTTTAGGTCAGCTCATGTACTGGGAGATACTGCTCCATGTACAAACCTCTCATCTGTGGTCTTAGACCATGGCAACCAGCATGGTCACAGCTGGGGTCCTCTATGGACAGCAGAAGTTCCTTGACCCCATCCACTTGCCATCACGGCTATTAAAAATCTGCCAGCACACTGTAGCTGATTCCATGAGACAAAAATACCCTTCTTATAATAGTCCTTTTCCCAAATGGATCCTTCTTCAGCTAAAAGCCCACTCTAGCCTGCATTATTTCAGCATATTTCAGAACATTTTTCCTGGGATATTTCTGAGCATTTTTGAGGCATTTCCTTTAGGTGGCAGCAGGAGTACAAGAATATTCAGCCTTCATGGTCCCCTGCTCCACTGCGATGGCACAGCTTTGTGCTGAAGAATGTAAACCCAGTTTAACCACTCTTTCATAGCCTAACACACATGAAAGTTTATTTGCATTATTAGAGCAACTTGCTGATGGGCTGAAATCATGAGTCAAGACCCTGTCACATGTCTGGGCAGTCCTTTGGGTCTCTGCATGTAACTGCTATGACAGTCTGGACACTTAACAATAATGGAAATTATGCAGGCACTACTTAGGGGATCTATCTGGATTTGGTATTGCCTACACATAACATTGTGATGAAGTGTGAAAGGCAAGGAGATGAGGAGGAGAAGGCTCAAGATTGTGTCGCATGTTCACCTGTTCTAGGAGTTGAGGCAAAACTGACAATATGCTAAACACAGTTACAGTAGCTGCTAAACTGCAGAATTCCCAGTTTCTGGGATAGTCCTACTTTTTGGTTATCTGCTGGTAGGCCAAAAGATGTTTCTCTATACTGTCCCTCATTTTCAGACTCCCTTCCTGTTTGCCTTGAAAGGAAATTCCCAGCTGTTGTGTCCATCACATTTCCTGGTAAATGCTTTAAAGTTTGTGGTCTGCTTGTGAGACAAGGGAATCTGCAACATCATTTTCCTTTGAACGCCAGTATGCTATGGGGTCTCTTGTGATGAGGAACTGTCAACTGTGCTATTCAGGCATTTCCATCCAGCTGAAAATGAGCAGTAACTCTCAGCACTGAGGGGGTCCTGTCTCATGGCACTGACCTTGGGCTCATGGGAAGCGAGGCAGAGGCTGAGCTTTGGCTGTTCTCTCCCACACCTGAAGTGACTGTGGGATCTAGCTGGAGATCCATGGCTGGGGACCTCAGGGAATTGCTTGTATGCTTCTGTGTAAGAGCCTGCTCTGGTTCAGACCCTTGTACCTTCTGCACTTTTTAGCCTCAGACCTCATTTCTCAGTGCTGCTCCAGAGGAGAAATGATGTTTCTCCTGTGTGTTGGTTCTCTGCCTTCTCATGAGGGCCTTGAAGTGGCCTCACCTTTTTGAGGAACAAGCAGATACACCTATTGCAGTGACTTGTGAAATCTGTTGGTACTGTTCCCAGTATCCTGATGTTCTCTGTCACGCTCAAACCTCCTTCCATTCATCTGTCAATGAACAACTGCTGTTGCCTCACACCCTCCTGGAGCCAGGCCATTTATCCAGCTTTTATAGAGAGTAAATAATATGCTCAGTTATATGTCTGGAAATAGTGTTCTGTACAAATTCCTGGGGCAATCAATATACAGAGTCATTTTATGTTAGAAATAGCTTGTTCCAAATGGCCATATATGTCTTTATTATACTGTAAATTCTCACACTGTCACTGGAAGCCACATATGCCTTAGTGCAGAGCTTTGGTTGCAGAGTAAGTTCCTTCCCTCCTTCATTTCCAGGCTTCTCTCCGTTTCCTCCCATCCACCTGGATCAAGGCTTGGGAATTGACTGAACTCTCCAACGCACCTGAAAATCTCCTTCTCTTTCTAATGCAAATGTGCTGTTAGGATATTTTTCTCACCTTGAAGGCCCACTGAAATTCTCTTCCAAAAAAACCAAATCAATCTATGAATGTCCATGCCCTCCCTATAGCCTTACTATTTTGGTCATGTTTCTTCTGTCAAAATAATTTCTACGGCAAAAGCCTTGAGAGCTCCAAGCCAGCACTGAGCCCTGCTCTCCCAGGTGCACGATATGGCTTTAGTCATCTTGAACCAACAAATCTATCAGAGAGAATCTGCATCCTCTGGTTATGGTCTCTCCATGTCTGGGGACTAGTCTGAAAGGCTTGTGAAATATAAAAGCGTGGGACCTGAGCAGTCGATATGTTGAGGACAGTTCCAGCCACATCATGGAATGTAAAATGCATTCGCACTGTGGGCAGGGATGAGGAGATTGGTGGTTACTGCCCCTCAGCAGCTGGGGGGCTGCTTCACAAACATGTCCATTGGCTACAAAATATCTGGCAGTGGCAGAAGAGGGGATTTTGGTAACTGTGAGTCTTCTCTGTAGGGAAAATAAAAAAAAAAGTCATGTGAGAGGCAGAGTGTGGTGATACAGATAGAGAATGAGTCTTCACACACAGACACATGCTGTTCCCCTAGAAGCACTCTCATCTCCTTCCTGTGATGGGGAAATGAAAGTTATTTGTGGGGTTAAAGTTATGGGCATTGGAGACAGCAAAATAAACAATAATGGCTTGGAGAGAAGACAGTAAGATGAAGCATGGCTGTGCCTTGGGGACAGTCACTGCTTGCACAGCATGTCTTGCTGCTGTACACCATCTCCCACCTTCAGAATTTGAATTACTTTAGGGAAGATATTTCTTTTTTACTGTTTTTAGCCCTGTTGTGCCCAGAGAAAGTGAGCAGGGCTTGTTCTGCTCTGGCACAACTGGAACAAAGCTCTGGCTAAGTGAGGGCCAGAAACTGCCATAAATGAGAGGGATGATTCTCATGGGGCTGAGAAACATGGGTTGTAGTTTACTGTGGGTCTCAGCTAAGCTCAGAAGAAAGAAGTTTCTTTGCAAGTCCAGCAAATTTGATCAAGTTCTGAGGAGGCACTAAAATGTCTTGCTGGGAAACAGGTTTTGTTTTTCAGAGTGAGTGTGGCTATCAGGTGCATCCACTTTGCTGGGCTGGGCCTGGGTGGAGGGGCTGAAACATGGCCCACAGGTCTGGGGCTGAGAAGTTTCTTCCCACCCAAATAAAAGTCCCCTTGGAATAAAGGTTTTTCTGTGTGCCAGGAGCTGATGCTCTGCTTAGCACAGAGGCACCACATCTTCAGTTGTGACTGAGTCATGACCTTGGACGGCTGCTCTCAGGGAAGATGTGCTGCCACCTCCATGGCCTGACAGAGAGGGGATTAGTGAAGCTGCTCAGTGTGGTTGTGTGACATGTTTGGGAAGGATGTTTGTAAAGTCCTGACCCCTGGGACAAGGTCCACATCTCTGTGAGCATCACCTCCCTAGCCTGGACAAAGTGTGAAACCCCACCACAGCTCCCTGAAGGCCCACACTGCTTGTGTGGGGAAGCAAAGCTCTGCTGGAAAAGCCAGTGTAATCCTGCACCATGAAGTCACAGCTGGATGCAACAGGCCAACAGGCACATCCTTTGCCAGTGTAAATTACTGTGACCTGATTGATTTTGGGGCCAGCCTTAGTATTGAAGATGTCGCAAAAAGTTCTTTCAAAGGAGCCTTTAGAGAAATGTCTCCCCCTTGGTCTTCTGTTAACTTGCCTGTAATAATACATCTGCAGT
Organism: Haemorhous mexicanus; assembly: GCF_027477595.1. Taxonomy (NCBI): domain Eukaryota; kingdom Metazoa; phylum Chordata; class Aves; order Passeriformes; family Fringillidae; genus Haemorhous; species Haemorhous mexicanus. The sequence continues at coordinate 11,254,425 of NC_082348.1, read as the reverse complement.
TGCTATCACTGTAGAGCTTGCTCAGAAGAAGAAGAAAGAAAAAGAAAAAAGAAGAGAGGCTGCTGTTCATCTTATTGACCGCTTATTCACTTCTTTAAAAGTAATTAGGAGTTTAATCAGAGTTTCTATGGATTTTTGGGGGAATCTGTAATTAAAATCTGCACAGTCAACTTGCATTATATACTTAACCCTCTTCCAGAGCTGCTCAAATATCTTTAATATTCTCACGTCCTCTAATGGAAACTGTCAAGTACCTCAACATAAAAATGAGCAGCAAATCCCCTGCAACAGGGTGCCAAACTGCAGCCCCCAACAGTTTTTTTGTTGTGAGGAAAGGTCTGCTCTGTGATAACAGCTCAGGCTGTAGGTTAACAGGCCTGATCGACTCCGAGCTGAATTTTCTCTAATGAATAGAGATGTTTCTTTTCATCAGCATAGAGTGCAGTGTATGGAGGGGGGGAAGGGAAGCAGAAGAAAAGAAGAAAAAAAAAGCTGTCTGACTGTGTAGGGATGGAGCCAGTCTCTTGATAAGCTTTCAATTAAGAGCAGATTAAAATTAGGTTTATCTTCTCCTGAAAATGGCAATGACGTTAATATAATAATACAATGTAATAACTTAATAACCCAGTTGGAAGTGACTCATCCTTATTGGAAAGATCACATTTTTGCTGCCTAGTTCTGGGAAGGTTAAGTGTGTCCGAGGGCATTCCTGCAGGTGTACAGGCACCCATGGGGAGAGGGAAAGCTGAACAGTAGTTCACAGCCTGGCTGCTTCTCCTCCTGGGAGGTTTGGTGTGACTGACAAGGGAGCTTTATGGTGCAGAAGCGTGTGATGGTTCCATTCGTAGAAACAAGTGTTGAGGCTCAGCAGAATCCTCCACTGGCTCATCCTCACTGCTTACTCAATCCCATTGTTCCACCAGGGACAGGACAGAGACCCAGAGCTTTGAGGTGTAGCAGCTGGTTTCTGGCCTTGCTAGGAAAAGATCCACAATCAAACAATCCCAGCTGACTGTTCCTTACTCAGTCCAGCCCATCCTCAGCCCTTACTCCTTCTCAGTCCAGCCCATCACATGTATGAAGGACTATGAAATCTGCTGGCCTTAGTAGGGTTTTTTCCCTTCTATTCAGGTAAAGGAAATACATTTCCTCTACCACAGGAGACTGTGTGTGTAAGCTACCTTGTGCAGTGTTTGCTGCCCCAATCTCAGGGGTTGACCCCTGAAGTTAACCCAGATTTTCACCTGAGAGGAGCCTGACTGAACTGGTATCATGGGAGAGTGCAGCCGCTCATTCTGCTCAGGCTGGATGATCTCAAATGTGCCATTTGGCTGCAGGGACAAAGCTGGTAAATCCTTTCCTGCAATCACGAGATCTGATTTGGCTGAGGATGATTTGCTCATCTCATTTCATGGGATGATCAACACTAGCCTCGAACTTGCATGTTGGATGAAGGACTTGTGTCTGTGCCCTGTGAGGTGTTTTATGGAGGACGGTATAAAACACTTCTGCTCTCTTGTCATGAAGGCTGTCATCGTCGTCGTCTTGGTTCAGAGCCTGAGCTTTACCCATGAGAAGTGATCTGATTAAATTAATTGTCTTATGAGAGCACCCAAGACCTCTAAATAATAAAGTGCAATGATATAGTTATTTTCAACTGAGAATGCTTAAACATTTGAATTAGTTATTGTGATTTTGTGTGCTGGCCACTGTTGTTATGTGCTGGAGATTTCCTATACTTAAACATGTCTGTTGAAGTGGTTTGCTTGTGTTCTTTAGTTTAGCTTATTTAGCTGAGAATAATGAATTAAAGCAGCTTCCCAGTAAGACAAACACCATACAAAACCCTTCAGGGCAGTATTTACTCATTCCTGACCTCTAATGTGGGTTTAACCATTTACCTTTTGAGTTGAGTGACTCACTGTGATTAACTGCAGGATGGGTCTGCTCAGTCCAGTCCAGGTGCAGGGCTGACAAGTTCAGTGGTAAAGAAAGTGAAAAACAACAAAAAGTAACTGAACTTACAAGGAAATGCCAGGAGAAAAAGGAAGTGCCTGGAGAAAGAACACCAGATTTCTTTCCCTTGGCATTATGGCCAAGGATTTTTTTCATCAAAGAAGTGGAATGTGTAGAAGTCTTTGGTGTTAAAACTCTAGCTTTAATTCAGAAAAGCCTCTAATTGCACTGAAAAGTCATCCCATAGAGAGTGACAGCCCAACAGTAACATGGCCATGACTAGCTCAGTTCCTTGTGATCTTCCCTTTCCCACTTCTGACCATGCAGCTGGGGATTTTAGAGTGGGAAAAGAAAACTTTGCAGCCTGTCCAGTACTGCTTGAATGTTCTTCTTCCTCAATTATTTGAGGATGATGAAGGTAGTGGTTTCTTCTTTGGATTTATGATGCTTTAGAACATTAAGCTGTGGGCTGCTTTTGGGTACTTCTGTGTCACATCAGCCATGTCCCGTGTCCAGTAGGACAACTGCATAAATTTTTTTACACTGTCAAGGGAAAATTAAAAACATGGAGTATTTTGCTACACAAGTCTAATTTTTGTTGTAGCAATGATATAGGCTATTTTCTTGGGCTTTGGCCTGTATTATTTTTGCCTGAATTTAAAGGAGTTATTTTTAATAGTTTTCCATTGACTGACACAGGAGGCTCCTTGTAAAATTATAACAGAGAAATTAAAATGTCACACTTTATAGAAAAATAAGACATTCATGCTGAATATCATATATAGGGAAATTTAGCCTTTGACAGCAAGAAGAAGTTCAGCTGATTGTGGATGTTTCTGAGGGTGCTTTTTAGCTTTCTACCCTTTCAACATCATAGTCAGGTCTGGACCTCCTGCTCGTGTCTGTGAAAGCTCCTTGTCTCTATTCCTGGGCAGCCAAGGCTAGCTAACTGATAACTCTATTCAGTACTCAATAAATGGTGTTTCTTGTTGTTGGAAAAAAGTAATTCCCCTTCTGGCAGTGAAGAAGGTGTGACTTGTAAATAGAGGTCTGGCAGCAGTGCTGTGCCTGCTGATACAGCAAGGGTTTGACATAAAGGCAGCAGAGCTGGATTAGGTACATGTTGGTCTGCAGAAGCAGAACAACCCTGTCAAAATGCAGATTCTGCTTGCTGGAGCCACCCCTAGATGAGACCTTGCAGTAAGGAGTTTCTGTGCAAAGTGGCCCAAGTGCCAGAGTTCCCAGCCATGCTTTCCAAGAGGGAATTCTCCAAATTATTTGGAACAGGAAAAGCATGTTGCCTAAAGCTTTGATATAATTTCAAATGTGAAATGTCTTTAAGAAAAATATTGTAAACTGGCCATGTTGTAGAGACTGAGATGCCCATTAAGGCTTGTCACACAGGTCACAGCTGTTTTCCTTTGAAAATTGCTTTTACACAGAGATCAGTGGTCTTCCCAAGCATCACCACTCACCTGGCACACTTTTGCAGGTTTTCAGCTCTCAGGAGAGTTTACTCTGCTCTGATCTCCCACCTGGGGTTCTTTTTGTCATTAATTTCCTCTGGAACAGAAGCACCTGAACTACAGATTCAGAGGGTGGAAGAGCTGGAGGTGCATTTGGGATTGTGGCTTTTGCCCTGTTGCTGCATTTTTCCCTGAGTATCTTTGGCTGCAATTGGAGGCAGGCTGCCGATCAAAGTGGGCACACACCTATCCTGGTAAATGCTGGAGATTTTTTTAGTTATTCTTGTTTTTATAACCCACCATTTTACTATGCTTTCTGTGCTGAGAAGTTGATTGAGGATGTACCTTGGTCTCTTCCCAAATTTGAGCCTGGCATAATCTACAGGTGGGATATGGAGAGGGCAGTGAGCATTTCAGGTACTGGTCCTTGGCTGCCAGTTTATGCAGCAACCCCACTGGAGAAGCCTCCTTTTCTTAAATATAGGATTCTCACAGTAACTGCAGATATTGTGGATTGTTCCTTGTAGCATTTATCTCCCTGATGTGTGCAGCCATCACATCCCTGCCTGGAGCCTGGCAGTCTCACTGCTTAGCTGGGATATAGATGTTTAGTCTGTTTTAATCTGATCCTCACAAATCAGGCCCAGAAGCCATTTCTGCTGCCTTCCTCCCAGTGTCATGCAGTTTGTCAATATCCAGCCTGCTGCCGGGGATTTAAAATATATATGTGTATTTTTAACCAAGCAGTTCTGCACTGAGCTCTTGGAGAGCAGATACTGAAGGCTGTGTACAGGGAGGTGGAGCTGGAAAAGGGAGGAAGATCAACCAGGATGATTGCTGTCTCTGAGTGACCCCATTGAGGACCTGCTCAGAGCCCATGCTTTGTTTGGAGCTTGTCACCTCAGTCATTGGGGAGCTGCTGGAACAGGCTGGGAACAGGCTGTGCTAGTGCCAATGGCACTACACAAAAAGGCATTCACAAATAACGAAGCTCTGAAACACCCTGAAAATAAGTGTCAGCAGCTTGAATTGGGGTCAGTTGTGTTGTGGTGAGAAGCAGGCCAGGCTGGGGAGCAGGGAAGAGATCTCCCCTTCTTCTGCCTGCCTGGGAGAAGGGGCTTCTGAGGCAATGGGGAACATACCTGTTCCTGCTGACTGCCTGTGGGAAAGGCTGGCACTGCCAGGGTCCTTAACCCTGCTGCAGATCAGGGTTTGGTCATCCTGATATTCTTCAGACCTCATGTAGATATCCGAAAGAAGCAGAGCTTGGTTTCCTGAGGCTGTGGCAGGCAAATGGGTGCTGCCCACAGACCAGCAGTTCATGTAGCCTCCTGACTGTCTGCAATTCCCTGAGCAGCCATGGACAAGTTGCCACCTTGCTTTCTGCCTCAATTTCCCGTTTTCATATCAGGATGACACCATGGGGAAAGAGGAGGTGATAAGGGTTTTTGTGTCATTATGGCTGTCACTGCTGAGGGGCTGCTGCTGCTGCCAGAGTGAGAAAGGGGGTTGGTTTTGAGACTAAGGCAGAAGGATATTTGCCTTTGCCATTAAACTAGTGGCTGTCTCTGGCCGTGTGATGACACCTCTTAATGCTGTTCCCTTAAAACAAGAAGGAGGATCCCCACGAGGTTCAAACTGCACCAGGGCTATTTAAGCTTAGCTCTGTACCAGCCAGTCTGTGGTTCCCCCTTTGAAGATGTCATGTCTCTGACTAAAGAGTCCTTATGACTCTTCGAGTCCTAAGGACCTACCACAGCAGGCCATGTAAAACACTGGCTTTCCACAGGCTATACTTGCTTTGAGGAAAGAAGATTTTTAATGCTGAACTGAGTGGTAGCAAAGCTGCTCCTCTCTCCCAGGTATTGAATAGCATCTCAGCTGCTAAAGGACTTTGCTAGCAAAATTGCTCTGAAGTGCTGTTTGTAGGCTTGAGCCACCAGTGCTATCTGCTCTAAGACATGAGGTGCAGACCTGAGAACATACGGGATGCAGTGTTGCTGTTCCCCACACTGGAGTGGTTAGTAAGTGTGCAGATACCAGCTGGACAAGTGTTCAGCAGTCTTACAAGTGCCATCACCAAATGCTGTCTCCTGAAACCCTGGGGCTGCTTGGCAGCAAATGAAAGAGAGCAGATGCCTGTGTTATTTCTCTGGTCAAAGTGGGGAGAACAAATTAAAGTGCCTATTTTAGCACACTGAGACAGCTGTGCTCTTCTCAAGCCGGTTCCTGAGGAGTCACCTATCCATGCTTGATGGAAGGGAAAGCATCTGGTGCAGCAACAGCCAGTTAGCCAGAAGTGGAGGAGCTGGCAAAGGCTTCCTGCTGTGGAAATCTTTGGATGACACCTTGGCAAAGACCAAGGGACAGATGGGAACCCCGAACACTTCCCCCTAAGCAGTGTCAGGTGCCTTTCATGGGACTGTCAAGTGCCAGGTGAGAGGGGGCTGTGATCTACACAATGGGGCATTTCAGGGCTCAGCTGTAGTGGGTGTCAGGTGCTGAGTAGGATTTGTTCACTGTTGGTTATGACTATGAGTTACCATCAGTAGAGTGAACTTGGCTGCAGGAACAATCTTCAGCTGCTTCCCCACAAAGGCAGTCAGTTACTTAAAGAGCCTGTAGTGGTTTTTAAACAGTACAGATGTATTAAGTATATCATGTTTCTTTTAAGCCTTGGTGTGCTCTGGAAATGTCTGGCATTGTTATTCTTCTGTTAGCAAAATGAGGCTTAGGAAGTTTAAGTGACCAGAATCACAATAGATTCTGGGAATAAGGAGAAAGTGGAAAGGTAAAGGTGTTGTCATGCCATTCCAAAGGCATCAGAAATGATGGGTGGATGTTCTTAACTGTGCTTCTTTATTTCTGACATAGCTCTTGTAACAGAAAGGAATTTGGAAATTGGAGAAAATGACACTTCAATGTTAATAGATCCCAAAACCAAACTGATCAGAGGATGCAAATCCCTCCCCATATATCTACAGAGATGCTGAGTATATTTCCTTGTTTCAGCATGCAAAATACTGTATAATGATCCTCAGCATTTTCTTTTACCCCTTGCTTAGAGTGGTTTATATTTCACATGATATGACTTAATTAAATTAAACCGCACCAAGTCCAAGCTGACAGTTCTCTTATTTGATGATTAGGAGCTTACACTTTGGAACAAGTTCAGCCTGTGATATGCATGTTTGGGTGCTCCTGGGCTATTCCTCAGTGGTCCAGAGCTGGGAAACAGCACTCTATTAACAGATTTTAGTTTCCCAAGCAGTGTGTACCTGTCCCCTGAAAAAGTTTTTATGGATCCACAGTCAATAAAAGGTTGCATGTGATTGTTACAAAGTGTTGACTGCTTTAGGACAAAAGAATAATTTCTTTTCCAGGTGAAAGCAGATCCCACAGATGAAGTGCCTTGCCAAAATCCCTCAGAAAAGCAGACTCAGGACATGAACCCAAGTCACTTGACATCCCACCTTAGCCAAACTGCCTATGGGATTATGGGAAGCTTGGCAAGAAATAAGGGTGATGAAGCTGCCCAGCTGCCTGGAAGAATGTCTCTGCTGCTATACAGCAGGTAATCCTTTAGATTTAAGAAATGGCATAACTTTTAGGGAGGAAATTTACAAAATATGTCATCTGAAGACATTGTCATGTTTAATGCATTTGCTGCCAGTGATTTTCTTTCCCTTGCTATACTGTTTACAGAGCAGCTGGTACAGAGCTGTTGAGCTTGCTATTGAAGATGAAAGACTGGTTGTTTTTCAAAGTCTTTTGTGCCTGTTTGCTCCTAACTGGAGCTGTCAGTGTAGATGTTTTTTATTTCCTTTATCACTATAGGTCTGAAGTCCCTTCTTTAAAGATTTCCTCAATTCAAAGAAAGATTTCTTTTGCTCTAAGTCCCAAAAGACCTGGAGGGTCTTTGCTCTTTTGTTTGGGCTGAAGACTCCACAGGCAATGCCAGTGCTTTCGAAGGGTTGCTGAAAACCTTTAACCCACAGACAGCCAATGTCCCAGCTAAAGTCCTTTGAAGAAGGCATGAGCAATTCAGTCTGTTCTACTCGTTTCTGTGGCCTGGGAATGAGAACAGCCCTCTTGAACTATATAGATGTAATGGAAAACTTCCAGTGATTATTAATTAGTGGTGTTTTCAATAGTTCATAAAGGATGGAGCTTTTCCTCTCAAAACAACCAGAAAGAGCATGTGTTAGGTACTGTATAAACCCCCACAGAGATGCTCACTCAAGCTGTTTAGAAGCCAAATAGTCAAGGCTGCAGAATCTTCCCCATTCCAAAACTGAGGCACTAAAGTTATGGGAGGTCAAGTCATTTGCCCAAGATCATGAGAGGAAGATGAGACAAAGCTGAGGACTGAAACCAAGGTACCTTAACAATTTGATTTTCTGTTTGTGTGCCACCTCTCATGAACTGAAATAGGCTGAATTACAGGATTTTCTCTCTCTCATATAGTCTGTCTGCTGGTAGTTCTGCTACTTTGGTGAGGAAGTTATCTTAAAAATCTCTCTGATCAGTCATGGTTTCACTTTTTGGAAATGTTTTAGCCAATGAGTTTCTCTCAGAGAAGATCTGATCTACAATGGCAGTCTGAAAGTCTGTCCCTGTGATGCTCATTTCAAGCATGGAGCCTTCCCACCCAGCCTGCCCCACCAGAGTTATCAGTCACTCTCAAACCCATGCTCCTACCCAGCAACATCACCCAACTGGAAAGCAAGTCTACACAAATCTCAAAATGAAGCTGTACTGAAAAGAACTGGATCCTGAGTGCTCTCCAAAGTGTTCCTTGTCAGTGCATTCAAGTGACTTTGTGACTGATGAAATGTTCTTCAGCTAAATGTGCTTTTCATTTTTAAATGTGTTTTCTGTAAATGATCCACAAAAGTGACTCCAACTGGTATTTTTCATGTTGCCCTCTAGTCCTGCTGCCAACTCCCTGTCCTTGCTGACCAGAGTATAGCCCTGAAGAGGAGCTGCAGCTGAGCTGATTGCGAGCTGTGTAGGGCTGAAAAAGCCCATAGTCCAGCCACTCTGATTTTAGCTGAAGGAGAAACAGTCACAGAGGCACAGTGTTCACAATGGCCAGAACAGATCTTGCTGTTCTTGTTGAGCAGTTGCCACATTGAGCAAGGACTGAATCGATACCGAGTGTGCTGAAACCAAAAGAATACCTCTAGATACATTTTCAGTTTTAATGATCTCCACTTAGCAGAAATTGATGGGATCTGGATACTGGAAGATCCAAGCAACTCTCTGCTTGCTCATATGAAATGTTTTCTTGCTGGTTTATTTGTTATTGTAGTGTACACAGCAAAGCCCATGTAGAATGCACACAAACTTCTTCCTTCTTTGCTGTTTTTGATTCATTAGAGAATTGAGATTAGGCATGCATGAATGTGAGGAGGGTGACACTGCTGCCAAAGAAAACTTGTGTTCTACATCTTGAGTTTCAGGTTACCAGAGAACTGTGTAAAGAGTAACCAAAATGCATATAGTCATCACTGAAGGTGACTGACCCTTGCCAGGGTATGTAGTTCATACTCTCACTGTTATATTTAGAAAAATTGCACAATATCAGTGCAAAAAACATTCACCAAACCCAAAATATAGCTGCAGTCACATGATAAGTCTGCTCAGAACTGGAAAGTTAATGTGAATCTTATGTTCTAGAGCACTGCCCTCACTTGGCTTTGTCAAACAGCCTGATCTAATAATGGCATGTATTCTTAACCTGATTCTGTTACCAATTTTGCTGATTTCTATTCTTAAAAAAAGGTTGTTGATTTTTTTATTGTTTAGATGTGAACCTCTTCAAAAAATATCCCAGGTGCACTAAATAGATAATTTTTTGCCATAGAACCCTTTTTGGCTTGATAATTAAGAGATTGATCACCCCCAGCAATAGACATAAAGGTTTAAACAGTACATAACTGTTCTCTGTACTTATGCAATAAAAGCAGGTTTACTGTTACAGTGGTAATTTCAGCAGCAGTCTAAATCAAAACCCTGTTGATAATCAGACAAATCTTGCTTTAAAGAGAACTGCAGTGCAAGTGAGCTTGTTAGTATTATGGGCACATTATTGTCTCCACTTTCCTCAATCAGCTTTTATTCATGCTTTTACAATAGGTGTAAATTTTTATATTTCCTTAGGCAAGCAGAAGAATGAACTGAACATCTAAAAGATTACTTAAAATAGGTTATGGTGATAAGAAATAGACAATTCTGTACAATGTTGAAAAGGTCAGTGGATTAGAGTGCTGATTTCTGCAAATGGGCAGCCCTGCTCTGCTGGGGCTGGCAGGCAGCTGAAAGAGAAAAAAAATGATGGGGAGGATGTTCAAAATCCAGTGGGGTGTTTTCTGTATGGATGTGTCAGGGAATTTGGAAGGGAGAATGATGGGGAAACATTTCTGCAGTATGAGACACAAGCAGTGGATAAATAGTGTCTGAAAGAGGAATCCTATTGTGTGAGGTTGAGGACTTGCTCCTGTGTCAGAGCCAGGCTCCCTCAGAGCCTGTGCCTTGTCTTTATCCCTGAGCCCTGGTCTGCCTTGTATGTATAGGAGAAGTGAGGAAGGCCAGGGAAGTGGCTTTGTGTGTGATACAGTGACAAATGCTGCTCTGGGTTGGATGCTCTCAAGCAGTACTAAAAATGTAGGGCAGTCAGTTTTATTTTTCCATTCTCCTGACAGTGTTGCTTAAAAAAGTTGAAATAAATCAATGAGATATTTCTGGGCTAAAATTTCATGAGTGCTCCTGTCAAGGACATGCTTGTTGCTCCACATGACTATTTCCAAGCTGCACTGGCTCTCTGGCTCTGACAAGTAACATGGTGATTGCTCTCACTTGCATTGCTTCCAAGGTGGAGCTTTTGTTTTTGCTGTTTTCTAAGTCCAGTCAAAGGAGTCTGGGTCGGCCACAGGAGGCCCATCAACCCTCTCTGTATAAACTCTAGATGGATTTATGTTTGTGGTTGATCTGAGAATCACCCCTTTCCTTACATCTGGACTGTAATTCCTGTTGACTCCAAGGAGAATCTGTTCACTTGAATATCTAGAAAGACACGTTAATTATGATCCTTTCTGCTGCTTTAATATCTGGATAGTACCTTGCTGTCCTCTCCTGAACCAAGACCACTCCTAACTCAGTTTGGATGCTTCATGTGATGTGTTGCTCATGCCTGACTAGGGACAGCTGTTCTGTGTGAATGGCTGCACAGCAGAAAATGTTGTGGTCCTGAGGATGCCCCATCTCAGACACGAGTCACTGCCCTGTGTTTGACTCCCATCTGAGTGCTGTTCTGTAAACTCATGAATTTTGGTTGCAAAGTGCTATCATTCCAGTTTTTGAGCAAAAGGAGAGAAATGGTGGTGCCAGATTCAGTGCAGCATTAACTGAAGGTGGTGACATGCATTACTTTATTGTTGGCCTTTTAATCTCTGGTCCTTTCTTTTTTTATAACTAGCAAGATGACAATAAGTCAGCTCAGGCTGACTGCTCCTTGCCTGAAGGGCCATGAGAGTATTTCAAGAGATGGCTTTGTGATGGCTTCTCAGACATTTTAAATGTTAAGCCTTTTATGTTTGCCAGAATGCAAGATTCCTCATAAATTAGTTCTTAACAGAGCATGTTCTGATCCTGTGATAGAAACAGCCTCCTTTTCAACCAATAGGGATGCATTCAGCAATAATCTGTCTTCTCAGGCCTGATAAAACTTGCTGAGCAAATTCCTTGAGCAGAGCCTGCACCTTCTTTAGTTGCTTAGTCAAATGGTTCTCCCAGAAATGATAAGATGGGTGTAGCAGTCTGGTTTGCTTTGTCCTGGAGAGCTGTGTCTCCACTCTTACCTCATATTGTCTGCAGTCAATGACAGATGGGCATGGCTTTGATATCTGCTTGGTTTTTTTCTTGGGAAGTGAAATGGAATCAGTAGCTCATTTTAGGTGGGCTGCTGGATTGGTGCTGAAAACGAGTGCAACAGTACTTTGTTACCAGTGGGGAAATGCAGGGCTGATTACCCTAGCCATCAAGGCTAGAATGAGCATGGAGACTTCCACAGCTGACTGGAAGGAAAAAGACCAGGGAAGGAGAATCTATAGATCAGTGACCTTTCACATATTGAAGAACAGAGAGGCAAATCCATCTGTCAGCTGATAGCCCATCACCATGGTTCTGGAGTGACTCAGAGGACAAGCACTCTACACTGCATGCTGGGAGCAAAAGGTTCATTGAGTTTCTGTTGTGTGCCCTGAAGCCAAAGAATATTTATTTCATGGACAACTCAGTGCTAGGATTGACCTTTTGTATCGTATCCTTTGGGGCAGGAGCTTGGCTCTGGTGCTTTGTGTAAGCCCATCCTTTGTCTTGGTTTTGGCTTTCTTTTGCCTTCCCATTTCTGGCTCACTTTGGTTCATCACATGTCAAATTACTTTCAGTTTTGCTACCTGCCAGGGTAGGGTAGGGGCCAAAAATACAGTAGAGCAGAAGGTGCTGCACACACAGCTTTTACAGGCAGATACAGCTGTGCAGTCCAAGCCAATGATCCCAAAGGGTTTTCCTTATCTTGTAAGCAGGCAGGGAGCCTGGTGCTTTCAATGACTCTTGTTTAAGAAAGCCCTTTGTTACTTGTCCTGCAGCAAGGTGTTAAGTGATGCAGACTTGCCTCTCTCCAGGCTATCCATCCAGCCTCAGAGAAGAGGAGCTGCTTTACTGTGCCATCTAAGCTGTGTTTGGCCATCCTGCCATTTGGGCAGACCTGCTGCCCCTCTCTGGCTTGCACAGGAAAACCAACTGCCTCAGGCAGCCACCCAATTCATTTGCCACAGCTTTCATTGGCATGGCCAGAATCATCTGTTCTGCATGAATGGGGCTGACCAGCATCTGGCAAATCTCTGCACCACTAGGATGTGTTGAAAAGGGCAAGTGACCAAGTACTCCAACAGCACGGCTGTAGAGCAGAATTTAGTAATGGCTCTGCCCTGGCATGGTTGCCTTTGAGCTTTCAGCTCGAAAGAGTTGGGCTCCTTTCCCATTTAAAACCACCTGAATCCACAGCGTCCAGCAGAGTCACAACAGCTGTCACACAGGCAGTTTTTTGGGTGCCCATGTCTTCAGATTCATTGGCTCTGGCAGCCAGCACATAGCTGAGGTATCTGAGAGTCTGCTGCAGTGAGGCAGGGCTGCATGGGGTGCACAGGTAGGGCAGATTTGGCCCATGCAGGTGGCAAATAGCCACTCTTTTTGCCCTGCCCTTCCCTAAAGCAAACACAACTCCAGAGCTTGACCTTGGCTGAGTGGAAAACGAGCCATGCTCACTGAAGAGGCAGCGTAAACTGGTGAGGTCACTCAGTGGCACTACCCTGCCTCACTGCATGTGGTTTGTCTGGGCCAGCCCTCCATTAATGAGGTGCAGAAGTGGAAGGAGTGTACACTGGCAATGCAGTTGTCTGTCTCTAGAAGATCTGGAAATTTAAGTCTTAGAAACTTAAAGATGCACATTTCCACCTCACCAGAATGTCTGAGATTTAGAAAATCTTCCTATCCTGAGGCGGAACAAACTGCCTGTATTTTGAAAAGAATGAAAACATGAAAATATGGCTTGAGTCAGTCAAAATATTTTTGACATGTTTTGTTTCAATTGTTCAAAGCTTTTATGATGTGTTTGCAGATTTTTTATCTACAACAACTAAAATCTTTGAAATTACATATTTGAATAATGCTGAAATTTCATTCTCTCTCTGATTTCGTATATAAAGACAATCTTTTCATTTCCTTTCCTTGCAAGCCCATACTTTTTTCACTGGTTTAAGTGAATGCCTACTTTCTGCTTAGAAAAGAAATCAGTTGGTGTAATGTAAATCTGCTTGATTAAATTAGAAAGAGCTTTTGAGGAGCAAAGTCAGGGAATTTATCTCCTCTATGATAAACGGTGTCAAAGAGGTTACCACTGGATCTAAAATTAACCTGAGAACTAGTTTTTCCTATCTTCTAGCTCAGTTTTAAATGCTGGTAATTCTGTCTTTGGTCTGAGTCAGGAAATCAGTGTAAGAAGCCTCACAAAGCATTTAGAGATCATTTGAGCATGAGGCAGCAAATAGAGATGAACATCCTGAGGTTTTGCAGTCCTAACAGCAAGCAAAGACATTAGCTTCTCATCCACTGGCAGTTGATTCCAAAACCCTCTAAAGGGCTTCAAGAAAATGTATGTTACTGAGCTGTGTCCTCAGCTAAGTCTCCCCTCATACTAGGTCTTGTAGCTCTTTGGCTACAACGTCATCGTGGTGCATGACCTGCTGCTGGGCAGGATGATGCTGGCACATTAAACTGTCTGGAAGGGCACATTTTCATATGTATTTTGATGATGTGTGACACCTGTAATTGTTTGGACAGTTCACCTGAGGAGGGTTGAACTGAGGTGCAAGGGAAGCAACCCTGCCTGGCCAAGATACAGCAGAGGAAATCTCTGCTGTAACCAAGAGTAACAAACCACAGCAATTACCCAATTAAAGCCAAGCCCCTCTTTAATCAAGACAGTCAAGTTAAGAGGCCCTCGGGATTTTTGCGAGAAGGAGGATGTCCTAATCATTGCAAAGGGAATTGCTTCTTTTTCTACCAGGTTTGAAGTTGCCCCCAAACTTGCAGATGCTAATTTTGAAAAGGAGAATCATTAGTGTTTAATAAAGAATTTGCTCCTTGGGAGATGGACTGAAAGCATTTTGCCATTCAGTTTAGAGTTCATTAGTGCACCCATCAGGGAAAATGTGTGAGAAAAGTGAAATCAGATGAATATTCCTCATTTAACCTCCAAACCAGTAATTTGGAAAAAAAAGGCAATTTCTTCTAAATCTGGGTTCCAGGTGACTGCTTTTTATCTAAGCTCCATTAAATTATTCCCCTGCTAAAATTTCATGAAATAGACTTTTTGCTCCAGCAGATGCTGACTCCCTGAGATAATTTTGAAAGCAAAACATTCTGTTTTTATTAGTAATGATCCATCTTCCACCCTGGTGCTATGAGGGGCTTGAGGAAGGTGTTTGTGCCTATGTGTCAGTTTTCTGCCCTGAATCTCTGTTTTTTCACTGGCATGGGGATGGGTAGGATGAGCTGGTTCCTGTTTGTCTCCCTGGATGTGGGTAGCACCAGTGTACAACAGTAAGTCATGAGAACACCTGGCAGTGATTCTGCCCCCAGAAAAGTCAAGAGGCAGCATCCCTGGTCTCACGCTCACTGCTCAGGCTTGTAGCTAGATCCCTCTCACCCTCACTCCCTCTGCAGTGTGAGACTGCAGAGAGGAGACTCTCTTTGGGCTCAGTTATGGTAATTTCTTCCTTCCTTGGTTGTCCTATGTGATTCATTCCCAGCTTTTATTTCTATGTGGCATTCACCAGACACAATTTTTCTACAAGCTCCTGTTTATTCTGGATTTACACATGGCAAGTTTCCTACACAACCCTTTTTAAAAACACACATTTATTTGCTTTTACTGACTCTGGTCAAAGTAGCTATTCTGAAATCCCATAGGGATGGAGCATTAGGGGCAGACAAATGTGATGAGGTGGAGTTGCTCCACATACCAAGTGCAGCTGGTTGAAAATAGCCTTGACCTTTTTATAAACTAAAGTGTTGTCCAGCCCTGTTTTCACTGACCTGACATATTAATGTGCTGAGGGGACTGGGCAGAACTGCCTCAACATTTCCCAGATGGTTGTTTCTTGGGGCATGTTTGCCTTGACAGATCTCTTCCTGTGCATGAACTCTGAGGTAGAAGGAATCTTTTACAAAGATTTTGTATTGCTGTCTATGATTTTTATGGCAAATTGAGCTCCCTTCATGTTGTTTTGCTTCCCTTCTTTCTCCTTGGTGACCTCACAGCCATTAGTGCCTGAATTCCAGCCTTTATGTACCTCATTTCCTCTCTCTGCTGTCTCTGAGGGGGGCTCTGTATCCATGACCCAGCCATATGAGGCTTGGATGCGTGTACTGCAGTCTGAAGGGCTGTACACATGGCATGATCAAACTGGGGCCCATCTAGGAGTGTAGGAGACCCCAGAAGTCTGGGATTCCCTGCCAGAAGCAGCAATGGAAACAACAACCTTGTTTTGGGGCTTCCAGGCTCCTGCCTCTGTGCTGGGAAGCCTGGAAGCCCCCATACTCCAAGGATTGGCAGGGTCCTCACTGTAGGAATGAGCTGGGTTCCCTGGGCTGCCAGTGGCTACTGAAGTCTGTGACCCAGATATCCTCACTCCAGTGCAGTCCTGCCAACATTCAAGAGGCGATTCTTCCTATAAGCCATTTTACTGCAGGTTTGGCTTCACAGGCAATGCAGAGCCTAGGTGAGAGGAGAATCAGGCCTTTAATCTCAAGGAATGCATTGGCATTTTATCATGTCCTCTGAATTAGTCTGCCACAAGTATCTTGAAAGTCTGGTTTATCTCCTCTAAAATGATCTGTATGCTGCTCATCAATCATCTTTATTTCACAACTAACATGCCACAGGTGGTTCAGCAACCTGAGTGTTTGGACAGAGATTATTGTATTTTCTGGAGCTCTGGGCCTGAACCAGGGGGAAGCTGCTGGTGCATTTGAGGTGTTTGGGTGCTGTGGAGATGAGGCAGGGGGTGCTTGGGTGGATGGCTGGTCAGCCACCTGTGTCAGGCTCTGTTGTTCTGCATGCCAGCTCTCAGGAGCAGCAAATTTCAGCTTTGCAGTAGATTAAGAAGGCAAGACTGAAGCAAGTGAAATCTTCTTTTCTTTCTCAGTTAAAACACTCTGGGTTACTTTGCTGTAGGAACATGGGTCTACCTGCCTGGCTTGCTCCTATTTCACTGCAACCTGGACTTCAATGGCAAAATGATTCTTGCATGAGTAGAAATTGGGGGTGCCTGAGAAATGTTCAGTGCTCACAGGACTGCCTTTTGGAGAAGTTGCTTGTCAGTCACCAAGGCCTAAATCTAATTTTGGGCAATAAACTGAATATGAGCTCTTGGAAAGCATATGGCATCAATTCTGCTTACTGATCAGTTTTGATAAGTTGGCTTGATATAGTTAAACCCTTTGAGTTGCTTTCCATTCCTCAACAGGGAATGTGAAAAAAGGAGAAAACTCTAGGGCTGAGAGAGGTCTGGCCAAGCTAGGTCCAATGTACCTGTTTTAGCTGTCTATCCTCTCTGTATGACCAGCTATTTATTTTGAGCCCTGCTCTGGAACATTGGGAAGGGACCTCACCAATAACTCTGCACTTAAAAAACCCCTAAGTGATACAGAAAATACAAAACACTATCTGAAATACATGAAATTATGAAGTAAAGAGTTAATGAATCCTCAAGAAGTTTTAAGTTTGCATAGAAAAATCAGAGAGGGGAGGTTCACCAGTATATTTCTCTGGCCAAACCCACAGATGAAGATTAACTGAAAGTCTCCAGGGACAACAAACAGAACAATGTTCCTGTGAGGCCAAGAGTTTGTTTTGCCATTTGTTCTCTGTACATTACCATGGAATACAAGTGCTGCTGTGAGTACAAGAAGAAATAACTTCATACCCTGCATTTATCTCGGACACGTCCTGAAGCTTAAACAGGTCATAGTGCTCTTCTTTTGCACTGGACCACTTCACTGCTTTCTCCATGGAAATCCCTCCATCTGGGGACACTCCACCGCCACCTTTGTGTGAGACTCTCCGCAGAGATTTCCGTAAGTAACGTGCTTGGATTGTGTTCCTGTTCTTCCCATGTTCCCTGGCTGGGAGTGCTCGAGCACACAGACCTCGTGTGTGGAATGTTGGTGGGAGTGGGCTGTTTGGAGGCAATTGTCCAAAATATCCATGCGAGAGCTTCAGTATGAGAGTTGTGCAAATCTGCACTGCAAACCTGTTTGTAAGAAATGTGCTCATCCAGGTGGAAATCTGGGAAGCATATAAGGTAACCTACTGTCCTGTTGTGCCTGTATTGCACAGTCCTGTTTATACAGATCACTAATGCTGTTAAGTACCTGAAATGGTTTGCAGAAACTATGTGACAAATTGTTCTGAAAAACATATAAACCTAAGAAAAAACCACCCCTGTTCATAGGGGGAAAGGAAAGTAAAAGGCAGAAAATGAGCAAGCTGCTATTAGTTTTTATGAATTAATCAGCCATCTTCAGATCCGACAAAATACTCAGAGGAAGTTGGAGTCTCTTTTGCTCTATTTTCGGCTGGTGCTTGAAGCAAGTGTCAGAAATCTCTCTGCAAAGCCTGTTCTGATGAGATTTCCAGCCAGTTTCATGAATGAAGTTGGTTTGGATTAACTGTGAATAAGTTCTTGTGCAGAGAGCTAGCAAAGCATGGGTTCATTGATCACAGACACTTCTGTGTGTGGTGTCTGACCCAACACTCAATAAAGGCAATGAGAAACCTACTGGGGCAGCTTATCCAATACCTGTGGAGCCACTTTGCAGTTCCAAAGCAGCTGGAGTCAGCTGTTCCTAGACACTGGAAACTGGATGGGAGGGAAATTTGCTTATGGTCTATTCACTTGATTTATGGGGGTTTGCATCAGGCCCAGGGACAAGTTCTCTACACCATACACTGCTCATTTACAAAACTGGTGTAGCAGAGGAGACCTAGAAAGAGTCAAGGTCTCATCTTTTCCTCCTCCTGCTGTGATGCCTTACTTCCCATCAGTAATTAACAGGGATGGATGCCTACTTCTTCTGGGATTGTTTAAGTGTGGGGACAGTTCCAGGGCTGTCCCCTGAGGCTGTCTCCACAAATAACAGGCTTTTAAGTTATGCCTCTCTATTGATCCCCCATCTGAACAATTAGCAGTGGTGATTGCTCTGAGTCCAAAGGTGTCTGCAATCAACCCCACAATGATATTCAAGGAGAGCACCGTTTTAAAAGGCTGCCTCTCCTGAAGTGTGCTGTGTTTTAAATGTGACAGGCTACATGACAAGACCTGAAACAGAGACATTTGAAGAAGCTTGGAAACTTCTGATCCTTGGGCCTGAGCCAAGCCATACTTCCTGAATTTTTGGCTTAGGAGTCTCTGATTCAAGCACAGCATTTTCACCTGCTATCCATAGCTTTATCATTCCTGCAGAATAATCACTGTTTTTAAGATGCCTGCCTTAATATAACAATGCAATTCTCTGCATGACAAAACCCTAAAAGTCTGGTGGCTGGTAAATAAGAATTATTGAAAATGATTGTTTCATTTGAGGCATCAATAACTTCAGCAGAGCTGTAAGGAGAGCAGCTCAGCTTTCTTGAAAATTGCAAAGGAACTTTTTTTTTTGTTACGAAGCTCACTTTGCCTGCTCTGCAAACTCCAGCCAAGGCTCCTGGGGATCAGATTTTCTGGAGGTGGAAATCCAATATTGAATGTCTGATGGGGCATCAAGGCTACCAATTCTGCTTGTGAGGCTGTGTGAAAAGCTAATATGGGCATTGAGCACTGACTGAATGATCTTTCAGAAGCTGTGGACGCAATTCTTGTTTCTATGCAGTAATTCAATGTGTTCTGTGTGTTTTCTGCACAGCCTTGAGGTGCTTGCTCTTCTCCTTGTCCTCACACGGGCTCAGTTGCTAGACCAGTCTTGCAGTAGGTGGAAGAGAGTAGGAGAGGTCAGGCCTCCCATCTGCTTCTGTAAGCAGCCTGGTCAGCCCCAGGACTAGCAGGACTCTGCCTGGAGTGTCCAGAGTCAGCAAAGAGGCAGCAGGACACGGCCATCCTTATCTCATGTGTGGTGCCACTGTGCCCCCATGCAGCTGTGCCACTAAACCACCTGTGCAGCCAAATGCCATACAGGAGATGGGACTTACAGGGAGCATCCTTCAGGCACTGCTTTTCCTTCACAGCTTTTCTTTTAGAAACTGGATTGTCCTCTCTTGCTTCTCAGCCTAGTGGCAAAGCTGCTGGGGCTGGCAGCCCTCAATTTGGGGGCAGATGCAGGAAGACAGGTTGGAGTGAGTCTGCTTGAAGAGTTCTGTGCTGATTAGGGTCAGATGTTATTGCCATAGGGGCAGTTAATTGAGGGGGTATCAATAGACAGCAGGCCACCTCTCTAATTTTCCTTCCCTGCCTGTTATTTAACAAAACTATTGAAAGAAAGGCTCCATTAACTTTTGTCTTTAATTCTGCAACTGCAGTAAAATCCAGTATAGGAGAAGCCCCTGAATACAGGATAGAATTGGTTCTCTAATAATAATAATAATAATAACTTGCTTTCCCTCTTTGAAAATAAATACGGTTTTTAGTAGAGAGATTTACCCGTTGCTGGCAGTCAATCAGGCAGGACAATTTGGGCTCTGAGTACTTGATTAGAATAACTTTAAGGAAAATTGCCTTCCTGAATCAAGTAAGGATCCATTAACCTGATGAAACAGGGTTTGCTTATCTGAGAGGTTAAGACTCGTAACACAGCTTGGACTGCATTAGATGAGGCCTCTTTTAGAACAGAAAGTAATAAAAACACCATCTGTCATGTCTAGTCAATCAGACCTTGTATAAGAGAGGAATTATTCCTCTGACTTTACCATTATAAGATCATCTGTTTGTTAACAATGGGAAGTGTCAGGAATGCTGAAAAGTGGTTTTATGTCCTTAAATTATTTCTAGCTGCCTTTATCTTGGAGAGAATTAGTATTAATCTGAGTTTATACAGGAAATAAATATTTCTAGATGAATACAATGCCAAGCCATTCCATGTTGAGTCTCTTGTGATTTATTGTTAGAGGTAAAACTGAATGGGAGATAGAG
Organism: Haemorhous mexicanus; assembly: GCF_027477595.1. Classification (NCBI taxonomy): domain Eukaryota; kingdom Metazoa; phylum Chordata; class Aves; order Passeriformes; family Fringillidae; genus Haemorhous; species Haemorhous mexicanus. The sequence continues at coordinate 11,234,252 of NC_082348.1, read as the reverse complement.
GGAAAAGTGCCATGTACACTTTTCTTCTGAAAGTGATTATTTCTATAAACAAATCTCTTGCAAGGTGCTGAGCACTCAAAGGTTCTTTGAAGTCAATTGAATGTATTCAATTCACTCAAGTGGCTGTCTGCATCTTAAAGGATTGGCATGGCTAGACCTTCTCATGTACCATAGGCATAGCTAGCGGTTGTGGAAAAGGTGTTTGCATTTTTTGGCATGGATTTATCAAAGTTATTATTAAATGTTGTCACTAATGGATTTCTCTGACAGTGTGGTCTCCTCTATTTACTAAGGAGTACTTGGAGACATGTAGAGACTGAATGACAGACAGCAAAGGCAGCTGTGGGCACAGGAGGTGGAAAGAGTGGTGGAAAGCCTGTACCAGTGTATCCCCAGCACCACTGTGCACCAGCTGGAGTGGAAACACCATCCCCACTTGTGACACACCACAGGTGAGACTGCAGTGGATATATTCATATACACCATTGCCTGCTGCTTGGGTATGTGCCATACTGCTGCCCAGTGCATTCAGCACTTCTCTGTGGCTTCTGGGTGGCCACAAGCTGGAGAACACCAGAGTGGTTTTTGTGTGCCCATGGAAAAAGCATTTCCTTTTTCAGGGTTGCTCTTTGCACAAGAGAAGCACACAGAGTGTTTGCAGGTGTGTGATGCAGAACTCAGCTGTTGTGTGGTGGGCACAGCTCCATGCAAGATCCCAGGAGGAAGGAGACAGGCTGGGAGTAGAGGAGGATTGAAGTGAATGCCTAATTCAGTATTCAGTCATAGGCAGAAGATGTGCTCCAGTTAAGGTAATGAGACTGGAGATTTGGGAGAAAGATGGTTGAGCAGGAGGAAGACAACATGTGCTCTGGAGTGGCATCAAGGGAAGGCTGAGCACTCCTGGTCCCACTGATGTCAGGTGGATCAGATGCCACTCATCTCCTATGAAAAAAGGACCTCTTTTTGGGAGTTAGCATAAGGATGAAGAGTCACAGTTGAATTCTTCCTTCTATAAAATTATAACCCTTATCCCTGCCAAACTTTGAGGGGATTTGTCATGAGTGCCAGTGGAGAACAGACTGCCCTGGGCACAGGATAGCCAGAACAGAAAGAATTGTGCTACAAAGTGCTAGGGTCCCTGGAGACCCTGTGGTTAGATCAACATTAAAAAAAGCAAAAATATCTCCAATTCTGTGCCAGTTCCTCTGGGACCTGATGGAGGGAAAACCCACATGACTCCGCTTTCCCCTGGAGCTGGTGAGAGCTGCTCCTACTCACTGTGTTAGCAAATTGATCCCCCTGGTCACTGCGGGGGGAGGCTGAAAAGAATGGATGGCACTGCAAGCTCGTTATGAAAATGCAGGGAACCAGAGTTAATGAATCTTGGATGAGCCTCTAATCTGCCTGGCCCTTGGTGTGGTTGTAGAGGAAGCTGGGTGGGGAGGATCTGATTAACATCTCAGTGGGAATGAAGACCCTAGAATGCAGAAGGTTGTATCATATCTGTCAGTGCTTGCATCTGGGAGGGGCTGCTGTCAGAGAGCTGAGATCTCTGTGGATTAGATCAGGAAGGTTTTTTTCATCAGAACAGATATATTTTTGGGATTTACATCTTCTCTGTCCCTGGCAGCTTGCCTTGATGAAATACTGATTACACAATTGCAATCTGACTTAAACCACAGCTAAAAAATCAGCTGTGTGCTGGGTTATGGTGAGAATACCCTCTTTTTGATGGCAAAGATTTGAAATTGTGCAGTGCATTATGTCTCCTGACACAGGAAAACTTGCAGAGAACAACAAACAGGCTGTTTACGGTGTGTGTATGGAAAAAAAATTGGAAAAACTGGAATTCCTGCCTTCTCTGAGGTTTTCTTAGTCCAGTAGCCAGATTTATGAATGAAACCACTTGCCCCAGATGTACAGGAGATTATGCTGCTTGATGCTTGTTTTATAGGCAGTGCAGTTAAGGTTAGGAAACTTGAAATAGGTGCTCAAGGGACTGACAAGCAATGTTGTCAGAACCAAACCCCAGGGTCCTGCTGTCACATCCTGTAGCCCCTCCTTTACTGCACAACAGACACCCCCCACCCAGTTCCAGACATCCCTGTGAGCCAACTCTGAGGAACAGAGTGGTTATAGGATTTCTGGTTTCTCAGTAGCAACTGCCTCACTGAAGCCAGTAAAAGCAGCATTTAACTCCAGAGCAGGGTGGGAGAGGGAGTGGAACACACCACCAGAAGAGAGCTACTGGTCAGCTGAGAGATCAGTGCAGAAAGAGAAATTCCCAAGGCAGTATCTATCCCAGAGGCTGGAAGTGAGCACTGGCAATGCACCCACGGGGTGGCTAAGACACTGGATGCAACTGTATTTCAGCATTCCTCCAGACCCAGGCTGCTGCGGGCTGTGATGTCTTCAGTGGCTGAGCTGTCCCTCATTTATTGTGTCCTGTGGCACAATAAATCAGTAGCTGTTTCTCACTTGTTCTGATAATGCTGCAGGCGGGGCAGCTTAACGGAGAGATTGCTGGGCTGGCATGCAAGAGGTTTTAGAGGAGTCTACCTTCATCAGGATGTTTCTTCCTTCTTTTGCTCCTTTTTGAAATGGAGGTACTGATATCTGCTCAATGAGATGCCCTGAGATATCTGCTGCTGAAAGGCCCTATGTGAGATTCTGCTTCTGAAACCACCAGGGAGAAAATGTTCTTGGGACACCAAATGGTCCTCAGGTGTTTTCCAAAGTTCTGCCTCACCACATACATCTTTCTTCCAGCTGCAGGGAAGTACCTCTCACCTTCTCACACCAGGAAGGGGACGACCCAGCCTCAGCTCCAGGCAAGTGGACTGGGTAAATGTTTAGATTTTTCTGTTTCCAGGCTTTCTCTAATATTCAGAAGTTTTGAACAGAGAGCCTGAGTTGAGCGTGAGACAGACAGGTATCTCAGTACCAACAGGTGTGGCACTGGGTGCCCAAGGGACCAGCACTCCTTGTGACAGTCAGAATTGATCACTTGCAGCCAAGACAGACAAACAGCAATGGAGCTCACATGCACTTGCACACCTATCTTGGCTCTCCTTTTCTGCATTTGTTTTTTTCCAGAGCACTCTCTCTGTTGCTGACTTTACACACTTATATGATCATTAAAAGTAGCTATTGAAACAATGTTTCAACGAGGAACTGTCTCTAAGCAGTGGGCAGCATTGCTAAAATGCCTGAAATTTCTATAAAGGAGGAACAAAGGACTATCAGGAAGGGCAGAACATAGAAACATCCCAGAGACTGGACATGTTTCCATTGCCTGGAGCACCTGTATGTACATTTTCTCTATGTCTTGAACTTATTGAAACCAGTGCTACCAGTCAGTGCATGGTACTTTATACCATAGCAACAAGTACATCTTAGAAGTGGAGGGGAAAATAGCTGGAAAATAATTCAAGAGGTCTTGTAGCCCATTTCCTTACTGACACCCTGAACAGTTAAATTATCCCTGATTTTCTATGCAATATATAGCTTTCCTTGGTATTCACTTGCTGTTAATCGGTGGTCTGTTCTGAAAGACCACAACTCTTATTCTGGAACCAACTTCCAATTTTTTTTCAATGGTTTTGTGATGCTCTCAACTTGAGAGCCTAGAAAGTAATTTAAATTCATGGTTGTATTTTGTTTGTGCTGTGTTTTCTTCATTTCCTGCCTAAGCTCTCTCATGCCCTCATGTATTTTGCTTGAACATTCTCTTCAATGAAGAGAAAAATCCTAATTTTTCCTTGCTACAATAACATCTTAAATAATTGTTCAGAAATAAAAGCCCTTTCTCATATGTTCCTTGTCTTTCGCTGCCCAAATCTTCTAATATAAGTCACAAGCATTACCAAGTGAAGCCTTTTATTTTTCCCAAAAACTATTCTCCCTCCAGCTTTTCTTCTCTGTTGCATTGTCTGCCCTGTAGTGCTCATATGTCTTTTCTGCTTGTTTTTCACTGTGCTTGCCCAGAGTCTCACACTGCTGGCTTTGCCATGCTGTGCTTTGTACTTATCTATGCTGTATCTTCTTATAATAAGAATAACACTCCCTGGATCCTGGCCATACTTCCTACATTATAGATTTAAATTCTTCTTACCATCTATCTTTTCTTTAATATCTCTTCTGTGCACAGCCTGCTCTTTTTTAGCCATTATTAAAGTTTTGCTTCAGTCATCCTTTCACAAGCCCCTCACGATTTGCTATCATCTTTTTATGAGTTGTTCATGCTGTTCTTCATCTTTTACTTCAGGCTTTGCATCCCTTGTTGCTCTATCAAATGAATCATCATATGTAGGAATTTATTCCTCATTTCATTTTGGAGTTTGATTGTGATCAGCTTAGGCTTCTCACTATTGCACATTGTAGCTATTTTTGTGTGCTTCTCTTCAAATTCAGGTGTCTCTCAGTGTTTCCCTAGTGCATCTTTCTAGTCCTTCTCCCCAGTTCCACTGGTCATCCTATGTCCAGCTAATAGCAGAGTTCATCAGGAACTAACTGCTTGTTTGTAGCCTTGACTTCATCTTGAGGTGATGATGATAGATAGATACAGGACTTAGAAGCAGGTGGGACTTGAGTGCAATAAAAAGGTGAAGGATGCAGATGGTTTCAGGGCCGTGATGTTGGGTGATGGAGACCCCATTTTACTCTATTGCTGAACTCACTCTAAACTACTTCTGTGTCTGCAGAAAATATTTGGTGTTTTCCCCTGCAGAAGAATTTCCCTAATGCCTCTCTGAAAGAAAGTCACAGCTTAGAGGCAGTTATGGGGGAAAGCAGAAAGGAGTAAACACTTGAAGTGCAGTAGAAAAATTTGGATTCTCCTTCAGGCAGTTCATGGCTTGAAGGTGAAAAAGGGTCTTGGGGAACAGCTTATCAATGTTATATCTGCTTTCCTGTGTGATGTATGAAGAACTGGGAACTGAAGCCAGTCTATCAAAGGTTGGTGAAATCCCATGTCTTCTCAAAACTGTAATCTTCTCACTAGGTGCCCCATCCCTGAAGACATTCACAATCAGGTTCTGAGCAACCTGATCTAGTTGAAGATGTCCCTGCTTATTGCAGAGGAGTTGGAATGGATGGACTTTGAAGGTCTCCTCCAGCCCTAACTGTTCTGCGATTCTATGATAGTGAAAGACATGTATAGTTACAACCGACTCTGTAGCTGGTGTACAGTGTCAAAAATTTGGATTTATGGCCAGCTGTAGATCCTGTCTAGTCACAGAGCCAGTCCCTATCCTCAACCAGAAGTAGTAATTTTTTTGAAAGATAGTGTAGCTGCAGTGTGAAGTGATTGATCGTGAACATCCATGAAAGGTGCCATGCAGCCTCAGAGGCTGTATTCAAGAAAGGCAGATTCCCTATGACACTTGAGAGCTGAGCAGAGATGACTTCAGATCAGAAAGAAATGGAAGTTTAACTATTTTGTTGGTGGCCAAAGGACTGCTGTTGAGAAGTGAAACATTAACAGCAGGGTGAAAGAGAGCCGGGATTGCTTAACGAGGTTCATCTTCAGGCACAGCAGAGCTGGGCACGTCCAAGGCACGGAATGGCAGAGGGGAACTGCACACCACAGCCTGCAAAGGAAGCTCAAGCTGGTGAGGAAGTGTTTAAAGATTTCTTCTTGCTGATAGTAGGAGAAACTGAGAGCAAGAAAGGACGAGGAGGGATGAGAAGTTTCTCTACTTGTTACAGGTGTACTTGTGACCAGATGACAGGTTCTTAAATGCAGATTAGGTACTTGATATTGTTAGTGGTATTGCTCTAAATACCTTCACAATTTTAAGTCCGTAATGGTTGGTGAATAGAGGAGAGATGTGCATTTGAAGGCTTCTGGCATATTTTCCTGGTTGTTCAAATGATTTGATACATCATTTTCTTAAATTACTTTGAAGTTTGGGAGAAGTCTGCAGGCAATGGAAACCACTCTTGATCTGTATAAATCAGTTAAGCCCTGCTCTTTCTTGTGATCAAAGAATTGGAGAAAATAAGCCAGAAGAGACCTCCAGAGGTTATCACGTCCTTCCAGGGTCTGGTCATTAAGCCCAAAGTGTTGCTGCCACACATTCATCTAGTTTCTTAAAACCTTATCTCAGAAACAGAGAAAGAGGAGAGAAATACATATATGGCAAAAGGGCTATAAAAGTATGGCCAGTGTATATGAATTAAAAATAAGACTCATTATTAAAAGACAAGTGTGGCTGAGCTGAAAATTAGGAAGGGATTGTACCATGAGATGAATGCAGGTAAAAATGAAGAGATTAGTTGAGTATAAACAGATTACGGTGGACAGTACTGCAGCAGGGAGCGGTGAGAATGAGAAGATTGTAAAAGCGACGTGAAAATGGAGATTCTCTTTCTGAGGATTTGAGAACCAGAAAAAAATTAAATCATGAACTGAAAGTCATATCAAAATATATTAATGGGAATTTCAGGCATTTGGTAGCTCAATATAACATGTAAGCATGAATCATCCTACAGACTCCCCAGATGCATAAGGGAAAATTCAGAAAAGAGGAAATCTTACAGAAAGTAGTCCTTGCTTTCACACTTATCAGGTGAGGTTTTTTGGCACAAGATTTTCACAGAAACTCAGGAGGGCACCTCCTCTATATGCCTGCTCTGGAACAGGACCTGATTTTTCTGTAGTCCCTAATGCATTCTTATATAACAGACATCGCCACACCATCTCTGTTCCAGTGCTCATCTGTCCTCATTGAGAGGGAAATTGGAAAAAGGAGCCCCAGATATTCTTTACTGAAAAAAGTCGGTTATTTCTCTCATCTTATCCTCAACAAAAATGGATTATAGTTCATCTCTCTGGCTGTTTTTCCTGTCAATGGAAAGGAGTGGCATTTGGTATTCTTCTTTCCCAAATTTCATCGTTTTCATTCCAGAGTTGTAAAATGGTTTCTCCCATTTTGCAACACCATTTTGGGTTCATAGTTGTCTCCCAGGCTTCTTCACCCTGGTTTCAAGTACAAACAAGCACCATGCTGGCTGTGCTAAAGTTTTCTTTGCTCATGGAAAAGCTGAGGATCTGCATATTTCATGCTTTCCTAATGTGATGGAAAATCATTGATACTCTTAGAGGGATTTCCCAGTTGTCCACCATTATGAGCATTTCGTATGGACCCTATTTCCTTGTGAGAGATCAGAGGCACTAGAGTTAGGATATATCACATACAGAGCTACTCCAGCTGTTACTCCACTTACCAAAGAATAAAACAGTCTGGTTTGAGAGCATTTTTTCCAATCTGAAATGGCTGTTTTGTAATCCTTATTCTCCTTCTGGTGCTTAGAGGGGATTATCTGATCAAGTATCTCTCTTGTTATGGAGGAACACTCCTGGAGGAACAATCTGCTTTTTTAAAGGCGGCGGTGATGCTTGTTCTGCTTTTGCCCTTCACAAGGGAAGTGGCTCAATGTGATATTCAGCACTTGAAGGTGAATTTCATCAGGCTCTGATGATCTGAGCACATTTGAGATATCCAAATATTATTTAAGCAGTTTTTGTCTCATTTCACACAAACTCCTACTGCTTCATTTCAAAGGTGCTGCATACCTTGTTGCAATTTAATTTTTTAGTAAAAATAACAAAAAGGATGCAAGTTTCCTGGCTTCTCTGGATGATTGTTTTCTGGTTTAAATAACAGCTTTTCATTTTCCTTCCTCTTTCTCCAATATTGACAGCATTTCTGACACCTTTTCTTATTGCCTTTTATGTCCCCTTGCTAGCTGTGGTTCATTTCGTGCCTTAGCTTTGCAGGCACACTTCTACCACTCTGTTTGATCTCTTTGTCTATACCTGTCTTCAGAAATGCCACCTGATTTCCATTTGTGGTACAATTCCTTCCTGATTTTCAGTCCAGTCACACAGGTCTCCTTCTATCAAGTATCATTCTATATTTGTATCTGAGGTGCTTGCAAATCTATTATCTTAAACTTGTTTTTTGCTATTTGCTACAAGTTACCATTTATTGCCAGACATTTAAATTCCTATTCTTCCTTTCTGTCTGAGAAGACCTTCTGGCAGCTAGTGGCCTAAACAGCTCTGCAGTGTATTAGACAAGTAGTATGTTAATCCTACTGACTGATAGGGTTTTTCATGCTAGTATTAAAAAAAAATAATCATTTAGCTTATGTGACACACAGGGCTGTATATACACAGAGGAAATATAGCTGCAGGAGGCTGAAAATGTTAAGGCATCACACTGCAGCAGCATGGGAGCACTGTGCAAGGGATGATGAAACCTTTCCTGCCTTCCTTTTTTATTATTCTTTTAGTAACTCTGCTGCTGTGTTTGCTCAGCTTGCCTGTGTATGGTAGAATAGAGCAGGTTTCCACTGGGAGCTGTATAGAAATACCTGGGGCATGAGATGCCAGCAGAGGGCTCAGAAATATTTCTGCTGCCTCTAGCACAGGGTCAGACTTGTGGGACTTGAGTAGGTGCCAACCTGGTGTGCAGGGACAGAACCCATGCCAACAAGACCTGTTCTGCCCTAAACACTGGGTCTGCTTTTGAGCACTCATGAAAAGGGCTTGATAAAGCTGAGCTCCCTGGAGGCTGCACCCAGGTGAAAAGCAAGGTTGTGCATGTGTGTAGGTCACTGGGAGGGCTGAAGACAAGGAGCTGGTTTGTGGCAGTACAGAGGAGGTACCAAGCTCTTGCTTTGCCACTGCTGTAGAAGAAAAAAGAAACAAGGAAAGGATAGAACTTTCTGGCATCATCTGAAGTTTGGCTTCCAAGTCAGCTGCCCAGCTGACCCCATGTTTAGCTGCCCAGTTAGCAGGAGTGAGATGGGATCTCTGGGATTTTCAGAGGAAGCAATGCCAGAGTACATGATGGATAGGAACTATACTTTTTCTGTGCAGTCCATCACATCTCATTCTCTTGTGTAAGCGTTTTCCATGTCTTGCTAGCAATAACTGAAACCAGATTAAGGATCTGTGGTGTGGCCAAAGGCCTCTTTCTTGGTTTATCAGCTGCAAATCTGGTTCTTGTGATAACCAAACTATCTATCTATCAGCAACTCAGTGCTTTCACTAAGGACTAGTTTATGGAGATTCCTTGTACCAGCTGTGGAATCTGGATGTGGTCTGTGCATTACTGATAAGAGAAGGGAGAAATATTTGGGAAAGTTCTTTGAACATTTGCCTTTTAAAGAAGCCAAGTGTAAGAGGAAGAAGAAACCTCTGCACTGCGCTGAGGATACAGCAGAGCCACAAGCACTGAGGATAGTTTATGGGAAGGTTGTGAGTTTTGCTCTGCAATTGCAACTGGCACTGGAAGAATGCAGATGAGCAGCTCTGCTATTGCCATGGGAAGGGCATGGAAGGAAGAACAGCAGTGTACTTGCAGGGAACTGAGCCCAGATAGCTGCAGGGGGAATCCAGGGACTCCCAGCAGAGGTGGGCTGCATTTGTCACACGTGGAGCCCCAAGGTGGTCATCTGGATAATAGAAAGTGAGAGAGAGAGGTGTTGGGGCTGCTTTTAGGTGCTGGCTGTGCCTGATTAAAGTGTCCCATGGGAAAAGGCAAGGTCATTCTAGGGAATTGCTGTGGGTCACTTCACTCCTGCAGTAGCAAAGAAATGATTTAACACAGTGCAGGCATCTGTGACATCCAGTGTCCAAGGGTTTGGTGTGATGAACATTTTAGTAGTTATGTCTTGGAATGCGCAGCTTTCCAGTGAAATGAGATCCCTGCAGAGTAAACCTGTCATTGCCACACTGGGAGGAAGATGCACACTCTACTCCTAAATCCACAGGCAGTAGGTGTATCTGGGACCTGGGATTTAATTCAGCTCACATCTGTGCAGCATCCAGCACCACGCTGGGCTGGTGCACGTAAAATAGCTGGGGGCATGCCAAACAACAGGGAGGTCTGTGCCACAAAGTGCTGACAGCCCCAACCTGTGAATGATTTAGGCTGTGTTCCCTGACTCCTCTTGAACTCTGGAGCTGTCTTTCCTGGTAGCATCTCCCTCCCCTTTCTGCCCTGGCTGCACAAATGTGCTCAATTAGGGTTAACTCAAACTGAATCAAACTTCGTGCCTGAGGTTGGAAATCTTCCCAGTCAACTCACCACAGCCACATAGCATGGTGGGAGACAAGGCGAGAGGGGAGATGAATGCTTTTCAGAGAAATGAATCCAAGGAAACTTTGTTCACTTTTATTTCTGCAGGAGATGATCCCCCCAAAGGAGATTTCCCTCTTCAGAAAAAATCTCCGGTAAGTGTTGCTGCTGGTTTCCTTTGCTTTGCTTTCTGCTCAGCTTGTTTTAAACATTGCAAGATCTCTCTGTTCTCTCCTCTGTTGTGCTCTGGCTAGAGACAAACACCCTTTCTTGCAGAGGGTTGAAATAAGCCTTAACAACTCAAGGCAAAAATCCCTCCACTAACCTGATTAAGTTAAGAAAGTGCAGCTTAAAGGGAAAGCACAAACTGTCTGAATGTTTGGGGAAAAGGGTAAAGGTATTTATTGCCTTTTCCCTGAACACTACTTTCCTTGTGGGAAAGAACTTAGATCTCTGAAGTGGATGGGGCTATTGTGCAAAGGAGGGAGGGAGCTGAACTCTGTTTAGTTTGATGAAACCCACAGGGAAGGATACCCAGATGATGAAAAGCAGAAGGAAGGACAGGGATTGAGGACAGGCCACTGGTGAGTGTTACAGAGCCCAACTGCCGTGCCAGAGCCATGAGTTTACATCTTTGCCTCTGATTTAAAGCCTGAGTCAGGTACATGTGTTGCTGCTTTGCAGCTTTGATGTTTGTGCAGGTTTTCAGGCTAATTCTTGTTGAGTGCTTGACCTCTAAAAACTGTTCACTGCATAGGATTCAGGAAGAATTTGGCTTATGTTGTAGCTGCTTTGACTTGCAGGATAACATGTAATACTTGGTCTTAAAACTCGCAGTCATGTCATTAGCAATCCAACTATTTAACTCAATTTTAATTACTGTGCAGACATTAACTACTGGATATCCAGAACTCCTGAGAAATATTAATCTTTATCCTGTTTTGCCATTAGTCAGCACGAAGGAGAGCTGAAAACAAACATCTCCTGTAGTGGGTACTTTAAATGAACTTTCTTTTTTCCAAAGACGCAGTCTATCAACTTCCACAGTATCTTTAAGAGATCCATAATCCCACAGATCCCAGGCTTGTTGTGGAAGCTAAGCACTGCAGACTATCTGTGTGTTCATGAATCTAGGCTTAACCTCTTTGCTTTTGCTGGGGCTGTTTGCTGAGCACAGTCCTTCTCTGCGAAAGTGAGCAAACTGCATCTGGCTCTCCACATGGATGAAAGCTTCCCACTTTTGGATGTCCAGGCAGGCCACAGGCAGGTCAGTGATAAAGTGGAGACAATACATGAGGGTTTCTGCACGTGCTGATGCCATCTCATGACACACAAGCCAGATGGAAGTGCCCCTGCTTGTAAGTTGTTGCTCGGTGTTTGTAAACACTTACTCAGGGTGGTGGCTCAGGCACTTGGGAAGGTTTAGCTGGGAAGTCACTGCCCCCTGCTCTCCTTTCCCTCCTTGCCCCTGCTCATCTGTAGGAGGTGCCCATTCCAGAGCAGGAGTGGCTGAAATGAGTCACTGCATCTTAAACCGGTGCAAATAAATCCACTGGAACTGGTGCACTGGGTGTGGAGGGGTGAGTTCAGGCAGAAGTGCTCCTGCCACCTGTCCACCTGATTTGGACAGTCACTCTCTGTGCCTCCACCAAATGTTATTAAATGCCATGAGTGTGTGTAGTAAGATCTGGGAAGGAGAGGAAGAAAAAAAATCCCTGTTGTATGATTCTACTTCCAATTTCATAAATGCCTCCCAGAACAAACATGAAATGTAATCTGCCTCTTCTGGATTTTCTTCTCTTATGAAAAGCTTGTTGGAGAAAAATATTCTGTGTGTGCATATGGTTGTGTGTTTGTGCATTTACAGCTTATATATGCCACCATTTTTAGGCTAAAAGCAGAAGGCCCCAGTGCAGTTTTCAAGGGAGCCCACTCTTTCTTACAAGCCATATTGCTGAGCACAATTGTTTCAGAGTAAATCATAAATTAAATGGATAATTGTGTGTTTACTGTAGTAGAGTAAGAAGGGTTTCTTACAAAAAGACAGCCGATATTTGGTGAAAAAAATGTATACATATATATTATATATAAAAAATGGACAGAAATATTTGTCTTTAGAGGATTAAGTTATGGAAAGTAGGGGGGAGGTGGGAGTTGTGGAGTTTTGATTTTCTGTCTGTTTTGTTGCTCTTTCATAAAGTTGAGGAAGACAGTGTCATTAAACTGTACTCTTCTAAACTTGATGCCATTGCTTTGGGAATCCAAATAAGCTTAGGTCTCTTGGTAGTAAAATAAACCTGAATAAACACATTTATTTTGGTACTTTACTTGCATTTGGGACTCTGGGAAGAAATACAGGAATTCATTATTTCTGACATGAGGCACAGAAATGCATGTGAAGAGTTCATCTCACTTCACTGGCCCATACCATGGCTAAATCTATAAGTATAGTTGCATCTGTTAATATCCCACTCCCCCCAGATTCCTCACCAAATCCATGGCCAGCCCCTCTCCTGCTAATTGGCAGAGGCTGGGCAGTGCTGTGCAAACCTGCTTTCCTGTTGCGAGGCAGTGGAGCCACTAAGCAGCTGGAATCTGAAAGCTGCTTAGCTCAGACCACGGTGGGGTAGCAAGAGGGACAGAGGCCCACACAGGGTCATGCCAAGACTCATCTGTTTAATGCTTTGTATTTCACTTGGGAAGTGCTGATGTTAGCTGCAGTAAAGTCTGGCTCAGAGGAAGAGTGGTCACACTTAGACAGGTTTGACAGTCTCATCACTGCCTTTTTTTAAAGTTCTGATTAATAAATTGAATTATCCAGAGCTGTGCCAGCAATCTTGAAATATGAAATGGATGCCATGCCTGAGGGAGTGTCAGACAGAGAGCTGATGCTCTGCTTCACTGAGGGGTGGCACAGCTCAGCACAAGTGAGGAGCAGAGGTTGAGAGAGATAGCAGCTTTGCACACAGAAGCAGACAGCAGATCCCTGAGGTCTCCCAGTTTCTGAGGCAAAGTCTGGTACTAGAAGAGGGAGCAGTTTTGGGGCAGGGTGGTAGCTCTATATGGAGTGCGGAAGAAAAGGCATCCAAAGGTATTTTTTTGGTATCAGTGACATTTTAGCATTGCAGTTGAGAGTTGGTAGAACCCTTCCAGTGGAGTTCCTGGAGCTACAAGCATGGTGGGCTGCTGACTGCCCATGAATCCCCATGGCAGCCCTTACTGGGCTCATGTCAGCCTGGCTGATTCACTGGGAAGCCTTAATTAAAGCAAGAGTACTGTGAGGTCCACTCTCTCCTTTGAGTCCAGCTCACAGGCCAGTCAAGCAGCTGTGGGCACTTGCTTTTTGGACTGGACTCCTCTCCAGCCCCCAGTCACTGTGGGAATATGTTGCTAGGGTGAAGGCTTTGACAGTTAATATGTTCTTGTTTGTCTCCCACAGAAACTCTGTGGCTCCAACTACCCCCTGAGCATTGCCTTCATTGTGGTGAACGAGTTCTGCGAGCGCTTCTCCTACTATGGCATGAGAGGTATGTGGCCTGTGACTTTCCCATCCACAAGCTGGACTGATGTTTCTGAGCTCTGCTGGGTGCAGTATCAGCTGTCTTTCAAAGTTAATTGATATTTTGGAATGCACATATGAACAGTGGATCCTAACATTGTTGCTGTATCTAAGATGAGAAGTTGGGACTAGAGGGCTCCAAATGTACCTTCCAGTCTAAATTATTGTACAATTCTCTATATCAAATCTGGTTTTCTACTGTGTGATGTCTTTCATAGTCGATGTGCAATCAGTGTGTTTGGGAATTGAATCTGCCAGGCACCTAATCTGTAAATAGAAAAAGAGCATAAACAGAACTACAGGTTAGGGTAAGATAAGCTAGAAAATATGTTTTTCAGCTAAACATAAATGTTTATGAGCAAAGGATGTCAGATACTCATATATCTCATTTTAGCTTCTCCTGTGTCAGAGATTATGAGGAACAGGTCTGGAAGCACAAATCTTTCCACAGCACTGCTCAGTTGCTTGACAAATCAGTAGTTTTCTTGCCACCATGATCCTGCTTACCTGCAGATATACACATTAATTATCTGATATGATATTTTTTTTGTTTTGTTTCCTTTTAGCTGTCCTGACACTATATTTCTTAAGCTTCTTCCACTGGGATGAGAATCTCTCCACTGCTGTGTACCATGCCTTCTCTGCATTGTGTTATTTCACACCTGTCATCGGAGCCATCATGGCAGACTCGTGGCTGGGCAAATACAAGTAAGTGAAGACCTCTCTCTAAATAAGTCAGCATGCAAGGACAGTGCTGTATGTGAGCTAGCTAGCTCAGAGTGCAGCAAAGACACACTTGTGAAGGTCAGCTCCTCTCTTTTGACAGAGTTTGCTCATGCTGTTCTGTGCTTGTCTAACAACCAAAGGCCAATAGGCAACAAAGCTGGGACAAATTAAATGTTACAAATAACCCTTTTCCTCTGCTGTCCTTCCCTACCTGACTTCAGGAAGCTGAGGTGTAGGGCAATTAACCTTCAGTTTGGTAAGGTCTGCTTCTGAGAAGGATTCAAAGATAGTGAGGAAGCAATGTCATGTAGATCTCAGATTCAGGTGAAATATCATTAACTGTAATGTACTTCCTTACACTTCTCACAGCATGGGTAATGTATCAGCACACCTACTTTTATGCCTGAGAAACCTGTGTTCTCTCAAATCATCTCCATCACCACATAACTCTTCCTGAGTAAGAGTCCTTAGGCAGTCTTCCCTTCTGATGATAAGCTGTGGAGCAAACATCTGCCCCAAGGTGGTGATGAGCAGCTGGATATAGGACTTTCTTTGCTTGGCACTGTTTTTTCATTGTCTGAGAAGTCTTGGCTGTCAGGGTGATGAAGTGCAGCTGAACTTTTCTCTCTAAGACTAAGCCTATCTGGCAGAAGTGTCTCTATAGGAAATAAACAGCTGCCATATGCCTATCCAGAAGAAAGTTCTTAAGGAGCTGTCAGTGTCTTTTTTTCTCTGCACTCAGTTTTAGTAATTTTCTTGTCCATTTGAATGAAAAAAAAAAAAAAACAACCAAAGACCAATGGATTTATTAAATTTATTATTTAAGGTCACATAGCAATGTCCATTAGTTTTGAGGATGTTTATCTTGCAGCATGATTTTGTGAGAAGGTAAATCCTTATACAGATGCTCATGTGTTAGGCAAGAGACTTTCCTTGGAGTAATCCCTATAATTTAATGGGAAGTGGCTTTTGTTGGAGTAGCTGGACCTTAGCCAATATAACAGATTAGAGGGGCTTTTAGGAATGATCTGATGTGCTGCTAAATTAGCTGTTGCAACCAGGATTTGAGTGCATCAGGGACCTCTTCCATGCTCTAAGCTCATAGGACTTCTTCTAGTGCTTCTGTCCTTACAAGTCCTTTGATTCACCTGTGTATGTGTCTTCAGCACAAGAATACATAGATTTATCTAAATCTAGAGGGTGATGAAGGAATAGAATACACTCAAGAGTCTGATCATCCTGCTCATATTTCTTCTTCTCCCTCACCAATGCATGGGAGGCAGATAGATGAGCTCAGTTTTTCAGAGATACTTGGGACCCAAGACAGACTTACAATGAAGAAACCACACTCCTAATTCAGGTTTGTTGGTTAGGTTGAATGTGGGCAACAGTCTCTAGACATCCCTTCCAGTCAAGGGATTCACTTATGCACATCCTACAAAATGCCAGTTATTAGTAATCTGGAAACCGAACTGGGCCTGAACAGTGCTCTCCTCTTTGCAGTCTTCCATGCATGACAAGGCTGGAACACTTTTCATGTATTCTGCTCAGTAATGTCTACAAATAAAGCAGGGGCTATCCCTCCTTAATCTGAACCCATTTTCATGTCTATTCCTTGACACAAAGGAATTACAGCTGCCCACTGTAACACTGGTAGAGCAAACCAGTTCCTTGTGTGCCAGCCAAGTAGAGCTCCTATATCAGGGCCCATGGGCACACTCTGTTTTCAGCTTGTACATCACCCAGCACCTTCAGTCACTGCTATTTGCTCTCCTCACAGGACGATCATCTACCTCTCCATTGTGTATGTTGTTGGCCATCTGATAAAGTCAGTCGGTGCCATTCCATCCCTGGGCAACCAGGCAGTTCATGTGTAAGTAGCCCTTAAAGCCACAGTGCTGTAGCAGGTTGTGATGGTAGTTTACCCAAGTCTGTAATTTGTTTTATCTTCATCAGACCAGCATTTTGGGGGCTGTGCATGGATTACTTTCATCAGGGAAGGGTTAGGAATGTCTGAGTAAGAGCAGAAGGGTGAATCTAGTGGGTGAACTTTCCAGGTGGAGTTGGAAGTCACCACACAGACTCTAACCCCTTTGGCACAGGCATTGGGATCACCCCTCTCTGCTCTACCATGCTACTGGTTTGGTCTCCTGTACCCAACTGCCTGCACCTGGTTCTTTCCTGGAGCCTGCTCATTTCATCAGCACAGCTGCCCAGCTCAGCAAGGTTCCCTCATGTGCATGGGAACACAAAACTGAAATACATTTTCTGATGACAGGGGAAGGGTCTGTCTCTTCCACAGGATACAACCCTCTAGATTCTGAACTGATAGGCTTGTCAGAGTAGTGTCTCTGAAACCACCAAGCTGGTTTTGTCTGTGTAGTCATGGCTCAAAAAATATGCACATGCAGGCAGGAGCACTTGTTGTTTACAGGACAGGTTTTTTTTGTCCCAGACCTGGTCAGTCCTGATACTCTTGTTCCCTAGAGACATAATCTGTCAGGCCAACAATGGCATTTTGAAAACCACTGGGAAGTAGAAAGCACACAAGAGTGAGCTTAATTCAAACAGTTTTTCTGCTCTTACCCAGGCTACAAGGCTGCAAAAAGGACTCCCCTTTTTCTTTTTTATTCTTTTTCTCAATTGATCTTTGACACCTTTTGTTGTCATATAAGTAAAAATAATCCCACAGATATTTGATCTCCTATATGTCCATTGGACCTCAGAACAACAAGAAACTGACAAAACCAGTTTGGTTAATTGACTGGTATGGAATGCAGAAATTAGGATAATTAATTTGTTTTTTAAATTATTAGGATACTTAATTTGTTTGTTTGTCTAGCTCATCATCATTACCTGCGTGCAAAAGACAACATTCTCAGAGGAATCATGGTTGGGTGACACTAAAATGCTCTCATAAGCTCTGGAAAGGTTTTGCAATGGTGATGTTTTTGTTCTTGCATGAAGGGTCCTGTCTATGGTTGGTCTGTTTTTGATCGCCCTTGGAACAGGAGGTATCAAGCCCTGTGTCTCTGCATTTGGTGGGGACCAGTTTGAAGAGGAACATGTAAGACTTCTTTTCTTTCCTAAAATCTGCAGTGTCTGCTTACTTTGTGAGGATGTTTATGTGATCAAAATCCTGTTGTGCTAGAATAAGGCCAGTTTGCTGGAAAAGACACAGTAAAGCATGAGGTAGGATGGTTTGCATAGGACTTGAGAGAATCTAGATGCTTCAGGAAGGCAAAATGACTGCAGAAGAGGATTGATACTGAAAAGGATAGGTCATAATTGCATCAAATCATCTAAATGTTAATTGGACATCAGAGTAGTTGAAAAATCCTGTCTTGCATGTCACAGAACTGTATATATCACAGCTTAACAAGGGTGATTATAATGCACTGCAGTGGAATATGGCAAATGAAAGAAAAGACTGTATCTCCAGCCTATGCTTCTGTGGGATTTTTTCCTCAAATCAGTCATAGTCCATGTCTCAGATGTTGTTCAGAAAGAACTGTAGAAAATTCTAGTCTTTTGCAAGCAATGCCAGAATGTTTTCTGGATATTCCAGAACGGAAAGTTCTGAAGAGTTGAGAAAATGTTTCTGTTTGTGCTGTCCGTCCTGAGAATTGTAGTCCAGGTGCTTTGTGTCCTCATTCTCTGTCATGAGTGCTTAGCCCCTCATCTGCACTAATCTCAAACTCCCATTATTCAGAACAGGGGCTAAACCAGGGATAAGGTAGTGCTTAAGGAAGCAAAGCAGGTCAGGAAGTGCTAATCCTCAGGCAAAATGCTAAATTTTTCAATTGACTCTAAGTTAAATAGATTTATGTTGACCTAACACACAAATAAAAATCTCTATTTTCTCAATGACAAGTATTCAAATCACCAAGTTGTGTGCAGGGCATAAGTCCTCAAATATGTAGAAGGCTGCTGCTACAGAAAAGAAAATAAGTGTTGGGGTCTGTGGTGAGTAGGCTTAAACTCAAGGAGGGTTATTTAGGACTGACAGTGTGAATTTTTTTTCCAGAAATAGATCTAGAGAAACACTGGAAAATACTAGGGCCTTTGTGAGATGGAAAGTCCCATCAATGGAGGCATTAAAGAAGGACATTAGACTAATAGTATGTCAGGAAAAGCACTGGTAAATTTAGATAAGAGTTGGCCCCTTGGACAAGGAGCCCAGTAGGGCAGTTTTCTCCTTGTCTTTTGCAATACCCCAGTATGAAGTCAACATGTAATGAAATAATATAGACTAAATTTAAAATTTTGGGAAGAGTTGTGCTTTTTGCCTGTGAACTGAGTGATGCTGAAGTGAAGAAGTAAAAACATGGTATGTTCTGTGGTCACTTGTCCAAAGCAGATCCTCCTGCAGGCATGTCTACATGCTGTCATGTGCTTTAGGGGATGTGGCAGAAAGGGGATCAGCAATGCTCTGCTGCTCACCAGCCTCCCCAGCTGGCACAACTCTGACTAAGTCAGGCTGGCAGCGTAGCACACATGCTCTGGGATAGCTGCATGCATCCCAGTGCATGGACATCCTGGCTTGCTGCACCAACAGCTGTCCCAAAAGAATTCCAAGAGGTCCAACAGCAGCATTTACACAAGTGCTACTTCTATGAATATTAATGATTAATAGTGTTTATCCAGCATCTTTCAATTACCACCTAATTACAGTATGATAATATGTAACACTTATCTTCAGAGTGTTTTATAGACTTCAGTTAATGAATCTCAGCACCCCTCTTAGGCACATACATATTCTTATTCCAACTTTACAACTACAGCTGCATTACAGAGAGAAAACCTGAACTGCCTGTGGTTGTGTGGGCCTGTACTCATTCTCTAGCATTCAGACTACATCTCTCCAACAAATTTATCAAATACAAAGGCTCAAACATTCACCTGTGTGCTACCTTCAAGAAAAACTAATTTAGAGAAAGAAAACTGTAAAAAGCATTCTGATAAGAACAATGTGTTCTGCTCTATTCGTTCTTTTTCAAACGTTCTTTTCAAAATAGAAAGTTTTCTATTTTACCATTTTGAAATGACTTGGCCTTTCAGAAGAACCAAATGTTTTATGCTATGTGATAGGAAGTTTAAGTCATCAGAATTGGAATGAGAAGTTTTGATTTTGTAAGGAATGAAAGGTTTGAGGCCAAACGGAATATTTCTTTCCTCTGGAGTGGTGTTTGAGGGGTCTTATGTTTTATTTTCTTCCACTCCAGGTGGGCTGAAATAAATTTTAAAAATTCACTATGAAATGAAGCATTTGATTCTCCATTAATTTTCAGGACCCCAATAAACTTCATCTGAGTCCTTAAGTGCATGGGCTTATTTGTTTTGTCTGAAAACTTGGGATGAGGTAGTTCTGTGTATAAATAACTAAATTACCCCTGCTATTCCTCGAGACAAGTTTATGTTTTGAGGTAAATGCACCACATCAATCTGATTCTCTTTTAAGTTCTTCAGGAGCATAATAGTCTTTGATCTGCCACTTTGAAAATGGCACTACTACAGACAGTGATGGGGACTAATTTGGTGGGAGGTCAGATAGGGAAAACAGAAGTCCAAGTTAAAAATGCCTGAACAAAATTATATTTACAATGTGTTATATGAATGTGAAGCTGCTGCACATATTAATTAGGGACCGAAGCTGCTTTCAAGCAGTATGGTGTTTAAGGTGCTAAGTAGCTTTCCTTTGTTTCTTTATTTTCTGGTTGCCAAGGAGATCGGGATTATCATGTACAGTACCTTTTCTCAAATTAGCTAATCTAAATCATGTTGTTAATGTGTGTCTGCTCTAAAGATTGAGACAATAGGGACGAGATTCTTTATTCCAACCAGTATAATTTGCAAGCTGCTGGGTCATTATTTTTGTAGTTATTTCAGCTTTTCTCTGACCCTTTTTCTTTCCATCACTAAAATCTGAAAATGTGTGAAATAAGATGCTCCAAATTCTTTACGCATCACTATCCTCTTCTCTTACTACCACATTCTTTTTGGTAATTGTTGCTCTAGACTTTATCATGTCAAGAGCTGCATGCTTGAGTTTATCACAGCTCTCAGAAATTCTGATTTACTCAGATATCAGGGCTTAGAGACATGCCATGACAATTTGGCTAGAAGAGGGCTGGACTGTGAGGGTTCTACTGCACCACTTCAACAAGTCATGTGAGGGCTATCCAGGAATGGGGAAAGACTGCTGAGGTGGCTCATCTCTCTAGTTTTCTCTATAATGACAAATAACTAGTCACAAAGGTAGAATGAAAAAGAAAATATAATTTTACTAGTTTAGCAGTAGAAAGTTCTGGATTATCAAAACCACCAGCAATGGAAAGGAATATAACAGATAGTAAGACCCACTGCTTTTTTCTATTAACCATGAGAACATGCCATTGAGATGATTTTTACAAGGCTTTCAAATCCTTTAGTCTAGGATAAATAATTTAAGAGGAAGGTATGGGTCAGCCTTGAACACTCTAGGAAATACAATTGTGTAAAAGCCAAAAGCTCAGTTGATGGGGTCTTCCTAACTGTGCTGGGTCACAGCAGAAAGCCCTTAATCCAAGTAAGGAGACCCCCAGACTCCTTGGTGGGTGGCAGTGGGAGGTGATGGGGCTCTCACCCTGACCTTCTCAGCACCCACTTTACAAGGGGGCATGAAGAGAAGCCCTCTCAGAGTCTCCCACCTCCCTTTCTTCCCTGTAGTAATCCCCTGTGATAAGAGGCTTCTTGCCATACGAAGTAGCAGTATTTCCTGTTGGCTGCACCATCAGTTACAGGAAGTTTTGTTATATTTTTGGAGCTCAGGATTCATTACTTTACAGCTGTCCTCTTTTAGCTGCCTGCAATTCTTCACGCTTTCTCCAGTTTTCTAGCCTTGTGAATATTGTTGTCTCAGGGAGCAGACAGAAGCAGGACACATTAGAAGGAAAGGAGACAGAACAGTCCCTGAGGAGTTTTCTAGCACTCAGCTAAGTTAAAGCTTTGCATTCAAATGATGCTCAGGTCACAGAGATGAGGCTCAAGGTGCCCTGGGAAGCTCTCTGTTGGGCACCATGCAATGTCTGATGCAGTTTTCCCCTCTATCTTTATCAGTTCAGGTGTCCCAGAGCTGCTGATGCACAGGAGCATGGGGTGGGTCAGGTAGCCTGCTTTTGTTTCCCCTCTCTGCTGGCCCACCCAGGCCAGGGAGGAAGTTAACACCGTATACAGCACACATGTGACTGTGCATGTATGTCCCTCCCACAAGCAAGGAGAGACTGCACACACACATTACTCCTGAACAAAGGACCAAACTCTGCATCAAATTACTGATTTCTTCCAAATTATGAATTATGCAAGAAGAAAGAAGATCAGCAGGAATCCTTTGACTCTATAAACTACAGTAAGTTACAGCTTAGGTTAAATTCAAAACTCTTTCTCTTAGAGTTATCCCTCCATCAGGCTCTTGAATTTGCTCTCCTAGATTTAATTTATCCTATTAGTGTGAGGTTGATTGGCGTCACCTTGATGGTCTCTTCTTTGATGGATACTTCTCAGTTGCTGGCACTCTTTCGTCTATGCTGTGATTACCAGTTCCTTAAAATATACAAGTTTCTTTTTCTATTTCTACACAGGAGAGGAGGGGGGAAAAAAAAAGAGCTCAGACATGGCAAGAAATTATGAGCTTGTCAAACCATGCCAAATTGGATTGAATTAGGTGACAAAGGATCTGAATCATGCTACTTGTTCTGAATAAGTAAATGCTTTCCCCTCCTTCCAGTCTCACAACACTCTCAAAGCAGCAGCTTTTCCTCTGAAATGCCAAAAAGCCCCAAAGCACTTCTTGAGTAATGTGAGCTGATTTGTGTGAGCATTTACCATCACCTGAACACGAGCTTGTTTGCTTAACATTTTATGCACTTTGTGACAATATTTGCCCAGCCTTCCTAACAAGAGAATTGATAGTGAATTTGCAAATCCAATGCTGTGTATTAGCCATGACATTGACATTGTCTTCTCTTGTTTTAGACTTCAGAGAGAAGCAAGTTTTTTTCCATCTTCTATTTATCCATTAATGCTGGAAGTTTGATCTCCACGTTTGTAACTCCTGTATTAAGAGGTCAGTGTGGATTTAGAATAAAGCAATAAATTAGCTTCCCTCTAACTACTCTGCTGTGCATAGTTAGACTCTTATGACAACAGAATGGCAGAAATTGTATTATCTGTGGAGTGGTCAGTATTTTGCATTTACACCTTGTTAATCCTGCTGTAGCAGCATAACAGATTTATGATACAGGCAGACAACTCACAGAAATTATATTCCTGGTTGTATTTCAAAACCAGCCTGAACTACAGAATTAAAACATGAAAGGTGGAAGGACCTATATGATTCCCCATTGCCAGTGAAGAACTTGGCTTCAGGTAAACTATGGATGGGAAATGAATTCTGCTTTCCTGTGCAGTATCAGGGCTGAAAAACTTAGCAGAGCTGGTTTTAAAGTCCTACCTTCTTCCCACGGGGTGCTGCTGACTTCTGGAGGGCTCTGTCCTGGCACTCAGGCTTGTCTGCATGGATCTGCTTGCAAGATTGCTGCCCTGAGCAACTAGCCTTGAAGACAAAGCACAGGCCTATGCCCCATTTAAGACCTACTTTATATTCCAGCCTGCTCGCAAAACCCTTTTTAGTCCCCAAGTCTTGCTGCACTTACTTCATTGTATTGCAGCGCTTCGAAGCCAAAGGGATTGGCACACTCTAAATATGGGCACAGGGGCAGAGCATCAGGCCATAGGTGATGGGGACAGGGACAAGGTAGTCTTCACATTTAGTTGCCTTTTTTTCCATTCCATTCCATGGCTTCCAGAAAGCTCTGTTTGTTCGGAGTGTCATCTAAACAAGCTCTTGTCTCATGTTTACACCATGCACAGGGACAAAGACAAATGCTGTCTTTCTTACTTGTTCATTCTCTGGTGTCTCTAGGTCAGCATTCAGTTGGGAAGGGTTTTTGCTTAAAGTAATCAGTGGGCAGATGAAAATCCAATCCCTTGAAGCATCAAAACATGAGCCAGTATAAGCTACTTGCAACATGGAACTGGAGAGGATGGGGAAAGAGTAATATTCTTGCTAAGTGTGAAATCTTTTCTTGGAAGAGAAGGAAATGCAGTTTGTAGACATTAGGTACAAATAAGAAATATATACTTTTAGGTAGAGAAGTCCAAGTCATTTAACATCTTAAAATTTCAGTGTGCCCAGAGAGCCCATGCTCTCAGCTTTGTTAGATTTTAGCTAATTTGCTGAAAATAAGTAAATAAATGCTATGCATGCACACAGTTGTGCAGCTGTGATTTTCCAGCTACAACAAACAGGAGCAGCTGAGGGCTTCATGGATTGGTCTTCTGTTAATTCTGTTGGCTTACTTTAGCCATTTTGTCACATTATTCATGTGAGAATGCAGTAATGTCCAGCCCCTGGCATTCAAACACAGAGCCCACTGCTGGTTTGCTGTTTGCAGCCAGAGCACAGTGCAAGAACTGACCTGGTCCAAGAGGCACAGGTTTCAGTGACCCAGAACTCAGATTGGTGCAACCCATGCTATAACACACCTGGTTTCCTAATGGGCTGCTGCAAGACCTGACATTTGGAGCAAGCTGCCCCAGTGAGATTGGAGGTGGTGACACAGGGAACTGGAGTTCTAGGGCTTATCCTGGGCTCCCACTTTGTCCACTGTAGGTCGCTATGAAAACAGATTCAGGTTTTACACTCAAGATTGATGCAGCACAGTACTGGTTATTTAGATCTATTCAAATACAGAATGGCTTCAGGTTATTTGAAATGTTGTGCTTTTATTCCCCAATTACAGTCCCTAGTACTTCTTTATACCTATTTGTCTGCCCCCTCCCTTTAACTGTTTGCATCAATATTCCATTATCAGCTGCTTTTGCTGGCAGACACTAACCCTGCTTCCAAATTGTCTTCATCAAGGGAGGACAACTGTTTCAAGGAGATTCGATTCACAGTGTCAAGCACCAGCAAAGAAGATTTAAAACCAGGGGAAGCGACTGATTTAGGGAATCAAATCAAAAGCCCCAGTAACATAAGTCTAGATGTAATGAGCTGCTTTTATTTCTGACTTCTTTTTCAGGGGATGTGAAATGTTTTGGAGAGGATTGTTATGCACTGGCTTTTGGTGTCCCAGCAGCACTGATGGTGTTGGCACTTGGTGAGTGGAAATTGTGGTAATAGGAGTTACCAGTTTTGAGTCCATGAATAGATGAGAAAATGCACGAATTCACTAATTCTGGATGGATACTGTGATGGGAAATGAAAGGGTTCAAGGTCACCTAACAATTCCTAGTTCAGAACAGCAGTAAATAGCAGTAGTTGATTGATGGTGGGCTGAGTATGGTTTTACTGTAATCTTTTATTGTGATACTGTTAAGGGGGTGGTCTCATGGATGTTTCACAGTATAATTGCTTTGCTCTAATGCAAAGGAAGGCACCAAAATGATTCTCCTGATGGTTTGCAGCTTTGCCTATGAGCAGGCATGGCCTTTGAACTGCAATCTGAGCAGTCCTTAGAGATCCCCAGCTTATAGAAGAGAAGCTTAACATGGCACTTCTAACCTTTCCATGAGCTTCCTGCAGCTCAAGGCCATCTTCAATGGCTCAGACTTCTGCTGCTGAATCTGTGTGCTGCAGAAGGAGCTAGATGAGATGTTAGTTTGTTCTGAGCTGTCTTACTTTGCTTGGCTGAAGTAATTCCCACAATTGCAGTGACAACTTATTATTACATTGCAATAAAAAAATCCTTATTATCCAAGTGTCAGGAGACAGCCACAGTCCCTGTGCTTTTTAATGCTTGCATCTTAGCCCCATAAATGTACTTGTCAAGATTTCTTCTTCAACCTTTATAAAACATTCAACAATCTCCCAATTTTTAATGTTACTCCTTGGTAGCCAGCACAGAGGACACCCATCAGCTTTAGTTTCACAGCTGCAAGCTCTGAGAAGCAAGTCCCTTATTATACTGCATGTGTGAGCTCTTGACACAGCATGGGGTGACTTTTCATTCAGCTTGTTACCTTCACTGAGAGACCAAGCAGTTGTGTGATTTCACTGCAGCATCTGGGATTTGAAAAGTGTGTCCCCCAGAGAATGTGAATGTTGCTGTTTCCACTCAAATTTCCACTGGGGAGAAGAATCAGGAAACTGAAGAAAGGACACAGCTAACGTTGCAGCAAATATTTTCAAAAAAGTGCATGGTCACGGGCCTGAGAAGGTTCTATTTTCCCCTGTGGCCTGTTCCTATCAGTTTAGTGCCCCACAGTGTGCACCATGCTGTGCTGAAAGTTTCTAGCAGAGCAGTAGTTGCCCAGGGGAAAATGAACGTGTAAATGTTGCAGTTTCAGTGAGGGCATCAGTGGAAATTTGTTTTTAGCTAGTGTCCTGCTGCCAGATTCCATGTCCTGCCTGGCAAAGCAGCTCTCTGTTCTTTCGTAACATGCTAAAATGCTCAGGGAAGTGATATATTTGACTATGTGAGTAGCATGCAGAACTGGAGAAAATACCCTTTTGGCCCTGACTGGCCCTCTCCCTGTGTTGATGGAAAGCAAGGATAGATTTAGAGCGAGATTTTCTGGACTGCTACTGTTCCTGAAGGATGGGGTAGATTGATACCATTTAATTCCAAATTCTAAACCTAATGCAGGAACATCAGCTCCCAAAGGAGTCAATGGCATCACCAAAAGGTATTTCAGCAAACCTCATGGATCACCTTTTTAAAAGCACCAACATTTTCACAGGGAAATGCTAAAAATTAGGTAGTGCAGCTACCCACTCTGGATGACTTTGCACAAATGCAAAGTGATACTCACCTAAACTGACTTCAGAGGTCTCTCAAGTTCTGCAAGTCAAACCTGGATGCTAAAGGTCTTCGTAGTCAGGTAAAAGCAAAGGTGTGTTCCCTGTAGTGTCTCAGGCTTCCTGTGTTAGGACAGAAGTATCTGCTATTCTCCACTGCCTGTGGACTAACCCAGATTATTGGGTTAGTTTTAAAAGTTCAGGTTAGTTAATTATATGGATTTCATGCTCAGTTT
Organism: Haemorhous mexicanus; assembly: GCF_027477595.1. Lineage (NCBI taxonomy): Eukaryota > Metazoa > Chordata > Aves > Passeriformes > Fringillidae > Haemorhous > Haemorhous mexicanus. Next base: position 11,207,795 of record NC_082348.1, on the reverse strand, counting down.
TAAGGTGTTTCTCCCCACTAATCTCTTTGGAATTCCAGTGTCCTCGAAGACTCTCAAAGAACAGGAAAAATGGTACACAATCAGGTAACTCCATCTCTGACAGGATTTTGAAGTCTCATTCTGATATTCTTTGTGCTTTGAGGGAGAAAACCAGGATAAAACAGTATCTTAAATTGTATATCCCTTTGTGGAAACTCTAAATGGAGGTAATTTCTGTTAACGTCTATGTGTGAGGCAGGGATCTTTGGGCAGTTTCCACTGAAATGTGTGTGAGATGCAAGTGCACAGAGCCTGTATTGTATCTGGATTAATCCTCACAGGTTTCCAGTCAGTGAGGGTTGATTTCCAACATCAGGTGCAGCAATTCAGTGTGGGTTGTACTATAAGTTTAGTCTACAAGAAGCATAAACAAAGTGAATTTTCAAAGTTTTGGTTTCCAGAGTGAATCAGATGTGGAGGTGCCTATTGTGCCAGAGCAGATATTAGGACAGTGGTGACTTTCTAGGGAGCACACTGCCTCTTGTAGGATGTTGCATTTTCTTCCATCTACATGCATTAAAGGACTCCTGTATATTTATTTAGTTAGAAGTGCAATCCTGGGTGCCCCAAGGGCAGAGCATTTCTGTTGAATACAGGGGTGGGTGATCCTTCCCAAAAGCCAGTGCAGGATTGAGCTTCAGCCATGTGAATCCCCATTTGGGTAATAATTTTTTTTTTTCAGTTGTGTTCATTGCTGGAAGTGGACTGTACAGAAAAACACCACCACAAGGAAATGTCTTGCTGGAAGTGTGCAAATGCATCGGTGTAAGTGTGTGTAATTTTCTTTTTCATGTGTGAGTCAGAGGCTGCGGGACAAAAAGGTGCAAAGGGATAGGGGTGGTGACTTTTGGAATTCTTCTCTATGCTGCTTTGGGATGTCTTGCTGATGAGCTCTAAGGATTTAGAAACACATTTAGATCCTAGGTTATTTTTTCATCATTTCAGTTGTTTTCCCTTAGCTCCATGAACTGTTCAGTTGATGTCCATGTAGTAGAACCACAAGTGGCAGATGCTGGTGCAAACTGAACTGAAAGGAAAATTCAGAAACTCAGAGAATATCAGATATATGACTCCCTTATTTTTCAGTTGAATAATTTTCCTGAACTTTATCAGTTCAGCAGACAGTAATAGCACACATTCACATTATGGACATTCAGCATGTTCATGTAAATGCAAGAGACACTTGCTGAAGTTGCATTAGAGCCTTATAAATTGTTTTTCATGGTGTGTGAGCTGAATACAGTATGTGAAAAATACTCTCTTATTATTAGGTGGATAATGATGTTTCTATTTCAGGAAGCTGTTGCTAACAGCAGATGTTTTCTCTTTATCTAGGTCAGTCCTAGTGCCAAATTTACCTTGGGGAAACAGGCAGGATCTTAAAGACAGGATTTCTAAGTGAGGTCTGCTTTTTTTGTCAGTGTATTCAGTGACTGGAGCACACAGCATAAACAGGCCAGGAGCTGGACTTCAATGACCCTTGTGGGTCCCTTCCAACTCAGGATATTCTAAGATTCAGTGATTCTATGATTCATTCCCCCTTCATACCTTTAATTAACCAGTGTCATAGAAACTTCCCTGCAGACAATTCATCATAAAGCCTCCAATCCGAGATTTTAGAGGTATCCAGCAACCCACCCCCCTCAATGTTCTGGCACTACTTACATTTGGAGAGGGGGAAGGTAACCTTGAGGTGGGAATGTGACAAGGGCAGGTACAGTGTGAGTGAGTTACTCACCCATTTTTCTCTCTAGTTTGCTATTAAAAACCGGCTGAAAAACCGCTCCCGTGAGATTCCAAAGAGAGATCACTGGCTGGACTGGGCTTCAGAAAAATACTCAGTGAGTGATGCTCTACCTGGTAGGTTTGGAGTGGGAAGGGGGAGATAGGCAGACAGACAGGGGAGAGAGTAGGACTAGCCTGGCCACACCATTCCTCACATGCATTTTCCTGTCCCTTCCCACATCTGTACTCTCCTGACCCTTAATGGACAGTTTAGGTGCTGCGCTGAAATGTAGAAATGCAAACATTTCCAATGTCACAAGGAAGTGCAATGAAGAACTGCCATGCAGAAAGAAATAGAACTTATGCTTTGTGGCTTGAATCACCTGTTGCCTTTACACCCCTGCCTTATGTTTTTGCCTGTTTCCTTTTAGAAACAGCTGATTGGTGAGGTTAAAATGGTGACTCGTGTTCTCTTCCTCTTCATACCACTGCCAATGTTCTGGGCCCTGTTTGATCAGCAGGTACAGTACAACGGGTACAGCTCTGCCTGTCAGCCTTGGTTGGCACTTCTGTCCTTTTGGGGTAACATGAATGCATCCTGGGGACACAGCGGGCCACAGTCCTACCAAGTGTCCACGGCCTTCCACCATCACTCCTGGGCAGCCCTTGAGAGTCCTGCCAGGTGTCTGGCACAGGAGGATGAGAGGGGAGAATGTGCCCTGCCTAATGACAGGTGTTATAGGGAAGGGATGGAATAGATGGGAAATAAAAGACCTCCATCACTGTCATCTTCTCTGTCCCCATGTTTTCTAGCCCCATAGAACATCGTGAAGGCTTCACTGCTGTCTGTTTTCTCTTTAGGGATCCAGGTGGACTTTGCAAGCCACAAAAATGAATGCTGATTTTGTAAGTACTTAATGTCATCAGGGCTGGTAAGACTAGTAGTAACATCCCTGCTCTTGCTTATTAACCGGAGTCTTGCAGTACTAAGAGCGTCTGCTTGGTGAATCTGGGTGAGTCTCACTTTTGGTGATTAGAAGCCAGAGGCTCTGTTCATGCAGCCATGTTCAGTTCATCACAGCTCATCTCAGCTAGAAGTGAGGGCTGGGGAGCCATCAGCAGCCAACAAGGTCAGGGACGCTGACCTACTGGCAGCCAGTAGCCCTGTGACCTAGAGCAGGTAGGATTTTCAGCCTGCTGCCTCCATGGAAGGCAGACAAGTCACTCAGCACTTTTAAGGTGTGACTAGAGCTGTTGTACATTTCTGCACTGGATCACTTGGTGATACATTAAGGAAGCCTCTCAAAACCAGCAGGAATCTTGTGTATGGGTTAAAGATGTGATAGGGATTAATTATCTAGTTTCCATAAAGGTCTTCAAAGGTGTGAATGGCTACAGTGGCAGATAAATGTAGATCAGCTATCTGCCCAAAGGTGTCCCCACACTGGGCTGTTTTTCAGCCCCATATGTGTTTTAACAGGCCATCTAGATCTGTTTAGACATATATATTTTAACAGGCCATCTAGATCTTGCCTGCAGATGCTCACATCAAAATCTAGGATTGTAAGTGTCCATTTTCTAGTTTAAAATTGACTTAAAGCCACAAATTTGAGACCTTCTATGTCACTCCTGTTAAAAATTGGGCTCTCAATATGTGATACTCATTAGGCTTAATTAGTTCAAATGAGGCATGAAAAAGACTACACCTTGGGTAATATTTATCCACCTCAGAAAGACAGAACAAAGTCCATGCAGTCTATGTGATGTATATCTAAAAGATTAGTTTTCCGGTGTTTTGCTCACGTGTACTTAGTCATCCATTAGCAGGAGAGCTAAGTATCTCCAGGTGTCACTACTGGCCTCTCCCAGGTGAGGAAAGATAGATTCAAGGCTTTTATTTTGTCACACCAACTTGGATAGCTCCTTGGCTTTTGTTTCAGTCTCCTCTCTCTCCCCTCATGAGCTGCCCCACCTCAAGAAGGTGAAAATTAACTGCAACATTGGAATGATCCCACCCTTAGGCTTGTTGGAGTTCATATTAATAATACTCTGTGACTTTCAGTTCAGTGGACAAGGGCTCAGCTAGGAAGTCTGGAGTCAGGCAGGGAATGATTTAGTGTCAGATGAAGCATTTGCAGGCTCATTTCCTAATGGCACATTTCTATAGTGTGTGCAAAGTAGCAGGAGGGGGTATTTGCCTGGTTTTTTTCCACTCTCCCAGGAAGCAGCTGTAGGTAGAGATGGGCAGCCAGTCTAGACTCACCTCAGGACATGACTGGCAGACAGGAGACAACCCCCCCCCCCCCCCCAGCATTTTCTTGGAAATACATTATTTCCTTCCGAATTTCTTCCCTTCTACACTCTTCCCCCTGACCCTGACCCCCTTCCTCCCACCATCTTCTTCATCTTAATTTCAAATTAAGGATTTAATGAAGTTCAGAAAACCACCAGTCCCTCCCTGGAGACGGGTCCATGGTTCCTTTTGGAGTCTGTGATCCCTCCATCCATCCATTCCCGTTGCCCTTGCCCGTTTGAGGGGCTGGGATAGTGATGCAAGTGTGAGGCACCTCTTAAAGCCTTGAGGATTCTTGCCTCAAACCTAGAAGCTGCAGTTGTCCAAAGCCTCTTAGATGCAGATGGGGGGAGGAAAGAGATGTTTGTGCAGCCCACTGGCTCAAGGATGGTCTTCTATTATCCTTTTAGGAACTTGGGAGAAATCACAGGGTCCTGAAGTTTGGGAACCCTCACTTATAGGATTGGGGCTTTTCACTTCATAGAAGCAGGGAGGGAAGAAGCTCTAAGCCTGCCTCCCAGCTTGGACACTAACACCCCCATCCTTCTCCACTCACCTACTTCATGGCTCAGCCAGCCTGAAAGATGAGCCTCAGTACCTGTCACAAGCTGTGTCACAGCTGCCAAATATCAAGGATTGAGTGCAGCTTCCTTCTGCAAAATGATCTTATTAAACACTGTGTCCTCAGACAAAAAGTGTCAAGAGCACAATATCAGCTGCTAAAGCCAACATAAAGCATTTGAGGAGACCACCTTGGCTGCAAAGGCCTCTCTGGGACCGATTACTTGTTTACCATATGCACTGATATGTTGCAGTGTTTATGAATCACTTGGAATATCTTTTTGTTTCAGGGAATATATGTCCTTCAGCCTGACCAAATGCAGGTAAAAGATACTACAGGGTAGGAAATAACCCTTAGAATGTATCTTCTTCTTTTCACTCATTTATATTTTTCTCATGGGATCAGTGGCCATTGTCTGCTCCTTTTCAAGGTAATAGCGATGCTCCTTCTGGTTGCTGTGGTGTGGCCTCTGTCTTATTGTTCACAGGCTGCTTTGCAAGCTTGGGGTTCAGAAGACCCTGAGGATGTCCTAATGCAGAAGTTGACTCCTGCAGAACAGTGCAGAGGTGTAGGGTAACATACCACCATAATAATTCTTGATCTAGTACTGGCATGCGGAGAATGCAACCTGTATCTCCTTTTAACAGGCTCCTGTCCTGGGATGAACATTGTTCTTGAAATATGTTTGGTTCCTCCCTTTCTGCAGGGGAGGAAACATGTTTCATGAAAACATGAAAGCAAGATGGTGCTATATTGTCACAGTTGATTACAATTCTTATGGTGAATAGCACTGGAGAAATTCAAAGCTGTTCTGTTCCCTGAAATCTTCCTTTGGAACAGAAACAACATTTCTCCCTGCTTGTTCTTCATTGCTCTCTGTTTTCTTGCTTTGCCACTTCTGGCTGGCAGACAAGCTGTGCCCATACCAGGAGAAATTTTGTTCCTGGGGGATTACTCAGTTGTGTTGAAGTGTGAGAAATTGCCAATCTCACAGAATTGTGCCTGTTCCTCTGGGATTTTGCTGGAGTCCCAAGATGTTTCCATCGTTGCTGATTTGTTGTAAGGTCCCACCACAGCACCAAAGGTCACCTGTCTCTATTGTCAGTGGGCTTTGTACTCTTTAAAAACATCATGTTTTAGTTCTCTCTCCAGGGAAACTGGGCCAGAGATGCTTGCTTGCCTCTTGGAGGGGAGGATATGAACAAAATGTATTCATGCCTGTGAAAACTTAATAGGAGAAGCTGTTAAGTGCAAACTGTGATTATATTTTAAAAGGAGGTTTTAAGTGTTTGTCCATGTCCCTTCTGTAATGAAATTATTTCTGGAGGACAGTGCTTTATGGGTTTAATTAGTAAAAGTTGCTTTCTAGCCACTGAACTCCCATTCTTTTGTATTGCAGTTCTTAAATCCACTTCTTATTCTTGTCTTCATCCCAATTTTTGACCTTGGGCTCTACCCCCTGATAAACATGTGCAAATTGAATTTCACGTAAGTACTTGGGGACAATGCAGATACATCTGTGCTTTTTCTTTTGCTGTAAGTGTGCAGAATAGCTTTTAAGGAAGAGAAACACAATTTTCCATTCACCTTTCCCAATACTTGAGTCTTCAGTCCCAAGAGTCAGCATCACCCTCTTCCACAGAAGGAAGTGGCTTGTTTCCTCATGGAAATGCCAGAGGGTAAAACTCAGTGATGTTGCATTCTGCTCTGTACAGATTGTTCCAAAAGCAGATACGAGTAGTCTCACTTTGAATTTGATCATCATGTTTTCCACCTTGTTTCCCAGGTCATGCCTAAATAATTCCCTCCCTGAAAAGTCCCCATGGGACCCAATTCATGGTCCCATGCTGGCTAGGATCTGAAGCAGTGAGTGCATCAGGAGATTTCCACATGAGCCAAGCATTTTATCCTTAGTCTATGTTAGCAAGAAGTGCAGTGTAATAGGAGCAGACCTCAGGTTGTTTATGACACCCACCTTATGCAATTTGTGTGAATTAACTTGAGAGTATCTATATTCTGCCTCTGTGGACTGATGCCCTGTAGCAGTGGAAGTACATTATGTGCACTCTTGGAGTGCCTTTGTCAGTGGAATTTCAACTGAAAGAAGACAAGTTTCTATGCCCCAGCACCACCTCTGCATGTGAGCCATAGCATGGGAAAGGGTAATGAGTGGGGTGACTGGCTTAAAAAGCATGTTCCTATTCCAAACTAAAGTGCTGGACAGACAAAACGCCATAAAATGGGAGTGGCAGGTGCCTCAGAAGCCTTCCCCTTCACCCTGCTGGTCCTTCCCCACTGTGCTGAATTACCTGCAACGAAAGACATATCAAAAATATTGTCCAGCCCTGCAGTGGTGCCCCTTTTGGAGGATACACATCAGAGGCTGTGCTTCTTCCTGATAACCACTGTGAGCCCATGGCCTGGACTGTGCCTTGACTTGGCAGAAAGCTTCCTGCCTGATGACCAGATCACAGAGTAGTTTACGCAGCAGCACAAACTCAAGCACCAACCAGGATTAAATGCCAGGACTAAGACCATTACAAAGAGTGGAGATGACTGAATCTAGAACCAGATTTGTCTCAAATCTCAACAATTCAATACTCAGCTTGAATCTGCTGTTCTGGACATGTATTATTCTGATTTATATCAGATTTTCTCACGTAATTCTGGTAAATTTGCACTAGCTTTGCCTTGAGTTTAGAAGAAAGCTCTTTATTTCCTAGAAATGTAAATGTATTGGCATGAGGAATAACCCAGAATGATGCCCCAGATGGTCAGAAACATTGATGACATAAACTACACATTTTTCTATTCCTCATTCCCACTGCTAAATAGAATGTTACTTGTCTTTTGCCTTTCCCAAAAGGGACTTGAAGATACATCATTTCTGGTGCTCCTTCCAACATGATGGATTAACATAATGTCATGAGCTATTCCCACTAGAAGAGCTGGGAAAAAGATAATATGAAACTTGCAAGGAAGGAACTTCTTTTCATGGCATATCAGTTCTAATTGGCCTCAGTGCCAGCCTCATGCAGAATAATAAAATAGTTTTAAGTTAAGAGATTGGCAACTTAGACAGCCTGTCATCCTGAGTGCCACCTGTTGGTCAGTTTATTACATGGTTTTGGCACATCTTTGGCTCTGAGGAATGGTATTCTATAGTTTAAATTACTTTTTTTTCCTTAATGGCACCTCTTTAATTTGTTTCATAGACCTATTAGGAAAATGGCAACAGGTATGATCCTTGCAGGGCTGGCATTTGGACTTGCAGCTGTTATAGAAGTCAAAATAAATGTAAGTAAAGCACAAGGCATTCCTCAGAAATACTTTCTTTCCATGGGCTGTTATTAGTGATGTCTGGTAGATAATCCTTTGAGCCATTGTGCTCCTTGATCAAAATTTGTAATGTTTTCTTTACAATTGAGGATACTGATCCAGCTGCTAATGATAATTCTTACCTTGTCTACTTTTCCCTCTCTTTGTCTCTATGTCTTTCTTTCTAGTCTTTGCAGTTTTGCTGTGCTGGTCATCTGTACTGGTCTATATTCTAGATTTCCATCGTCAAAGTGCTTGACAGACATCTAGTTAATGCTAGTGATTAATTTCCAAAAGGTAGTCTGTTCTCTCTCCTGTTTCTTGCTGTAGCTTGCCTATACTTTTCTGTTTGGGGTCTTATGTGTGTGTGGTGGTTTTGGTTTTTTTATTTAATTGTTTTAAAATATTAAAATTTAATCACTTTCCTGCTTTATGATGGGTATGGCTTTTTTTTTACAAGCCAGAGTGTTTCTCTGGGGAGGCAGGTGAATATTGACACAGGCTTCAGGGACTGACAGGCATCCCCAGAGAGGATGGCAGCACATCTCTTATAAATTCCATGTTAGCTCCTGCAGATTTGCACTGTTTGTTTCTGGCTCATGACCGGCATTGTGTAGACTTTGGCTGACCTTTGTCTCACCAAAGTTACTATAGGATTAATTTTTAAAGCTTCTATGTATACTTAAAACCTTCTGTTAGAGTGGCTGGCTCACAGCCCTGGATTAACATCTGCTAGTTCCTCAGGTGAATCCCCTAACGAGCCTCCCACTGAAATGAGACTGTGTGGGTTCAGGTCTTTTTTCTGATCTCTTTATGTGAGCAATAGAAATGCTCTCATTTTCACCACCAGAATCTCTGGCCAAGCACCACAGTTTGCTCTGGCTGGGGGTGACTCCTCTGGGTAGAGGCAAGGTGAGTTAGATGTTCCCCCTGCCTGTGCATGAAAATTTTACCCTAAAGGCCACTTTAAGATCTAGCAAAGAGGAGGGTAAGATGGTCCACCTTCACTTGACTGTGGGTAGCAGAAGTGAAAAGCTACAGTAATGGAATTTGCTGGATTATATTAGCCGGCCTGTTGGTCCAGAGGAGCATATGGATACAAGGAAATCAGTTCATTCTGACTTCTTTGGCAGTTTGTCTCCCCACACAGTTAGGTTCAAAATGCCCTGCCTGCAATTTCCAAATTATCAGATAAGATAGAAGAAAAATAAATAGCTCTGCAGTATTGCTTGCAGCTACTTGAAAATAAAATGAGAAAAAAAGAGAAGTTAAAAAAAATATTAGCTCTGCAGGTAGTACAAGGCTGACACTGATTGATGTACTCTTTCTAGGAAATGATTCCTGACAGAAGGAGATACCTCAGTGCTGGAGGCATCAGCTTACCTCTCTCAGAAAACAAGGAATAATATCTATACAGTCAGCTGTATAGATAGCAAGGTCCAGTAATGCAAAAGCACTGATTACAGACGTGAAGCTGGACTGGGATTTTCAAAACTACTTAACTTCTGGTCTGATCTTTTCCCAGTCAGTGACTGCAGTGGGAAATAATTATTCTGATCACTGCTTTTGAAAGCTAAGCACAAATTTTTCCATTCTGATGTGGCAGTTGGTTAAATCCAGGCACGAGGGAGCTGTATAATGAAAGCTGTGACATTGTTCTATCTCCTCAGTAGGTGTGTAGTCTGTACACTTAGTAGTGTGAAGAGCAATTTTTGGGAGGAATGATGGGTTAGCCATTGAGCTACTATGAGGAAACCTCCCTAAAAATGATTTATGTTCAGTTTTCTCTGAGTGCAACTTCTGTTGAAGAAGGGATGGAAAAATGTCATTACAGAGAGGAAGACTATTATGGCTAAAAATGAAGATCTATTAAAGTGCTAATAAAGCATACAGATGGCACTTAAAGCCTTTTACTTTAATTAGGAAACTGATATGCCTCGCCTTGTCCCAAAAGAAAGTTTAATTCGGGTCCTGAATTTGGCAAAGAACCCTGTTCAAGTGACAATCCAAGACAAGGACCTATTTCAGCAGCCTGTGGAGTCTTTTCAGGTAAGCATGTATTTGGGACTGAAGGGCCTGACTTGCATGTCATTGAAGAAAGGATGGAGTTTTTTACAAGCTTTTTCTAATAAAGCCCACAGATGCAAAAGCTTGTTCTGCTCCATTGCCTTAGAAGTGCATGGGAATAGCTTTACAAATGAAGCATAATATCTCTATTATATGAAACAGAAATGGAACCTTTGGAGAAGAATTTCCCCAGCAAAGGATACACCTTACATTCACCTGTAATTAGGAATAGAGGATAACAGGATTACAGTCTCCCTTAAAGAGGGGATAGTGTTGCACCTGGTAGGAAAATACAAATCCTTTCTTATCTGAAGAAAGTGTAACCAAGTTTATTTTCTTCCACAGAACCCAGCTGAGTACTCAAAATTAATATTGAATGGAGAGCAACAGAGCCTTCACTTCACCCTGCAACATCAAGGATTGACTCTTGCTTTTAACTACACCGTGAAGGAAAAATCAGTATACAGCTTAATTGTTTTTGAGGCACAAGGAAGCCTATCAAGCCGCTTAGTGAGTGTGGGAGTGAAGTGTAAATACAGTATTAATTCAATGGCTGTGATGCTACAATGGGGTAATAGGCTCATTAATTCATTTGCTCAGTTGCAATGTCTGTCTGATTGCTCTCAGATGGTCTAAAACTCACTTCTTAGCTAGAGGCACTGGATCTGTACACATTTCTGCTGGTTGATTAATAGAGGTGTTGTGGCATCTGAGAGTTTCTGGGCACACTTTAATCCACTGAGTGCTGCAGTGGGAGAGCAGAGTCATGCCTGCTAGGCAGCAGAGCTGGAGAAAGCTGGGGAAACAGAGCCAGGGGTTTTCCCCCAAAGATGGCTCTATAAAGCAAAGATGTAAAGAGGCTCTAGGGCTGGCCACAGAATAAAAGCATCAGAGGAATGATTCTGGGATTAGTTATTGCAAGTGTTTAGTGAAAAAGCACAGAAGGCCCATTTATTTTGCTGCACAGAATAAATGATTAAGCTCATTTCAGGCTCTGCAGCAGAGCTGGCTGTATTTGGACTTTTGTGTATTTCTGCAACAATCAGAGAGGGGCATATGGGATGTGTAGGGCAGATTCTGATATCTTTTATGCATAGCTGTATCCTAAGAAGCTCTCTTGAAATTCCTGGGGGTATTGCACATTGTGGTGGGGTGTAAATGCCATCAGAATCTGTCCTCATGCTAAAATATCTCTTCTCTTTGCAATTCCTGAGCCTTTTACCTTGCAGGGTAGCCACACCAAGCATTCAGTATTATATAGTAGAAACCATATAACTTTTTTGAAGTTAATTTAAAGAATTTATTTTGTCATAGCATCAAGTTGATTTGCTAATGATCAGACTTTATGATTTGGAGTCTGGGGCTCAGTATCACACAAATTTTCCCTGTGACCCTGAAAGCTGTGTGCTGTTTCTTTAGGAAATGGATACTTGTGGTTTTTATACAGTCTTTAAGAAGCAAAAGCCTTCAACAGGTTTGGAGCATAGCAATCTCAGAGCTCCAGTACATCTATGCTGCCCCAGCTGTCTAGACTGTGCTTAAATTGATGCCCACCCTGGCACAGGCAGGCTCTCATGTGCTGGGAAGCAGCTGTGCTGTTGGGTGATGCTATTGACCTGTCATTCACAGCTCTAGATAAGGGAGATGTGGAAGACAGTGTGATAAATGATACTTTTCCAGCATTGGAACACAAGGAAAGCAGTGCCAGCACCACTGCTGTGTTGCAGGGCTCACCCTCGAATTACCTCCCTCACTGGTGGGTTTGGCCCACTCACTCAGGTGGGAGTGCTTTCCTGGAAGGATCCTATCTCAAATTGGTTTCTTCTCCTTTGTGGGCTGTTGAGTAGGCAGGAAATGAATTTGAGAGCTCTGGGGATCATCAGTGAAAACGAGTAATAGTTTGGCTGGTCTGTCTGCAATGAACGAGAGTATTCATCCCCATGTGTCTCCCATGGAAAAAAAATGATGTTGCCATTTATTATTTATTGCTCTGACATTTATTATACACTGTGGCTATTTATTATTTAGGGCATATGTTATTTGTGGGTAGCATATTACTCTGAAGTACAATAGACATTAATAGATATACTGAAATTCTGGATGCCTGGTCTCAGAAACTCAGGGTTTTGCATCAGGAAAAAAAGTGTGGAGAAAGGGCCAGAAAATTTTGAGAGAGAGCCAGTTTCTAAAGTCCCTTTTGGCTTGCCTGGGTTCTATCTGTGGGCAGTGCAAATTGAAATTGCCCTGCCATCTTCAGTGGACATGGCACCGCTCTGGATTTCTACCAGCCAAGAGCTTTGCTTTGTGTTCTTTTTTTGTGACATACAACCTCCAGGGCAGGGCTGTGACTTAACTGTGTTTTTTTCAGCATTGTACACCAAACAGGCTTCTCCAAATGAGTGTTGATTAACTATCTAGCTGCTGTTCTAGCTGTGATCTCCAGGAGAGAGACTCTCACTCCCCAGTGTGCCCATCCAGATAGCCATTGCAGGAGTCTGTCTGCAGGGATCTGTTTGTGAGCACAAACAGGCATGTTGGTTTCTCCTACTCTCTGCCTGCATATTGCAACAGTTTAATCTCTTGAGTACTGAGGATCAGGGAAAGCATGAGTGATGCATGATCATCAGCATAGTAACCTAGCAGTTCCTCTCAGCTTTAGACTTCTGTGAAGTCTGTGAATATGACAAGAATCAGGGTCTGAAAGTTAGGCATTTGCAGATTTTGTAGGAGTAAGGCACTCAAGTTTAATTGTAACTAGTCACTGAAAGATTCTAATGTGAATAATGCTCTCTTGCTATCTCAAGATCAAGAAAAATACTTTTTTTGGAGAGTGCTACATGCCTCAGTAGAAGGGTGACTGGCTGAAACTCAGTAGCCTTTGTTACAGAAGAGATGAGGAGAAAAGGTATGATCTCAAGTCCTTGGAGGAGATGAAATTTTGCCATTGGCTTCATTGTACCAGGGCTCCCCAGCTGTGGCCTGATGTAAAGCTTATGTGAGAGTCCAGTCAATTTCCACAGATTTTGCAGCACATGTGTAATTCTGCAGACACCACTATTGTCTGCCACACATTGTAAGGCAGCATTAATAAATATATTTGATGGGTTTTTTTTCTTCCTCTCTTTAGATTACAGACTTGGAAGCAAAGCCAGAAAATGGTTTGGCAGCTGTTAGGTAGGAATGGCTTTTTTTGAGGATTTGGCGGTGGTTGGGTGAGGGAAAGTGCTTTTGTCTAATGCATCTGTATGTAACATAGCCCAGATGTTCTCGGGTTGGAATCCAGTCCACACTTCTCATGCAAGACTTGGGTGTCAGCTGTGGAGGCTTGACAGAGTGTCACCTCCCACACATGCCATGCAGAGCTGAGAACTATTGCTGCTCTCTGCCTAGGGTAGTCTGGGCTGTGGTGGCAACATAAAAGAGCTCCTTCCTTGGAAAAGTGGCAAATTCATCTCACTGATGAAAGGGGAACAGCAATTTGGATAGGAGCTGTTGCTATGTCCTTTGCAAATTGGCCAATCCATGATGTTCACCCAAACTCATACACAAGTGTCTACTAAATTGGATGCAGCAAAAATTTTACATCCTCATAAACAATTTAGCTGGGCATTGGGCTCTGCTTAGTGCACTCTTCCTAATTTGAGCTACTCCAATTAGTCCATGAACATTCCTGTTCTAGTTTGTGCTGGCTGGTGAGGTGCAGAAGATGCAAATTTGCCAAAAAAACTTCAAAAAACAGAACAGACCACCAGAACAAAACCAAACAAAACCCAAAAAACTCCCCAAAAACCCCAAAAAAACATGATTCCAGCTAGACTTTCTAGAGGATTTGGGCAAGGTGAAATTAGAAAAAAAACCAAAACAACAAAATGAGCCCACCACAAAATAAAAACAAAAAAACAACTAAACAAAACAAACCTTAAAATCAATGTCTAACCCCTTTATCAGAAAGCCTGTGTAGACAAACTAGGAGAGCAGTATCTCTTCATAGCCCTTTACTTGTGAAGGTTTCTACAGACTAAACACCTTGAAGACTTGATTCAGTCAGAATTATTTTTTTTTATATTTTCTTGTGGAGATTTTTGACCAAATACCCAGACTTTCCATTTAAGAATTTTTAAAGAAGTTTCACTAGGAAGAAACTACTTTTACACTAAAAATTTACCTTTTTTAAGCACTTGACTCACTTCAGGGATTTCACCCCCATTTAAAGAACTGAAAACCAAAATATCTTAAAACATAGGTCAAATGAAAAGCATTTGGTTTTACTATCAATTTTTGAATTGCCAGAAGGAAACTGTCCTTTCTCCATGAAAAAAACACCAAACAAAATGCTCCCATAAAAGTTTTAGTTTTGATGAAGATATCTTATTATGCTAGAAAACTCCTTGCCACTGGTAGAAGCTCTTTGCCAGCATGGTGAACTTGGTTGTCAGGATGCACAACTTCAGAGTTTCCTGTGGTAGGATGAGACTCTGTCCCCTCACACAGCCATGGAACAGTCACCATAGTGTCACAGAATGGTCTGGCTTGGAAGGGACCTTGAGATCACTTTGTACCAACACCTGTGCCATGGACAGGGACACCTCCCACTAGACCAGGCTGCTCAAAGCCCGATCCAACTGGCCTTGAACATTTCCAGGGATGAGGCATGCACAACTTTTTTGTGCAACCTGTTCCAGTGTCTAACCACCTTCATAATGAAGAGATTATTCCTAAAAACTAGCATGATTTAACCCTTACCCTCTCTCAGTTTAAAGGCATTCCCCCTTGTCCTATAACTCCATACCCATGTAGAAGTCCCTGTCCAGCTCTCTTGTAGGACCTCTTAAGGTATTGGAAGGTGCTCTGAGGTCTCCCTGCAGCTTTCTCTTCTCCAGGCTGAACAACCCCAGCTCTCTCACCCTGTCTTCACAGGAGAGGTGCCCTAGCCCTCTGATCATCTTCGTGGCCTTCTCAGAATTTGCTGCAATCTTTGTTGGTCTCTGAGACTGGATTGCCAGAAGGTTCTAGACCACAAAATGTGTGGGTCACTTTTCATAGAAAAGAAAGAGGGTAAACTTATGCAACAGGGAAAATAATCTTATATTGAAAAACTAGGCAATGAATCAGACAAATTTTGGTAACTTGCAGAAGAGATTCTCATAAACTTATGGAATTACAGAATGCTTTGGGAGAGTATGCAAACTTCTAAAGTGTCTGCTATTATGCTTCTGCCCTGTCTGACAGGTCAATGAAATATGGTTTCTTTGCAGATTCATTAATGCTTTGAACCAAGATGTCAACCTCACCATCAATAGCAAAAGGTTCATTGCTGTTCAGAAAAACTACAGTGCTTCTGAGTACTCACTGCTGGAGAGGGACATGTAAGTCTCTCTTCCCGAGCTGAAGGTCCTTGCTGAGGCATTTCCTTGGGTACAAAGAGATTTTTCTCAGCCTAATAGCAAAACCTGCATTGCTATTGTCTTGGCATGTGGTTGTGGGGCAGATGTTTGTAAAAAGCAGAATTATCAACTCAGTGCAGAGCAGGTGCTCCAGGCCACTCGTGTGTGCAGAAGTTTTTATTCACATTATGTGGAGGCCTGGAGGGAAGATACTGGCCATTCCTGTGCATCTGCCAGTGGAGTAAGGTGGGACATGGTAAAGTGTCCTCTGCCATGTAGTGCCTGCTTTATTTTGTTACTCTCTCAGGCCCAAGCTCCTGGTGTTAGGGTGCTCTCAGGGAAAGGCCAGTTCATATTCCATGCTACCAAGTGTTAGTATGTGGGCTGGTAACATCAAGTAGCATTACATGGCTTCGCAGGCTGGGCTTGTTAGACAGGGGCTCCATATGGCCTTGGTTTGGCAGCACTGGAGTTGGCTCTTGTAGAGTATTTCTAGCATTTCCAATGTTTCAAAACAAGCTTCGTGGCTTTTCTCTGCATCAGCTCCATCCAAAATATTTATTGCTGCAATTTAGTAGGACGCAGCAGCCATTGTGGCAATGCTAGTGAGCCTCTGTGCCATCTCACACATTCAAAATCAGAAGAACAAATATGAAGGCTAATTTGCTCTATTGAAAGGAAACAAAGTTGCTTCTGGGTCCACATCTGTGGGTCCCTGTTGAGTACTTGTCTGGCCTACATTTCCTGAAGAAATGCAGCAAAATTTCAGGGAGGAAAATAAACCTAAGGGGTGGAAAAATATTACATCAGCACTAAGAAAGAGCAGAAACCATTAAAAATGTTAGCAATGACCTGGGTATTAGGTGAATTCCATTCAGTGTCTAAGTGCTTCTGGAAGGATAAGATAGCAAGAACTCCAGTGATTGTCTGATGTAAACACTACTGCATTTTTACATTTTGCATCCTTCCTGCTCCATTTCAGGGGTGGTTTGGATAGCTCTGCTCTGTGTTCTTTGTTTGTGGAACTAACTGGGAAATACTGTCCTTCATCCTTTTATCTAGATATAATAATGGAAAATGCATAACTGAAACAGGAGAGTTCCCCCTGGAGCTGGGGCTGCTTGACTTCGGTGCCTCATACACCGTTGTGATAACTAATGTAAGTGTTCCTGTGATGGTAACACACTCCTCTTCTACTCTCTGGTAGTGCTTTTGTTCCTGTGTTGGTGACTCTTACTTGCTTTGTCCACTCTCTGATCTCTGGGCAGTAGCCCTCTGAAGGCAGTCTGTTATCAAAGGGATTGTAAAAAGTTTTGGTACCTACATAAGCGAGATGGGTGTGTATTTGTTCCACCTTACACTATGATCATGTCAGATTGCATGGGTTAAAAAGAAGTAAAATCTTTTCCTTGATAGAAATCCTCCATAGAAAATCATGTGATCTGTGGTTTGTGCTGGTCTCATGCCATCCTTGAGCAGTTAACATTGACCCAGAGCACTGCAAAGAGTTACTACCACCTGCCAAGAGCTGGCTCTGCTTGTGGTCTTTAAAATATTGTACCTGGTGGTGCCTCACACTTAAAAAAACAGTCTGCAGAAACAGTCTGCTCTATCCTCACATTTATCTTACTGAAATAAAGTCTGATCTTCCAAAATTTTGTAGATTATGCATAGGGGGAAGAGGGACAAAGTCTTGAGGGAGGAGGTTGGTGAGGTTGTACATCTGTTTCCTCCTCTCACTGTCTGTACAGCTAATTTGGAGCCTTGTATAAAGTCAAGGCTTAGTTTTATGAACAGCCGAGCCCTCATGAGGTCTGAGCACTTCTGAGAGGGGGGATTCCTTTCCCTGCCTGCCAACCTCTCAGCCACTCTGCTTCAACCCTGGTCCAGCTGGCTGGAGCCACGGAGATGAACGTGATCAGCTTAGTTCCCATTTTAACCTTTCCACCACAAAGGCACATGGACAAACTGGGTCTGACAGGACACACTGCTAAGCTGCCCTCTGGGACTTTGGCTGCTGTGTTGTGATGAGCAGAGCAAAGTGTTGTCAGCTACTCCCTGGCAGGAGCATCTCCCTGTTGGGCAATTAATGGGAGCTGTTCATGTCTGAGTCCAAATACGTTGGGGGAAAAATATAGCCATGAAGCACCTGGCTTTTTTTTTTTCCAATTCCAGTAGCTGGAGTGGGGGAGGTACAGCCCTGGAGGGAACAAGCAGATGCTGCCATCTGTGAGTGCAGAGATTTATGTACATAAAACACACACACTTGAAGTGATGTTGGCCAGACCCTTCTTCCATGGCTGCAAGCCTCTTTCACCAGATGAGAAACCAGATAGAGAAGTTGCATTAAAAATATAACACTAAGAAAATTGCCCCAGAGCCTCTGGTAACAGGGCCAGCTGAGGTAAATGTGTCCCATGTCACTGCGCCAAGGATTCCAGTTTGTGGTCCCATCTGCATAAGTCCCTGCTATAGCCCTGGCTGCTCAGGGTGGCTCTATGCCTCAGCCTTTCCAAAGCCTGTGCTAGTACTTTAATATTTTTCATCCTCAGTTTTTCCATCTCTCCTCTGTGGTTTCTGCTTTCTGTAGAGAGTTAGTTTGCTTGAGGCCAAGATCACTTTTAATTATTGCAGTGATTTGTACTGAGCCCTGCTTCTCTGCCAGGAGTGCCATATAGAAGAACCAAGAATACAATATATTAGTCTGCTAATGTAGCTGAACTGTGAAACTTAAATCATGGGGATGCTGCCTTCTACCCAGCCTTCCTCAGTGTGCAGTTACAGCATGGTGCTTGTGACATTTCTTTATGGGCTAAAGAGCAATGCAAAGCACTCTTCTCACCCCTTTTAGCCTGCTGAAATACAGTCTCTTGATTTGCCTCCCTGGCAATGATTGGTGATTAGGAACATCTCGTAAACATCCCTTGTATTTTCCCAAGTACTCTCCTTAAACACAGGGCTTTCTGCCTGAAATCATTTCAATCTAGTGTTTTCCTGGCTTCTAGTCAAATCTCTCTCAGCCTCTGAGCCTCTGTGCATCACGGGCAGTATTAATTCCACCTGGGAAAAGAAACAAAAATAATTAGGAATACAGCTTCCATAACTATCTGAATAGATCTAATATGGAGCAGTCTTTGCTACTCTTGGCATTCCTGACCTAAATTTGTTTGGGTGTCAATGATATCATAGGGAAGTTGTACAGTGCTGATAAGATGGGAGCAGTGACCATATGGATGCAATGAGCACTTACCCTCTCATCCTTTTTTGACCTTGGGGACAGCAGCAGATCACAGGCTCTGCACTGGAACCTCACAGGCTTTTCCCAACCCCACTACAGAAGACAACTTGTTGGTTTCCAATAATTCAGGGAATTATTTTGGTACCTAAATGAGCTGGAATGCTTCCATCCTGCTCTCTCTGCCCTGTGCAGCAGGAGTCATTCCCAACAAGCTTGGAAATGGCAGGCTTAAGAGCCATAGTTTGCTTCAAAGGCAGGGCTTTTTTTCTACCTTTGCTTAAAACTTTACAAGGAGTTTTTTGGTAAATTTGCTGCTGTTGTCCGGGCTAAGAAAGAGCTGATCTTTCAGCAACTAATCAGTGTGCCTTAATTTTCCTTCTAGATTTCTGGAGGTGCTGTTGAGATGTGGAAGTCAGAAGACATCAAAGCCAACAATGTCCATATGGCCTGGCAGTTACCACAATATTTACTGATATCTGCTGGGGAGGTGATGTTCTCCATTACAGGTCTGGCCTTCTCCTATTCTCAGGTACTCCACTTAAAGATAAGGACCTTACAATTAGACTTCAAGATTTATTTCTGCATCTGTCATTGACTCGTCATACCTCCTTTGACATGACACTAACAATGTTATCTATCCTTCAGCTGAAAGTGGGATTGTAACACAGCTTGCTGGGTGCCCTCAAGCTAAATTAATTCATATTCTGAAGGTACCTGTTCTCAGTGATACTTGGAAATATCCTTTTCTGGTAAACCTGAGAAGACAGAACAGAACTGGCTAGTTAATGGGAAAACTCTGAATATTTTAATATCAGGGTTTTCTCCTAGTGAAGTATTTTGTGCTATGTATTTTTCAGTGATATAAAGGCAAGGTATCTCAAGGGCTACAGGGTGGCACCTGCTTTAAAGGGTGGCACCTCTTTTGAGAGACTGAAGGGGTCTAAACATGCAAGGTTGTGACAAGGGAGCAAGGGGTAATGAACCTGCAAGGGATGATTTGATTGTTTTCTGGGGAGGTTGATGAGAAGAGAGGACTGAGACATTACATGGTCAAACAGCTACTGAAGCTGCTCAAATTTATCCCTGGAGTAACGTGCAGATGTTTATTAATGAGGATGCTTAATGCAGTGGGATGATCTGTAATGGGATGTGAAAAATTTGTCCTCAGCAGGAAATTTAACATCAAGATCCAGTCTCTTTTTCAAAGGTATACAGCCGCATGGCACCAGACTCCAAGCTGCAGGGCTTGTGTGGCTCCTTGGACGTCCTGGTCGTACCATTTCAGATGCTGCAGGTTGGGGATAACCCGGATTCAGCTCTGCAACAACAGCACCTCCTGCTTCTTCATGTGTCCTCCTGTCCATGTTTTGAAAGCTCCTTGTATGCAGATGTTGAAATTAATCACAGATTAACCATGCCACACAGAGAAAATTCCCCCATCTTCTCCTTAGGCTGAGCCCAGTGACGCCTACAGTGGGCAGGACTCCAGAGGGTGAAGCAGGGCGGAAGGGCACAGCACGATTCCCACTGATCAGGCCCTTCTCCTCTTTTCAGTCTCCAGCCAGCATGAAGTCAGTGCTGCAGGCAGGCTGGCTGCTCACCGTGGCTGTGGGGAATACCTTTGTGCTCATTGTTGCCGAGGCTGCACCAATGGCACAGGTATGGTTTGGCTCTTAAAACAGAGGTCATGCTTTACAACAGGCTTCTGGTGCTTCTGGATGGCCACGTCCTGGTGCACAGCTTCTCTGCCCAGCCCCAGGCTCCTGCACCTGAGTTGACAGCGGCTCACTCTGAGCTGTCCCTCAGCCCCTGCTCTGTGGGGTTCTCAGTGGAGCTCCCTTGGGGAGCACTGGCCCTCCCTGGCCCTCCAAGGGCTGGAAGTACCAGACCTGTGCTGGTAATGCTGCTGTAGCTCAGCTCTAGTCAAGCTGGCTGTGTCTGGACCTGGAGCCTGGACACAGTGGCAGCCACATGTTGAGTGCTCCCCAGAAACGAGAGCAGTGGGCACTCAGCTCTTCCTCAGGGGTCTCACTTGGGGAATCCTGCCAGGCTGCCTGTGGCATCCCTGAGATGTCAGGCTGACAGGGGGAGGTCATGGTGCAGAGGTAGTTTAATTCAGGCTGTGAAACTTCTGGGATGATGCCATGAAGGTGTGAACTGGGGCTTATTTCTGGCCAGCATGAATCTGCTTCTCCCAAAAGAATCTTGTAGACAAAAAGCCCAGGTGGGTGTGTTCCAGTCAGATTTGTAAGAAAAGATTTAATGAAACTAACTCAATCTAACTGTTTTGTTTCAAGAGGTATCACATATTTTACATTACATTACGTAGTACACATAATTACATTATGTGTACAAACATTTATCAGAAAAACAGGATGAGAAAGTTTCTATCTTGTGAGCCATTTTGGAAACTAAGAAGTAATTTTCACCCAGCTCTTTAAAAAGCACTTGGAAGTGCAGAGGTATCCTCCAGACTGAGAGTCTGGAGTCTCCTGACCTGCTGTTCTTTTTTCTTTCCTAGTGGGCTGAATTTGTCTTGTTCACTGTTCTCCTCTTTGCTGTGTGCATTATTTTCTCCATCATGGGATATTTCTATGTCAGTGTGGATCCAGAGGACCTAGAAGAAAAGGAAGAGAAGAGAGAGACCTCAAGCAGAGGAAACATGATTGGTCTTGTTACTCAGAAAACAAAGCTCTAACACTTCATGGGTTGGGATTTTTTTTTTAAACTCACTTATGAGAAGGTGAAAGAACGGTGGGGACAGTGTTATTTTATTTTAGAGCATTGCAGTCTTTGTTACTCAAAATGTAACCACCTTATAAATGGGACCAAATGGCCCTCTATAAAAACAATGGGGGTCCTGAAATCAGAACAAAACTCCCTGGGAAAGCACCTCAGGTATTAAAAGCCCTTATTAGTAATTACATGTAATTTAAAACCTGCCCATCTTTTTAAGCATGGAATGCTTTCCTATGATTTTGCCTTAAACATATATTTAGGGCAGCAGGGAGGAAGGTGGAAGGAATGCCATATGACACAAAAATCTGGAAATGTTATGGGAGAAGAAAGAGGAAAAACTAATATAGGAATTAGAGAAGAATAGATGTTAGTGACAGAAGGATTTTTTATGCTATCATCAAGGACTGTAAGGGTTACACACAATCCCAAAGGATTTCATCATGTAACTCTCCTTATGAGTATTTCATCCCATTATTGCATGTTATGAATGGTTCTGATTTATGATTTTCACCTTCAGGCTCAGAAGTAATAACAGGGAATTAAATTCTGCAGGATAAAATATTCCCAAAACACTGCTGACGAAGACAAGCATGCTACCACCTCTCCCATTTTTTCCCCTAGAAGTTTTTAGCAACTGATGATGTTGTTTGATTACACATGATTAGAGAATTGCTTTATGCTTTCTTATTTCAGAATTCCAGACAGTTATTTGCCATTTTCCTATACATTAAGCCTTTATTGGGCATTTCCTTTTACAGCACCTGTCACTGCAAGTTAGGATATAGCTGATTTCTTATCTCATGCCTCAGTTATTCCCCACTGGGAGACAAGTTGCAGTAGTTTCTATAAAATTCCAGGCATCCTGCAGAGAGTTATTTACAAGGATGCACTTTATCATTTTCTCAGTCTACAAGAGGAGACCGTGGCATATGAGATTTTTCTTTTTCCTCCTTGTTTTTCTGTCTCTACCAGACTCTGGATATAGCAATTTTATTGGAATTGTGATATAATTGTCTGATTTTCCTCAATTGCGTGAAGCTGTGATTTCATGTTCTGCATAGGAGTAATCCAACCACTGCTGATCTAGTAAAACTCCTGAGAGAGTCCCTGCCTTCCTCTGTCACTTCAAGGCCACAGTTGTAACAGGTATGGCCTAATTCAAAACAAGGTTGTCAATAGGATCTTCAGGTTCGCAGAGAACAGGTTTTAAATTATGCTTTCCTCTTCCATCTAGGCATTGGCCATAGGTGGTTGCTGATACTTGGATTCAGAAGATCCCAAAATACATGTTTAATTTAATTCCTGTTCAGGACAGTGCTAGGAAATACACTTAGTTTGACACCACCTCAGCTCCTTTGATGTGTTGCCAGTGTGTGTGTATCTTCTTGAGTAACACTAAAAAAACACAGCTTTTTGGTTTCTAACTCATAGCCTAAGATTGCTCCTCTGCTTCCAGTCCTAAGTGGGCATGGTCTTTCACCACTAGCTCTGCAAGAGCTCCTGCCTGCTGTGAAGTAGCATCTGGGGTTGTGCCAGAGGGGGACCATGGTCTCATCAGATAAATGAGAAGAGGCTGCAGATGTGCACGCAGGAACACTTGGGGTGGTTCAGTCCATGCAGAGACATTTATTAAGCTGTGGTGGCTGGATCCGGGCAGCTGAACCCTGCAACTCCATGGAGAATGAAGGGCATTGAAAGCCACCAATTAGGTCATCCAACCTGCTTCTCAGAAGCCAAGTGAGGATTATTCCCCTCTGTTCTTTCTGGTATTGTTCTCCTGCTGTGATTCTTTGTGTGGGTTCTTTTTCCTCCAAGCATTGTTGTTTTCCTAATCCCATTTTATGACACACTGTGAATCGGCTCAGAGGCTGCTGAATCACTCTGCTGTGATGCTGTTTGACTGGCTTCCAATTTGAAGCACTAATAGAAAGCATTTCTTCCTCCACCCACTGCAAACAAAACAAAATCCCCAAACTGAAGGAATGGCCAGGCTCCAGTAACACTGAACAAACACAATTTAGAATTATTGGAGCATTTAATTTTTTATAAGCCTTGAATTTAAAAGTATGTTGGGGTTCGAGGGCATATGTGGTGTAGTGACAAATTAAAATTATTGAAGCACTTTCCTTGGGAAGCATTGGTAAGCAGTTCAAATTTGCAGGAGGGAAAGCAAGGTATCCAGATCTCTAAGACTACATATGACTGAGAATCTCTTGATTTTTTTTTTTTTTTTTTTGTTTTGTTTTATTTCCTTATTGGCAACACTACCAGAAGCTGTCACAGACTCTGAGCTTAATTTAAAGGAATCGTTCTAAACTCATAAAAGATACATTTAGGATGTAATCTGTATCTGCTTTTTAGATTCCTGATGCCAAATTGCCCCTTTCCAAACATCTCCGTGTTCCAAACCATCACCATAATGCTGGGGGAAGGAAAAATTGCAATTCACAGTTGGGAAGATTATGAACAGGAAGGCAATGCTATAAATAAAGTGTTAACATGAGGCTGGGGGCTGTTCCTGCAGCCCCTCCCAGGAATTGCTGGGGGGACTGTGAGGTTCTGTTCACATTTCTCTCAGAGATGAACTGGTTACTTCTTCCCACCTGCTCATCATCACCTATTGGAAGCTTTTCTCTTCTCTGATCTGCCTGCTTGGTTGCTGGTATGATCCTTCCCCACTGCTTCAGCTGCTGTTGTAGCTTTGCTAAATTGGACCCATTTATTTGGAATGCACCAGCAGTTTGAAGGGATTTCCACTGGCATGCTCACAACCAGACAGGAGTGGGCTTGGGGGCTCTAACAATGAGCTGCCCCTTCTGTAGCTGGAGAAGGTGGAAAAATAGCACATGAGCCTAGGATTTCTCCAGTTTTAGAGCCACAACTCCATCCTTTGAGGCCTTGCATCACTTTCAAAAGGACTCAAGACTGGATCAAAGATTTGGGACTTGATTCCATGGAGTAATGAGTTCTCTGGGTTTTTCCTCCATATGGTCACCTCAGAGATGAGGCCAGGCTCAGCTGTTCATACCCAATTTTAGAAAAATATTCTTTATTCCTCACAATTTTTTGTTTTAGGATCACAGGTAGGATCCAAAGTAGTGATAGCATCTGTAAAGCAGAATGAACCTCTATAGAGAAATAGCATCCTGCTGCCTGTCCAGCTTCACCATTCACTGACGACTCTCAGCTGTTGGTGAAGTTTTCCCTGGCACAGATTAGGGAAAGCTCACTCCAGCTGACCTACAGGAATTATCCTCTCCAGCTGAGGGACAGGGAAGAGGTGGTGGGGGACTGTGGATGTGTTGCTGCACAAACCTTCATGGAGATTGCAGGGGTTTGGCTTTGCTCTGCAAGTATGTGTGTTTCTCTGAAAGGTGCTTTCTGAGGAAGATCTTTATGCAGAAAATTCATTTGCACTGTCTGTTGCCAATTTTCCCCTTAGCAGGTTGTAAGTGTGACCAGTGTTATTTCCAGTTTTGCATGAGATAAGCATAAAAATGAGATTTCAGACTCAGCAAAATAACATCTTTGCTGTTGGCTCCTTAAATTTACTTTTTTCTGAGGCAGTCAAATACCTTTAGGTAGCAAGTTCTCTGTGCAGCTCAAGGGGCTTGCATCTCTCCTTTCTTCCATCTTCCTTTCACCACAATCCCAGAATTCCAGAAGATGAGCCCCAGGAGGGCTGCATGGGACTGACTTGAATGCAGCTGGTGTGTGCTGTCACCACTGACTGGGAAGCAGGAGCCTGGCCAGATCAGGAGCTGGTTCCTCTCTAGATACTCAAATGGGGCCTGGAAAATTAGACTGAGGCAGGGCTGGCCGTGGTGGAAGCTGTGATTTACTGAGCAGTGACCTAGATGTGAGTTTCATTGTGAAAGGGAAATCTAAGTGAGTTAAAGAAAAAGTTTTCACTTTACTTGGCTTTGGCCTGAGGCAAGGAAACTGCAGACTGATGGGCAGGGAGGAAACAAAGGGCTGTTTGGTCAAGGTCTTCCCAGTTCCTCAATGACCAGCTGAAGTTACATTGAATTAATTGCAGAAAACATGAGAAGAGAGAAGAGGAAAGCTCAGATGATTAAAAAGTGGATGAATTCAGAAGAGCACTCTCCTAGCTGGTGGTGAAGGGCCATTGGGGGAGATGGTCACCGAAGGTTTGGAAATGGGTTTGGCATTCCAGAGTACTGCAAAAACCAGCATGAAGACCAGCACTGGTGGGTCTGCACTGAGCAGAGGAGCAGGTGGCTTTACCCCAACAGCGTCCCCACCATCCCTGGGAGCCACCACCTTGGCTTAACCATTGAAACAGAGCAAACAGCTGAATGTTACTACAGATGTGATTAGCACAGGAGGGAGAGCTACAATTAGGGGTAGTTAACAAGTTTTAGCCAGGGTCATATACAGAAGGATAATCTCTTTTTTTTTTCTTCATTGAATTTCTTTTCTGAACTACAAGAACCACTTTCTAGCACAAGCTGCTTAAACCTGGGAGATCAGTGCTATGGCAAATACCACAGCTGCTGAATTTTGGATGGTCCCAGACTCTGCATTTCATTATCACTACATTTGTTATTGTGATTCAATTTTAAAACAGCATTTAAGAGATGTGTCTGGTCCCAGATGTTGACAGATCTGGCCAGGGTTTTGCATGTTGATGGCTGGATTCACTAGCTGTTGATAGCTAGTCTTTCATGTTCATGTGTGTGATAAACCTCTCATGTACTAGTAGATGTGGGGCCTTTAGAATTCTCCAGCAATTTAGGAAAAAAGCCCCAAAGTTCCACATGAAGCTGGCTAAACATGAACTGTGGCATTGTTTCCTTGAGGGAGCTTCCTGTGTGCTTTGTAAAGCAGGGACCCTCATTCATGTCCTGCAAAGTTCTCCCCAGAGAGACAAAAAAGGGGGACACAAACATTTTGCCTTGAGAAGGGCTCATGTTGCCTAATGGAAATTGCAGGAAAGAAAATAATTGCTTTGCTTAAAATCCCTCCTTCCTCACCATCTCAGGTGGACAACAAGGAAGGAAACAGTTTCTTATTGAGCTTTGCATCAAGGAGCTGCTGCATCTTCTCAAAGTCTTTCATGCTGTGTTTTGCCAGCAGATCAGCATTAACCTGGCCCTAGCACCTGTAGATCAGAAGACTGTCAGGATGCAAAGCAGCCCCACAGCAGGCTCCCACAGTCTGCTGATCAGCTCTGATCTCTTCATTTTTAATGACTAGTTGTAGCAGTTATCCTGCAGGGCTCAGTCAGTCAGAATTGCTCTAAATTTAGGCCACAACTAAGGACCTGAGAGAACTGTAATCAACAAGATAAATAGCTAAAGTCTCAAAAACCTGCTAAAACACTGACTTAGTGCTTAATTAAAATTCTAATGTGCTTACAGAAAGTAAAAATGTAAACCTGAATTTAGCAATTCAGAGCAATGAGGAGCTGTAGCTGAAATCTACCAATGTGACAACTGGCAACCAAGATGAAGATACACAAATCAAGCAAACATTTCTCTTTAGATTATTTTTTGTCATTGCATACGTTGTACAGTCTGCTTGGCCCGTCCTGTTGGATTTACCCATGTGTGTAAGGAAAAGAAGCTGAACTGACTTGCCATGTACCCTTTCCAAGCTGCAGCTTGGTTCTTCTCTTGTTGCAGACTTGCAAGTTAGCTCCAAATGACTCCCTTTGCTAGCAGTCAGCCCCCTCAGTCCCACATGCTGATCTTCCCTCCCCACAAGTCATTTGTCCCTGATGACTTTGCCAGCCCCAGCACCTTGCTTATTCCTCCACTCATGCAGCCTCTCTGCTGGCAGCAACAGCGTGTTTGTTTGGGAGCTGTCCTGGACAATGCTGCCCACTTTCCTGCACCCAGAAAAGCTGCTGACCCACAGAAGAACTGTGTCTGGGCAGAGACCATGCCAAGCCAAATGTCTGGGTGGTAACAGCATCTGCCCTGGATGCTTTGCCTCTGGCTTTTTGTCACAGCTTTGTATGCCTTGACACATCTTCTGTTGGCAAATCAGTTCAGAGCACTGACAGGGGCTGTCCAGCATCTCCCTCCCACCTGTCCTGTGCATGGTTAGTTGCCCATAGTCAGCCCTTACGTTGTGCCAAGTCAAGCCACAGGGACTTCTGGACCAACACACTGCTGTCACCAGCCCTGGAGCATCCATCGGTGCTGCCTGTGGCCCCAGCCTGTTTACACATTATTTATGGCCCTGCCCTGCCAGCCAGTTTGAGAGTCTCTTGCACAGAAATGAGAGAAAGCCACACAGGCTGTGTCCATCTCAGCAGTGGTGTGTGGTCAGTGAGCTGCCTTTGCAATCACAGACCTGCCATCAGCATGGAAAGAGCAGCTGGTGGAAAGGGGCAGCTCCTCTGTCACCAGTGCCTGCTGGTGTCAGTGGGGCTGGCTCTGTGGCCATTCCAGGCTTGGCCTTTTAAAAGTCAATGTCAGTGTTTTGCTGAGAGCCCTGTCTTATCACTGTGTATTACCATGTGCTGCTAGGCTTCAGCTGCTGAATCTTGTGGTAGAGGAGCAGCAAGCTGCATCCTGGCAGGGCACCTTCTGCTCCTTCTTGGTCTACTTGTCCATCCCCAGTGACCAGGTCTTGGGTAATAACTGGCATCTCCCAGACCTTGCTGTGTTTGTGTACCACTCACAAATGAAGTTTCCTCAAATGGAAGTGGATTTGCTTGAAGCTCTGACTCTACCCAAGTCTGTCTGGAGCTGCTGGGAGCCTTTGTTCAGGCTCTTTCTCTGCTTAACCTGTGCATCAAAACACTTTCCAAGCAGCTTCATGCTATCCTCACCAAAGAAAGAAACCTCTCAAAGGTGCTGTACCAATATGGATTTTTCCTGCCCAAGTTGGAGGTGTAACAGGCCAGCAGGAATCCACCAGGCACCAGGAGTTGCTGTCTTTCAAAAAGACAAAGTGCTGTCTGTCACAGTGGCTCCTCCCATGTGAGGCCATGCAGTCCAGCTCCTGCTGTGCTCTGAGCTCAGCGGATGCTCCGATGCCTCTCTGGGGGCTGCAGCTCCCAGGTCCAGCACTGGCCAGACCAGTGTGTGCCAGCCACAGGCTGTCAGTGCCAGATTTGCTTCCTGACGTGTTGTACAGCCCAAAATCTGCAAAGCAAGGAGAAGACAGTTCCCTCTTTCCATAGAGGGTATTTAATTTGTGTGTTCCTGCTCCTTTCTCACCACAGCTAGTGTCATCAGTGCCCTGTTATTTCAGGGATGGCCAAGGAGTTGTGCAGTTCCCCATCTCATCACTTGGAGCAAGGGAAGGCTTGGGCTTTCCCACTCTGCCCACCCACAAGCACCTTCCTGGAAACTCTCCTCAAATTCAGATCGTCCATCTCTCCAAAGAGCACTCCTCATGAGACCAAGGATTTGACATGTTTTTAACCAGTCTGTCCTTTTGTGGCGATTAACCAGAGTGGGTAATGTTTGGATTCTACCCTTTGCTGTCTGCTGGTTGTGGATTTCCTTCTGGAGCTAATATCACTGGTTTTTTTTACATTTTCTCCCCAAAGGTTGTCCTAGACCACCTGCATTCTCTGTATAAAACAAATAAATGGCCTTGGCTCTTTTCCGGTAGATGTTTTATCCATCTTCCACCAAAACTTTGATAGTGCCATGAAGAATCCCTCTGCACTAATGGTGCCAGCATAGTCCTTTACATCCCTACTGGAGGATTTCTTTTTTTCTCCCTTGCACCATTCTTTTGTATGTGCTGCTTGTAACAAAAGGGCTTGTGCTCCATTCCTCACAGCCCACAGCACTTCTCCCTTCTGTAATGCAGGCTCTGAGTTCCCGCTTCCATTTGAGCATTTGAGCTGAAAACTATTAAAGGCTGTTGCGAGCTTCAGAACCAGCTGGGTTGCTGGGTTTTATCTAGTGAAGTCCTTTTTTTTTTTTTTTTTTTTTTTTTTTTTTTTTTTAATTCTTTTTTTTTTCTCCTGTGTTCACATCCATCACTTACAGCTCAGGAGTGAAACGCTGCTCCAGTCTTCTCCTGTCAGCTCTCTTGGGAGAAGGCTGGGCTTTTAGCTTTTCTATTAAACCCTTATCTGTGATACCTTTGGTCTTAATGTTCATTGTTAGCATCCCTTGAAGCCAGGGATTTTAGTTCCTTTCTTTGGGTTTTTGCTTCAGTCTGCTCAGCATTTTTAGCTGGTGTCACTGTATTATACCTCCTGGGGTCCACTGACCTGTTGGGCTGAAAATGAGATTTGAGCTTCTTTTCAGCTTAGGGAAAAGCAGGCACTTTTTCATGGAAAGGTGTGTTTTTCATGCCTACTGCATCCTGCTCTGTCTGGGAGGGGATGCTGCCAGGTCAGAGCAGCTCCACCATCCACAGCACTTTGTGCCTGCTTTTCTCTGGCTCTGCCTTTCCTAGCTTGGATTTTCCTGCTCTTGGTTTCTCCTTGGTGGGTGTCTCACAGCTGTGATATTCACTCAGAGGTAGATATTTGCCTCCAGCAACTTATTTTACCAGTCTCATGTTGTGGTGACACCAATCACAGGACTTATTTTGCCTTTCTTAGTCTCCACTGTTTTTCCAGGTTTCTGCTGTGATTTCTCTTGATTCAGACTGTTAAACTCTTGCCAATTTTATCTTCCTCCTCATGGTTTCCCATTATCAATGCTGTACTTGGAGTCCAAGTGCCCTTCATGCCCCAAATCTGCAAGATAAGTAAACTTAGAAAATCATTAGGGCGGACTTTGACCGCTCCTGTCTCCATCAAAGACTTGGATTAAATGAAGTCCCTTTGATAAGCCGAGCTGATGGGCCCATTTGGAGTGCACATGTGGTATTAGGAGCCTCCCGGGACTTATGATTAAAAGACACGAGAGAACACAATTATTTAGAGAGCTACCAGGAGATTGCTGTAGCTCACTAGTCACTTCTTTATCAGAACAAAAGAAGAGTCCAGTTCTCCAGGGCGACAGGCAGCTCTTGGGAAGTGTCCGCAAGTCCCTAATTGCTGCGGGAGGCGGGGCTGCCGCTTTCGTGTGTGCTAGAACTGCGGGAGGGTGCTGGGGAGAAAGCCACTCCAGCCATTTCTGTCCTCAAGGCACTTGGTCCAGGACTGAAACCTTCCACACAGGTGGCTTCTTTATCTCTTTTTATGGTTGCTTGGGTTTGTTTGTTTGGTTTTTTTTTTCCCCACACAAACTGCAGTTGCTTTTGCAGCAAGATAGAGCTCAGCTGGGTTTCTTTGCTGTGATCACATCCTGACCAGCACAGGGAGCTCAGTGCAACCAGGGCTGACTCCCTGCATCAAATCTTGAAGGCTGGGCTGGATCCTGACCCAACAGGAAAAGTCATGTTAGCTTAGGCTCTGCAGCAAGACCTGGAGATGAGAAATGTCTGACTGGACACAAATACAATTCTGCCCGTTCTTTTTTTTTTTTTTTTTTTTTCCTCAGGGTCAGGCTATTGAGTCAGGGCTGGATGGCATATGTAATTGTAGCAAGGCTATTTTTCTCTCTCTCTTTTTTTTTAAAGGAACATTCATGCTGCATTTTAATTACAGCATTTAGAACATGTCCAAATAGCTTGAGCTCAAATTGATCTTGTTTCTCAGCCAGGAAGCTTGTTTTTCATCTATTATTATAATAAATGTGCAATTGATAATAGTTTAGGTGCAATACAGCAAAGCTTTGTGTTATGCATCAGCTCTGGAGGCTCAAAATTTTCTTATTATCCATTACTGACATGACAGTTTACAAATATTTAACAAACAAATTACCAGGTTTTCCTTGTTCCCTCTTAGTTTGCAGTCTCAGTCCTTTTGACAGCTGAGTTCAGGATTAATGATGATCTTGTTTAAGACGATTGTTTGCTAGCAAACCGGTTTATTCTCTAAACCTACAAGTACACTAGGAGAACTAACACTGACACTTTGAATTAAATCCCATCCTCAAAACAAATTTTTTAGCTTTATTCCATCCAGTTCTCCAAAGAAGAAATTGGATTTGCCTGGTAAAGTGCTTAGACCTGTTAATAATTTTTCAGTTTATATAGTCATTTTAAATACAGACACTTAACATGAAGGGCTGGCAAAAGGAGTATTTTTTCTCTGCCAGCCCTGAGCTTGCTGGATCTAGTCAGGCTGTAAATGTTTTAAAATCCTTTCTGAGGACAAGCAGGGGAGGAAAGAGACCACCTTGACCCTCCACGTAAAAGAGAGATCCAGAAGGAGAAGCTGGATTTGAATCTCTGTAAAGCACTGGGAAACACTGAGCCCAGGTCCTGGAGTGGTAAAACACATCCACACTTTGCAGCAGGCTTCTTCTCCACCTGCTCCAGATCTGAGCACGGGGTGAAGGGCACGGAAAGGGCTGATGGCCAACATCTGCCTGGGAAGGTTGCTTCTGCTGTAGATGGCTGCAGGTGAAGCAAGGAAGGTCCTACACCCCCTGGAAAAGCC
Source organism: Haemorhous mexicanus (assembly GCF_027477595.1). NCBI lineage: Eukaryota > Metazoa > Chordata > Aves > Passeriformes > Fringillidae > Haemorhous > Haemorhous mexicanus. The sequence goes on along the minus strand of NC_082348.1, from coordinate 11,175,995 downwards.
TGATGCATCCCCAGGGGAATCAGGGGCATCTTCTGGGAGAAAGCACAGAACCAGAATAGAGACTGAAAGAATGTGTGAAGCACCCCCTTCAGAGCACGTCCTGGGCACTGGGCCATCCCTGCCCTGTGGCTTCTGATCTTGGGCTTTGCATGCACAATACAGGAATTCACTGGTGTGGGGGCCTGGCTTTGGAGATGAGAAGTGAATTTGTTCTCAAGAAAAATCACTCTTTGTTGGCAGAAAATCTGTGAGTTGGGTTCCCCAAGGGCACAGTGTTTGAAAATCACCAGTGATTAAAAGATAACACATTTGAGGGTTAGTTTTGTTTTGTGTTGTTTTGGGGTTTTTTTGCTTTGTTGTTGTTGTTTGTTTGGTTTGGTTTGTTCTTGAGGAAGGTGTTTGGTTTTTTTGCCTTTGAGTATAATAAACTGAATGCCACTCATAAATTTCTCCACAGCTGACCTGGCCACAAATTTATTTTTTTTAACGCAAGAAAAACTGAGACTCTCCTTAAAAGAGGAGACCTCCCACCTGAGCTCTGAAATATCAAATGTCATACAAGCAGAAATAACTAAAGTTGGCAAGCCTCAGTGTAGTTTATCACATCAATCTTAAACAAAGATAAACCAAATCAAATCAGACTTGATGAAACAGAATAAAACCATGCTTGGCTTGAAATAATGTGTTAATAGAGAGTATTTCTTATTATGTTTTATTTGATAAGCAATAAAACCACAGACTCAGTGCATACAGTCATTTGCAATGCAAGCACTCCTTTCTGACTTCCCATGGAACCAGTTTGGCCAGCATGGAGCAGCAGGGACAGGGGCACAGCTGAGGATGTCAGCATCTCCTCCCATGTGTTTTCAACCCTGGAATAATCCCATAATATGGACATCTTAGCCTGATATTTAAGCCTTCATCTCACTTCTTTTTAAGGCTTGCTTAACACTTTTCCAGTTGATTGATACAGCATCAATCACAGTAATGTGCCAGCTATGATGTTCCTGTTAATAACTCCTGAGGAGATGGGTGGCTCAAGGCCCCAAGCTGAGCACAGGCATTTTCCTTGCAAATGCCAGGGAAGATTCACTGACAACAGCAACTTGCAGAATGTGTGGGGCAGCAGCAAGAAACTGCCCATCATTCCACCCCCAAGCACCTCCCAGTTTGGGAATATGCCTGTCACTGGGCTTTTTCTGCTCAGGGGTTTAGCCTTGAGGAAAGTTTGTGAAGTGCAGCTACCAGCTGGACACACCAAGGGTAAACTGGCTCCAATTGCCTGCTTTGCTTATGCCAATTGCCATGTATTACAAATCAAGTTGCTCACAAGGAACCAAACTATTAAGCTGCTTTCTCATAATCATTAATTATAAAGATAGCATCACTCGTGTTTGTAAAGTATGAACTATCCTGTGATAGCTCATTTACTTTTTTTCAGTTCAGTGAATTGTGATGGTGAGGCTGCAAACAGTGTTGGCAAGTGATTCCCACAAGGATCTGCTCCTGCAGGTCTGAGCTGGTGAAACCCCCCTGTTCATGACACAAAGCAAGCACAGTGACCTTGCAGGTAGAGATTTATGCTCCCCCCATCCTCCTGGCCACCCTGCACAGTCTCTGGGAAAATCTCAACCCTGCAAAAGAAGGTCAGGTAAATATTGATACCCTTACAGCCAGTTTAAGGAGAAGCTTTCAGGCTAAAAGGGTATCACCCAAAGACTTTCTCTGACATGCTGAGCACCCCAAAACTTTGCTGGGATCCATCCATGTGGGTACTGTTTTCTCCTTAGCTTTGCCATCCCTTATGTGTTTAGGTTCAGAGTGGCAGCACAATGAGAGGGACTCTTGAACCCCTCCCAGGGCAAAGGCAACACTTCTGGGGAGATCCCATGTGTTTTCAGCCCTCTCCCTATTCATCCTGCTGGTGTTCAGCCTTCCTTACACACCTCTGCCATTTCCTGCTGCTGGGTAGGGCAGCCAAATGGGTCAGAATAGGAAAAGCCCTTTAAAGATGCTCATCCCACCAGGTTAGTCAATGATCTGGAGACTGAACTTCCAGAATGATTTGCCACCACAGCACCTGGGACAGTCCTGCACAGTTTTGAGCCATTGCTGCTTTCTGGACAGATGTGTGCCAGCTGCTCGGTCTGCTCAGACTGCGCAGGAGTGATCGGATCACTGATCGATGCTCCACTGCCATCTGCATCTGCGGAAGAAGTGACAAATCTTCCTCCCCCACAACAGCTATACTTTCCATGAGATTTTGATGAATGAGATCTTTATTGGCTGCTGGGCTAATTAAATAGAAGTTGCATCAGCTTCTAGCTGACAGGCTTTAATTGCTCCTGAGCAGATTTTGAGAGAACCAGATGAATTCGAAAAAAAGAGGAAGGACTGTGGATTGGATCCAAGGATGTCTCTGACTGCATTGTGCTTCAGCTGGAAGTTTGTTCCACCTTTTCCTGAGGAACTGGAAGGGGACAGGGGGCTCCTGTGCTGTGAGAGTGCTGTCAGAAAAGCCAAAACTAACACAGATAACAAAAAGGAGAAAACAGTATCCTGGTTTTGGATAAGAATTTCTAAAGTCTTATCTTTGAAGTCTCCAGCTTTGGCTTTGAGCAGCTGGTACCCATCCACTCTGTGCTCCTGTTCCCATTTATCACACAGGACTAGCACCTGCTGAGGGCTGAGCTGCCTGGGATGCTCTGACACAATATGAATTCCTGAGACTGTTTTTCTCTTCTTTTTTTCCCCCCACTCCTGTTTCTTTGAAGTCCAGAGACTGCAAAGGGTGTGTCAGGCATCCATCAGCCCCAGTAGCCAGGCCCAGCCCTTGCAGTTCTGCTGAGATCTTAGGAGTAGGATGCTCCCCTCCATCAACAAGGACTTTGAGCCTGGCCATGCATTGGCACAGCTCCTTTGAAGACAGAGATGCTGTGTGTGTCCCACAGTGTGTGCTGGTGGCCAGCAAGGGCTGCACAGCCCTCTCAGCCCCTTGCTGCCTTTTCCCCATGCAGGAGCAGGGTAAGGGGCTGATTTGCATCTCCCCTGAAAGCCCACTAAACCTCCAAGTGGGTTATGTTCATGGCTCAACAGGAGAGCCCCTGACAGAAAAAGTTTCTGGGTACCCAAGGTTCAGGTTGATGCAGGACAGAGATAGATCTGGTACAGATCAGTAGATTAAAAAGTTAAATGAAATTAATGACCAAGCCCTCAGTGACTTCAGTGGTGTCATGTTTTCCCCAGTGGACTGTGCAATCTATATCTGGGCACATCCAGCCTAAGAGGCTTGTTCCATGTTTAATTTATGGCATGATGGATGAGTTCTTAGCATACAATGCACTTAATTCTATTTTGGGCTGATTTATGGTGTGATGTGAACTGCACGTGAAGTTTTTAATTCAGTAGGTGGTGACTCCGATCCAGTCTATGGAGTGTGACGGAAGAGATGATAAATTTGATTCCAAAGGTGATGCATCAACTTCAGTGTGTAGTGCATCAAATGTATCACAAGGCACATTGGTTTCAGTGCATGACACCCCAGCAACGGCAGTGCCAGGACAGTTCAGTGGGAGACTTTGACTGCATCTCCAGTGGTCCCCCACATCCACCACCTCCTCAGAAGAAAATGGCCCTTGCTGTTTGTCTTTCATTTGATCTTGCAGGTCTTGAACCAAACCATAAAGATGGCCCATTAGGTGCTGTTCAAAATATTTGTCTTCAACTTAATACATGCACCAGGTAAGACCTTTTGATATCCCACATCATTTCAGATCTCAGGAAGATGCTGTTGCTCTGGGGAACCTTGGCACCAACCAGCAAATTGGCTTAATTTTAAGTTAATTTTATGACTCAGTATCTTTGTTTTTAGCTCAACATCTGGCTGACCCACACTGCTGAATGGGAATGTGGAGTTTGAGTCCTCTCTGGGACATTGGGCTCTTCAACATCTGCAACTTCTAGCAAATGTTTAAAAACCCTCCGGATAAAACCTCTCCTCCCTCACTCCTCCCTGGGGATACTCTGGGGTTAAGAATTCCTGGCTGAAACAACCGATTGATCAGGAGTTTCTAATGGCATTCACACATCAGTTGTTTGGGACTTGGTGCACACAGTCTGAACAGCCCAGGGTGTGCTGGGCACTGAGGGGCTCCCAGTTCCCCCAGCTCCTTCCCCATCCTCCCACTCCGTTACACCAGCACCACTGAGTCCAGCTGGGCACTGCAGAGCAGGGCAGAGCACTGAGGCAGCCAAGAAAGACATGAGAGGGCTGATGAGAGGATTTGGTGACAAGCTGAGCAAGAAGTAATTACTTTTCTTCTTCTCTCCTCCTTTTGCTGCCACAGCCTCTGTGGCAGTGAGGATAAATGCAGTGTGTACTAGCAGCAGTGAGTGGCAGATTCACTGGTCTGCAATTTAAAACATTGTCCTCCCCAAAACCCCACTGGAGGGCATTAGGAAGCTAGCTAAATAAAGGGGGATAAAATTATGAGAGGGTCACTGTGGAAAAGTGTTTGGAAACCCTCAGAAGAGAGGCTGTTTTCTTCTCTCGAACTGTCTAGTTGAGCTCTGAGGGAGGGGTAGTGCTCCTACACCAGATATTAAATTCAATCCAGTAAGAAGGAGCAGATGTTGATGTGCCAAGCCTGTCTGCCACCATGTCTAATGCATAAGGATGGCTGAAAAATCTTCCATCAAAATGTTTTGATTTTTCTTGAAGCAAAAATAAATCTCTGCTGGAAAAAAAACAACAACGAACCTTCAGGGCAGAAAACTTCTGGCTGAGAAAACTTTGTCTTCAGACTGTTGATAAAGGGTTGCTGCTGTCAGAGGGGATAAAGAGGAGGATGTTTTTCATCAGTCATGTTAATCTGATCTATCCCTACATGCGCTTGTGCAGACAGATAAAATAAAACAGATACTGATACGCTGATGAGCCAAACTCTATCAGTTTCCAAGGGACTTTGAGCTGTCTGGATGGAGAAGCAGGGGGTGGATTTGCTTTGAACTTAGTCCCTGGTGAAGGGTGTTAAGCACTGGGAAAGGCACTCAGGCTAATGTGCATCTGGTCTGCCTGGAGGGAGCTGTTTGTAGGCTTGGCCTGTGCTCTGTGCTCCCAACACCTCTATAGCAAACAGGTCATGCTGCTCCTGCTGCTCACAGCCCAGTCCCTGCAGGAAGGGGAAGCTTTAAGCCTGGTCTTCCACTCTCCAAAAGGGTTAAAATCCCCCACAAATGTATGGTATGAATGGTTTAAGGAGTACAAGGGAGGGGAAACACTAAAAATAACTCCTTTCGATAGCAAAAAACGCTCATGAATCTGAACTCCTATTTTAGCACCACCTTGCAAACAGCTTTGTTCATGACCAGGGTAAGAATCACTGGGCGTGGGAGGTTGCTGTGCCTGCTCCTCTGTTCCCCAGGGCCCCCCACTGAGGGGATGCTGTTGCCCCACTTAACCCTGGCCAAGGAGAGCAGACAGGCTCAGGGATGCTCCACTGCTGCCATCCACAGAGAATCTCAGTCTGGATCTGGCTGGAGCTGGCACCAGGAGAAAGGCAGCAAGGAGCATCCCAGCTGAACAGCATGGATCCTGTTCCTGCATCCCAGCCCACTGAGCCCCTGGCACACACACACTCCTGCAGGACCGTGGAGAAGCCTCCCATGTTTAAGCTGTGGAGAGAATTTATTTCTTCATTTATTTGCTTTGCACGGGAGACGAGGCTGCTGATTAATAATGTGGAACAATCATTTTAACTGACTGAAGTCAGTCCTATAAAGCAGTTGCCCTCTCCAGAGCATTAACCAGACCCAGGGATCAGCAGTTTTATGATACCTTTCCATGTTACTCTGGGTGGATTCTGGGCCAGAGTCTCAGCTGGTGTAACTTGGTGTCACTCTCCAAATCCAGGTGATTTACACTGTCTAATGCTGCTATGAACTTCTACAAGTTTGGCAATCTCAGGTGCCCTAGTTTTTACTGAAGAGTTCATATTGTTATTTCAAGGTGTTTTAAAATACTTTTGACTGAGAGAGAGCACACAGGTCAAACTGTATATCCCAAACAAATGTGTTTGTCACTTCAAAATTAGTCCAGGCTGAAGGACTGGAAGAAAGGATGTCTCTCTCCGGTAGTATATACTCCAAAGGCTACTGGTCCCAATTAGCCAGGTCTCCTGGAGCCTCAATTCCCTCCTCTTTGCATTGCTGAGGCTCTCAGCAGGTTTGATGGTTTTCCTCCAAATCCTTTGACTATAACCAACAATGAGGCTGCTGGCGCTGCAGGCTGATAGGATGGCTTCTGCCTCCTCCTTGGTTCCCCCTTGTCCAGTATTTCCATCCATCCATCCATCCATCCATCCATCCATCCATCCATCCATCCATCCATCCATCATCTTCTATTCAGAGTGCAAGATCCTGGGACAGGGAGTGTCTTTCCTTTTTCTCTTTTATCCCATTCCTTGAGTGGCAGATATTTATTGACTCACAAATACACACAAAGGGAATTTCTGCCCATGATCTAAAGGATGTGGTTGAGTGAATCTTTTTCCAAGCTGCTTAAGGGTGAGCCCTCACTTCTGATTTAAACTGCAGTTTTTAATTTCTGATGGCTAAAATGAGGAGTTTGTGCCTTGTGAGCCACACTGGGCACCCACATGGCATCTCCACAACAGAGTGGGCATCACCACTGGGGAATCTTCCTACATGCAGGATCCCTCACATCTCTCATGATCAGATGGTCACTCTGTGCTGTTGGATTTCCTGAGGATGTTTGAGACCTGGGTGATTTGCACCATTTTGTCCCTCTCCATTTCCCCATGCTGCTCTGCTATTATTTTTTTTTTTTTTTTCACAGAGAAGAGGAAAAAAAAGATCGGAGGACTCTGAGGGATACTCATCCTCTGCAAACAGAGTGCAATGCACACTCAGATGGACATGGGCCTGCCCTGGCTTTTGACATGTTTTCTGGTCAGATAGAGCTAAGCTTAGTTTCACCTATAAAATTTCCCATTCAAATGAGAGGATGTTTCAGTTAACTGATAATCCATGATGATGACTTTTCTGTGAACCTTAGGTCCCAGGAAGTCTGAGGAGAGTGTCTGTTTCTCCCTTTGACATAAGGCATTTGGGAAAGGCTGAGTTCCAGGCTGTTTTCTGTACCTCAGCTTTTAAAGAGTGGAAGTTATAAAATTTGGGCAGTTCCTTATTTGTTTTGAATCACCTTTCCCCAATTTCCACCACCAGCATCTCATCTGGCTTTGGCACGTTTTTAATGTATAGCTTCAGCTTGCACACAGAATTGAAATTTTCAGCCACACGGTGCAAGATTTGTAAGTGGTAATTGCATCAACTTAGGATCAATGGAGCAGAATAATATCTGCCCACTATTAACAGCTTAATAAAATTAATAGTGCTGGCTCTGCCATGAATTACTTTAAAATAGAGATTGTAGGATAGTAATGTAAACAGTCATTGATTTTTCTTGGGAGAGTACTGTGAGTTAGATATGACTCTCTTCAGTGTGTAGTTGATACCAGACAATGCAGAAAGTGTATCTGAGTACTTTTAAGGTGGGTGGAGAGGGAAAAAGTGAAAGGGCCCCCGTGGCACTGGGGAGGTGATTAGATAAATGAAAGCAGCCCAGACCAGAAGATGAAAGCTCAGAGCCTCCTGGCACTCGATATTGCTGCCACCCAACCTGACCCAATTAATAACACATTAGCACAGGACAGGTCTGTTCAATGGTTCAGGTCTGTTAATTGAAATAGTGTGATTAATGGCATTGGAGGGGATGAGAAATACTTAGAAAAATGACAGGAGTCTGCAACCCTACAATGGAGCTGATGCATTACTTGAGGGTGAGGGAGATGGGAGGTGGCTTTTATTCCCACTGAGATCCTGCCAGCATCCCAGCACTGAGCTCAGTGTCATGCCAGCATTGGAGAGCTGGCAGCTGGAAGAGCCAAATCCACCCTCAGCCCTGCCCACAGGCACGGGGGAACTGTGGGCTCCATGGGCCTGTGGGATTCCCATGCTGCTGTCTGGCTGCATCTGGATCTGGGGCAAAGGCATCTGGAGTGAAGGTTGGGCTGGGCATGGAGTCACCCATCTCATGGGGGGCAGCACCCACTGGTACCCTTTGGGGGACACTGGGGCCCTGGCAGCAGCATGGGGCTGTTCCCACCACTCACACAGAGCCAGCATCCCTGCTTCTCCTTCCAGAGGCCAATTTTCCTGTCGATTCCAATTAACCCCAGTGCTGACATCTCAAGGACAGCTCTGGAGGCGGCTTTGCAGAGGAGCAGCAATTTGGAAATGTGTTGTGGGGCGGAGATGGCACTTTAGAGCCCAGCCTTAATTACATCAAATGGCCAGAAAGAGCTGTGCAGTGGTTTGAACTATTGCCATTTGCAGAATGATTCTGCTGCAAGATTCCCTTCAGTCCTGCTCTTGTCCTGGTGTCTTTCCTTTACATTGGTGCCTGTGCTTGAACTCTGGGCTCAGCACTGGGGCAGGTGTATGTGATGCACACCCTGGGTGTTTTCCTGGCAAAAACAAGCCTTCGCTTTCTTCTCCCTGTCAAATATACACCCTGCAGCTGTTGCATGAGTGTGTAAGGGAGGGGCCAGCAGGCTTTTCTTCCAGGGAGGCAGGGCAAGCTAGCAGCTCATACCAAACAATTGCCCCTGGCTGTAAGGAATGAATCACCGTTTCTTCAAGATTTGCTCTGCCTTGGTCCTATCTGCTGTTTCCATCAACCCCATGAAAGCTGCGGGGGGAGCTCTCCCCCTGTGTCAGCCATGCTCCCACCCTCCCTCCTGGTGCATGTGTGGCCACCCTGTTTGAAATACCCAAATCCACAAGTTTTTGAAGAACAGTATGGCTAATGGGGACAGTTTGGACACCTTCATTCCTGGCAGAGGCTGCAAGAGCAGCAGACATGCTGTGTTTGTTTTCCAGTCCTCAGAGGGAAAGCGACAGATCTTCAAGAGCAGCAGCAACACCAGAGAGAAGCGGGTTCAGAAGGACAAGCCAAAGCACAGCTTTTAACTGGGAATAATAAATGAATAGAAAGACCCAGAGCGCCACAATAAAACATCCCTTAAATCCTTTGTTTTCATTTTGGATGATAAAGGAAAACCATTAGGGCTCAATTAGTCACGAGAGACAGGGGTCCTTCTGCATTGCACCGGCTTGAGAAAGCGCCTCCTGTTCAAGAGAACACTCTCCCCATGCAGTGGGGGATCATTAAATATCAAACACTTTATTTGTGCCATTTGCATTGCTCAGAGTGCCCTTGTGCAGGATGGAGACTTGGCAGAAATAATTGATGTACGTGGATTTAAAGGCACCTGGTTCTCTTAAAACAGGCGGGGAAATGAAGGAGAGGCTCTAAGCAGTGGCTGCCAGTTCTGCTGCAGCAGCACAGAGGCGTAAAAGAGGAAATAAAAAGGGGAAGCAGGGAGATGACCCTGAAGAAGACCCTGACACGAGGACATAAGGGTTTTGGGTAGATTATCTTTCACTTGGGGGTGGAGAGGAGGGGACCAGGTGGGTGACAGCCACTGCTGGACATGATAAGACACAGCTGTGCCACTAGTCCCAGCTTGTCACTGGGATGAACTGGTGCTTCCTCCCTGCTGTGCTGGGGGGAAACTTTGCTGGAACAGGCCATGCACATGAGAACGAGGCCTTTAAATATTTATAATGCAGCAGATGATATCGAGATGCTGGGCAAGAGACTGAGAAGGTTCCCAAAGCCCTCTGCACACTGGCCCTGCTGCAAACTCTTGTTTAGTGTCTGCTGGAACTCTTGGCAATGTCAACAGGGGGCTCTGGCTTGTGCTGAGCAGACAGAGGACACCCCAAGAGGAAATAAAGGAAATAATCCATTTAAAAATCCTCTGCATCAGAACAAGCTCCCCAAACACCCCTCTCTTCCCAGAAGAGCCTGTGCTGCACAGAGGCTGTGATTTGTTGGTGTCACCATGTGAAGCACAGCAGCAGAGCATCACTTACTGCTTTATTACCCTTCCTGCTCCTTTCATTTCTTTGCCGAGACTGCAAATAAAAGAGCAGACAAATGGTGGCTGTGCCACTGTCCCTGTCCTCAAAAGCAGGGTGGGCACAGATGGCCAGAGAGGCAGAGCCCCAGAATGTCCCCGTAGAGAGGAGCACAGGGCACAGAGTAGGGACAAGCACACAGGGCTGTGCCTTGTTTTGGCACCCGAGAGCCTGTGATGGGCAGAGAGAGCAGCTCCAAGCAGTCACCTCAGGGACAGGTCACCCACTGGGGACAGGCTCTGGCACAGGGTTACAGCAGGAGCACGAAGGGCATGGGGTGGAGTTAGGCACTAGGAAGAAAGATATTTGTGCTGCCACAGGCACATGGACAGCTCTGGAAGGAAAAGCCTGACTGAACCTGCCCAACCTTAAGCAGAAGGGACCTGCTGTGGCTCTGGGACTCAGGGATTTAATTTTTTCCTCTCTCTGCAATTTTTTCCTCCCTGCAAGCAGAGTCTGCAGAAGGCTAAACAAATAAGGGGCTGTAATGTAATCTTAGACATATGCTCTTGAATTCACATTTAGAGTGCAAACCATAATATTTTGGTTTATTATTTAATTACAGAGCTTGTAAATGTAAATTGATTTAGACCCTTAATTTTAGGAAGCTTGAATTACCTTCCATTCCTTGTTTAATATTCAGGTGGAGAATTTCCATGTCTGGCTGCAGCATGTTTGGGGTGCAGCAGAGCTGGGTGAGCCAGGCATTTTCACCACTCTGTCTTCTCGTTTGTAGGAGCTGGGCCAAATTATGTTTTGCTGTAAAGTGTCTAAAAAATTAATTAAGTGGTATAGCATAAGGAGTTGGTTTCAGTCCTTCTTCCCCCAGCAGCACTTTGCAAACTGTGATAACCTCCCTGGTGAAAACCAGGAGGAAATTTAGCCCCCACTCACCAGTTTTTCTTATGCACCTGAAAAGAAATATCCTGTATTTCTGGAAATGTTCCCTTATTAAAAATTGTTTGCCTAATATTCATTGTGTCAGACAAACCCTCCTCAGCTTGAAATGTGGACTCTGTTCCTACCCAGTACTGGGAGCATGAGCCTAATTTTGAAATTTGTCAAAAGGCTTGAGCATGTGTGTGGGACTGGTGCTGGATTATGCCCTAAAACTGCTCCTATTCAGTGTGACTGAGGCTTCATGACACCAAAACCTGAGTGGAAACTGCTTTTGAGGCCTCGAGTCTGATCCCCGTGCTCTTGGGGCAGTTCCTGCAGGGGCTGCTGGGGTCACTCCCACAGCAGGAGGGCAGCACCCACATGGCCCCAGCGAGCCCAGGCTCCTGAGCCATATGTCCCCTGGCCATGCCTCCTGGACATGCCACCAACCAATGGGAAGGGGAATTAGGGGAATTGATCCCTTGCCTAAGCAAGGTGTCAGCAGGAACACTGCCACCTGGGAAAGAGGTGGTTATTTATAAAACTCCATCACTGGGTAATGGCATCCCCCTCCCTGCTGAGCTGTCCAAGTCAGGTCTCACAGAGCCCCTGCTGTGCAGGCTCTTGCGCCAGGAGGCACAGCATTGCTCTGAGGGTTTGGGATATGGTCCTGGAGGTCCTTCCCTGCTGCTTCCCTGGTGACCACTTGGTGTCTCCACAATTGGACTGAGGCAGGTTTAGGGATGCTTTGCTTGTACCCCATGAGAAGGGGCCTGAATGTAGGCTGCATCCTTTCCTGCTGTGACCAGAGGAAAAAAGTGATTAATTTTATCTATTTGGAACTGTTGAACTGAGGATGCTCACACCGTGCAATTCCCATCTCCTCAGGCTGCCTCCCAGCATCAGTGATGTCTGCAGGCAGCTGGTCAGAGCTGTGAGTGACTCCACAGGGACACTGCACACGGACACATCTAAACCTCATATTTGCTGTGCAGGCAGACCCCGGCCAGAATCGGGGAGGGGGGCTGCAATCACATCCATGCCCACTCCCACCTGGCTTTTGAGCAGAAAGTTATGGATAGTGTAACCTCCAGGCCAGCTCTTGTACACGGAACTCCTGCTTGTTCCCTGCTGAGTAAATAATTTCTCCTTGAGAAGAGTCTGTGGAGGGACCTGCTGAGATTGGTAACATATTCTCTGGATGTACACTAAGGAATAAATGTGTATCTTTTCTCCCTCATGGACATCAGGTTTTAGCAAAGCCTGGTGGGGTGGGGGGGTGTTTCCTTTGTAATGTTATATGATTTTAAACTGCTGCATTCAAGTAGATGTGCATTTGGCATCTGGACAGACAATACAACATAAAGTAACAACCATCTAATTCCTATCCATCTAGATCCACCACATAAATAATCAGAGCAAAGCACCTGGAGAAGGGAGGTGAGGGGGCTGAGCCCATCAGCAACAACGTGCAATAAACAGCAGAAGAAGATGTCAGACCCACACAACGGGTCAGCCTTGATCCCTCACTGCAGTTCAGTACCATAAAAACACCCCCCACTTGAGTCTGGGCTGTTTACACAGCTGGAGCATAAATATTTAGATTTGCAAGAGAAACGCTTGCTCAGCTGAAATCGCTGCGAGATCTCTGGAGGCAGCAGGGTGGGTGTGGAGAGGCCCAGCATTTCCTTGGAAAAAAGAGAATCGATAATAATTAGAGCAGGGAGCTCTGTTTCCACAGAGAACCCAGCACTCCTGTAAAACTAACTCAGCTCAGGTTCTTTCGGGGATGTGGGGAACTCCTTGTGAGGGTGGGCGAGCGCTGTGCCAAAGCTGCACAAGGGCCACACGTGGGGACCTCAGTGACACGGGGGTTGGCATGTGGGGGGTGGTGGGGAGGGTGCCAATATTGCTCTGAGAGCTGGAGGTCCTGGGAGAGCCACAGGCGCCTCCATGGGACAAGTTCAGCCTGTGGGACAGCAAGGAGTTTGTCCAGAGAATTTTGTGTCTGTCAGGTGCTCTGTGAGTGCTGTGCCTGCCATTGCCCTGGCCAGGAACCATTGTATTGCCATGAATTGCTTTTTTCCCCTTGCCTTTTGCTATCATAAACTTGGCTGTGGACCCAAGTTCATCTTTTCCCACCTCTTGCCAGGGGAAAGGAAGGCTTTCACTACTCCTCTGTATTACACAGACAGGTAAAGCATCCTCCACCCCAGGGAGGGGATGGAGAACCAAGCTGGCTCCTTCCCACTGAATGATGACTGCCTTCTTTCTAGAAAAAAAATGTTTAAGTGGATTTTTCATCAGGTAAACCCTCACTTTAGGAAAACCATAAGGTATAGCAGTTATTAAAAAGATGATTTCTACTAATGCATCTGCTGCATCTTCATTATGTCAGGGCATCTCCATGAAGGGATTTGCAGAGGAATCCAGCCATTCATTTCCACACATAATTCCTCAATAGCCCATTTGCTTCAAAGACTTTTATAGACTTTTACTACTACATGAATCCCCAGATACTTATTTTTTAGGCTCCAGGGGATCCATTGAAAAGAAATTTGTTTTCTGAAGTTTTATGACAAAGGTTTTGCTCTGGATAAAAGCTTCCCGTTACTTCCAACTTCTGTTCTCCACAAAGATGACTTTGGCAGGTCTCCTCCTATGGCTGCCATGGGGTGTGAGGCATGGGTAGAATTTTAGGTCCCAGAAATAAATAACATAGTTAATTAATATATTTAATTAATAACTGGAAAAGAGTCCTTCCTTACCTTCACTGCTTTCAGTAGTATGGACATTTTTCTACAGATATACAAATGCACATGAACACCTGGGAGTGGGAACCGTGCTTGTTTCCATGTTCTTCCTGTCACCCTCATCTACCTCATCACCTGACCCATCTGGCACAGGCCAGCCCCCCAGGGATGGCCAAAAATGCTCTTATAGATCCCCCAGTCCTGCCTGAGCAGTGGTGCTTGGGGAGCAGCAGTGAGCAGCAGCTGGTGGAAGAACCTGAGGGTAGGTGGGATGTTGGCCCCTAACCAGCAGGATCCCACCTGGAAAGAGAGGCCATGGAGATGGTGAAAGTTAATAAGAAACAGGCAAAACTAGTAGTAATAAAAACCTCTCTCCCCATTTCCATGATCCTAGTGCAACATTTAAGCCACACAAGGGCAAGGCAAACTCACAACACTCAAGGAACATTTCATACATCAAGTGGTTTTTTTTGGGAAGGAGCCAAGTTTCTTCCCATTTTGCTTTCCTGAGGATTGGGAATTTCCAAAAGCAAATCATATGCCTTGAAAAATAGGCTAATGTGAGTGTGGGGATGTCACACACATCCTCTAGCAAAACAGACAGTCAAGGGAGTCTGCAATCCAGGTGTTCCTGGCTTGTGTAGCTCCAGGGTAAGGATGATCTGTGTAAGCTGGAGCAGTCAATGTGCCTTGTTTAATAAAAAATATAAACTGTTTGGTACAATCTTGCTCCTGCTGAAGTCCATCAAGATGGCATTTCATTGTCTTCAATAACAGACTGAGTAAAGTGGGGTGATGGAGATGAGACCAGCAGAGGGTGAAAGGAGGATTAGAGGAGAGCAAACATGGCCACACCAGCAGGGCTCCAGAGGCAAAGCCAGATGGTTACACTGCAGCAGCATTGACACAGATAAAAGAAATATTTAGCTGGACTCATTTGCCATGAGGTGTCACTGGATTTAAGAACCAACATGTCCATCAAAGGAAGGGATGCAGCCAGCACTGGGGCTTATGAGTGATACAAGCCACCACACTTCAGGAACTGAGCCAGCCACGTTGGAGGGAGGGGAGGAGGAAAGATGCTGTGGGCAGGCAGGCAGTTTCTGGCTTTCTCTATGGAAAAATGTGCTGGCAGAAGCCACGGCTGGGTTTGGTGCTCGTCTGCCCATGGCGCCATGGCAACACACCAAGGATCACCACTGGCAACTGGCTCCTTATGGAGCTTCTACACCAAACCGAGCTTCTTCCTGCATCCTCTGGCTTGGTCTGTCAGAGCCATGTCCCTGTCCCTTTGCCTGCCCTGCCCCAAGCATCCTGGCAGGGCTCCATGAGCAGCAGTGGGACCACAGTGAGTCCCATGGAAAACTGGGCAGCCACCTCACCCTCCCTGTGCCCATCCAAAGGACATCTCCAGACCTTCACAGCCTGATAGTTCTGCCTCAGAAACTGTAACTGGCAGCAAAACAGGGCAATTAGCCATAATCACCCTGAATTATCACAAGTCCTCCTCCGTCCTGGCTTTTCTGCCTCTCCTCCCCCCCGAACTTTGCTCTCTCATTAATCGAAACAGAACCTTTCTGTCACCACTGATTGCACCGTCCAACATCAGCTGCCTGGAAGGATAAAAATAAAAGATGGAAAGTGTGTGCTTTTTGTACAAATAAATAGATGCCAGAGAAGGTAATTTAATTATGAAGGGATTGAATCAGGTGGAAGAAACTGCATTATGCCCACAAAATATCTGCCCTGATGATGGGTTTGAGGCATGGTCTCCCCGTTTGGCCAAGTGATGGGGTTTGCTTGGGAGGGCTTGGAGCAGCATGCCATTGGGACCACTGTGGATGCCTCATCCCCCTTTTTGGCAAATCTGGCTGCTGGCAGAGTGAGGCTGGTATTAAAATGCTCTTGTTGTTCACTACAGATTTTCTGTGCAAGGAAAAATTACTTTAGAGTGGATGAGCCTGATGGCTGGGCTGTGTCCCTCCATTACTGCACCTTCCGTGGAATTAAATGAACAAAATGGAGCAATTAATGGACAAAAAGGAAAAGCTCATCATGGATCTGTGCTACTGAAAAGTAAAAGCTATGAGGAGTTTATATGGGAGGGAAAAAATATGGATTTATAGCCAATAAAGGGTTTCAGGGAGATCCCAGAGCCAAGTGCCCTCATGATGTGCCACAGCCTCAGCACACCTCTAATTAGGATGAATTTCCCTTCTGCTGGAGTTAATGCATTATGTATTGAAATAATTTGTGTTCATTTGTAGCAAATAATTACTTTTAAATGTTATCATTCATTTGGATTTTTTGACTTCTCTATTAATCCTATAAGTAATTGTTTAAAAGATTGTGTTGAGGTTGGTGGAAGGCATTCCTGTTGTGTTGCTGATGTGGTGGAACAGCTCCCTGTGGTGAGACCAGCTGGTGAATGATGTGTTGGACCAGCAGAGACTCAGCCTGAGCCCTCCATCCCAAACAGCTTCCCAGTGCCTCTTGGTGACAAGGAAAACACACCAGAGCAATGCTGGAAATCACAAGGTGCCTCAAACTTGGTGCCTCTCTCTTAATTGTTAGGAAATGCTCTGATTTCCATATAAAGCTGCACCCTTGTCCTTGTTTCCCTTTGCTGTAAATTTTCTGTCCCATGACACCTAAAAGCAAAAGCAATCTTCTTAATCACAGCACTTCTGAGCACAAACAGAGGTACAAGGTAAGAGGCTCAGGGCAATGAGCTCCTCTGTTGTGTGCCCTTCAATCTGGCTTGATAAATGGAGAATTTGCCGGGAGATTTTTCATGCATGAGCATTAAAAGGGGAGCAAGGCTATTTTCTTTCCTTGCAAGGCGAGACAAAAGAGCTGTGCTTTCCAACTCAGCAACATTAGTCTTTATTTCAATGGGGGAAATTAAATAAATGAATCTGAACGCGGGAAGGAGGGAAAAGCCTTCAGAACAGGATTTAAAAGAATTATTTCTGGGGTTCTTCATGTCCTCCTACTGTTTAAGAGAAGTCCATAAAGCATTAGGGAAACACATGGATCCTGTAGGCATCCCACCAGCAGCCCCTAGCTGGGCACTCGATGTTCCAACCCAGCAAGCTGCCAAAATTTTAAAAAAGTAACCTGTCAATCAGCAGATTCTCTCTGAAGAATTTAGTCTGGGTAACTTAAAACTTTAGTGAACTTAAAAGCTCACCATGTTTAATTTGATCAAGGCTTTAATAACATCTGGCTGGATTAGTATGTGGGTACTCCTGCTGCCAGCAGTGGGGCTGGAACTGGGCTCCCAGCACCCCTCTTTGCTGTGCTTGAGTCATTTCCCCCCAAGCTCCTGTGTTTGCAAGTTAAGAGGATGTTGTGTGGTTTCAGTGGCTCCTCTGGGTGCTGGGGGTACTGCCAGCACTGACCCCCACTGGGGCTGAGAGGTGCCAGGAAGGTGGAGAAGCTGATCTCGACAGAGCCCCTGTCCTGGACTGGGGCAGGAGGGGCTCTGTGGGGTGGCTGAGGGCACAGTGGGGGCAGGGGGGTGCAAGGGCAGGGGCTGGGGGCTCAGCCCCTCTTGCATCTTGTGCCATCACATTGTCTTTCTGCAGTGGGGCTTCTCCTGGGAAGGCATCACACACCTCGCACCAGAGAGGGATTTTGCCTGCCCTTAAATCATGCAAAGATGATTTAAGGAACTGAAAGCTTCAAGCCAGGGTTTCTAACTGAAAAGACACATTGATTTTCTGTAGCTGATGGAATAAAAGAATTACTGTGGCACAAGGAAAAAAAAAAAGAAGCAAACGTTGTTCAAAAAGCCACCTTGGCACGTGCTGTGCATCAGCGGGGCTGGCGTTCCTGGGACAAGATCCTTCTGCAGCCCCAAGCTGCACCGACATGCTGGCACGGTTTTGGGTGCCCTGTGGTGGGAGCAGGCAGGGCCCAATGCCCAGAGGAAAGCAGGGCAATGATGGGGAACCAGGCTCCTCCTTTTGGGAGCGCAGTCTCTACCCCACCCACTCTGGGGTTTGGGGTAGAGACTGCATCCCTTAGCAAAGGGGTGCAAAGGGCAGCGGGCTGAGGGTGGGGAAGCAGCGGGCTGAGGGTGGGGAAGCAGCGGGCTGAGGGTGGGGAAGCAGCGGGCTGAGGGTGGCGAAGCAGCGGGCTGAGGGTGGGGAAGCAGCGGGCAGGGGCTCTCCTGCTCCCGGGTCTCTCCAGCGGCTGGCAGCAGGCTGCTGGAAGGCTCTCCCTGCCATGGAAGGCGCTCCCTAGCTGTGCAGAATTGGTCTCCCCGGCCGAGCCCCCTTGCCCCTCACGGTCGCTCCCTCCTCACTCCCTTTCCCGAGCAATGTTTGATCCCTGCCCAGGCTCTGGGGAGGGTCCGGCCCGCCCGCCCGGGGGAGAGGCTGGCAGAGGGCAGCGCAGCGCACAAAAACGCCCTAAAATGTGCCCGCAGGGCGCCTCTGGCCGCGATCCCGAGTGGGCCTTCCAGGGAAGGGTGGAACAAAGCAGGAGGCCGCGGAACGGCCAAGCGGGACCCGCAGGCCCCGGGCCCTTCCCGGCCGGGCTGGGGCTCCATCCCCTGCGGGTCCCGCAGCTGCCCCGGCCGGGGGCAGCCCCGGCATCCCCCGCCTGCCCTGGGTGTCGCACCAGCCCCAGGAGAGCCGGAACCGCATCCTGCAGAGCCGTGAGGAGCTGGCAGCGCTCCCTCGGCCCTCCGCAGAAGCACTTGTTAATTCTCTATTCTCCCTTAATTACGCGAAAGCAATGACCGTTCTATCATCGCTTTACAGCGCTTCAGCTTAAATCCACTATTAAGGCAGGAGTGTTGTGGCTCAGACACTTTAATTAACAAGAATGATCTCACCTTTGTCCACAGCATCTTTTTGCGTGCTATTATATCAGGTAATTGTTAAACTATTCACTGGTTTGGAGAGGTCTATGCTTTCATTAAAATGTCTTGCTTTTTTTGACCCGGCAGATTACCCACATTTTTACACTTAGAATTTTCAGGTGATTTGAGTTAAATCAATCTGCAGGAAACCAGATGAATTATTTAAAGCGCTAGTGGCCTCACACTAGGAAATGGGATTTGGTCAATGCTTCTCCAAATTTTAGAAGTTTCAAGGTGCTCCCAGAGCTGGCTGGGAAATCAACTCCCTATTGACCAAAGCTATCAAAAGAACGAACTGAATAGTTTAAATTCATTTGAAAACTCCCCACACTTGTGGGGGAAAAAAGGCATTCATTAATTTTTAACATACCATTTCATGTTTCCTCTCTGACCAGAAAAAAAGGCTGGGAGAGAAACCAGGGGCTCTTCCCTCAGGAAACAAAAGCCCTTCCAACTGTTTTGAGCTTTTCAGAAATGCTGCTCATGATTTTTTGTTGTTTTTTTAAGTGAAATTACACTGAAAATGTGGAATGATGAAATAAAACCCAGCCCAAGCCCCCAGATGATAAGTCCTTTCATGTGAATGAAACTTGCTTCTGACCAATTTTGACCACTTGAAAATGTCTGTTCTCTAAATTCAGGGAAAACAGAAATAATTTTTGTGTAAACAATCAGGATTGGCTAAAGCATCTTGGTTACACCCTGTGTCAGCCCTGAAAGTGGGCAGTGATTAGGCTTCTCTGCTAAAACATGGCCCAGGGGGCTGCAGGGGGCCTGGTCCTTCCCAAAAGCATCTCCAGTTCCTGCTTCCAGCGTCTGGTGAATGATCAGGTGAGAGCAAGACTGGGATACAGGCACAGGATGAGACTTCTGCCTCAGCTCTTTAAGGACCAAAGCACTGGATAAATCCTGACATTTGGTCTGAACACCTGAACCTTCATTTCCTCCTCTTCCTCACCCTGAGTTCCTCCTTAGAAGCAGCAGCAAAGCTGATTTAGGACAGACAGGGGAGAAAATCCCACTGCCCCTGCCTTCCCCATCAGCAGCAGGAGTATCACCTGTCCCCAGCCCATGGCAAGCACAGGAACAGGAGCACCTGGGGGCCTTTATGGCCTTGCCCAGACTCAGCTGGGACACACACCTGCACAGGGCACTGGAGCCTCTTGCAGCCCATCCCAGCTGCCAGTCCTGGCTTCAGCTTTTCTTCAGAAGGGCCTTGCATTACATCATCCCATTTCTCCATCCTGGAATCTGTTTGCTCCCATCTGCTGGACTCTGGTGGACCCTGGATCTTGTTCATGTCTCGGACACTGGTCCCAGCCCTGCAGGCTGCCCCCGTGGGTGAGGATCTCCCCTGACTCCCAGCTGGACCTGCTGCTCCCCACAGTGAGTTGTTGTGCTCTGGGTGGTGGTGAGGGCAGAGCTGTGTGTGAGCCACATCATTACCCTAGAATCAGCCTGGGAAAAAGGGCTGGAGGGCACCCTGCATTAAGGGACTGGCTGAATTTTGCCTCCTGTTTGACTCCCACGGGTGTGTGCCATTCCCAGGCTGGGGCAGGTCTGCTGCAGTCACCCATCACTTTGGAGGTGCAGCTGAGGCCTGCAAACCATGTTGGGTGTCAGGGGTCTTGTGCTTTCCTGCCCCTGAGAAGAGCCTCTGGCACTGCTGGGCTGGGGGCCACGTCCATGGCTCCCAAACCCATCCCCAAGGAGAGAGGATGGGGAGTGGCTCTGCCCCTCAGCCCTGTGGATGTGGCTGGGGACAGGGCAGGGAGGCTCCTCTGAGGGCACGGGCAGCCTGGTGTGGCAGTGATGAGAGTTGTGGTTAACTGGGTTAATTATATTCATGTTGCTAGGAACACGGTGAATTATGTTAATAGCAGCATCTGGGGAAATTACATCTTCATTAATTGGTCCTGATTGCTGCTTGGCAGATGCGAGATGTTTCTGACTTTAACATGCAGGACAAAATTTATTGTAATCAGCACAAGCAGTGACTGCACAAATACTGTCACCATGCCTTGCTAATTGACTCTCTGAAGAGGAAGGGATGGAAAAGACCTGCATGGCCATCTCATCCTTGCCCTCCTGCCCCAGCCAGGACAGGCTTGTCTTCCACTGATTCCTGTTCTAGTGCTTCTTCTGATAGAGCTCTGAACATCTTTTTGAGTTAATAATAGTAGTTTATGGTTGACAGACACAGGAGAGCAGCCATGGGGCTGAGGATGCTTCTGCTGATGTGGTGTGCCCTTGAGCTGGCCTTGCTCTGGCCTTGATCTGCCTATAAGGCTCCTCCTCGTGGATGTAAATTGGGGGCACTTGGGTCTATTCACATGCTTGGAGTCAAACTCATTTGGGATTTGGAGACCTTTGATCCCATCAAGTCCCCAGCAGGGCAGCGAGGAGGCTCACCCAGGCAAGGCTGTCCTTGGGGCCCCAACCTGGGTGGGAGATGGGGCTGCTGGCACGTGGAGAGAGGCCAGCCATGGCCAAAGCAGGGCTGAGCTACGTGCAGTCTGTGGCATTGATCTTTGCAATGCTGCAGCTTCCAGTCAAGGGAGCAGCAGCAAACAAGGAACAAACCACACTGCAGTGAGCTATCACAGGGTGGCAGAAAGCTCCATTCTTAACCAGGGCAGAGATCCTAATCCCTTTGGATAGACCCCCAAAGCTCCAGGCAAATGCAGAGGTAATACATTACATCCCTGGGGAAGCAGGGGCTGAAACGCAGGCAAGGCACCGAGTCCCTTGTAAGTCATGAGGCTCCTCTGGGGACAGCAATAAGTTGTGTTACAGCCTCACTTGCTCTGCCTTCTTTTTACACAACACCATCCTTCATTTTAATAGTGGTTTTTCAGCCAGCTTTGTTAGGGCTGCTGCTAATTGGGCTGGATTCATGTGTCCCACCAGGGCATGGGATAAGCCTGGCACTGCTCAGAAGGGAAGGGTTTTACTGCCTGGTGCTTTCAATGGGCATAGCCCAGGCTTTGGGGAGCAGGAGGAGGGAACATGGGAGGGGTGAGAGAGGAATTCAGGAACAATTTTAACTCTTTACCTGCCCTCGAAGCTCATATACCCTCCCTGATGCAGTGATGCAACAGAGAGTGACTCTTCCTGGTACTGGGGCAGGGAACACACCGGGTCTCCACCAGCCAAGAACAGCCTGGATGTGTGTGGGGAGATGAATGTGCTGGTCCATCCTGCTGCTTGGACTGGCCCTGGGCTGGAGCAAGGCTTTAACTTCAACACCAGGCCCGGCAGCCATCTCTTACTGTCATTCAGCTACAACAGAGATGACAAGCATGTCACCACTGTGACCACCCCAGTGATGGCTCTGGGCTATGATCTCAACTGCTGCTGTGCCTACTGCTAACAGTGAGTGGGAAATGCTCCTTCTTGGGAGAGAAAGTTTCTATCAGCAGTTGCAGAGGGCTAGCACTGGGTTCCTGCTCTTCTTGGAGACAGGCTGTCACCAGAGAGATCAGGAATCATTTATTTTTAACGCTATGAATATGTAGAAACTTGTCTGAGCTTCTGCAGGCAGTGGCCATGAATTTAGAAGCGGCGTCAGGAATGGTGGCACTCGGCACGCTGCAAGTCGGGTCAGAGCTATAAATTTCTCTTGCTGGTGCACAAGCCATTTGCCATACGTGACTTGCTGAATTTGTGGTCATTTCTCTCTCTGCCCCCGTGTGCAGAGCGTATGGCTGAGATTTTATATTGCACCTCTGAGACACAAAGTCCTTCTGATGCTTTTGCCTTGCATCCTAAACAGCCTCACTTGCTCTTCTCCCTGTCCCCTTGGCTTAATGGCTTCTGGCCACAGCCTGGCCCTTAAATCATGGGCTGCACCTGGACAGGCATAAACTGTGACTGTCCCCAGACAGAGAGGGTGTGATTGGAGTGGTGAGGGATGTGACTGAACACAGCTCAGCCTTGCAAGAATGCTGCTCCTACATGAGCCCGAAATGGGTCCTCTGGCACAGGCATGGAATGTGATCAGGGCAAGTCCTACAGAGACCCCTGACATGTTCAGTGAGCTTTTCCAAGGACAGTCATTTGGAATACAGAGGGATGAAATGTTCAGTGTGGATTTTGTGGGGTGTGTTAAGATGATCTGTGTGTTGGGAGGAAAGCTTAAGCTAAGCAAGTTCACACTGTGGGGACTGGAAGATGATGCTGCCATCCTCCTCCACTTTACTGCCTGTGCTTTTCCTCCCCCACCTCTATCTGTTCTAGACATACAAGCTTTTTTATTGCAAGACTATTTTTGCTCAGTGAATTAAAATGAGGCATTTGTAACCCTTCCTTCCCAGTGCAACTGCTCCCAGCAGCAGAGCTCTCTAGGTGGTCCCAGCCCCTCTGGTAGCCTGGGAAAGGCAAGCCCAGCAGTAGGACATGAGCAGGGTCTTGCTAATGGGTCTGCCCTGTTCCACAGACAGCTCCCTATGAGCCTGGTGAATCACTAAAGGCAACAGAGGTGACCAAGATGTTTCCTAAGTGATTCCTGACCAAATCCCTTTGTCACAGCAGTGCCACCACACAAACAGGAACTGTATCAACAGGGTTGTTTATTAAATTCTGGTCTGGTTGCAAGGATGCAACCCCGCTGAGACCCTTTGGTGTAGAAA
Organism: Haemorhous mexicanus; assembly: GCF_027477595.1. Lineage (NCBI taxonomy): Eukaryota > Metazoa > Chordata > Aves > Passeriformes > Fringillidae > Haemorhous > Haemorhous mexicanus. The sequence goes on along the minus strand of NC_082348.1, from coordinate 11,152,794 downwards.
CATGAAACAAGAACAGTGGATTTTCTCACATTGCTGAGGTGTTACCAGGGTCTGAGCCCAATTACCAGGGCAGAGCAGGACACTGGAAACTGCCCATTTGTGGGTCAGAGATGGAGTTTGTGTGGCATCTGCTGCTAACTCACAGCCACTCTTCAAAGCCAGGGTCTCCAGGAAACTACATACACAGCTCTGCTTCCATCAGGGTAAGGTTTCTGTGCTTGTTAAACGTGAACCTTTGAGCCTTTTCAACTTAATCCTCTTCCAAATGTATTAGGTTTTTGGGGAGATTTTTGAAATGGCAAGGTTCCCTGAATTTCTGATCTACTGGTGCATATCTAAAGCCCTTACCATAATTCATCAGGGCCCTGCCAACAATGCAATCTGAATAAAAGCAGAGAGAAAGCACCTTTGCAATCAGGATTTTTCTACTATAAATTAGTGGAAGGTGATCTTTGTGAAAACAGCACTAGCTTCATGTATTTAGCAGGGAACACACACCAAGCAAAGGCAATACCAGCTGGAGGGCTGGTGGTGCAAGGTTCGGGCTATGGGAACAGGCTGATGATAGAAATTGGTTTCTTGGTCTCTAGCAGACACAAGCAAATAGACATTTTAAAAGCAAAGGTTTCACAGGAGCTGAAGCTGTCTCTTGAAACTACAGTTAGGGAAAATGCCTCTGTTGCCACCACAAAGAGAAATCAGGAGGTGAGAGCATCCTGGAAGGTGCCAGTAGCTTTCTTCCCAGGTTTTGTTCAAGCCTCCATGCATAGCTTCAGAGTCAACAAACCTCCTGTCTATATTTCATGTTCCCTAACTTTTCAGTCAAAGAACAACTCAGCCCTCAAAAATAAATCCAAGCATTACTATCCTTTGAAGAAAGGATCTTGTACATTTACAACCAAAAGAAAAAAAAATAATATACGTTGATTGTTATGGTAAGGAGAAGGACAGAAGTAAAAAGTCATAGCTGTTTTGCTTTGTTTCTTAGAGATAGGGGACTGTGCACATATGTCTTTAAATAAATAATAGCAGGAACTTCCCAATGCCCTTACTCTCCCACCTTCAAGAGTTTCTGAACTAGCTAAAGGCTACTTTCTTGCTAAGGGCTTTCGTCTCACTCCAACCTAGAGCTTTGTGACAAAACTGAAGTTATTTAGTGGAATGGAGGAAGTAGATGCATTAGTGAGTGCATTGTCTCTTGGCTGAGGTTTAGGTTTACCTGAATTTGTTATTTCTGATGTAGTCAACTGATTGCTTATTGACCATTTTACTTTAAATGTGGTCAAAGACTACAGTCTACAGTCAGTCAATCTATCTACTCCCTCCCACCCTTGGTTCCCCTTTGCTGTGACCATGTCCCAGCACTCCCTCTGTTACCCATCATCAAGCCATACTTGTTTTCCAGCTCAGAGCTGTAGAACATTGTGAAGATCCCACCTGCACAGCACGGTGGGAGTGTGACTGTGTGGGCTCTCTCTTGTTCATAACACTGAGCAGCTCCCTGACTAAACACACCTTTCTATTCCCAGCCATCACTAACCAGCTATTCTTCTTTCAGCTCAACTTCAACCTGCACTTAACCATTAACTGTCTATCTGTACCTAAAAATTACTTGAAATGGAACATTCAATTATTACAGATCTTAAACACGCAGAACAAGGCTGCTGTTTGATTTCTGTTTCAGCAATGATAAAGCACTCCAGCATCACACTCTCATTCTCTCCAACAGCAGCTGAGCCACTAAACTGATGACACGAGGATTAACCAGACAGTCTAACAAGTCATTGGTAGAAAGGGCTGTTTGTGAGGTGCATGGACTACAGTCTGAATCCATTTGATGTGCAGCTGTCTCACAGTCATTACTCATTAGCAATCTCTTCCTCTTGCACTGTAATTTTCCAAAATGTTCTCCTTCATTTTCATGGAGAAGATCTCCACCATCACTTTCAACTGCAACTGCACCCACCACACTGGTTTTGTGAGACTGTGGTAAAACCTGAATAAGATGAGGCCCAAAAGGTATTTTCTGCAGCTCTTCTGCTTTGGGTGTTGGAAAATCACATTCCTGGGTTGGTAATGTGCAGCTCTCTGGTTCACAGCCAGCTTCCCTTCTCTTCCTCTTGCATGAGGTGTTTGTCCTCTGCTTTGCACCATTGCTGCTGGAACGTGCCTGTCCTGACACACTTGTCTCCTGACACTTGAGGTATGCAGACACTGCTTTATTCAGGTACTGAAGATTGATTTCATGGGATGTTGCCTCAACCTAAGAAAACACCCACAATACACTCAGTTAAAAGGAGACATGTTTCAATTCAGCCTCCTGTGATTATCTTCCATGAATTACTTTTGCTACATGAAGGGATGGAACTTAAAACTCTTTTTCTCAAAGCAGCATAAAGACTCAGGGGGAGCTAAGCAAAATGTCAGTAATTCTTTGTTATTGCTGCCATAATGGGAGCAGCAGAGGGCTTACCTCCGTGGGATTTAGCCAGAGATCTCCATCACTGGGATTTTCTGCTGATTTTATGGCGCATACCAGCATTCGAGTTATTGCCTCTTCCACACGGGCTTCATGATCTGCATCCTGCCTCAAGAGAACAGAAGGTTTTAGGGGATAAATTAGCTCATGGGTCTCTGCAGAAAGCTGAAAGATCTTAGGAAAAACATAGATGTCCTTAGTTTGAAAGCCACACTCGTGAATGGGAAGTCAGTGGAAGGTTTCTGACTCTCTTCCTGTGCAAACCCCCAAACAGGTGACAGCAAAGGCTTTGGTGTGACTGCTCATCTGAATAAGGATTTGCAAAAAACAGTATGTGTATATAATCTTTTCCCTTATTAGTGTTTTGTTAATTAAATCTGGTGCTTGAAATTATAATGCAATATTAGCATTTAATTAATGTGTGCATTTAAACAGCTCTTTAGGACTAGAAGAGCCATAGAGGTACACAGCACATCTTTATATCTACATATTATGTCTAATTTAAGCAATTAAAACACACAGGATGTTCTAGCAAGGCAGCAGCTATCTAAGGGCTACACAAGCACAAAAGTGAATCTTAAGGAAATTTAGGAAATATCATGTAACAGCAGCTGACAGACTGCTGCACTTTTGAATATCACCAGAAGGAAAAGCATGTTTGCTCTGAAAAATCTCCTGCAAAACTGAAAATTAACTTATTAAGTTAATAACAGGCTCTTTGTTTCAGGCCTTCACTTCCTTCATGATTCCCCTTGGACAGATGGATACTAGCTAGATTAGGATAGCAGAAAAAAAAACTTTATAGGATCCTGGCTGACTTTCCCATTTGAGTTTCTTCTATGTGGAAGGAATGGTAGACTCTCCAAACAGATGGTGGTTTTGTTATCTCAGTGAGAAGTACCTAGAAGTGGATGCATATATTTGATTTAATTGAGATGCTTAGATGTATTAATTTTGGAAGGAAGATGCAACATGGTCAACCCACAGCCCTGACCAGTCTAACTGTGGCTCCAGGGAACCTGTCAAGCAAACCACACATCTGGCTAGTACAAGGGCTGAAAGCAGCAATTTGTGCTCGAACCCTAAGCAGAGTTTGGGATAGAAGCAGGGGGAAGTGCTCTTGGCATTTTGTGGGTTTGGGTGCAAGGCTTTTTAATGGCCTTGTATAAAAAACACCAAAATACAGAGTTTGGTATCAACATGTGGAAACTATTTAAGGTGTTGCATTCTTGGTATTCATCCTGGCCTGCTGAACAACAGGGCTGTACTGATTGCATGACAGTATGTTAGAAAGCAAGGAATACTTTTGGGTAGCTCACATCCAGCTGAAAACAAATTAAATTTCTACTCTAAACTCTTGCCAATATAATTAATGGTTTCACTGGGACTGTAATTGTTGGTGTGATTCACATCTGTCAATATGAAAGCAGCTGGTAACAGCTGTGAGCAAGAACTGCTTGGTTTGGTAATGCAAATGTTCTCAGAATTGTCTTTTAGAATCCATGTCAGAATTTATTTTATAGATGGAGTGCCCAACACCTCACAAACAATGCTGCATCATCAGCTGCAGGGGTGATTTCTGTAAGGACCTTTCACCTGGGCTGCAACAGCCACATTTGCTCATGGCAGATACTGATATCTGGGGAGGGTGTGTGTCATTTATCAGCAAGATCCAGCAAACACTCCTCTGCTTATGATACCGCACAACCACTGACTCCTGCTGGCACCAAACAGGATCTTGGTGACTTCTGCAAGACCTTTATGCCAGAAAAGGATGTAGAGTTTGGCTCCACTTTCCCCCCCCCCCCCCCCGTGTAACACATAAGAATAGCAAGAAATGCTCAGGTCCTGCCCCAGCACCTGGGAGCCACCAACCAAGCTGATCCCACCACAGCCTGCTCCTCCAGAAGGGGACAACTTGTGAGCCCCTGCTTAGGGCACAATGTGTGTGGTGACATCAGGGCCTTCCCAAGTCCAGGGCACACAGCCAGTTCCTCTGAATTACCTCAAAGGCTTAAATTCAAGGCAGGCTTAAGTGGCTGCTCTAGAATATAATTGGTGCTTCCTCTGGCACTGCAACAGCCTGACTGCATTTAGGGCTGTGTGAGAGCCTGGTCTGGGCTGTGGGCCTGCTGTCCTTGCTAAATACACAGGTTTCATCTCAAAAATTTCTCCATGAGGGAAATACCCAAGTGAGTTCCTCTGCTCTGCTTGGTTTGATGTTGGTATGAAAAATGCATCCTCTGGTCTTGGAACAGCAGCTGAAAGCATGTGTTCTTTCCCCTGCAGATTTCCAGTCTAATATAAGTTTTAGAAGTAGGAAAAAAAAAAAGCAGTGAGTATTTTAGTGAGGCCATTTCACAGGCCATTTCAAAAGGTCTTTTTTTTTTTTTTTTTTTTTTTTTAATATTAACCAAGGATTAATTTTAAAGTAATGTCAATCAGAAAACCTTCTGGAGTATTGAGATGATCTAGTGGAATATGTCCCTGCTCCTTGTAGAGTGCTTGAACTAGACAAGCTTTAAAGGTCCCTTCCAACCCAAACTATTCTATGATTTCATGATATCCCTGGAACCATCCCATATATGCTGGTTAACATGAGCAAGAAAAATCAAAGCCCAGGGAGAAGAAAATTAATTAAATACATGAGGAAATCTAACTTCAGCCAAAGCAAAACTATCACAGAGGAACAAAAATTCAAAAATCTTCTCCTCCCTTCCGATTCACATGAATCTGATTTAAATTCTAATTTAGCTTTGCACATAAGCTTGTCCTTGAGGTGAAGTTCCTGGTTTTTTGTTTTCTATTCAGCACAAAGCTGGCTGGCCCTTAAGAAACTAGGCATGAAAATTTATCTTGTGTTTAATTGTTTACCTGATTGAAGTAAACTTGAAAGGGGATTCCTGTTGAACTAGGGCTTCAGATCTGGAACCTTGAAAGGTTCTTCTAGAAAAAATTTGTCCATAAGGGCTTTTCCCTCCCCAGCTTCTGAACACAACACACCCAATAGGACTGAACCTGGCAGGCAAGGGACAGAAATCCTTTGGAAGTGCTACACCCCCAGGACATTAAAAGGAAAATACCAGCTCAATCCAAGAGTTGATGCTGACAGTGACAGGATCAATGGATTCCACATAGTGCCACCAGTGCCTTGGGACGAGCAGGACCTGCAATTGGAGACATTGCATTAGGGAACAAGCAGAAGCCTGAAGACACAGTTTTTTAATTTAGGTGATGTGGGATGTACAGACAGAATGGAGGCAAGGACACAGGTGAGAGGTGATGTTTATTTCTCTCTTTTAAAGAGCCTTTTCTCAAGACAAAAATGCTCACTCTATCAATACTATCATGTAAGAAATGGACATGATCCAGAACTACCTTCCATCCCAACTCCTTCCCATATAGTCCCAAGCAGGACTATAACCTTTAACTGCTGTGGGAAAGCAAAGTCCAGCAGTACAGAGAGGTGCAGCTGATGCAGCAGTACATCAGGACTTCAGAGTCTCAGCCAAGCAGGAATTCTTTTGTAGACTCTCCAGCTGAGCAGACTTCCCAGTTCCTGTAGGACTGCCAGCTGGTTTTCCCAAAAAGCAGGCATCCCTCTGCTCACCTAGGTGACTAGGTGACAAAGCATAGCTTTAATTCTGGTAAATAATCACCAGTATTAAATTTGTCACTTTTAGTAGACAGGCTTTTAAAAGAAAATGTCATGATTTCTGGGACAATCTAGTTTAGATCAGAGCTTTACAACAATATCAGGATGATAGCTGTGACAGAAAATTGATTCCAACCCATGGTTTTTATGGTACAAGACACTGATGTTGTTTTGATGATAGAGGACAAGCTTTGCAGATACTGAACATTAGAGTAACACGGAGCTATCAAGGAAAACATAAAAGATATTTTTTGACAAGTTATAAAAATGGTCAGAGACAGATAAAAATATATACTTCACAATGGGGAAAGTGAAGCAATGATCTGTATCTGAATTGCAGACAGTTCCTTCTCTTGCTAGACACAAATTACTTAGAAGAATGTTCTGCTACCCAGATAGCCCTGTGCTTCATTACATCAGAACACAGCAAATGAGAAAATGTCTGTGGGGCAAACAATGGCACCAGTCCTGCAAACACTTACAGGATACTTAGAACACTCTTATTTTTTGGGGCAGATGACAAAATGTTCTCCACAGGCTTAAATTTAAGTCAAACAAAAAGAAGCACTGGCTCTCCAAAGGTCAAAATCATTTGGAAATTATTCTTTAATCCAGTACAGCATACAAAACAGAAAAGGAAGTCAGTCAGTGGAGGGTCATTATTTTAAAAATATCACTAGTTAGTCCTGACATGTAAGTGTATGAAACCCTACAGACTGCAGCCAAACCATGTTTCCTCTGCTGAACAAGTTTCAGAGTTTTGTTTTTATCAAGGAAACATCCACTTTAAATGAACAGTGCAGTTGCATTAGCAGCAATGGGTTTATCTGTAAGGAAGTGTTTTCCAGATTCACTGACAGCAGAATCATACAAACACCCCCCCCACAAATACCCATCTGCTCTGTAGGGGATCCTACACTGAACTCTGCTAAAGACTCTGGTGCCCTCCGAGTGACTGGGTGTAATGGTGAACCCTGGCAAACTTTGTGTTACAGCAGAAGAAAGCAGAGCTCCTGTGAGTGGCTGTTTGTACCAACGGGATCCTTCCTGTGAGCCCTGTGCAGAACCATGAGCTCCAGAATGTGGAGGAGGGCAGCAGACACTGGGGAGGTGGTGCAGAGGGACCAGGTAGCAAGGGAACATGAGCAAGAGACAGATTAAGGGAAATGTATAAATGTTTCAATAAGAGATGCTGCCTGGAAAACCAAGAAGGAAATTAGGCATTGAATGTGCTGGCTCCACATGACTCTCATGCAAAATGGAGACAGAATTGCTTTGGAGAGAGCAGGTACAGCCAGAAGGAAAAATACAATCCCCACAACTTGTTCTGTGTTTTCAAACCAAAGAGGAGGAGCTTGGTCCTTTAGAGACTAATCAGATTTCCCCTGCCAGCAGGTTAAGGGTAATAACTGCAAAGCTGTGTCTCTCTGCAGCTGGCACTGTTCGCTGATGCAGTTTATAGAAGAGCTACAGAGCTGTGACTCAAATAGGCAAAAGAGGGTCCATAAAGACACTTGCTCTCCCTCCTTTATTGTTGAACAAGCTTATGCTTGTTAAAATTAGGATCTATAGCAAAAAGAAAATTGAAATTATCAAAAAGCAAAAGGACTAAAACTTTAATAAAGATGAAGAAATGGAAAAAAGGTAATTAAAACTAAAAAATACAGCTGGCAAGAGAGCAGAACTAACAAGACGAAAAAGAACCCTCCAAAAACCCCAACAACCCAGAAAAGAAAGGTAGGATTCTTCTACATTTACAAACTAGTATTCTTCTAGGTTTTCAAATTAGAAGCAAACAGAAGCACAACAAAATGAAAAGAAACAAAAAAACCACCACCACTGCCTCTAACGATCAATTTCACAATTAAAAAAAGCAGACTTCCATATGTTTATGAATATGGGACACAGATTTAGCTACATTCCTATAGGAAAGGTCAAAGTAAGCCACAGTGAAACAACATACACAAATGCAGGAAACATTTTACAGGGAAAATGTAAAGTGCAACAGCAAGACAGAACTACTACAAGCTAAGAGATAATTTTGTGCTAGCCTGCTTTCCACAGAACTTATCTAACTTTATTCGAGCTGGGAAGATACTGATCTAAACAGTAACCAATCAGATAATTTTAATATTTAGGCTAGTGACAGCCAAATATAGCAAATGAAGTTAAAGTAGGACAGAAGTCCCAGAAAAGATAAAATGAGATGCTGTAATGGGAGGAAAGAAACCAAAGGAACAGTTGGGAGAGCAAGTGGAGCAATGCTGAAGACTTGTACAGCACAGAGAACAGAGCAGGTTTGAATTCTCAGTGGACATGATTAACTTGATACAGTGCAAAGGTAGGGCAAAGGTGGAATTGCTTCAAAAGGAGAGCATACCCTGAAGTGAAATATTATACCAAGAAATTCCTGCTCATTAGAAAAAGATATTTAGATAAATGCGCACAAAAATGAAGCCAGTGTCATGGGAAGATAAAGACACTGAGCCATGGGGGGACCCAAGGAAATCCCAGAAGTGTTTGCAACCATGGCAATGAAACATGAAATGAAGTGGGTGCAGGCATAGCCAATTCTGTGGGAACACCACCTGAGGACTGTGTGTGAGCCCTGCTGCCCCAGCCTATGCCTCATCCCAGCTGGAGCCTGTGTCCTGGTGCTTGGAAGGTGCTTCTCACTCTGCCTCCTCCTCCTCCCTCCTGGTGTCTTCCCGCCCACTGAAATGGAGCTCCAAGGGTGATTGGGGTCAGAAACACGGGCACAGCCATGGGGAAAGGCAAAGTGAAGAGGAGGGAGTGGGGCTGCATCAGGCCATGCCCACAGTGACCCAGGTGAGAGAATGAGGGAAGCTCAGGGAAGAGGTGGAGAAGCAGAGTCAGGAAATTTCAGCTTTGACCTTTCATTTTTGAGGCATTCATGGAGTTCTCCTTAGGTGTTGCAGGTTGAGCAGTGTTTTTACCACCAATCCTAGCATAAATTCAGCTCTTGGACTCTTCTGCTTCTTCTGTGATGGAAATCATAGTTCTGGTGTCCCGAGGTTGGGTTGGGCTGTCTGCCTTCTCTATATGGTGAGTTGGAGCCAGCTCTGCAGTCTCCCATGTGAAAACTCTTTATTCCTTCCCCAGAACAGGATTACCAGTCATCTACTATGCATTATGGTATGGCAAACTCTGAATTCTCTTTTAGTAAAATCACTTAAATTTTTCTCCAACAAAAGTGGGTTTTTTTACTGTAACCCCTTTTAAAAAGTCTTTTGTATACTTTGAGCTGGAACATTACACTACCTTTGAATTACTGCATTTCTTGACTTACTAAAACACTTTTCTTTGGTATCAATTATATTTTTCTTGGCTATCCAGGCTGTGTGTTCTTCTGTTCCCCACTTTAAGTCCAACCTGATGTTCTCACACCCTTTCTTTAAAGGCAGCACATAGGGAAATCCCTCCCTGACTTCATGAAGATTTCTTGCTCAGGGCTAGGTCAGAAGTCAGAGGTTTGCCTGCACTGTTGGGAGCTCTGCTGCTGAGCAGGATCCCATGGTGTGTTAGATTCTGCAGCAGAAGCCCAAAAAAGAGAAGATACTGCAGCTAAACACAGGAACTGAGTGACAACTGTATTTGTGGCCACATAAATGTGTTTCTCTTAGACTTTGCAAAAGCAGGGGAGGGGAGCTTCTGAGCAGCAGACCATGGTGAGAACCAGCAAGCAGTAGTGTTCATCTTTTTCTGAAATCGTTTTTTTCCCATCCAATGACAATATTCTTCAAGGCCAGAGGGAGGGCATCCTTCTCAGACCCAATGTGCCTCTTGGCTACCTCAGTTAGGCCTTTCCTTGCACTTCTGCACTGCAGCTCCTCTGGCCCCAGGCTGCACTGGGGCACAGGGCCAGGCCACAGGGCAGGCAAGCACTGCCTCCAGCAGCACCTGCCTGGGGTAGCAAGAGGGGGAATAGGATTGCTCACAGGGGCACAGACTGGCAGCTGCTTGCTTTCCATCCCTTCAGATAAACTCAGATCACTCTGTAGTCTCCCTGCCATTGTCTAGTTATGTGGATATGGATTAACAGGGAGATGGACTAAGAGCAATTACATTAGTGAGCAGGAAGGAAGCCAGAAGTCAGTGAGAAGTGGGGCAGAGGAAAGAATGATCAATTATTTTATCCTTGTACAGCATCTCAGTTTTTTGTAGCTTTTTCAGGTGGTATTCATATTTCCTATTTTTAATCATCAAAAAAGTTAAGCATCTGTGTGCATAGGCTCCTTCTACAGCCCGTGCTGAAGGACAAGGTGGGATGATTGCTCCTGCAGGACTGTAATTGTGTAAGACAGGAAGGATGAACCACCTTGTTGAGGTGCCAGGTGCCACTGATGGCAGGTAGGACACCTGTCCTGAACAGGATTTAAGCTGAAGGTGACAGATCCCTAACTCTCTTAACACTTGTCCCAGAGCATGGGTAGAAGGTACAAGAACAGATGTGTTTTGTCCCATTTCTGGTCTTTTATATATATTTGAGAAAAGAATCAAGGTGTTACTAGAAATGCTGCTCCATACTTAATCCTCAGCTTTGCAACCATCACAGACGTGACCAGGTCCAAACATTTATAAGGACCCCCTACATTTGTGTAACACAACCTGAGCTTGTAACTTCGTGGACATAGTCATGTACTGCTGCAAGCCCTTCCACTGCTCAGCTGCCTGTTTGACTAAGCTTGACATCTAAATGTTTTCATCATTTGTTTCAGAACAGATCACTAATGTATAACCAGAAGTTATGGCTGTTGAAATGTGGCTGACAGCCAGTGGTCAGGTACAGGATGAAACCTTATAAAACCTTAAGTCTCAATCAGCTACCAAAATTCATAATAGAGGTTCACCTCTGAACAATACAGTGGAAGGGCACAAAGGATCTAACAGACTGTACACTCTGTGCACTGGCACAATGTTTCATGAAGGAATTCTGCTTTCAGGCAGAAAGGGTGTAGAAAGATGGCTGGTAGCAAACATTGACCAGAAGGTGGCATTAGACACATTAAGTTTTTGATATTCAAAGCTGCACTCACTCTACATGCAGCTGCTCTCCTGAATACCTAAGAACACCTTTGTCTTCGTTTTTTCAGCCTTTTATTGTTACAATCATCCAAAATGTTCTGCATACCCTCTGGGAATGATTTGAGATGCTACATTTTATCATAAAATAAAGATGCCTTCAAATTCTGCAGTAATTGGGCTAATTCTGTGTGAAAACCACTGTTAAGCACATATCAAGACATTATTTAGAAATTTTCTCCCTTTTTAATAAAGAAGTTCTTTTAGGTCATTCCTTTCCTCTCCATCAAATGGCAGCAGCTCTCAGCCACCTGCCCTGAAAGCTTCTGGATGAGATGCTGGCAAGCACCACACAGAAGGCTCTGATAAAATGGACAAAGGCAATACCTCACTGCTCCATCATTGCTTCTGCATTACTTTCCCCCCCAAGAAATCCAAACAGTATCTCGTTCACGGCAATGCAGACAAATTGTATTACTGAGCTGGCTCAAGGTCTTTATTCCTAGCAAGATTAATTTGTAATTGCTTTAAGCCTAATTAAAATTAAGATCATATTAAAGGTTCACTAGTACACTTGATCGTTGCAAAGGAGATTATAAATTCAAATAGTATTGGGGATCAGGGATAACGCAGTGCTGAATGGATGTGGCATTTTTATCAATAGTAAAAATTTGTTCTTTGTGCTTTAAATTACTGACTGCTGCAACCTTACAAAGTGCTGAATGTGAAACTAATGATTTGCTTTAGGAGTATGAGTATGAGCTAATGTAGTGCAAACAGTAAAGACTGATCATAGATTCCCCATTTGCATCTGTACCAACTGCAGAGCATACACTTCCAGTTGAAGGGTATCATCCTTTTGTTGGAAGCTACTATTCTGCCCCACTCTGCCTCCTCAAAATTAACCTAATTAGAGAAAATCCACTCTTTAAATTGTTGAAGGCAGCTGAGTTTGCCAGTTAGGGACAGGGGAATGCTCATACAAGTTGTTAAACTGAGGTCAAAAGAGGTGACAATATCTGGTAGGAGAATGGCGAAAGGGCTTCAGCAGCAGCAACTCCACTGTTTGAGCAATGACCATTGCAAAATTCCTTTGGAAGGGCCTGACAGTTTGAGATGCACAGCAGAGGCTTACCAGGACATGCATGGCTGAACAAATGAAAAAGGGTAATTCAGACTCCAAATACAGACCTTGTTGATTAAATAAAGAAGGACACTATTTACAGCAGGAGACTGGGAATCAAGAGTCCTGAGCCCTACTCTCACACTGCTGCTGCTTGCCTGTGTGACTGTAAGCCAGGCACATACAGTTGAACCTTCTCAGTAAAGCAGGATTAAAAACATCCTCACAGCCCTGTAAAGCACCATGAAACCTGTGAATGGTGTGCACTCTAAAAGCAAGTATCATCATTAAAGTATTTATTAAAGCAACAGGAGAAGGCTATTCATTACCAAAATATGAGTTCTTTTGCTAGCTCTATATACTCATTAACCAAATGCATTTTATGGAACATACTGCTGCCAGAGTAGACAGGTCAGAGTTCAAGAAAGTTCTGAAGTAGACAAATTTGAAGTGGTTGCAAGACAGGTGGTTGTATGGAATCAGGCAGCTGATTGAACTCTGATCTATGAATCAGGCAGCTGACTGATAGCTCTCCAAATATCTGCAGCTTTTGTACAAAAAAGTCTAGGCAAATAACTGTCAGTGAAGAAAGCCTCTGTGCTGAGAGAAATCTATAAGGTCTGAATGTGGAGTGAAGGAAGAGGGAAGTTCCACAGTCAATTTGTTAAGATTTCCTAGCCCTTAATTAGGCAGTTAAATAGGAAATTAAATAATGTGAAGCTCGTATGTAAGTGGTACCTGTCCTGGACTGAGGGTAACAACATGGGCTGTTGAGTTCCTAAACTCGGGAAAGCGTTTCAGATCAGGGTTGGCAATGTTGACTTTGCTGAATATGCTGGATTCCTCATAAGGGATCCTGGTAGGATAAAGGAAACTGGTGTCACCAGGTGGGAAGAGGTGCCATCTCTTCCTGAAAATAGAGAGAAGACAAAAATGTATTCAGTGCATGTCACTTGCAGCAAAGAACTAAAGGCAGTAGCAAGGTTTTCAATAAAACATAAATCTGCCTCGCTGTGTGAATCTCCTACGCAGTGAGAACACAGCCAGTGCTTACAGGCTGTCTCCTGAAAGTGTTTTTAAAATATTCCACTTTTTATTTTTTTAACTGAGAAGATTTACAGCTTCTCACCAATCATTTTTAAAGGCAGATAAAATTTAAAAAACCTCTCCCGTCTGGTTTCTTCTTCCTCCTTTTTACATGCAGCATTTACAGATGCTCAGAGCATTAAAAATTGCTCTATAAACTAGAGGAAATAGTTTTGTTACAGACAATGTATTTTTGTTCACTGAATGAAAAGCTTTCAAAATCTGTATTTGTTTTGAAAGGAGGGCATCGTGTGTTTAGGATGGCAACAGTAAAAGGGTTAGACATTATCTTCTGTTTCCTTATATGGCTGTGATTCTTAAAAATCACCTTAATGATTCCATGCAAAAGATGGAATGAATAAAAACCCAATACATCCATAGACACATAAGTATCCTTAAACATATGTAATTTTTTGTGTTATCAGTACCACATGATGAAAATGTGGCTGGTTGTGCATTTAAGAACTTACTGGTGTGACTGAATGCCAGGTGGAGCAGGACAGAGTTGTTCTGCTCATGAGGGCACTCGTGCCACATTGCTCCTACGTGCCCAAAGAAGCACATGAATGCACCACAGTGCAAAGGCCAAGCAGAGCTGGGACCATACTTTATCCTCAGGAGCTAATGTCTCTATTTCACTTACATAGACCAGATCAAAGAGAAAAAAAAAAAGAATATGCCAGAACTGGTGGTGCCAGTTTTATGGGCATCATAAATTAAATATCTTAGCAGCTACATATGGTATTTAGAAATAGAAATTTTAAATGGCAGTACTTTAGGTGGTAGAAATAACCAGAAGGAATACACAAAGAGAATTTATTACATTTAAGAGGTGCTAGACAAACAGTGCAACATGACCAATGCACTAAGCAATGGAAAAATAAAGGCAGCACTCTCCAGCACAGCTGGAGAGCTTGTGTAGCTTTTCTCTTTTGTTTTGGAGTCTAGAAAGGGCTTTTCTTTGTGTCCTTTCCCTTGACACTCACTTCTTGAATTTTTTCTACTGCTTCTGGTTCTCGATTCTAAGTCACAGATCTGAAAATGGGAGCAAAGCAACCAAATGGCACAAAACCAAAAGGGACAGGAACAAAAGAGATAGGAATAGCAGGATACTCAGAACTACAGACACCAGCACAGATGCAAGTGCCATAGGCTGCTGATATTTCTTGGTAATCACCAAAGCAACTGCTGGATGCAAGCATAAAACCACTTCTCCTGAAACTCAAGCCTTACTGCAACTTTATTTTGCCCTCCAAGCTAGATCCTCTGAGGGGGCAGAGAACGACTAGGTTAGGAGGCTCAGGGTTAATCCTGCAGGCTCACCGCAAAGCAATATCATAAAGCAAAAAATTAAGAAGCCTAAGGGATGCAAGGAGGAAATTCAAGATAGCAACAAAGGGCTAAGGAGCTGTCCCTGGCTTTCCTGCAAAGGCAAATCTATTTAAGTTTAGCATAAGCTTATATTCTGTTACAAAGCCTGTCTTGTTTGTGAGTCTCAAAAGGGAATCTTTCTTCTCTGAAGAAGCACAGGATTCACAAGCTTGTGGAAGTTTGCAATCTATTTACAGGCTTTGTTCTGAAGAAGAAAACAACTTTGTCTTTTTAGGCTGTGCAAGGGCTTTGGATTTCTTTCCCTGAGAGGAAAAAAGATTTTGGTCTACTTGAGGGGGAGGAAGAGCCTTGGGGAGGTGGACAGAATTGCTACATGATGCTGGAACTCTGGCTCGAGTTCAACATCTGAAGGTACAGATCAAAGAGGCTTGGCAGGTATGTCTGCTACATCACTGTACTTATTTAGTACACCCAGTATTTAAGTGGATCCTTAGAAGATTATGGCATTTAAGTCTCATGGTTTTCATTGAGATTTCTGGCTCCTGAATACAGTAAAGTGTCTGGACTTCAATGCACAATGCTTACTGATGTGATCTGAAGTCTACAGGATTGGCTGCAGCACAGCAGTGCTGAGGGAGGCTTCTAGAATGTCTCTGCTGCACATCCACCCAAGGACCTTAAGGCTGTTTACATACATGACTGAAAACCCTACACAGAGCTACCCTTCATAGGGATAAGATGATGACAAATTCATTTACCTCAGGCCTTAAAGCCAGTCAGCATGTGGCACTGCCCAGCTAAAAGGCAACGCACCTGACTTCCAATCCTGCACCTTAATCACACCACAATCTTACTGTCCTATAAAATGGCTGAGTAATTAATCCCATTGAAAAACCCATAGCAAATTTTTCCTTCCACTCTATACTATCAAACATAGAAAGTGTGTGCAACTTGTTCTGTTACTCTAGCACTACTCTAGCAAAAATAGATAACAACCCAAAAACCAAAAAAACCCCACCAACCCTGAAGCCAATATGCAAAGAAAGGACAAAAACAAAGAATGGAAAAAAAAAAAAAGACAGCGTGCAAACAGGCAGAAAGATACAGCAACAACCACATGCTCCCAAATGAGTTTGGAGCCTCAAATGTCCCTTTCTACTTTGCTCACAGCTGGCTGCTCCCATCCTGATGGTCCCCTTTTAAATTAATTCTAGCAGGCTATTAGAGGCTCTTGCACAGACAATATTGTAAAAGTCTAAAGTAGTTTATTTCTATTTTGTTTGGGGGCTTTTTATTTTTAACTCTTTTATTTCCTAATTCCAAATTCTTGAATTCATAACTACTAGGAAGAATAAAGTGTTTATAATTGGACCATATTACCCACAGACTAGAAAATAAAATTGTGTCAACTTCAGAACGCCCTGAAGTTCTGCCATTTCCTGTAGAACAGTTAGGGTGCTCTTCAGTCATTGAGAACTCAGAAAACTAAAATATAACTCTCCCCTTGTATTTACTGTATGTTTGTGCACTTGTTACCTTCCTTGTACTTGCAACACTAAGTTGCAGCCGTAGGAGTCCAAGTGGCAGGGGGTGTTTGCTCCTTCAGAACCAATCCACAGTGTGCTTTCTTTTCCACTTCTTCCAGGAAAACCAAAGTCAGACCACCTTACATCCTACAGCAACAAAAAGGTTTATTTATGTAAGCTGTTGAACTGATTGACATCCTATCCTTAGTTCTGAGAGTCTCCTGTCTTCTCCTTCCACTGCTCATCACTCTTTATCCACTGCAGCTGTTTTTTCTTGGTTGGGTTCTGGAGCACACGCAGTCTGTTCCCCTTCCTCCAAAATTCTCATTCCCACCTTTCATATCACTCAAGTTACTCCTTTGCTCTACAGAAGGATTACCCAAATTCTCATGGGCACATGGGGCTTCTTTTCCTTTTCAAACACTCTTTTTTATCTTTCTCCACCCTTAACCATCCACCCAAGCTCAGGATTGCTTTTAGAAAAATTCTTATATTTGGCATTTAAAAAGATAATGAAAGGAAAGAAGGAAAGAAAAATCCCTATTCCCTTTTCAGACAATTGATAATCTGTGTGGAATTTTTGCTCTCTCCTTGCTCCTATTTCAGCTTTCTCCACGTAGTCTGGGAACACAGACTTTACCCCATCTGTGACCTAGTGTTATGCCAGGTTAAGTTTCTTATTATTTAATGGACACATTTGCAAATGCAGAGGCAGTGAACTTAACTTGATGACAGGGTGAGAAAGGGCAGAACAGGTGTACACATTTTATGAACACAGTGCTGGATCTTTCCAGTCTGTTGATCCTCCCACAAGCAATCCCTTGGGGCTGACCGTTGGAAAGAGGCACAGTGAGGCATTTTTCAGACAATCCAAGGGTTTTGCAGAATGGTTCTGTGTAGCTTGGATAAAGCTTTCCCATATATCTACAGCTCTCCCTGCCACCTGCAGGGCCTGATCATTTGTTTATTGGAAAGCACTTGAGGAATACTGGCCAGAGATACTGGCACCTTTTGGCTGGAGCCCCAGACTGAGCCTTAGGAAACAGAGATTAAATTTCTGGCTTCCTGATGGTCTTGGGCAAATCACTTCATCTCTGAGTTTTATTTTTCCCATCTTGAAAAGGAAGATAATGGTATTTGTTCCATTTCAGTAAAGCACTTTGGGGTCATTCACATCACCTAACTTTAGGAACCTAATTTAATCTTGGCTCCGGCTCTAGTCAAAGCACTCTCAATCAAGCCTTGGAAAGGCTTCTCTTTTTCTGCTGTCTATAAAGAGCAAATAGGAGTCTAGGAGTCCTAATTTAAGTATGTAAGCTTGCTGCTTGCAGACAGGTGGATGACTATCCTTTCTTAAGATCTATGGATGAGGAAAACTACAGCTAGACATTATAAGGATGACTTCACCATGACTGTGCATCAAGAGACCCTCAAAGTGAGCGATAGCCTTCCCAAAAATTAGGTGTTGCTAAAGATTCTGAATTTCAGAGTTATTGATTTTAAAGATATCATTTGAAAAAAATGCAGAAGTGTAATATAAACATTTGTCAAAGACAAATGTTTCAAAAAGAAAAAGTTGCTCCTATAGATTTCAGCAGGCATAAAATTTGAAATTCAATACAACTATTTCAGTGAAAAAGTTAAGCGTAGCACCATTTCTACTCTTTAATCTCACACCTAAATAGTTTTTATATTTTGTTACAATTTAAGTGAAAAGAAAGCACACAGAATCAATATTAGATTTAAAAGAACTTTTTGAAGATGCTCCTGCTGTAGTAAATAGTTGAAGCGATTATGGGTAAAATAGTTTTTAACCAATGAACTGAAAAGGAACTGGTAGTATTACTGAAAACTTGTCACACTGGGTTCCTTTTCTACAATAAAAAGCCACAGTAAGAAGAAATGCACTAAAAGGTGTTCCAGCCATAACAGATGGCACATTACTTGTGATATATATTTATTTCATTTGCTGCTTATAATGAAGTTAATCTGTACCCGTATGTCACTTTAAAAGGTCTCATTTCTATTTAAACCTCATGCATGTATCTTGCTCCTGATTTATATCTCAAATTCTGTAATGAAATATCAACTGAACAAAAAATGTAAGATGCTAGATATTGCTCATAGATTAGAATAATGGAATCATTACCTTAGCCCACACAACTGTAAATGATAAACAGTGCAATCTAAATTTCAAACAACTTCTAAATGGCCCTATTAATCACTATAAATAACAGTGCAGTTGGCCTTCTTTTCCCCTTCAAATAACCTCACGTAAATCTAAATAAAATCTAGAAGGAAAAAAAGGAGTTATCATCAAATTCACACAAGAATGGAAGAGAATTTCTACAAAGAACTCCTTTGGCTGGTATAAATTTGTAGCAGTGTTTCAAAAGCCACGTGAGTGTGGAACTGATGGATGCATTTCTCTCCCATGCCTGTGAAAATGGCAGATGACACACACCATATTTGCTTGCATAACACCACCAATTCTTTCCTTCCCAGATTCTGCTTTTCAAAAAAATCCATGGCATAGCCATTACGTGTGTCTGTTCTAAAACTGCAGTACAATCTGTTGTGTGTTAGGTCAGGTGATCAGGTTGTGGCATGGCACCTGCACAGACTCCTGGAGCCTCAACTTTGTTCTTGAATGGAGGCAAGGAAAATAAAGAGGTAGAAAAATGTTGTTGTTTCCTTCAAGTGTGAAGGAAGCAGTAGGATATTCAGGACTTCTGAGCTGCTATTGGCTTGTGCTGGAAGACACATGGAAATGCTGTCTGTGGAAGCAGAAAAAAAGAAGACCAAGACAGGACCACAGAGAAAGTTGTGCAAAGATCTGGGGAAGCCTGAAACATCCTGGAGCTCCCAGTTTAGTTCAGATAACCAGCCCAAGGTTATGTGATCCTGGTTATGTTTCAGTGTGCTCAGAAAGGGAAGGGGGAAAGAAAGGTAAGATGATCTCTGTGACCAATCCTTACCTTCTGACCCAAAGGAAAGTCTGAAAAGTCTCAAAGTCTGAAAAAAGACTGATCACTGAAAACCACCAATTTTACAAAAGAATAAAATACATATGAGGAGCATGAGAAATGCTTTCTGAGGAAATAATTAATTTGAGGGGGCTCATCAGGTCATACTTATTGTCACCCCAGTGATATAGTGATTTTACAGGGAATTATGATTCCATTTTCACCTTTCAAAGTATAGAAATGAATAAGGCTTTACTTACTCTTTCTTTATATCTTTTGAAGAAGCACACCTTTTGTATAGCTATCCTTAATTTTGCCCTCTTACAATTTCCAAGGAGAAGTAGCAGAAATGTAGATGAAGCAAGACATTGAGATAGGAGATAGGCACAGAGAAAATAAAAGGCAATACCTTGGGTAGTTGGCCTACTGTGTATGGTAATTACATAATTCCATGGACAGGTTACTTCCTGTATTTTACTGCCTCCACAGAATCTCTCCTCCTCACAAACAGTTAATCTAATTGTATTAAGGAAAGGAGCTGAGGTACTTAAGAAAATGAGCCACAAGGCAAAACATGGAGCAAAGCCATGTTACAGCCTTGTTACTACAATGAAATACATGCCATCAATCCTCCCTCCTGAGTGGAGCTATTAATTTGGGTACCATTTGGGTGTAAGGTGGATCTGGCCTAATTGGGAAGAGAGTGATGCCAGGCTGGTAATTATTTTTTGTCACTTGGGGTGGTGTTTCTAAATTTATAAGGAGACCCAGAATTTTCATGGCTGCCATTTGGCAGATTTCAGTTAGCCTGAGAGCTCATACCTTTTATTTCAGAATTTTGAAATAAGTGGCCAAGGAGCAGAGAGAGATAGCAGTAGAGATTTCAGAAGCTACATTAGATAATTGGCAATGGTTCAACTAGGAAGAGATAATATTAATATTTTACCTGGAAAATTTCTGGCTTGTCTTCAAATATCCTGGCAATGTACTTGTAGTCAGCATAAGCCCAGTATTTGGAGTAATCGTAACAACTGAATGGTCCAGAGAGACAAGAAGGCTGCCCACAACTCCAAGCCAAAAACTCCTCAAGTGTTGCTTTCACATAGCTACAACTGGTTTCAAACTGGGGAACTAGAGCAACAAAAGAAAAATCAAATATTACATGAGCATTGAGAATAGAACCAGTAAAAATAATACAGGTTCTCTCAGCTGTGGTTAAATGGAACATCAGATACAAATCTGACTAGGTAGCTTGACTCTGGTCAATAAAATGGTTCTCATGACCTTACTCATAAGTAAAGTCTGAGACTATTGCTTTTTCATTAAGGTTTAATTGAATGGCTGTTACCTTGAACTTGCTGTGAGACAAAAGCAGGCCAGTAGTTAGTGTTGTTCTTCAGCACAGGAACTCAGTAACACAACCAAATTCACTAAACAACTTTGCTTCATCTCCCTTCCTAAGTGTGAGTTGCAAATGTGCACAACAAATATTTCTGTATCCTTTGTTTTGCCTGCATAGATTTATGCAGATGGGCATGTTCGTCTTACCCTTTCCCTAAAGCAATGACCAAACCAGTGTGGTCATGCATAGAAAGTGAGGTATGGAACCATACACATGCTGCCAATGATCCATCTAAAATGCTGTGTGCCCTTATTTTTCATTTGGGACTGACAAAAGCATATTGCAGTGTTCCTTGGCAGACACAGAATGTGTTTACCAGCAGGGTTTTGCTCCCAGCATGCTTTGGTCAGGCTGACTGATACAGCCTTTCAGCTCAAGGTCAGGTCACTTGGAGGGCCTGTAAGGTAACCCACATCACAGTTTATTTTAATTGCAGTTATTCAGAGATCTTCATTTCCTGCTGCCACTAAGTGTGCCATCTTCAAAGAGACTTACCCAGTTTAAAAAAATATTACTCTACTATAACTACTACTGGGGAAAAATTACTGCAGCCTGCATGAATGACAATGACAGAGCTGCAATTTAATCTTGTGTAACTTGCATAGAGCTGCACAGAAATGGGATCCTTTCACTGCTGTGCAGCAGCAGCTCTTGGTTCTTTACCACTTTCATTTTGTTACTGCAGCAGTTCTCACAGAGTCTCATACAGCTTTTACAAACCTTTATCACTATTATTTTCCATTGTAGTAGCATAGGTAGTGGTTTCCTTCCCACTACTATCAAGTCATTACCTAAAAGTGTCAGTGGATGGACTCCCTACCCAAGGACTGCATACAAGACATATAAACCACTTGCAAGTCACAAAATCACAGCCAAAACCCTCTGTATTTGATCCCATATCTGTGTTGCAGTCTCTCTCCTGATACCCAGGTTTTAATGCAATGTTTATCATTTTACTAAAAGGTGGTCTGACAGAAAGATTAGACAAAAGATACAAGCACTACTGAGGGTGCCTTAATATCTGTATTACTTTCATGAGAAAAAATAGGACACTTTTTCACTTCATGACACTCTTAGGACACTGCCTATTTTCCAAGATAACTCAGAAGCAAATGTTTTAAAGGCAAGAAATATGCTCTTTCTACCTCACAGCATATTTCACTCTCAGTTTCATTTTAAAAAAATCGAATTATGAAAGGCAAGACTATCTTGTAGAATACAATCTCCTCAGGCCAGGGTTCTTGGTTTGATTTATACCTTATTCAGTACCAAGGTGTGAGTGCTTATGGAAAAAAAAAATAGTAATAAAAACCATATTTGGACAATCTGGACAGTTTGCTTAGATGGGTTTGTAGGTTGTTGGGTGCAATAAGGGTGAAAATGTTAGCAATGAGCAACAGAAAGCAAGAACATTATTAACCAGTTTGCTAATACTTAATGATTTAAAGCTGAGGGTGTTTTGTAATTGACAAACTGCAGATTAAGCCATGCAAGTCTAAAGTAGGCTGCCAGTTCTGTCTGATGACATGGTACCTCAAGGCATAACAGTCCTCCTCTTTCCCCTAATACCACAGATTGAAATTGGAGGGAAGGAGAGAAGGAAAAGGTGGGTTTTAGAGAAGCAGCTCTTCTCCTTAGTTAAGGTCTGGTTCTGACAGTTGCCAACATCTGTTCTTCTCAGAGTGTTTGCAATGTGTACTAAGGAAAATGTAAGAAAAAAAAGGTGAAAAAGCCTTAGAAAACACCTAAAGCTCCATTAAGAATGCAAGTGAAATATCTTCTCAATTTCTTTAAAGAAAACCAAACCCCTTCACAGCTGCTGGGGAATTAAACAAATAATCCAAGCAAGAAATAGCCACTTCATACTTTAACAAAGCACAGGCGTACTCACAAACAAAAAAACCTGGCCATGCACATCCAACTCCAATAACCACTTCAGAGCTCAGCTTTATGCAACATTTAATCAGTGTACAGTATTTGTAATGTATTTTCAGCCTTCTATTCAGCCACTGATTCTGCAGCCACCTTTGCAGTCTCCCTCTATATCAAACCTCAGAGATTTGAATTCTTTTGCCATCCTTAGTGATAAAACCTCTTGGCAAGATGGTCAAGTTGCAGCCCTTTCCTATCCAACTGCACATCTGACAGCATCAGCTCTATCCAGCATCAGTGAGAGAAACATCCTCCAGAGATCCTGTGACTCAGAAACTGATTAGCATGACAGCTTCTTGTTCTCTCCAGCTTCTCCACAGTAGACTCGTTGTTGATTCATTTTACTATGCAACCACCAAAAACGGTCAAAACAAGAAATGGCTGCATACAGAAGTCAGTTCTGTGTAAGTTTTCTTCTTACTTACTGTGTGCTGGTGTGCTCCAGGTAGCCCTCAGACACAATGGCTGTAATGCCACATTTTCTCTGTCAGAAGCAAAACTTCTGAAGCTTTGGCCTATCCCTTATCCCACATCAGAAAAATAAATCTTTTAGTGTGGCTGGAACCAGATGGGTAGGGATTTTCTGATTAATAGCATCTTCACTGTTCTTGTAATGAACTCTGGTACTCTCTTTGAAGGTATCTTTTGTCAATGCTTAGTCCTCTGATTGTAGGTTTCTTCCTTTCTTATGGACACAAACTGTTTAACTTGTGTAATCAGACAGAATACTATCAAACACACAGGTACAAATAATGTACACAAATAATACTGCTAGCTCTCACATTTTTCCATGTTTTGAATGTGCCATCCACATTGATACGCTTCAGGAAGTTACAAACTAGTAAGAAAAGCAAATATAAAATCCTTGCAACTCCCACAAAGTTGCCCCATTTGCAATTCTCACTTTTGTACATTAAGGAATCTTCAGCTTGGGAAACCCATCCAGATGCAGATATGGCACTAAAGAAAGATGAGGAGTTGTAGTAAGAGATCTCCATGAATTTTGAGTTTTCCAGATGAACCTCACTTAAATAACCTCAGAAACTCTGAAGCTGCCATTTCAGAGTGTCACCAGAATGTGCCTTTAAGCAGGAGAGTGAATTTTTTCTTCTGCATTTCCAATTCCATAGCAGGAGTGGTCCCACCTAGCCTTAAGGCAATAAACCTCTTGTGGATATGGAAGGAATATTAAGAGAGAGATCAATGCAATTTTAGTTGTATTCTAAAATACAAATTCTGTTCTCTCTCTGAGCAGATGAACTGGTTCTGTTTCACCCAGGAAAGTTAGCAGGAACAATAAGAAAGAGAGGCCCTCATTAAAAGTAGTTTTAGGCATGCAATAGTGAGATCAACCACCTTCCAAATGACAGTGGCACATGGAATGTATTACATTATTTCAGACTGCGAGATGGCTTGGATAATGGCTTCACTAATATATTCTTATATTGAAAAATTTTTATGGCATCACAGGTCTCATTCAGTTACAATATAACCCCTGAAGGCTGTACCAATCTCCTTGAAGACAATTCCAACCAACATTACCACGTAATGGAGGTGCCTGGAGACAAACTGATTGCTGCATAGGGATAAATGGCTTTAGGAAAAAGTGAAATGCAGTTAGATGCTCCAAGATGTAAATTCCAATTTAAATCCACTCTCTATCTCTAGTGACTACAAGTTATTGTTAAGTGATGACTCTTATCTACTCAGTTGGTAGCATCAATCTGTGACTTAGCTACATAACACTCCATCAGTCCCATCAGAAACTCTGCCAGTTGGAACATCCATCTGGCTCTCAAAAAGTGCCTACTAATTAATGGAGAGTAGGACCAAAACTACTTTTGTACCTGGAAGGCCTTATGTGTTACAACTCAGATATATTAACAAGGTATAAGGTAACAAGGTATATAGGTAACAAGGAAAGAGTCATAAATATAAATATAAATATAAATATAAATATAAATATAAATATAAATATAAATATAAATATAAATATAAATATAAATATAAATAAATATAAATGCTGCACCTTCTCTATTGGCAATGGGATGCATTTCACACTTAGTGCAAGACTTAGGTAGTACCTCACTGAACTGCAGAGATATTGCAATGAAGATGTGTACCAAGGTTTTAATTCTACACCTCAGTTTTCCCATCTGCAGAAAGTGAGTAAATAATATCTGTTCCCCCCAGGAATGGCACAGAAATCATTAATCCAGGCTGGCAAAATGCTTTGAAATCCTAACACGCCGAGCATTTTCCCTCTAACACTTCTTTTTCATCACTTCTCTTGCAAAAATTGAACATGAAATAACATGGTCATGATGCTGTGAAGAAAGCAAATTTCACAGTGTTAAGTAAGAAAGTATGATGTAATCCTACCACTTTCACTAGAACTGGCAGACCCTCATCTGGATTCTTTTTGCAGACTCTACATTCCAAGAAAGAGGAAGTCCAACTGAAAAAGGTTAGAAGACTACAGAAAGAATAGTTGTGTGGGGTCTAAAAGACCATGACATATTAAGTATTTTTATAGTGGGTTTTTCTGGCCTAAGGGTTAAAAAAAATCCTAAAGGTAGTCAAGATACTTTATAGGCAGAAGGGAGAAAGTGCATGGCAAAATGTATTTTGGTATGTTGTTGGGAGGGCAAAGGATGTAAAGGGCAGGGATAAAGCAGTGAAGAACCTTTCAAGTAGATAGCAGATGGAACATGTTTCTTCTATCTTCCCTCCATGGTATGAAACTCAGTCTGTCCATGGACACACTACTGTGTGCCTACAGACAGAGATGAAGTTGTGGTATTTAAAATCCAGTTGGAAAATTGTCTTTCTCCCATGGCATATTCCAAGATCTATGAGTGAATCTGGAGGGTTAGCAGTGAAATTATTGCACTGGTGTCAAATGATTTTCTTAATGCTTTATACTTCTATCATGTCTTCCATCACAGGACCTTAAAGTACTGAAAATCACCTAAGTCTTAAAAACCTCTGGAGGAAGGTGAGAATTACCACCATAGAGATCAATACCCCAAGTCTGGCTAATTATTTAACTAATTCCTTTACACAGTCAGGCACATGGATATGGAAGCTCAGCTCATGTGAACAATCTGATCATGTGTAAGACTGGGACCAAACACACACACTACAATGCAAGGAAGGAACACTGAGAGACTTGGTTCTTAAATGCTGGTGCTACCCACCAGACCTCCTACTAAGGAAAAACACATGAGAAAGAGAAGGGAGAGTTCTGGGGCCAAATCCCATTCCTAAAAAAAGGCCTGCAATGAAAAGCAATACATTAGAGAAAGAACAGTTATAATGAAAAGGCAGATAATTGCAGGACCTGGAAAAGAGGCTTGTGACATTAATGCCTGTCCACCTCATTCTCACCTAAATCCACTGTCTTCAGGCCCAGCCTAAACTGGATTGTCTTTCCCTCCAACACAGCAGAAAGGTATTTCACATTCCAGTGTAGGGCTGGCCAGTTGCCAGCCATGTTACAGAAGACTGCAGGTTGCTGTAGAGACATCACAATTTCCTTGGTTTTCTCAGGAGTAAATGGTTTGACATCTGCATCTATGTAAAGAAAAAAAACAGATAGAGATGATTTATCATACATGAAGTGTTACCTACCATCTTCCATGGAACAGAAAACAATAAGAACTAAGACCTCCTTTCTTTATGATTGATTGTTTTATTACATTTGTAGATTTTTTAAAAATCAAAGTTGTACTGCAAACACTGGAAGAACTAAATTAAAGTTTAAAGCTTTGTATTAGCACATAAAATATAAAGAAAAAAATAAAAATAGGCACATGCTTAGAATTTTCACTTGCATGTTAGGCAATAAAGCACTGTAGCCAAACTGCTTAGAAATAGGCTAACAATAAAACAAACTTGCTCATAATGTTCAGAGTTTAGAGAATGTAAATTTAATAAGTGGAGGTTTTTCTGCATGGGATTCTTTCCAAAATTGTAGTGTATTGTCAGAGGTAGCAAACCAGCTCTCCATGTATTCTCTTTAAACTGAGGAACAGTAGCACAACCAATCAGCAGGTATTTTTGAAGTGTTTTAAAATTTCATCAACAGAATTTTAGAAAAAGGAAATTATGCCAATCCAAGAACTAAACTAACCCAAGATTTCCATTTATTTCTTTGCTGTTTAGAGATTTATATGCCCCACTGAAACTGTCAAGCTGAAATGCTGGCAATCTTGAATTAACTCAGCACTTTCAGAACAACTTTTCTTTAGGAACACATTCAGAAGGAAAATCTGGAGTGTTTTAAAAGGAATGACATCTCCATTGAGGAAGAGGTGGACTGCAGCTTCAGATCATAAAAAAATCCATTCATTATTTTAACCTCTATTAAAGTTAACTCATCCAGAATTTGTATCTGTATAATGGCTAAGATTTAACATACTGAATTGATACACGTGGCTCCTCCTGACTTCCAGCAGTTTATTTAAAACAAACAAACCCATTCAATTCAGTCATTGTATTTAGGGGTCAAATGATGGTCTGGCATACACGATGAGTTAAATAAATACAGGCCAAGAAAATTTCATTCCCCTCTGGGTGCTGTCATTCCTCCCCATGTATGGGAGATAGCAGAGAACTACCCAGTGGCATATGGGGCAACCCTGTGGAGTCAACTGGGGGAAACACAAGATGACCCACTGGGAACAATGTCACTGAGAAAAGTTCTTCAGGATTAATTTAAATTCAACAAAAATCCAAAATAAATCTATGAATGCTGAAGTGGGAACGGCAGGAATAAGAGGTGTTCTGTGCATGCTGTGTGCTGTATCTTGTGGGTAACTTTTGTGAGTCCCTCTTCTTTCAACAGGGCTTATACTCCCACATAGCTGTGCTTTTTGGTTTTCTAAATTAGGCTGCTGTCTTCACACAAACTCAGTGGGTGGTATTGGGGCTGGGCTTTCCTAGAGTCAGTGGGTCTCTTATTCCACAGACTTCGAGGGAAACCAAATCCCTCACCTTTCCCTCATGAAAACTCCATTGTGAAGCTTTAAAACTAAAGACCTCTGGTATTTTATCTTCATGGAACATAACAATTTTAAATGGCTTCTCTTTCCTAAGGCAGACGACAGGAGGGAGCTTGGATTTTGGTTTGTTTTCCACATTTGCTCTCATAGGCAGAGCAACACTTGACAGGATGGTGTTGCTGTGACACAGAGATGTCTCTGACACTTGGCCTTCAGTCTCACACCCAGCAACTGACACAACCAGGACATAAGGAGGCCTCACGGGGACCGTATGTCTCACCATATGCTCTTCCCTACCCCGGGAGGAGGCTCTGGGGCTTCCCAAGGAGCAGGTTGGCACACCTAGGGGAGCAGCTCCAGAGCAGGCACAAAGGCCATCTGCAGACACAGGGCACGTGCTGCTGAGCCACCAGGAGCTGCCTGGAGGCATGGCAAGAGGGGAAAGCTCAGCATGTTTATTCACAGCCATTCTGTTAAGAGCTAACACAAGACTTGGTCCAGATCTGAACTCCCCCAGGGGGTTTATAAAACTTCTGTCTTTCACCAGGGCAATTATAATATTGTACAGAGGTGCTTTCACCATGTGGGACCTGGCAGGCCTTACCTACCTTTCAGATTTTCCAGCTCATAAAAATGAAATCACTTCTGCTTAGGCCATGTTTATCACTGCATGGTTGTCTTTTTGACTACTCAGGGTTTTTTTTTTTTTGCTTTCAGGGCACTACATTTAAGTATTTTAGAGGATGTAAATGCAAATAAATGCAAGAAACTGGTGACACCTTTTTGTAGGATTTTGTAAAGCTGACTTTTATTGCAAAAGTTTATCCTGTAACTTCAATGAACAGTCGGGATGTGCTACAAAAGCAGAAATTTTACTGGAAGAGACAGGAAGGCTCTTTGAAGCCAACTGTTGATTCTCTGTGGCTTTCTAATGTGATTTCCACATGCACATCATGCTTTTGCAAGGTGTGGTTTTAACCACAGGGCATACACACAGAGTGGGAAGCTCAGAACTGAAGCTACTTGGAGACTAGGCCACTGGCAAACAAAAAACCACAATTAGGCTAAATACCCTCTCCTCTTCTGAATGACTGTCATGTCACCATGTTCAGTTGTAAACATATTTCCCTATAAAATCAAGAAAAAACAAAAGAGGACAGTCTGTCTTACTAAGATGCTAGTAATTCCTATCTTCAAACAGTATTAAAATCTTTGTTAAATGAGTATATATCTTCTCCTGATATAGATAATCACAATAATACAATAATACAATACCTGTAATGCACAGTGACATTTGAAACATTTTAGAAAATTTAAAGACTTAAATAAATATACATAAGGGATTTTTGCAAAGACAAATGCAGATTCTTGCTAGGTCTGTGTGAAGAATCTGTGTCTTGGTTCACCTTTGTATATTTCTTGGTGAGAACAGAGTCAGCTAAAGGTAATTCTTTCCCTATAACACTTGTCATGCATATCTAAGTGCCTGCTAGAGAAAAGACACTTGATAAAAGGTAAATATCATATAATACAGCAAACAGATATTATGATAATTTGGAGAACTCTGCTCAATACCAACAGAGATTTCTGATGGAATCATATGCTGCTCTAGGAGTGGGGAAAAGTAATTAAAAGAGATATCTGAAGACAGAAGATCTAAAGAGAGATTAGCAGGGTTATAGTTTAAAATAATAACTTTCTTAGTTATTGTTATCATAGTTTCACAAAAACCTTATAAACTGGGCTGTTGCTTCTTGGTATTTTTTAGCCTGAGATTGATGGTAATTGAGTCCAAGGCAAAGCCTGAGGTTGTGTAGCATATATAAGCACACACAGTTTGGATACAGATGTGCACAAGTAAAAGGTGAACAAATAAAATGTGTAGCAAAGAAGAAAAATATTCATTGCACATCTTAGGCATTAAATATCAAATTCCTAGGGGAGATTAGGTAGCAGGAGCAAATAGAAATGCATATTCCCTTGAAAAAGAAGAGCTCTGTGGGAGTCTTCATTTTCTCAGTTGTACTCTGATCCACAAGAGAAAAGGAATACTTCAGCTTAGCTCTTTCTATCAGGCTCAACAACTGGTGTGACTTCACAGTACAAAAGGAAGCAGGAATAATTTGTCTCATGTTTTGACTTTACCCAAGGCATGTACAGAATACAACCAGGAACTGAAAAAATGAACCAAGTTTTAGCTCAAGTTTTGTAACTGTGGCAGCTTATATAATTGGCAAAAAACATAGGTGTTCTTTGGAAAGGCAACACCTGGCAAAATAGAGATCTCCCAATTAAAAAAAGAAAGCTCTCCAGTTGTCTTTACACAAAGTACTGTCAAACATTAAGCCTCATCCAGACTTAGCACTGAGGGCAGGTAAAAGAAAAGTAATGAATTGGCCAAGTACTCTCCAGTAGACTTTGTGCTTCTGAAACAGAAAATAATTTAATGTTTCTTATTAACAATTTTTCTGAATAACTAAGTAGGGTTTGGGAATTAACAGTTTAGCACAGCAAGCAGTCTGACTAAAAGTGGACTTGATCAAAGTTGTTCAGAAGTTAAATGTACAGTCATTAAAAAGCTAAATGTACTGTCATTCATTTAAAATAATTTAGCAAATTATAAGAGTTCATTAGTGCATGGCAGTTGGCTTCTGCCAAAACACCCTGCTGCTTAAATATGAGATTTAATTGAGAGGTATTAAAATTATTTTCTAAAATAGGGAGTACAAAGAAATCCTGGTAATGTATTTGGTACATGCATCATCAAATTGTTTTTCTAGCAAATCTGTAATGCTCCCTTTTCCTTACTTCTTTTATTAAAAAAAATATCAAAAAAATATTTTGAATACATTAATACAGAGCAGCCAGGTGAGTAAAAAAATCACCTTAACTATTAGAAACTCCAGAAATTTAACTATTCCACAACCAGGAGTGGGAAAAGAGAAGGTATGGGGGAAGATGAGCAAACTCCCCAAACCAAATATAAGTGACTTGCTTTGGAGGTCAGACTTAATGGTTTCACAGTACATTAACTCTGTAAATTAAAAAACCAACTTTAAATAATCTGCATGTGATTACAACACTATGCACTATAATCAGCCTCCTCTGGGCAAACAGAATGGCTCTAAATATACATGTGTAGTTTTCAGGATAGGCTGCACCAATATCTAGGTATTAGCTGCTAGCCAGCTATAGCTGCTGCTGTTAGTTTTGGCTGTTTGGTTAATGCTGTGAATGCACACAGCCAGCAGGCAGCTACCCCAGATGTGCAGATGTTCTGGTTGCTGAAGGAGAGGTGGCAGTTGCATGGAGACTCTGGACAGACCAGTCTGCACTTGTCAGACTGGCAGCCACAGCTCACTCTGGCAGCCTGCAGCCAACACGGCCTTCCTCTCCAAGACTGCTACCGCAGGAGGAGGGCAGCCAAAGGGAGAAAAGAAAGAGGCTAAATGAGGAATTTGGACTCAATTTCCAGTGCTCCTGTGGCAGGGCTGAACATCTTACAGTTTTTCTTACAGGAAGTTGAAGTGACTTCAGACATGAAATAAGATAGGAGTGGGAGCCATGCCCAAACCTCATCTTGTCCTTCCGATAAAGCAACGGGAATTGCTGCCAGACTCCTTAGGGGGGAGTAGGGGCTGAGCCCAGAACACAGCTCCGGGAGGGACCTCCCCCCGCTGCTCTAAATGGCAGCGCATCATCTCAAGCATACGTTTAGGAAATTCTTCCCCTAAATGCCCTAAGGCTCCTCCTCGAAAGCTCCTCCTGAACCCCTGGCCAGCTCCTGCCTGATGTCTCTCCTCCATCCTGCCGTGCAGGTTTAGAATGCAGTTCTGCCAGTTTTCAGCTCATGAACTGAATGCCGAATGACCTCAGCTGCTCTGGTCTCCTCCAGTAGAAGAAATGCTTGAAGGAAAAGACTGTGGTCTTTAACCAAAACCTTCCACCAGGATATAAAAAGATACACTATTCTACCTGAAGCTAGGCTGCCACAGTTCCAACTTTCTGTTAGTCTATGGGGTGTAAATTACAGACACCTGCTACTGAGGAAATTCAGTAGCCGAACCACGTCTTCCCACCAGCCCATTGGCACTGATACACATTTCTGACATTTCCTAATAAACAGAAAATTTAATACAAAATTCAATACTAATATAGCATTGTACTTGAGGGTAAGGGAACTGGCATGTCAGGAAGTTAGTGTGTATTTCTAAGAAAAAAACCCCAATTTGTTAATATTATAAGCAAAGTTTATTTGTATTTCTTTTTTTGTATTTCTTTTTATTTGTATTTCTATTCCTTGTCAGTAGTAAGTATGAAGGCTTTACTCTTAAATAGATGAATACATTGTATAAAATTCACTGTCAGTAACTGTAACCAATTGTGACTTTATTTTTGTTCAGTCCTGCAAACTTGACTGACAAGAACTCCAAAATGGCAGCAACAAAAGAATCTAAATCTCATTTCCCATAAGCTATGTAGTAAATAGTCAATAGTATTCTCAAAATACATGCTTTTTTCCCTACAAGCTATTGTAATAAATAGTAATTAACACAATGGAGCCTTTTGAATTTGATCCTAAAAGGAGTTATGATGGTAGTATACATGACCTTGTTCACCATCATACTGCACAGGATACAAATTACAATTAATGACAGAGTCAATTAGAAGTATAATTAATTGTCAGAATGAAATTATACTTTAAAAGAGTATAAGAAGTTTTTGAATTACATGGATTATCGACTTGAAAGAGATCCACCATATGAACCTCAAGAACAGTTTCTGGAAAGCACAATAAGGGAATTAGATTCAGGGATTGCCATTATTATATGAATACTAAGGAAAAAGCATGGCTATTATTCCATTGTTTACATCATTCCATTTCTTTCAGCATGGCTAAAACAACCAGAAGTGCCTTTAATCTTTGCTTCAAATTGCTGTTTCTGTTCATAAAGGTTCTCATGCTGCAACATGAATTCTGTCAGTGAAAAACTGTTAACAGTGCATGCTTTGAATCCTGGGGTTCATATAGACCAAGACCATATAGGTACATGTAAAAATATTGCTTTGACATAATGTCAGCAATACACTTGATCAAAACAGCCCACAAAAATGTGAACTACCAAGGTTTTCTAATTTAATTTTCAACCTTAACATGTTCATGTTAGTTCTGGTTTTTAATATAACTATTAAACATAAACTCTTCTTTAGCTGAAAAAGCACAGCCTTTTTACATAGAAGCTCATATTTCACAACTTTGTGATACATTGAACTGCTGCTAGTGATGTCAACGTATCTTTAGCATTTTCCCTCCAGAGATTTCCTTTATCTTTTCTTTTTCAAATAACAACTGGCTGCGAAGTTTCTCTATCTGTAAACACCAAGACTAAATATCAGAGAAGATCAAAGACTGCAGGCCCAAGTTTCTACTCAGATCTCCATGAACTCCTGGTGTAATCAGCTGCATCTGCATTTCTGGAGACTGAAGGTGACCTTTAATTATACAACAAACTATGACAGTGCTGAAGTTGAATTTTGGAAGTTTCTTGCAATATGAAAAATCGACCAAAATTCAGTATTTTTCAACCTATCAGTAAATAGGGAAAACTCTTTAATGTGGAAGAGTTTCAATATTTTCATATTCTTTTTAAACATTGACATCACTCAACTCAACATTGTCTGATGTAATACTAGTATTAGAAGGAATGATGTATTTTATGTCTGATCTTCACAAGTATGAATTTTACATAGAATTTTAAGATAACCTCCTGAACATTAGCAAAATAATAAAACTGCGAAAGGTTAAAGTTGCACTTTTATACCAAGACATCCAAACTACCTTACCATTGCTCTTTAAGATACTCTTACAGAACCCAGCATCTCATGCTACCATATCTACTCCCAAGAATTTCATTGTGTCTGTGATCACAAAGCATAGAATAGTTTAAACTATTTATTAATATATGTCCCTGTGGAGAAAAGCACAGACAGAGAAATAATCGATTCAGCATCTTCTTTCTATATGAAATTACATGATAGAGTCACATTTTCAAAGACACAAGCAACAATTTGTGAGCTTTATGTCCTCAATATGGATTTGATCCCAAACATCTACCCAGGCAATCAGGTCTTCAGACAACTCATTTGCAGAGCACACAGCATACCTATTGTATGACAGCTAAACGTGACTAGACCAACAGAAACAAACTCCCTAATGTCTACATTGTTAATTATAATGAGAGAGGTAATTAAGTTACCCCTTGTTGCTCCCATGTAAGACAACAGGAGAACAATGGCACAGTTTGATAAGAAATAAGAAACGTGCACCAGAGACACAATGGACAGACCAGTACCAGAGCACCATGACTCTCTCCTTGCTGCCACCAGAGACAATGAGAGCTGCACTGAGGCAGTCCTAGTGCAAGGAAACGGTGGAGATTTTCACCTTGTACTTCCCAACTCAAGCCTAACATCCTGTGACTCAGTTCATTTGCATAATTCTCGGGTTTTCAGGAAGACAGGAAACCATCAGCCTTTGAAAATTTATTTCCTTAACATAACTTTGGGGTGTAAAATACTCCACTGATGTAGTTTGCGGTTACTTGCACATGGTGGCCCTGAATAAAATGAGACAACATAGGGGCAGTAGTCTGCTGAAGCTGGAGTTCCAGCACAAACTCCCTAAAATGTCTAAGACATGGAGCCTGAAGGCTAAGTGAGGTAGGGAAGTAGCCAACAAAATTACCTTGATGAAAGACATCATGTATCTTCTACCTCTCCCTGAAAGAAGATACAATCATCACTTACATGTTCACCATTAAGAAGGTGATGAATGGCAGAACAAGCAGAAATGGAGCACAGAATGCTTTAAATGTGCTCAAGTCAGATGTGACTTTTGCATCTTCCTTTTGAGAGCTGCAGTAAAGAACCTACAGTGTGGTGTACAGGGAATCAAGTGACACATCTTTCATTAGCCAGCCACAAAGGTAGACTCCACAAGAAAAGGTGGAAAATCCCACCTCTCCCTAGAGAATCTTACAATGGGCATTGGCTCACCACAAACCTGGAATCATCTACACTACAATGGTCACTCTGCAATGGGAATATACAGAGCCTGCAATCAAAAGGTATAAATGAATTCCCCCCTGGAAAACACTGAAGTTTGAATTTAAGAATAAAACTGCTCAGCTTTCATAAGCTAAAGATGTGTCTGGTCTGTATTTTTGCTTCCTGTTGATACTAGAAAAAAGGAAGCGCTGTAAAACCTGAAGGACCAGGAAATCATTGTATGACGTTAGAGCTGTAGTTTACACACCTCCCAATAAAAAAGAAAGGCAAGAAAATATGCTGAATGAATACACAGATTGGAAGGTGCCCAAACCAGAGCAGATTTCAACCAGCCCGTTCCTGAGCAACTAGAATAGAAACAATGTCAAAACTTGAGGAAGGAAGAACAGGATTTGCTCACAGCTCACAGGCTCACCTTCAGAGGTGTTTTTCAAGATGGGGTGTAAAGAACTCACCCATTTACAGATCCCTACAACCAGTGTTGTTTATGACAGCTCTGAAACTGCACTGTCGCAATTCCAGCTGAAGTCTGGAAATTGAGGGAAATCTCTAGTAAAGAGAACTTTTTTTAGATCCTGGAAGGAATTTTCAGAATCTGCAAAATACTACTTTTCAATCTTTGAATTAATTTCGGGTTCTGCTCATTTTGTGCCAAAATGCTTCTAACCTTTATGGGGTATGCAATGACTTGCTGCTTGTCACATTGCAAGGTAAGAGTTGACACAAGAAAGGATAAGATTGTATACATGACATTAGGAGCTGTTAGGAGAGAGGTGTAAGAACCAAGGGGACTGGCATTCATTGAATCTCTGAAGAATGTCACATGGAGAGCAAATCTGTCAAAACCATGGTGACAGGAAAGAGCAAATGGCCCTTCCTAATGTGCTAGGAACTGGGGGTTGCCCCACAGGGAGGATGCTCTCCTGGACTGCTGAGCACAACCATTACATGACAGATGTGTTTTAGCTGAACTAGACTCTCCAGATGCCCCAAGGTGGTAACAAACCATCAAAGCCTCAGTTTATATTAATAAGCCAATCTTAAATCGGCACACTGCAGATGCCAACTTGCAAACAGATCCACCAGGCCTGCCTCAGGGATGGCAAGAGCATTTGGAAGCAAGAACAGCCTCAGACATGTAATTTTTGTCTGTCACCACTAGTCTATCAGAGCTCCAGGTGACCAGCTCCTCCTCTGATGAATTCCTGAATGTCTTAGGTCAGACACAGGCATGAATATGGTCACACAACCACCTCAGAGCTTGTAGGAAATGAAGGCACCTACCAATGGACACACTATTGTGCTCAGACAGTTAGTACCTGCATGGGCATCTGTATCACAGTTTTGGATCTAGGTGTCATTCTGTCCATGCAAGACCTGCCACAGACATAAAAGTTATGGGCCAGGAGAGAAAATAACCTTTCTGCTTGCCTGAATATATGTGCATTACATCTGATAATATTCAAATCTCTTTAGCTACATTATAATGAGGTTAAAGCAAGAAAAATTTCCCCACCTCAAATATTACAAATGTCAGTAATGAGAACAGTAAAAATGTCACCACACGGAGAAAAGAGTGAAATTAGCATATTTAGAGGAGTATTATACCCATGAGTGAAATAATGCAATCAGCTAGCTGCAAGATAAAGCTAATTTGGTTTCCAACAGTTTATCAACAATACACTGCTCCTTTACATTAACAAATTTAACCAATACCATATCCTGCAAACAAGAATAATTCACACAGAATATTACACTGTGTTAATTAAATAGCTGGAATAGAAAAGGTCAGGCCATGACTGAAAGATGCGCATATGGGTTGTGAAGCTAGGAAAAGATGGAGCGATTTCAAATCAAGCAATTAAAATAAATTATTTAAATCATCATTAAGTCAATAATAAATATACTTAAATATTTTTGAGCCTATTTTGACAGCCCCTTTAGTTTGTTGCTGTTTCTCAGAAATTTCTTTCCTGTTGACCCATAAAAGAGTCAAAATATCTTGAAACCCATCATAAGATGAAGTGTCTTGGATAAGTTATCAAAAAGTTATACTGCTTATACTCAAGTTTTCATTTGACAATATGCAGGCAATATGAGGCATGAGACAAGTTTTGCAGTTAAAAAGGACACCACAAAACCCCACTTGTCTTATTTCTTGATAGGTTTCCTGCCACTAGAACCATGAAACCTCCACAATTACTACAGTTAATTGAAAAATGTTCAAAGAGAGAAGTACTTTTTCACATTGTT
The DNA here is from genome assembly GCF_027477595.1 of Haemorhous mexicanus. NCBI lineage: Eukaryota > Metazoa > Chordata > Aves > Passeriformes > Fringillidae > Haemorhous > Haemorhous mexicanus. The sequence goes on along the minus strand of NC_082348.1, from coordinate 11,115,923 downwards.
TACTTCTGCAAATAGCAGCACTTTGTCTTTGGATGAATGCCAGCAAATCACTTAAATTATAGTTGTAACATACCCTTTTTAAATTGAAAGAACATTTTGGCATGGGCTAAACTATGCTGAGGTGGTAATGTATGAAAAAGACTTAGTAAAATGGGGAATTAATCTTATTTGGAGCTCCAAAGCACTACCAGAATATATATCAGTCATGAGCAAGTCTGAATCACACCCTATGTTTTTATTGTATTTTGTCACTACAGCTGTACACAGCAGCCTCAAATTTGATTTTGCTGTATGTCCCCCATTATTTAATTGTGTGTGAATTTTATTTTTCATGGGCCATTTCCTGAAGTTTTGTAGACAAAATATAATTTTCTTTTGACCATAGTTCTGCTATTTCAGTCAGCATATACTTCCTTGTTGCACTTTCGGTCTAGGAAACTGAGCTGCATGGACTAAAAAAAATGCGATATCTGTTATGTTCTGAGAAGAATTTCATGGGAATGAAATGAAACCTCTGAGGTTTTGGCTGCAAAATTGTGGGATGATGGCCATGTGTAAAATTCAGCTGTGCACTGCCCAGCACATCAACAGCTATGACACTGACACTGGACATAAAACCAGTCTGTGGGGATCCCACCGTTCAGCTCTCCTCAGTTAATTACATGGGCATTTATCAAGCCAACTTCCAGACTTGGTGACAGAATGTCTAATCAAGCCACACTGAAATACCCAATATTTTAGGGAACATGAAGCACTGTGCAGCATATGAGCCATTAATTTTATGACAAGTACAGATGGTTGATATACAGATAAATTCTCACATAACCTAATCTAATGAATATATACTTCAATGTATTTAAATGATAATACTAATGAGCATAGTGTTCCCCACATGATGGTATATTGACCCGAATTATTTTTAAATGGACTTCAGTGGATGTTGTATCCCTGCTATTTTTTCCCTTTCACTTCGGACCATGGTTGATTTGTATCCACTAAAGCAACACGATTTCCTTCTCCCTTTAAGAGGATCGACACCCGAGGGATGCCCTGCTGCAGCAACTCCCTGTGCGAAGGTACCACACTGCGGTGAGGGGCCCGCGGCCGACAGGGACGTGTCGGAGGAGGAGCTGATGGAGGGGCTCGGCGGGTCCGGTCACGGGCCCGGTTATGGCCCCGCTTCAGCCGCCGCTTCACCCTCCCCATATCCGCCCTCGGCCCGGGCCTGGAGCCCCGCCGCGCTGGGGCCCGGGGCGGGCCGGGGCGAGGGGCACCTACCCGGCGCGGGGGGACGGCAGATCGGCGCCCCGGCCATGCTCCGGCGGCTCTGCCTGCGGGACGGCTCGGGCGGGCCTCGCTCAGCACCGCCTTCGGCGGCGGAAGGGGCAGCGCGGCCCGGGAGCCGCGGCGGGGCGGAGCCGCTGGCGGCGTGACGGCCGGAGCTCCCCGGCCCTGCCGGTGACAGCCGGGCGGCCGTGCCCGCGGGCCACCGCGCTCCTGCCCAGGCTCCTCTCCCGGCTCCCCGCGGGGTGGCGGCCCGGTGCCTTCCCCGTCCCGCACGCCCTCGCTGCCTGCCGGCGCGGCTCGCTCCCCGCGGGCGGCGGGCCCGGCTCTCCTCCGCGGCGCCGATTCCCTCCTCCCCTCACCGGCGGAGGAAGGAGGCGGCCGCCGGCCCTCCCCGACCGCGCATGCGGCACTGCCGGGCCGGGGCAGCGCTGCCGCGCTCGGGGACTGAAGTGTGGGTGTCCCTTCCCCCGGCCCCGTCCCCTCCTCCCCTGCGGGCCCCCGGCAGCGCCCCCGCAGATGGGCTTGGGCTGGAGCAGCGCGGAGGAGCGGCGGCCCCTCCTGCCGCCGCCGCCGCAGCAGCCGCGGCCGCAGCCGCGGGGGCCGGCGGGGGTCCCGGCGGGGCGGCTGCCGCCGCTGTCAGGCCGGGTGTACGGGCGGCGGTGGCTGGTGCTGCTACTGTTCTCGCTGCTGGGCTTCGCGCAGGGCCTGGTGTGGAACACCTGGGGCCCTATCCAGAACTCGGCCCGCCTGGCCTTCGGCTTCAGCGGCTGGGACATCGCCCTGCTCGTCTTCTGGGGGCCCATCGGCTTCGCGCCCTGCTTCTTCTTCATGTGGCTCATGGACAAGAAGGGTGAGCGGGGCCGGGGGCGGCGGGGCCGGGGGTTCGGGACTCCCCGACCCGCTCCTGTGGCTTTCCCCGGGCCAGGCGGGGACACCGTGGCCGTGTCCCCCGGCGGCGCGGTCCTGTTGCCGGTGAAGGGGACGCTGCCAGACCGGGGACACTCGGGCCCAGTGGCCTCGGCCCTAAAAAGGGTTGACTAATACTTAAAAAGCATTATGACTGCTGTTTTCAGAACTCTGCCCAAACGAAGACACATCAAAGGCTATTCACAAGGAAGATACTTAAGCTAAGCGGAATTAGGGCATCTGACGTCGAATAGGAGCTGTGGGTCTGGAGGAGTGCGCTCCAGTCCGGCATTGCCATCCGGCTGTGACCTGGAGATGGTCGTGATTTCTGGTTCCCAGCTGTCAGACAAACACGCGCTGATGTTCCGATCAAGTACTGCCATTGCTCAGGGTGGTCATTGCATTTTGAAAGAAGTTCTTCATTTTTAAAAGCAGGCTGGACGTGAAGTCGGTGGTTTTCATTGTGCTAGGGAGATACAAAGACAGGGAACACAAGAGAAGTTGCGCTTTGGTGTTTCGAAGAGGAGTACAAGGGAGAGTTTCCTAATTTGTGTTCAGACCATTGCATCTTGGTAGCAAACTTACAAAAATGGTGTTTGTCTCTGGAGAACTTCTCCAGGGTCTGTGTGGTTCCTCTGTGGTCACCCAGGGGACCATTCCAATGAGGTCAAGCATCTCTGCAGATTTCAGCTTTTGGGCCTAAATCCACTGAAGGGTTTTCTTTTAATTCCTGTTTAAACAGACCTCTAAACAGGAGGTAGGCACCATTGGACCCTTGTGGCTCCTGATCCAAAGTGCTACTTATTCAATTTATTTAGGAATTAATAGCTCATTTGTGAGAAAGGAAGGGGAAGAGGAAGGGAAAGTGAAAGCAGGCAGAGAGAAAAGTTGTGTTTGAGAAGGCCTGTTTGAAAACTGGAATTACTTTTCCTAAAACTGAAGAGGCATTGGGGGAATAAAATTTACTGGGCTGGAGGTACATTCTGGAAATGAGTCCATGGTGGCTGTACATCCAGGCTTCTCTCAAGCAGTTTAGACTTAAGTTGGCAATATCTGTCTCGACCGATACATAATAGTGTTGTTAATGATCTTAAAATTAAAGCAAGTTATTTTGGTTTGTACAGTGAAGACTGACTGCTTATGGCATAAAGGGAAATAGGGAAGGAAATAAAGGGAAATGTGAACCTGTGCTTAGAGAGCTGAGTCTGTATTTTTATTTCTACATTTTCTATGAAGTGATCCTGAGCAATGCAAAATAATACTGGAAAAGTTTTGAAGCAATTCATGGGAAAAGACACTTTAGTATTTTGTTCTTTTATATTATGATTAGTAGTCTTGCTGTGGGATTTCTTGGTATGTATAGGTTGTTTTGATGATAATATGTATAGAGGTGTTTTTCTCATTTCCTTAATTGATTGCTTTGGAGGATTCTTTTGTGTGTTTGTTTGGGGTTTTTTAAATTCTCATGTCCATTGGAGGTGCATATGAGTAACCCCTTTATTCTTGGTTTGTTGCTGTCCTTATTGAGAGATTGTTGGTAGGTAACCTGAACAGAGCATCTCAACTCATTTGGCCATGTGCATAAGGAGTACATATGGGCACTGGAGCAAGTTCTTTCCAGATCAGGAGATTTTGTAAGGGCCCTGAATGCTTTCTGATATTTGTTTCATGCTGTTTTCTGGGTCTGGGTGATTCCCACAGAGAATGTGATCACTTTGGAAGTGATAGTGGAGTCCTGTCACATGGTTCATCATGGAGTAGACAGGAGAGCTACTGAGTCCCTAGTCAGCCATGGGGCACACTTAGTGGAGGCATGTTGTGGGGAGGAGTTACCTGCTCTTTGGAGTACATGTGTGGCAGGATGATCTTGACTCTACTGCTTTGAAGCTGTAAAGTTGGTTGAATCTGATCTTGCAAGTGTAGTATTTCACTTGCTGTTACACCAGAAGCTACACCATTTACTCTTTGACTTGAATCATTTGTCACTGGAGTTGGCTAGTAAAGGAGCTGTCAGGAAAAAATGTATTTGTGAAGTGTCAACATGTAAAACCTGGCAAGTATCAGAAGTAAGACATTGTAGATGAGGCATGTCAGAATCTGAGAGAAGATTGTGCTGTTAGATAGTCCTATACTTCACAGTCAGAGGTAAATCTAACTGATAAGTAGCTGCCTGCTGTCACTTAATCAGATTTTGTGTTATGATGCTTCAGAAGAAGTTCAGAAGTATTGGTCTTTTTGGTTTTTAGTTGTACATTTGCAGCACATAGTTCACAGCCTAAATCTGTATCCATACCAGATTTCTGTTGTGCATTTTGTGCACCTGCTCCTTTTTTCAGTACTGGTTTGGTCCCTGGTAAAGGTTTTGTCACTTTTTTCTTCTTTTTTCCCCTCTTAACTAATTGGTAGTTGAAAGAATACATATTCATGAATAGGCATGCTAATAGTTAAAGAACCATTTCTTGGACTCTGTGATCCACTTCCATTATAGCTTCTCAGAGAAGTGTGGGGCCCTCTGAGAAGAGATGACAGCAGTGTTTACTTACAGTGAGAGGTGTGCTAAATAAGCTCTTTTCTTCAGGTCGGTACAGAAGGGTTCTAGGAAGGTGGAATTACAATTTTTTTGGTTTTCTAACCTCAGAAAGTTTATTGGCCTTTGTGACCTTTTTCCCTGTGGCCTGCTGAGGGTATCTCCTGGATTCACTCTGGAGGCCTGGTTGCTGCCAGCCCAAGCTAGGCAATTGGGGAATGGCAGGAATACATGGACTGGGAAAGGTGTATAGATGGTGTCACTTCTGGCTCCCTGAGGAATACTTGTGGCAACTGTACGCCTCCCCAGAGGATGACCCAGAAGGGGTCTTGGTGCCAGAAGCAGCATGACAAAAAGTCTTGGTTGACTTAAGACCATGTTCCTATGGATCCATAGGGATAGCATGTTTTTATGAAATTGAGGATGATTTTCCATCAGGAAGGTACTGATGGTCTTCACAAGGCTTCACAAAGTATATCTTGCTTGAAGATCTGAGCAGACTCAAAGAAGACATTTTTTGAAGCATGTTCAACACTGTTTTAAAGGGTCTTTGAGGCACTGGAGGAAGCCTGAATTTTGCCCATGTCTCTGTAAACTGTGTAAACTAAAAGCTACTTTGTGGTTTTGCTGAGCTCTTGTTGTCCAAAATACATTTGTTTTCAGATGCATAGTCAGGTTCACATATCACAGCTGAAAGTTCCTTGGGGAATGAGCTCTGTTCCTGTTCCTGCCTCCCAACTTCCTCTGGCTGAATTGTGCCAGCCCTTGGGCACCCCCAGGGGTTTCCATGTTCCTTGGCTGGGTGCTGTATAAGGACAGTGGTGGCATCTGTCACATTTCTTAGTCCTGTTCTGGGATGGGTGCATGATGAAAATCAGCAATTACATTTGCATATGGCACTTCTGAGTATGTGCCATTTTGGGTGGGTTTGAAAACTCTTCTATGTGTAGGATTAAAGGTGTTGTCTTGGTTGGTTTCTTAGTGAAGAAAGGTGAAAAGATTGAGGGTGCCATGGAACTACTGTTGTGTTGTGTGTCTTCAGAACTACATATGTTTTATTTGGTGCGTTTTCTTTAGCAATAGGATTAGAGAGTCCTTGTTTAAATTCTAATTATCTTTAGAGAATTAATAAGACTGAAATTAAATGGGAAATTACTTCAGTGTGCTATTGGATGGACCCTTGTTGTTTTCATGATTAAAATTAGCTACAATTTGTCACATGATGCTTGAGTGTTTATGTACATTTTGTGCCTTGAGTGTTTCATTTCCTGAGAACTGTAAATACAACCACACAGGACTGGTAGGATGTTTATATGTCTAACTTGAAATCAAAAGCTTATATGTTTCCCTGGATCTAGTTCACCAAGGGGGTTTTATTAAGCTCCTAGTTACAAAGTGAGGCCTAGAAGCAATATATGTCAGTCTTCATTATGTTCCCATATAAGCAAGAAGAGGCAATGAAGAATGAAATATTTTATGATAGCTTACATTAAACAAATTGAATAGAATGGTGATATTTTTCATTAATTTTTGGAATACAGTGAACAGTTTTATATTGAATTTGAAGATGAGACACATTACTTGTAAAAGTGGAATGTAATCTATTTCTTGGTCCTTTTTTATAAAATTATATATGCTTATGTGGGTTGCATACACAATCTTAGTAACTTTATTTTGATGAAATTGAATTTATGCAGCAATGTTATTCTAGTGATTACATTATGAAGTAGAGAGAATACTTCAATAATCAGATTCTGGTTTTAATCAAGATTGTCTTGTCCATCGACACCATGAAATTTTTTATCTGTAAGAGTAGGTATTCCTTTCCTGAATACCAAACTCTTTATTTTATTGCTGTCTCCTAAATCATGCATCTTGGTTTCCTTCTCTGAAGACCTTTGATAGTTCTTTCTCTTCCACCTGGGAATTTTGAGATTAAATCCTTTAATGCAGTCTGACAAAATTGTCATGAAAATGGAGTACAAGTACAAAATCAGACCTTACTAATACAAAAAATGTTCTTGATAACCGTACTCTCTATAAAATAAACTGCACATGATGTATAAACAGAACTGTGCATGGCAGCTTTGATGTTTGGAGTTCCTGGATTGTCGCTTGGTGCTGCATGCTTACACTGGTTTTGCTTTCAGGGGACCTTTGGATACCTCTACCTCCCATAAGGTCACTGGGACATAAGGGAGGTGACTCCAAGTGAACTTGTTTTCTCCTGAGATTTTAGTCTAGGAGGGGTTTGTGAAATGCCTTTGGGTTTATTTTGAGAGATGTGAAAGTGGGTACAGAGAGAAAGCAGGTTGCCTTTCTAGAAGTTGGTGAAAGCATGAATGGCCAAGTGAATCCAGCAGGTGGGGAAGATTTTCTAAAATGTTTCCATAATGCTTGGCATTTCAGGGTCCTTCTCTGTCATTCAGGGTTTTGGACAATGTAAGTATAAATTGGAGCATGTTACTAATAACTTAGAAGAATTACTGCAAGTGTAGTTGCTGATAGGTTCCATGTTAATATAAATGGATTATGTGAAGTAATTTCCATGGTGGCACTCAGAAGAAAGTGGGAGTTTTTGATGGAAGTATTCATAGTTCTGTCATGCCACAGATGCTTAACAGAAGGACAAAAGAGGTGACTTGTGAACCTTGAAAGTCTGAGAATTTTCACCTTTGGCAAAGAAATGCATTTTCATCTCCTTTTTGTCATGATCTCAGAAACAGACTTTTCTTATCTCAGATTCATGACTGCAAGATGAGTGCCTAGTATTTCAAAGTGACCAATTTGATAATTCATATGCTATGTTCAAGTGTGAGCCTCAGCTAAAAACATCTGGGATAAGACTTGGCCTAAGGCTGTAAGACTTCAACTTAGTGACATCAAGCCAAAAGGATTTACATGCTTCCACAGCAGAAGTTTGTAGGCATTCTGGCTTTGGCAGGTTAGTACAGCCTACAAGAAATACCCATGGGAAAACTTAAAGATTCAGAAATGTGAGTAGAATGGCAAGAGAGCAAGTAAGAAAGGCAAGTGTGATGCAGACATTAGAGAGTAGTCTCATAGTAAACAGCTGATTCTACTTAGTATTTATGGTGTTAGGATCCAGTAATTCTGATTATTAGAGAGATGCCTCTGCCCGAATTAAGGTGCAAATGAGACCATATGTCCAAGTCCATGGTACGGATTTTATTTAACATAAATGTGAGGTAGAGAGAGATAGGAATAAGAAAAAGAGAGGGAGAAAGGGAGTGACAGATTAAGTAGAAAGGTATCTCTACCCACAGATCCAGACAACATCCCATTGGTCCTCTTCTTGTCTTCTCAGTGGTGGGGGTCCTGAGGTCACTCCAGACTCTCACCATTTAGACATCTTAGCAAACAAAGGAATCAGTGCTCATTTGTCTACACAGTTCTTTTATTCTATTGGTTAAATGATTCCCTCTATTCCAATGTTAATTAGTCCCATGTTCAGTCTTTCTCTTTTGAGTTGGTGGGCTTCCCAACTTAAATGGGTGGGCTTTGGCCTCCACCTGCTGGACCCAGTCAGAACTTTCAGCCCAGTTGCTGTGTTGGCTTTCAGTGTAGATTCTTTGTGTTTATTACCAGTGCTCCCCTTGCTTGCCTTTTCTTCCTAGTCTGAGATAATCGGAAAATAGTACCACCATTATCTTATCTCACGTTCCCATCAATGGCATAATTTTGTCCAAATTCCCAGGAAATCGTGGAGTCATATTCAAGGGGGAGGGGTAGGATGGGGAGCTTGGCGGTCACAGATGAGCAGTTGCTTCTTTATACAGTTTGCCATAGTGGGCAAAGTCCTTAAAAGCTATTCAGGCTGTTATGACCTTTATGTCTCTTACAAATGGCAAAGGTTTTAACTCCAGCAAAAGCAGCAAGAAGCTCTTTGGGGTTGAAAGAAAGTTAAATGTGAACTTTGGGCTTCAGCTAAGAAAGGAGCCGGGGGAGAATGCCTTGACTCAAGAAGTGAAAGGTGCATGTATTTGGTGAAAATGCAAGTGGATGATGCACTTGAACCAAATACAAAAGAAGTAAGAAGGAAAACACCTTCTTTACTGCAGTCTCTCTCTCATCCTGTAGACAGCTACTGCATGCTATTAATGGTCCATATTTCATTATCTTTTAAGTGATACTGATCCACACCTATCAAATCCCGTGAAAGGGATTAATTTTCCTATGCTAACAAATCTTGGAAGAAATGAGATGAAGTGTTGCTTTTCATGTGTAGAGATGAAAGAAGCAATTAGAGAGCTGAATATAGGTAAATCCCACTAGAGCAGGTATTTGATCAGCTTGGTTTTGCAAAATTTATTTTGATGAGTGCTGGTGTGCATATTTCTATAGGCATACTTTTCCTCAGTATCATCAGAGGAGAAGAAAAAGGAAGACTGAACCAAACTTGGCTTTTGTTGCTAAATTTTATTTACTGTGGCTATATGAATGTTCACAGAGTGTTTGTACAAGTGCTTCCAGAAGTGATACTCATTAGAGAATTGATTGGCCCACCCTCCTTGGAGTCAGGCATGCTGCAAAAGACCACTTGATACACAGTGATTAGCAACACAGAGTGCTTTAATTACGAGCTTTTGAATTGTATTAACTTGATGCTGCTTTGGTTCATCATAGCAATGCTAGCTTGATTCTTAGTAGTGCTTTCCATACCTCCTGCTGGGCCAGGTTGAATTGAAAAGCATCAATCCTGGCTGTAGATAGATGTCCTCTACTGGAGCTAAGTCTTTCTGTTGGGTGGGGTTCCACCCCAGCTCTGATGGCTGCCATGTTTCCATACAGCAGCTGCTGTGCATAGGAGAGCAGCATAAAGAGAGAATGTATAGAAAGACCTAGCTCCAGCGGAGGATCTAGGTCCTCTTTTGCACTCCTCACATGGGTCTTTGCTGCTGAGCAAGGGTACTGGGACAGCTGTTTAAACACCATGTGGTGAAGTATATCAGGAAGCTGCGTGCTTGATTTGAAAGAACTTTTCCATGGTGGAAAGTAAAATAATTCTGTTTGCATATAGCTCATGTGACAATAGTAATGGCCATGTTATCTGGGGATAACGCTCTTGGGCTTTGGTGCACTGCACATACAAGCACAGTGAGCATGGGGTGATGGCCATAAACTGAAACACAAGGAGTTCCACCTCAGCCTGAGGAACAAGTTTATGTTGTGGGAGGCAGAGCACTGGAACATGCTGCCCAGGGAGGTTGTGGAGTCATGAGGTTGTGGAGTCATGTCTCCTCACTAGAGACACTCAGAATCCATCTGGATGCATTCCTGTGTAACCTGCTCTGGGTCACCCTGAGCCTTGGCAGAGGGGCTGGACTAGAGGATCTCCAGAGGCCCCTTGCAGCTCTAACAGTTCTGTGATTCTGTATGCCACTTGATATACCTTGATGTTGGGAAATTGATGAATAGGAAAATAATTTACCAGTGTAAAATATGATCTCTTGCTTTTCTTGTGCAGCTGCTAACACAGGCAGAGTTAAAGCACTGAAGCATCCCTGAACTGGGTCAGGACACACATAGGAAGATATTTTGTCAACAGAAGCTTTTAGAAGTTTACTGCAGGGGTAGTAATACCAGGGCAGCTGTTCACTGATTGTATGCTCACATGTTTTTACTACTCCTCATAACCTTCTCTTGACCCAAGTTCTTTCTAATCTGACTGCTTCTTCTCTACTTCATACCTCACCTGTCTTGTGGTATGTCCATCTTGTCCTCCTATTTTCCTCTGTTCTCCACTACTCTTGGTTGTTGAGGAGTAGGAGAGGTTGGATGCAAGAAGCTCAAAGGAGTGAGAAAAGCCTGTGGATGGATGAGAAGAGGGAGAGAAGGGGAGAGTGTGGAGCAAGGTACTGGGTGAAGTGTGGGAGGCACAGATGCAGAAATAAGATCTGGAGCCAGAGGGCAAGAAGTGCTGGGAATGGGAAAGGTGGAGCAACGGGTTGAGTCGGAAGCTCAGGGAAATGGATACTTTGAGGGGCAGTAGGAAATGGGAGTGCAGCAAATGGGGAGAGGGCAGATGCCTGCACAGCAGTGTAGGTCAGCAGCATGGCTTCTGTTTGAACTGTCTTGAGAGGCGCTTTTAAAACCAAGAGCTGGGAATCTCTTGGGACATAATTGACCTTTTTGCCTTTTCTTATCTCCAGCAAGATCCTGGTGGTTTGGCACTTCACAGCCAAACCTCTGAACTCTGCCTGGCACTGTCTGTTAGACAAAGGGTGAATTGGCCCTTCCTTGAGCCGTGCCTCCCCTGAGGTGTGGTGGGCTGCAGCTCCTGCTGTGGCTGCCTGCGGGACTCTCCGGGCGCTGCTGACGCAAAGGAGGGCGGCTCTTCCTTCTTGTGTGGCTTTGGTGGTGACGGAGGTCTGGCCTCGTGATGGAGGCACCAGTGGGATGCAGAAGAGGATGTAGCCCCTCTGGCTGGTATCTCTCTCCTTCTGGAAAGCCTTGTGGAATGGGACAAAAAGTGCTAAAATACTGTTTTGTTTTGCGCTGCCTTGCTGCATTTTAAAAACATTGAAATTTTGCCAGTCTTCTTTTTTTCGGGGAGTTTTTAATAGTGTGGCATCCATGCTGCATAAAGGTAGCTGGTACTAACTTCTAATGTGAATGACAACAATAATTTCTCTATTATCAAAGTCCCCTGGGCTTTCTCATAGGTTTTTATTATGGAAGTAGTCAAGTACTTAGGAAAGCTGTATTGCATTCATTTTGCTAGCTGTATGTTTATACTGTATTTATAATCCCAAGCTATTAGTTTAAAATTCTATTAAATAGAAAAATAATAGATCAGCTATTGTTCTGCAAAAGCTGAATCTATTTCCTTTAAAGAAAACTCAGGCTTTTCTTCAAAGAATTAACATGTTATATGTTTTTTCTATCGAAGAAACCAAGTATGAACAAACAAAGACCATTTTCACTTGGTACTGCTGAACTTACCGCACTTTACTGGTTTCTGAATTCTAGTAGAAGCATTACACAACTGCATAAACAAAATAATTTTTATTCATTCTTTTCAGCAGATGCTGTTTTTAGGAGTTAGTTTTGTGTTACATTTTAGGTGTGAAAAACAAGTCTGAAGCAAACACAAAAATGAGGTTTATTTCTCATTAATAAAGTTAGAATATTTTCTGCATTGCTGATTTTTCACCTGTGGTTTTTTTTTCTGGTAAGAAATGCCTTGCTTATGGGAAAGGAGCCATGTGAAACAGGGGTATTTGCTTACCTTTTCAGACTTACAAAACAGTGCATACATAACACAACTCCTGAAATAGTCTTCCCTGTTGTGAAAATTTCTAGTCTGACATTGTCAAATAAAAATATTTGGTTTATACGAAATATTTGTTTAAAAACACCCAAGCAACCAAAACCATGGTCAGTGCTCAAAAGAGCAGAAGTAAATTGAAGAAATATGTTTTGGCAGTTGTTTCATTGTTTTACAAATTTTCTTGGAGACTATTTGAATTCTTCCATTGACAGTGTGGTATTGCCTTAACTGAGCAGACCAAAGACATGACAAAAAATTCTTTTAAGAAGTTTTTTAGTTATGATGACATGATTATATATTATAAATCATATATTCCCAGCACCAGCAAAATTGTGGCTTGCCTTGCCTTTTTCCTAGTGGTGACATTGAGAGCTGTTCCATCACTTCCTGCCATAACTTTGGTTTTTTAATGCTTCTAGCATGCATGTGCTATTGTAGCTCTGTAGCTGTGCTGTAGCTGTAATTGTGCTGCAGGAGCTTGTGATCAATGCTCCAACTTCCTCAAAAGCTGTAAATCAAGCTTTCTCATGCAGATTTTTAGTAGAGAGGGTATTTTAGATTTTTCCTGTCTTCAGAGCTGGAGATCTGTGACTCAGCCGGAGGGAGTGATGTGTTTTGAAAGTGAGAGGTCTTCTGCTTTTTGCAAAGAATGAATGCTGGTGTTTTTCTAGTACATAGCACATCAAGTACAACCAGTTAGAAACTTTTTTGTTTTGCTTCTTTATTTGTTGATGAGAGCCATCCCTTTAAAATACTTGAGAAAGGTGATGGTGTTATAAATTTAATTAATCACATGAACCTAAAGAATTGATCAGGACCCTTAAAAAATATGATGGGTTTAGGACTCATTATAGTGCTGCGAAAGATGTCTTTTAGAATGAACTATGTACCCTAAGTAGTGCCTGATGTATTTTAATGTTCAAGTAACACTGAAACTGTTCATACAGAGAAAATTTGAAAGCTCACTTCAGTGACCTTTCCTATAAGTCACAAGACCTGCATGGATATTACATTAGTGAAGCTCTTGCAGCTCTTTATTTCCCCCTCTCACAGCAGGGAAATAAAAGGAAGAAACCTTGCACTTAGCAGATGCACCAGGCAGTATTTAATGGAGCTGCCCATCCTTGCTGCACGGTTGCTTCTTGATACTCTTGTTGAGGCAAAGCAAAATGTCTCTGTACTTCTTAAAAAGAAGAGTTTCATGCACCATTGAGTGGTGTGAGTAAGTACTATCAAGGTAACAACAGAACACCTTCCCTGGAAGATATGTGTAAGAGGGATTGCTTTTGCTCTCTGTTGCCACAGGTAAGGCTCTGTAGTTAGTGGTGTGGTAACTGAGCCTGCTGTGCATTTGGGAGTCCTTGAAAGGAGTGGAAAGAGAGAAGAAAGGGCTTCCCTCCCCTTGTGTGGTGCTGTAAGTGCTTAAGTTGTTGGTGTTCATTCAGGAGAGTTAGAGCGAAGGCTTCTTGTGCACTTTCTGTCAGCTTGTTAGTGACATCCTTTCTTTTGCTTCAGAGTTAGGGAGGAGGTTTAGCCATTTTTGTTAATTGCTCTGCACCTCTATGTACACACTAGCACGTACCATTATGTAGATTTAATTTTATCGAATAGCAAAGATGGATTCAATGATTCACCTGAATTTTCATGTTTTATTAGATACTGGTGTTGAGACTAGAAAGCAGCTGCCTGTGGTGAGAGAAGAAAGAACAATTCAAACAAGTGTTTGTTAATATCACAGATTTAGGAAGTACTTAAATAGCTTTTTTTTGTTGTATCCCAGCACTGCACTCACCTCAGTTGAAGAGAAAATCTGATTTAACAGACTTTCTAATACTAATGGTGAGACTGGCTCCTGTTTCCCTGTGTTCATAGCCTGAATAAACAAGACAGAGGGCAGGGGGAAGCAGAAGGGAATTGGCCTGCCCAATTTCATATGGCATGTTGGGAGATGCAGGTCCTGCTGCCCCAGGCCTGTGCTCTCTTCTCTCAGTGATGCTCTGCAAGCATTAGGAGAGGTTCAATGCACTTGGATTAATTGCAGATAAAAGGGATGCTTTCTGCAGTAAAATGTGTAATAACAATAATTGGCTAAAATAATTGGTCTCCTTTGAAACCAAGAATCGTGTTATTAAAGAATAGAAGATATTCTAATAGAAGGTCTAAAACTGATTCTAAAATCGTCGTTTTGATCTTCAGGCAAATACCATTCAGCTCAGCACTTTGTTTATCTGTTCAGGCAAAATGTCAGGCTCTGGATTGCTGAATAGAATTTACAGCACTTGTATAAACTTGCAATGCAGATTTCTAATTTACATATTTTGCCTTTTTTTCCCATTGTTGATGTTAAACTGTTAGGATGCTTCAAAATCCTTCACTGCCACGTGGAAGGAAGCTTCATTACTTGTAAGCTACCTTTTTCTATGTCTGAAAGCTTAGATTAAGCCTGTTCAGTTCTTAAAACCAGGATTTTTTTATTTCCAGTACCAGACTTTTAAATCACTGCACAAACTCTGAAATATTGCTTTGTATTTACATGTGTAGAGTGTCACCAGCCATGGTTAAATCTCTGGTAGTGGAGCCGACTCTGTAAAGAATTTGCATCATTAAGTCTGTAATAACTAAATGTAGAGGAGTAGAGAGCAGGAGAATTAAGTAATACTTTCCTTGACATATTTTTGGAGATTAATTATGTGCTTGTTTATTATGCTGGGATAATGTTAAAAACAGTATAGGTCCACTGTTCATGTGGGCTTGGCTTCATCCATGCAAATGAGATAAAAGCACCCTGCAGCTTCTTGACTTGGTTGTTTTAGCTTGTTGTTCTTTCTAACAGGTGCAGTCAAATTCTTGTATCTAGAGCAAACAGAAAAATAAGAACTTTAACATGCTTTAATGAATGCTGGGGAGATGTGTGTGTGGAGAAGAATAAAAATAAGTTAAAAACAGTATTTACAATACAAGCCAAAAGCAAGCCATGCATTTAGAGTGTGTACTTAAGTGTCTTGGTTTCCTTACAATTGAGGTGTGCATAAAAAAAGATGCAGCAGCTCAGGAATTGCAGAGTGGTTGTGTCATTGCTGTAATAACTCTCAATTGCATTCTGTTTAGTTTTGTTCCTCACAATTATGTTCTGTCAGCTTCCATATCTGTTTTAGAGGTTATATGTGTTCAGTTACCTCCCTCATGACGAGTGTCTTCTCTGTGAAACACCTGACAGGCTAAATTTTGTACTTTGAGGCTCTGAGCTATATTGTGTTTTTTTTACAAAATTCTTAGCTAACCTCAGAATTTGGGAGGGATATCCTCCTTACAAGGATGCACATGACAATGTATGCAGAGTGCATGTTCCTCATCTGAGAGGTACACTGAAAAAAAGAAAGCATTTGTATTGGCCTCATGCTTTCAGTTTGCACACAGCCTTGCTATGTCTGTCCAACAAGTGGGAGCAGGAGAGATTACGTTGTCTTTAGGTCAGATCTGGCTGTTGTTGCCCCTGTCTTCCTGATTTGGCAGGGACTTCCCTGTGGGTCCCCCCCATCAGTGGTGATGACACTTCTGGGATTTTGGCTCTACTGAAATTTTGACCCTGATGGGAAAGTTTGTCCAAATCACAGGAACTATTTTACTCCACCTTGTTGTGTTCGTGTACTGAGTTTGCTTTCTCAGATTTAAATTTTGCAAGCAAATCAATTTATATAGAAATGTCAAGCTCCTGCTGATAGCCTTGCTGTTAACTGGGCAGCAATTGCTGACAGATTCTGTTGCAACAGCTGTAAGATACTATAAAGAGAAATTGCCCCTCTGAAGACCATTACCTCCTACGTCTACATTTCAAGAAATTTCTAGTACATATTTCATATGAGTATCCCAGTCTCTGCCAGCTGTTTATGTCAGACAGAAATTGGAGCAGTGTCAGGTGGAATCTGCCCTGCAGTCCTCCACTGAAAGGTGGAGCTGGACTGTGTTGTGGATTAGTACAGGAAAAGATCTTGTGCCCTAGGCATGACTGAGGGTTGAAATGTAGCTCTGGGTTTAATTTATTCCAGATAGGTTCTGTGTGATAGAGCTTGGTTCTTATATTTTGATGCCAGAAGGATGCTGTCACTTGTCTTGCAGAATGTTTAAATTGAGTTAGCTTCATTTTCAATCAGGAAAAAAAAGTACTCAGGTCCTAAATCTTTCCTGTTGAGACTGGGATGCTGTCTTGGCAGTGCCACATAAAGCCAGGGAAATGAATGGAAGCACTTGGCTTCAGATTATTTTTAAAACTGAGGTTTGAAATGGGGCAATAACAGAAGAATCAGCATCAAGTACTTGGGGAGAAAGGGAGGTCCAGGTTGTGCTTAATAGCACCCAATGGTAGAAGCAGCAATTAATAGCATCAATGATACCTCTGTAATTTTGGATTAGCTACATACAACCTGGTAGTTGTTCTCTCTTGCATTCAGTGTTTGTATTTGGTTCCCAGTTTTTATTGACGCTATTCTTGAGAATGTATTTATTTTCCATTGAGTTTCCAAACACAATTTATGCCACTCTGCAATCAAGTGTCTTTGTGGAATCCGAGGCAGGCCCAATATACCGACTTTTCACGTTTATTCCATGTGTTAGCAGAAAGACTGGGACAACATCTCAGCTATGAAGTATTTTTACATCAATGAAAAGGTTCTTTTCTTTTGAAAATTGTATTGCTTGATGCAAGGATGCCTCTTCTGAACGAGGATTGCCACTTATCCTCCTTAAATGGCTGTAGTCAATTTGGCAAAGAGCAGGCACAATGCAAGTTTTATTCACTGTGCTTCGTAGAAAGCATTTTTTTGGTATTTTAATCATGGCAAAGATAATTGATGTTATGAGAGTAAATGTTGCAGCTATTAGTATAATTTTGCTAGAGTTACATTAAAAATCCAAAGATTTCTGGAGGATGGCATGTGTGTGCAGTGCTTTCAGGATTCCCTCAGAAAGTGAGTTGTTTAATTAAGCTTTTTCAAAATTATAGCTAAATGTATAGGGATATATTAAAAAGGGAGAAAAACAGACCCATTATATGAAACAGAGAATTGGTATCCAGCAAAGGAACCCATTTAAAAATAATGCTTGAGCAATAAGGAGGGCATTTAAACAAGACATAAAAACAATTCCAAGTCCAGAGAAAAATTGTGGAAGACTTGGAGCTCAATACTTTACTTACTGAACCTAAATGTAAAAGTTGGTTTTTATAGATTAATTTCATAGAAGGAAACATCCAGGACCTGTGGTTTGTTTTGTAAAGAAGGGCAAAACAAGAACTTTGAATTTACTTTAAATTGGGAGGAAAAGCACAGTTTAACAGTGAATTGTTGAAACAGCTAATGCAGTTTGTGAGTTTTAAATTTCCTGGTGTGTGTGGACCAAAACAGACTTTTACATTCTATTTTCTCTTAGCTAGATATGTTTTAGTCAAAATGATGGGGAAGTCAAGGAAATGCTCTCAGTTCAGTGTCAGTAGCAACAATTTGCGCTTTCAGCCTGGTCTTTAAAAAGTGAAGAAGTGCAGGAGGCTGATGTCACATGTTTCTACTCAGAGCCTTGCTGTACTTGGTATTTGTGAGAACTCATTTTAGTATCTGCAGGGGAAGCTGGGAAACCCCTCAAATGTTACTGCATCTAAGAGCAGGGGGTGTGAGCTGTATGAGGGAAATCACTGCTGCTATGCCGGGGGAAGCCTGAATCCAGCAGCCTTTCCTCTGACCAATCTTCTGCTAAAAAAAAGGAGAAAGGTGAAAACTTGTCTGTTCTGCCCATCCAGCTGGGATTTCTCCTAGGATGAATGCTTCATTGTAGGGGGAAACCAAACTCAACCAATGTGTGCCATGTGTGTGATGCTCTGAGCTAGAAGAAGCTGCTTGCAGTGCTCTGTAGCAGTAGTGGGGAACTGAGGGAGCTGCTGTGCTGGGCTCAGGTGGGGGATGCTCAGGAACAAGTTAATCACAGTCTCCTGGTGAATCACAAACTAATGTATAAATTGTTGGAATGAGGACAACAGCATAGTTTGTTAAGTTTCTTATTAAACTGGGCATAATAATTCACTCGTTGGGTTACAAGTCAGTAATGTGGCATGGGGGGGGAATGCATTTTCTTTTCATATACTTTCAAAAGCATCTTGAAAGTAATGCATGCTGGAGGAGTTGTGGGGGATGAGCACCCACATCCTGGATGCTCTTGCTTGATGTTGCTGTGAGGGAGCTGAAGAGCAGCTGGGTGCCACTGGCAGCTGCTGCCTCCACATTCCAGCATGGTGGGGTTCTGCTTCTGCTCTGTGTTGGGCTGTGGGTGGTGGGGGACTGTGTCTTGAGAGTTTGGTAAGTCTGTAATAGTGGCCAGAGTTTGGAGACAGTTGTTTTAAAAAGAAATATGAAACAGCAAATGCAGCATTGACTGCTGAAGTCATAAAGCAGATGGTGTTATGAGCCACAGGAGGGTTAAACAGTTGAACAATATCGACTGTTGCACTCATAAATGATAATTAAAACATCCTTTTTATTACTGACTCAATTTCTGCTGCTAGTTTGGACTTTTCGTTTGCTGTCAGTGAAGTTTGGCTGTTCTGAACAAGGCCATAGTTTGCTCAAGAGCCACTGCCACCTGTGGGGCCCAGAAACCTCCTCTAAGGAGAGGATGGGAAGGAGCAGCTAAGGAGACAAGGTGTATAGAACACAAAACTTCACCCATTGGCAGAAAATCTTTTTTTAAAGGAATTTCTTCACCTTCCAGCCATGTGTCAGAAACCTCTGATAGAAAGAAATGGAAACTGAATGATGGATTTTAAGAAGTTGTACCCTCCTCCCTCCCTCCAATTTCTGCTTGCATTTACAGGGTAGAATTAATGAAGTTAATTATGTCTACACAAAATCTCTTGGTTGAGTGAATTACTTAGATCTTTTAAAGTAGAGACATAATTTTCTGCAAGGTTCACAGGCTGTTTTTCAAGCTTGGTTGGTTGCTTTGGTTTATGGTCCCCATGATGCATGGTTGCTATCTTAAGCACTCTGGGGTGCACCTTTTAGAGTAATACAAGCTGTCAAATTCAGTGTAGCAACAACTGCAGCATTCAAAACAAAAACACTGAAATAAATAAAAAGACTGGTTTCTGACAAAAATGAAAAAGAGTCAAAATGTAAAGCAAAATAACAGGGTGAGGTGCTTAGAGAGTAAAACTATATTGTGTAATTAGCAAAGAAAATGTCTAATATGCTGCTTGTCTGACAATCTTTTGTTCACTTTGGTGTCATCATTTTCAATATACAGCATTAACCGAAGGAATTTGCAGGAGGGCGTTTACATGTTAAGGTGGAAACAGTAAAAAAGGAGAAAGAATAATCTGGGTAATCAAAACATTTTAAAAGAATACCTTATAGTAAATAGTATTCAAGATTAGGACTTCAGAGAATGAAGAGATCAGGCATACATGATTGTGAAGCTTTAACAGATAATTTTACTTTAAAATTATCTGATATATGAGGTTGACATTAAAGATAGGCCTGAATTTAAAGCTGGAGGCAAACTTCAGAATCTAATTAATTTTTTTTACCAAATTGCATGTTGGGGGTTTTTTTAAGGAAATTTTTGTGCAGATTTTGTTTAAAATTTTCTTGGTTTGTATATATTTTGGTTTAGGGATTTTTTCTTAAAAATTAGAAATTAAGTAGGAGTTTTTAATATGGAAACACTCATTTTATGTCTTGTAGTGATTTAAATTTAAATTTCTGTTTCTCATTTACAGCTGTGTCCTGGGCTTGCCCCTGGCTTGCACTTGAGGCAGGGCCCCATGAGCAGCACCCTCCATGCTGTCCTTGTCTTTGTGTCTCTTGAAAGGCAGAATGCAATGTGTTTTGTGAAATGTACTTCAAGAAGAGCCTAGTTTACATGGAAAATAAGGTGGTGTGTACATTACTAGAGCTTCCCTGAAAAATCTCGATAGCATTTCCTAATGGAAAACTAAAGGTTTTTCAGATAAAAGATTTGTATTTCAATTTTCCATCAATAAAATTCCAGTCCTTGCTGCATACAAAATTTCATTATACACAAAAGCAGTGCTAACAAAGGTTAATTTCCAAGAAGAAAAGGCAGAAGCAGTATGTATGCAATGCAGATATGCATAATTGCCCCAGCACAGCACAGGCAGTATGGCAGTGTGGAGTTAAATGTGGCATGAAGACTCGTGGTGGCCTAGCAAACACAGGAACATGAAGGTTTTGAGCAGCCATATTGAATGGGAATTTATTTAGGGCTCTCTGAACACACTTGAAAAACACACTTGAAAAACCAGTTTAACAGCAGCATTTGCTGGTTGAGCAGAGCCAAGCAAATAAGTTGGGGGAGGTATTGGGAAATCCTACCAGGAAAGAAATATTTTTGGTTGATGATACTTCTTCAGGGCATCAGGGATGTGAAGTGTCCTTTGGAGTCACATCACTGCAGCTGGCATTCCTTGTGTGAACACCTGGGCCTTACCAAAGGAAGTGTCACTTCCATTTCAGAAAACCTGCAATTTACTAACTTATTTTTGTTTGGATTGTCTTGGGCTATGCTGGTTGATAGAGAAGCTTACCTTAGGTTTGGTTAGTGCAGTGTCCAACACCAGGAGCTGCATACCCATGAATGAGGTTCATTAAGAACTCTCACAATATGAGCAAAATTATATCTCACCCAGTAAAATCACATTTTAGTAAAATACCTGGAGACAAAATAATTAATGCAACTATTGCTTGAATTGTACTGATTACAGGAGTCACTAACAGGGGGAACATTCCTCTGAAGATAGCAGCTTTAGAAAGAATCAAAGAGTTTGTTTGATAGGTGACTTATCATACGACAGGTTCTTTTACCATCGGTATTTTGGATAATTACTAGTTTTACCTAAATGTTAGAGGTATTGCAAGTTTGTCATCATTAATAATTTTTCTTATATTCTACTAAGAACATGGAAGCCCTTTATTTTCTATTTATTACTGTGAAATTTTTTCAAAATTTACAACTTCACAGATGCAGACTCTTTCTGTGGATTTTAATTGTAAGTATTTATGATTTTGGTGTTTTGCAAGATTCTGGAGCTTAAGTCCTTCAGCTGTCACTGTTCTCTGCTGCTGATGGAAACACCTTAACAGCATCAAACAAATTGCTGGCAAAAGGAATTGCAGCATGAAGATAAGGTTGTTTCTAATCTAAGCACTTCTCAGTTGAAAATTGCACGAGGGAAAAACATATTCAAAGAATCAGTCAATTGTGGCTTTTTTCTAATATACGATATTTACAACCTCTGACAATTGGAGCTGAGAGCAGCAAAAATCTGCTCTAATTGCAAGGACTGCAAAAAAATACTTGCACTTTTTTCCCCTGAATAAATGGTTGTTTCTTTGGGATGAAATGCATATCTGCATTATGAAAGAAAACAATAACAGTGCTGTGTCTGTGCTCGTTAAGTGGTTGGCGAAGAATGAACAAGTCCAGATTTTTCTTTGCGTCTGCCCAGATTTCAGATAACACAGTAGAGCATGTTCCCCAATGCCTCCAACTCCAATGGGAATACTGTACATTTTGATGATACTTTTATTATTACTTTTCACTTTCAAGAATGTCTGTAAAGATTTTGGATACACTCCTGTGCGTTACTTTGCCAAGAATAAGCTTTTGTAATTCTGGAGTGTAAGTGTAGAAAATAACTCAGGATTTCAAAATGTGTCTGGAATTTATATCAGCACCAAAGTGCTTATGATTTGAAAGAAACATGTTTTATTCCTGTGAGACTGCATGTAAATATATATCTATAAAAGCAATGTTTCTTTTGCAACATTACTGATTTAACTTGTAAAATACTGTTATTTTTTCATCTTAGGTCTGAGGGTAACAGTGTTACTAACATCATCCCTCATGGTATTGGGAGCTGGCCTGAGATGTGTTCCAGTTTCAGACCTAGAAATTAGGAAAAAGTAAGTGAATTAATTATTTTTAATACACATATTTTATTCTTACTGCTAATATAATTTTTGCTGCTACTGCAAAGAAATGTTAGTACCAATTTTTTGTATCAAGTTGATGTACCAAATGTTTGTTGTGTGGCCATGGGTTTACATGCTTCTTTGCTTCTTAAATGGATTTTTCTAGTCCTTCTTCTCCATAGTATCTGAAGATCAGAAAACCCTTTACAAGCTTGAGTTAATTTAATCTCACCCCATCCTGCATAACTAATATTAACCTGCTTTGCAAATAAGGAACTAGAGATTTAGCGAGGTTCAGAAACTGGCCCAAGATCACACAGGGAGCCATGCCTCAACCCCCCCAAAATAAGTAATTTGTATGCAAATGTTAAATAATTAGTTCATTTTCTCATAGTGAATGTATGGGATCATGCCGTGAGGCAGATGAATTTGTGCAAAATGGCTTTTTTCATGTAGTCTCTTCCAGTCCGTGTTTCAAAGTAGCCTTGTACTTTTTCTGCAGTGAAGTGATTTTCTGCTGCACACGTGCCCTTTACGAATCTGTGATACAAAGATATTTCTTCCTAAAAATCCCACAAACCAAACAATTTAATTATTCCATTAACATATCCTGAATCTAGGAATCATCAGTAAATACAGCAGCACTGCTGTTTTGTACAGCCAGGGAACATGGGTCACTTGTTCACTTAACTTTCTTTTGCCTCTTAGTGTGAAGGAGGTGGGAGTATGCAGGCATTACTACTCTTTCCTGCTACTTTGAAAAAGCAGCAGCACTGGTTCTTTGCTAGTTATGCTTGCATAATATGTAAGCACTAAGCAAAGGTCTTACAAATAAAATGTTTTATGTGGGCTGGGTTTTTTTCCCCTTGAATTCTAGTCAGTTTGAATTCTGCCATGCAGTCTTGGTATTACTTCAGCAGGTTCTTTGGGTTTGGGTTTTTTTGGTTTTGGTTGTGGTTTTTTTTTCCCCTTAGTATTGTTTAACCTGAAAATCAGCTTGGGCACCTTTTAAGCTGAGAAAGAAAATGTTCAGTGTGAAGTTCAAAGCCAATGACTGGGTACCATGGATAAAACAAAGAAGGAGGTTCAGAGAGAGAATGTAAAAAACACATGAATTGTAAAACTAACCCTGATAAGTAAACTAAGAGCAGAGTGGGGGGTTGCAATTTCAGTTCTTAGGTGCTTAGTGAGCATATAAGGAAGCACTCAAGGTGCTCCCAATGTTTGTTGCCTAGTGTTACCTGTTTTGACAGGGTCTTCAAGGACTCTGTGAGCAGAGCAGGCTGCACTAACCATATTGTGCTACCCTTCACAGTGACCCTTTTGAGAAAAATGTACTGTTTGGGTGGCCAGGAAGTGCTGTCCTTATTTTAGCCTTAGTTTTCATTTTTTTAAAATGTCAAGGGGTGCTCGACATTCAGTTTGTTCATTCTCATCAGTCTTGGGTTAAATATCCAAAGCTTTTAAATGGGACACATGGCTTAAATGCAATGAAATGTGATGTTTTATGTAGCTTTTAATTTATGATGTATGCCAGAAGACATGTGCTGCCCTAGCCTTTACCAAAACAAGGATGAAGACTATAAATACCTGAGAAGATGAAAACTCCCAGATGAGATTTGGATGTGAGGTATCATTTGGGAGTGGGAAGGAGAGTTTCCAACTTTAAATAAGATTTTCCAGGGTAGCTGCAGAAAGCAGGCCTAGGAAAACAATGAAATACATAGCTAAGGAGAAACATTCAAGGAACAGAGAAAGGCTTTGGACTCTATAGAGTCTGATGGGTGAGATGTATAAAATGTGATGTTAAAATTTATTGAAAACTATATAGGGGAAAAAAAGAGTATGAGCAGAATACTGATGGAAAAGGTTAATCGTTTCATATATTCATGCTGTGAAAATATGTATCATCTCCAGCTGAAACTGATAAATTTGCCTACTTGTTCTACTCCCAAAAAAGAAATTTGCCAGAATTGTAGATCTTCATGGGGAAGAAGCTTGATCTTTTACAAAGTTTGATTAAAAAATCTACCAAGAATTAATTATGGCCAACTGTGCGAAGCAAAAGAATAGTTTTCAGTGAAGTTTCTTGAGACTTTGTAAATAATTGTACAGACTGTATGATGCTATACCTTGTAACTTCCATTGTTTTGTGGGTTAAGGCTTAAGGCCAGTTTTCATCCATTCTTTGAAGTGTGATACCAAATAAAATAATTTTTTTTTTTTTGAGATGAGCATTTTTGCTTGATGCATTAGCCACAACTGGCTGAGCACCAAATTATGCACTTATTCTGAATGTGTCTATGTGTTAATACAACAATTTGAATGTTACAGAGCCTGTCAGAGGGACAAGATCACATGCAAGCTAATTGGAAGCCAGTGTAACTGGAATTTCTTTAAATGCTTTTGTGTGTTTTGTAGTGTGTTCCTTCAGTCTGAGAGTAATCTGTGGGAATATGCTGAAGATTTCCATGGGACAATGCTGTCTGAGTTAATATACATAAAATTATAAGAATGTTCATGAGGTTTGTAGGGCTCAGACTGGGGGTTTTGTACTTTGTAGCAGTCTCTGCTCCCTAAGCTCTTGTGATTAACGTAAAGGAGAGCTACTAAAGCTCACCACCTGTCAGAGCAGTCATAGACATAAGGAAATCACTGTTAAGACTGGCATTAATCCTGGCTGCTTTACCTCAAACAGACCTGTAATATCCTAGTGTATTCTTAATCCCCTTTCTAGTCCATAATTATTCTTTTTGTTGTAGTATGTAATATCAGACTAAGACCATGCCCAGTCCTCCAAGTAATGTTTTAAACATGGACCTTAACCTCTCTTTTCAGTACATTTGATGCCTATGCGTATGAGGAAAAATTCAAGTTGCACATTTCATTGTGTCTCTTGAAGCAGCTGTGAATTTTCTATGGTGAATTTTTGTTCTCTGCTAGTGTGTGACCTAAAATTGTACTGGAAATCCATGCCAGAACTGCATAAATTAAGTGCAGGCGAAGTGGGAGTACATGGTGAAAATGTTAAAGTGTGAACTTGCATGTCAGATGGAGGATCCATCCTTTAAATGGACTAACAAGTCCCTCTCATGTACATATATGCTTTTACCTGTTTCCCTCCCAGCCCAGTAATCTATGAGGTTAATGAGTCTATCATACAAGGACGTTAAAAATAATTTTTCTTAAGTACCATGTGCTTCTGGGTTTGTCACATGTGCCAAATATATGACAGTAAATTTGACCCCAAATTTATTATTCCTTTTTAAATGTTATGAAAACTTCATTTGGCACACCTGTTTATTTAGTTCACAGTTAATATACATTATATAGAACATAAAGGAAAAAAAGATGTTACCAAATTGTACCTTTCCCGAATCTTCTTCCCTTCCCTGGAGGTTACCAGAACATCACTAATGTTTTTTTACCTGCATTTTGTCCAGTTATTTCCTTTCTGACACTTGCTTGTCACTGAGTAAATATTTTCATTGGACTCTTTTAGGATTTGATTATTTTATCTTGAACATTAACATTACTCAGAGGCCATTTTTTTATAGACTAAATCAGAGTTGTTTTTTCTGCTCCACATAGCCCTTCATATTTACCTTGTATTCTGTGTTTAGGAATAGATTTACATACATCTTATGTCTTAAATCTAGGCAAAAAGCTTTATGAGCTGAAATGTGTAAAAGAAGGAAATAAAATCAAGAAATCAGCCCACAGCCATAAAACTTTGGCTTTTAAGACTGATTGTGTGATGTAAGACTTCTTAAAATGTTTTGAAAGGCAGGATAATTAAAGACATGGAAGTAAAGGATGTAACATAATTTGTCATTTGTATTGAACACATTAATTAAGCAATTTATTAGAACTTACGCTGTGGGCTGGTAGTGTTTGTCCTTCACATTAGATTTCACAACAGAGAAGCAGTTATTGAGGACCTTGAATCATGGCAGTGAGAGGATGCTCCTTGGCAGTAAGTACCTTTAAAATGTTTGTTGGGAATTCAGCAAAATTGCACAGAGAATTACAGTGGAAACAGAGTGGTTGTTTACACATTTATAGGAGACACCCCAATAGCTGGTAGATCCTGTAAATGGGTCTTTTTGTTAATATTAACAGTTCTTAGGATTTTGATTATTTCTCTTTTACATATATTGTTGTGAACTCTTTCCTTTACTAAATTTGAAGATTCACTCTTAGCACATCTTTGGTACATTTTGGTTCTATTGGCTAGTTGCAACCTAGTTTGTATTTTACTCTTGTTAGACTGACCCTTTAATGATTCCACATTTTCCCTTTTTCTGTTGCTGAAAGCCTAAAGAATGAATGGGATCATCTAATTATTTGTCTTTTCTGATCCTAAGGCTGCCATAAGCCACCATTCTTATGCATGGAAAATGCAAAGGGGCATCTCAGAAGAGGTTATTTCAGTAAAGGAAAGACATACTAGGATTCCTATATTCTCTGGTAATAATGAACACACTCCTGTGCTCAAAAAACCCCAAACAATCCAAATTGGAGCATTTGTGGAGAAGAGGAATTAAAGTGTTCTAGGGAATGAGAAGAGCCTGTTAGGAAAGGAAGGTAGACAAATCAGACTGTAAGGAATAAAGACAGAGTGTGCTGAGTGTTTTGTGCTCCCTAACTCACTGGGGAATAGAAATGAAAAAAGGATTTAATCTAAAGTGAGGGTCTGGGAGTAGAAGGATGAATAAACATACCTGTTTGTGTGCTCTAGCTCAGCAAGCGGAGGGGGAAAACATTAAAATTGAGCACTTGCCTGGTGCTTTTGGTGCTGATTTGTGCTGCAGTGCTGGGGGGAAGGCTGAGCTGGGTTAATCCATGGCATCAGAAAAATAGGAAAGTGGGGAAAAAAGGAAACAGGTCATTCATCAGTAGGTTCACATGGGGGATACTTGTTTTTTATGCCTCTGTAATGTAACAGTTTGTCCTGTTTTTATTACTTCCACCAGCTTCATCTTGTACACAGGGTTTATTGTTTAACCTCTGTTCCAAAGCATTTGTTTTAGATTAGAGGTCCTGTATTCTTAAGTGGTTATGATTTTTTCCAGTTTGCTTATTTGTTGATGGTAGCGGAGGGTGATTTAGTGTCCCTCTGGCTGCCCAGTGGCCCCACCTGCCACTGCTCGGGCCACATGTCCTGTGATGCACCTCCTGATCAGCTTGGGGGGCAGCCAAATTGGCTTCTCCTTCAGCTGGATCAGCCCTAGTGGAAAAAGGAGATGACTTGACAGCTCTGGTCATAAATGCTCTTTTTCTCTTGCTCCTGTCCTGGACTTTGGCCATGGTACTGTGGGTGTCATCCACCTGCAACCAGCGTGCCTGTTGAATTAGCAATTTACAGACCCTCTGTAAATTCTTGGAGTACATTAAAATAATCTCAGAAAGGGCTTTGTATTGCAGCAGTATTTAGTGGGCAGCACTTCTACAAGGTCTCAGTTAGTGCAAGCCTGTCCTGGAAGGGAAGAGAATTTATATTCTCTGTGGGATATTTAGCTTTATCTCATATAATGGCAGGTGGTATCCTTAACTGTAGAATGCTTTTAATTTTTTAATCATACTGAGCCCTTTGCCTTAGTTTGTGAGTCATATTATGGTGGCTAATTTTTGTCCTTAAAGAATTCATATTAATCGAATTTATATTGAAGTTGCTGCATTATAATCAAAACACCCTCTTGCTCTTTCACTCACTTAAGAAAAATTATTCAGGAATATTTAAATAGGTCTTGTTTATCCCATTCCTTAATTTGCTACATCTCCTGTACACTCCTACTCTTTTACTAAAAAATCCTACTTAGGACCTCTTTTGTACTAAGTAATCCTAATCAGCTTTCTCCCACAGCAGCCCAAATAGCAGCCAATCCTGGTGCACTTCCCTGATAATTTTTTTCAGTATGTTTTGCCTCATTAGTCCATAATGTAATTGCCTACTTCATGTTTACAGTGTTGTGTACTTTGGGTCTGTTCGTATTTGATGAGCATGTCCTCTATTAGTGTTGCTTTAAATATTTCTTCTTTTAGTAATGGGTTTGTGGAGTTGGTTAGTTTTAAAAGAAGAATAAGAAAACAGAACTTAATGAAAAAGCCCCTCAGCTTTGACTTTATGTGCCCTTACCTTTCAAACCTGGATAAAGTGAAGAACCACCCCCCACAGGTGTGTGACAGGTGTGATGGCTGCACAATAACACAGTGTGAGGATGCAAGGGAATTTGTCACCTCAGTGCCAGGGGGTCTCCCTGTACACCCACCTCATCCCTTTCCTCTGTCAGGATGTGTGATGGACACCTCAGGCTCTTTACCTGAGATTGCTGCTTCCTCTCCTTGCAAATACTTGTCTCTCTCAGCGGGCTCTCAGTAATAAGTTTTGGAGTAACTCTGGTTTTCCAGTCCTTTAATCCCAAAACTTGCCTGGGATGGAGATGCTGTGGTCCCTTCTAAATCCACTCCCATGATGGTCTGACTGACTGTGCTGAGGGGTAAAACATGAGCCCAATTCCTGATGAAAATGACTAAATGTGCATTTCTAAGTTTTTCTCTTTTCTTTTTCATTCTATTTCTGGAGATAATGTACCAAACAATGACTCAGGCTTTCTGCTTTTAATAATATTTCTTACTGATGGGGAAAAAAACAGCTTTAAATTATTCCACATATCAATGGTCCATGCATCAAAAACAAGCTAAAAAAATGCTAATGGCCTCAATCCGTGAATATCCAGAAGGCAGAAAGCTTTTGTAGTATAAATATATCATTTAATGAAAATATCGAAAGGAAGTGCATTTCCATGAAATTCATCTATAGAATGTTATTTTTAATAGATGAATTCATTGCTTTACCCAGAGGTATTTTTCTTTCCAGTCTTTTTCCAGACATAGAGCCTTGGTGTTCTCTCTTTGGGGTATAAACAAAACATCATTTGCATTTGCCATACAATGTAGCAGTGAATTGCAGTAAAGCATGAATTTGACCTCCCTAATTTTCTTTGCCCTAAATGTGCCTGAAAAAGTTCCTCATACTAGGAGGTTTTTTTGTTGTATTTATTTTTGTGAATTTAAAGGAAAAGCTCTGTCCACTTCTAGTAGCTTGATTGTGAAGAATCAGAAGTGGTTCTTGACAAAACTATTGTTGCTTCCCTCTGAGGTATATAATCAGTCTCCTAATATATAATGTGGGTAAGTCCATGGCTTTTTATGTGCCTTTTTCTGGGCAAGCAGTTTCCATCAGTACAGACACTCCAGAGTAGGAGGTATTTGCTTGCTTTGTTGCCATGTAGTGACATTAAATTCAATAGCACTTCAAAAGTTCTCTGAAGTCCTCCAGTGGAAGGGTCTCTTTCATTTGCTTCCAGGAGCTCCCACAATGACCTAATCACTACATAAACCTATTTGTCTTCCAAATTAGTAAGAGCTGAACAATCCACTTGTTTCAGTGAATGAAACTGTCAGGCATGTGAAAGAAATATTAGCTATCCATTTCTATAAAACATCAACTTCTTTATCCAGAATTGCTTTTTGCTTTAATTGTTAGGATCAGCAGTTTATGTAGTAACCTTTTCCATAGGAAGTGGCACACTGTAGCCCTGTCCTCCTGCAGAATAAGCACTCTCCGTGACTTTGTTGCTCCTCACATTTTGCCCAACAATGGCAGAACTGAATTGCAGTTTATTTGAGTTGTATTTGCAGAGAAGTTTGAAAAGTGACTAAGTGGTCAATTCTCATGGTAGCGAGTGGAAAAGCATGGTAGAGGTTTCATGAACAAAATCTGCACCAGAACCTCCTCTTCTCGGGGCTCTTGAAATGAGCTCTACTTCCTTCTAAGATGAAAAGGAATTGAGTTTTCCAGTCTGGCTGGGGTCATTGCGTTTAGAGAGTCAGAGCAACACCCTGGGGTTGGCAGCCCTGTTCTTCACTGTGTTGTCTGCCAAAGAAAAAGTGAAAATGCTTTTTCCACACTGTGAGTCAGGTAAAATTCTGATCCAACTTCTCTAGTCTTAGCCTTCCCAGAAAAAGTTCACTTAACATATCTTAGAACTGAACTTATTTTAGTGTTGTGGGTTTTAAATCCATTATATCAAAAGTAATTTTTGAGTAAGTAGTTCCTCTTCCAGTGTTGCCTTTTTTCCCCCTCTGAGAACAGAAACTAATGAGATTTTCTTTCATTTAAAATTCTCCTAAGTCCAGGCATTAGACACACAGTGGTAGGAACACTAAATGTCTGGATTTTTTACCTAGAAAAACCACTTATGTAACACACAGCTTTTAAATAGCTTAACAAATCCAGTACCTGATGTGACTGTGACCATGCATGCAAAGTTTCAACTTGTACAAGGAGAAGAAGAAAAATAAAGCTGACTGTAAATGGAATTGCTTTCCCATCTTAACTGTATGGTATTATCATCAGTCACTAGAACCTTTTTCCAGTGTAATCTCAGTTTTTTCATACCCAGTTTGCTCAGGTATATTGTATTCCAGCATTTATAGCCTTACATGGTTTTCTTTGTTGCTGCGTGTTAGGATATTTCAACAGTGGCTGCAAGAAGTGAGTAAGGAAGGTAGAGCCAGGTCAGTTCCTGAGACTAGTATCAAGTCTTCTTAGGGAAGTGGTGAAAACTGCATAAAGTTATTTATAACATGACTTGATAAAAAAAAAATTGGGAAAGATGTGACAGTATAGTACAAAAAGAGTTTTTCTTCTCTAATTTCTATTGCTGTATTGGAACTGTCCCTTGTACTACATTTTTGTAGTTCAGAGGCCAGTTTAGGAACAGAAGTGATCTTTATCTTGTGCAAAAATATGTGTGTTTGTCCATATGTGTATTTTCTTAGATACATAATGTAAATATATAAGTTACTCATTATTGTGATGCTCTGCCATGTGATATTTCACACTACCATTTACCATCAGTCCTCAATTTTTTTTTTTTTTTCTTTAAAAGGGCTCATAACGGGCTCATGTTCAATTGCAAATTACAAGTTTGGCAGAGCACATCAATTCATTAGCAGGGAGGTCAGATGTGCAAAAACCTTGACATACCAAAATGAGTCCTGACCTGGTCACTGAGACAGTTAGAAACAAAATATTTTAGATAGATGTTTACTTCCCCAGTTTTTCTTTAAGTTACAGTCATCAATTATTTTGTTAAGTTGAGAATGAATTTCTGGTGTAACTTTTTTCCAATTTTCTCTTTCATGATTGTGATTAAAAAGCCTTCTGCTCGTGTTATTTTCTGTCATTTGACCTCAATAGCTTTCTACTTTTTGATACATGAAAATAATTAAATGATGATTGGATAAATAACACATCTGAAAACAGCACTGAGAAAATAACAGATGAACATTACACTTGATAGTGCAATGAGACTGAGAAATGTTTTTCCATCTGGGTAAGATCCTGAGCTAAAGTTTTCATCCCTTTCCTCAGGAAAAAGAAAACTTGTGCAGAATGAAATTGGAATAGTGATGGAGAAAAGGCAGTTCCTCTTTGCACCTTTCCAGTAGCAGAAACAAGAAGAAAATCAGGGGATAACAGAAACAAACCTCTCTTGGTCTTGGAGCAATTTTTAGCACTGATGGTGTACGAGAGGAGACGCACAGGCTATGAGACCAAAATCTATTGCAGTGCTGATAAGATGTTGTAGCAAACAGCAAAAAGCCACCAGTACTGTTATGTTCATATTTTTCTGTCAGGTGGAGCAGCTGCTACATACATCTCCCAGAGCAGCAGCTTAGTAAATGCTCTGAATTGCATTTTGAATCTCTCATCCCTGCCTCTCTGGGGAAATGAGTTAAGGATGTGCAGAAGAACCATGCAAATAATCTTTTTCTCAGGAAAAAGTAGCTTAATTCAAGTCAGTATTTAAAAAGAGATAAAATAGGGTTTAAGCTGTTATCATATGCAGAGATACTTGAGGTAGTAGTCTGTCTATTGATGGCAATTTAGTCTGAAAATAGTGTTTATTAACTCAAATATGTTGGACTTGAGAAATTAAACAATATGAAGATAAGAGATGCTCTACCCTGGATGATAATATGAAGCTTGGTAAATGCCAAAACCACAAATCTGTGTGAACAGAGCACACAAGGCAGGACAAGGGTGGAGAGACAGCAGCCAGGAAAACACCAACAGAGTCTTTGAGAGAGGCAAAATTGGCTCACCCTGTGGAAAAAAAAAAACAAAACAAGAAATCCAAAACAACAAAGACAAAAAGCTAATATAGAAATAAAATTCTGGATTAAGTTGCTACTTTCTCCCTCGGGATCTGCAAAGTAAAATTAACATTTGTTGCTCCCTTTGAGTATGATTGGTTATAGAGCTTTATTCAGATGATGGAGTTTGATAGGCATAATCTAAATCTGAAGTACATGGCAAGAACATGTGTGTGTAATCGTCAAAATATATAAATTGGGGGCTTTTGTTTGATGCTTTGAGTTTTTTGTACAAAACTTTTCTTCTTCTGTCAGATGAAGTGCCTACATGACCACAGATGCTGCAGAACTATTGTACTCTTTTCTGATTTTACTGAGTTTTATTTGCCTTTGGGATGACTACAGAGGAGGCATATTTGGATTAAAATAGTAATACCAGAGTGGCATCTGTGAACAGAAGTGGTAGTACACCTAAAGCTATAAAGGCTATTTTGTGGTGACACAGTTTTCCAAACATACTGTAACAAGAACATAATTAAGGCATTAAATTCACTTTGGAACAGGAGGACATACTAAAATAAAATCATTATATGTTGCAGTAGTTACCTCACTTGGTACTGAAATGCAGTTGTTTCTGGGGATGTGCCGTAGCTCTGCAAATACCCTGGAACATTTTAGAAGTTTGAGAATAACTGCAGTGACATAAGTAGAATGAAAATACCAAAGTGCAAAAGGATACCTTGGTTTGTCCCAAATATACTGGAGAGTAACCATGGGGTATTGATGTAATGTATCCTCCAGAAAAATACCAGAGCACTGTTTATATAGTACTTTTTCTTTATTTACAATTATTTCATTTTGGTTTAGTGTGTGTGAGAGTTTAACAAGCATTGACAAGGCCTGACCATGCCTTGGTGATGTCCATCTGAAGCACATTATCAACACCAGTTATGAAATCTGCCATTTCTGTGTGAGGATTTAAAAACATCCAAAACCAGTGAATTGCTTATAAGTAAGAGTGGATATTATTTCTGTACTAGCTCAGAAAGAGTTTCCTTTAGATGATATATAATAATGCTTCTTTTTTGTGTATTTTTATAAATTTTGTTTGAAAATTTAATTTCCAATCCACTGAGAATCAATAGCATCTATTCCTTTCTATTGCAATCTATCTTGTTAATTCCATAAAGAATCTGTAGGCATTTCTTTTGCATATTGTGTTCCTTTGTGTGCTTTAAAAACTCCTGCTACAGTGTATATCCAGCCATTTGTGGCTTGAAACACTGCCTAAATGCTGGCTTATGTTTCCCCATTTTCAAGACGGAGCTTTTTATGTCTCACAACTCAAATCTTGCAGCAATAACACTGAGTTCCTGCTATGGCTAGAAAAACACCACCCATTTGAAAATATCATCTGCCACCATTTTATTGCACAATGAATAGATTTACGTTGGAGGGTTGCAGTATCTCATGTGACTCTCTAGCTGTTTTTTAGACATGAAGTTTTATATAAATTCTGAAATTGTTTTGCATTCTATGGCTGATTACTTTTTGGAAAAGTCACAGTGGAAGGTATCTGACTGAATTCCAAATGTAGGAGACTTCAAAAAGTCCTTTCTGTATTTGTTCATTGTACTAATATTAAGCCAAACTTTCAAGAGACTTCACTGCTTGGAAGTACTATCTCTGTTCTGTCACCAGCCTTATCTGTTAAATCCCAATGAGTGTGAAAAACAAGAAAAATCTGGGTTTACTTGGCTGTTTCAGCAGTATGTTGAGAATGGCCAGATTGCTGCAGAAGACGACTCTCTTGGAAACCCTAGCAGCCCGGCCTTCTCATCTGTAGGCACATAGAGCTCATCTGAGTGTGTAAATAAAAATAAATAATGCAGTGAAAAAATATGCAGAGTATTTTGCTGAAGTGTTTCAATTTTGGATTTGCCATAACTAATTTAAATCTTCCATTGGGATTTATGCAGGCAGGAGGGTCAGGCTTACAATGTTTGTAATTTAAAGCTTTTCTCCTACTACACCTTTTCTACTTTTATATCCTGTCATGATACCTTTTTGCTGCAAAGAAGGTCCCTTTTATTCCCTTTTCCTTTTCTGCTTTGAAGAGAACATTTACTTCTCTTTTTGTATGAGGTAATGAGATCAGAGTAGCTCCAGATTCTTTCAATCAATCTAATTTGGCTTCTTTTGGTGAATAGAATATCCTTCTTTTGCACAGGCCTTTCATTTCTTTGTGCAGCAGCTCCATCTCCAGCACTAGGTACCTGTGAAAAATGCGTATTTTATGATTGCCTTTTCGCAAATATTAAAATGAATATTATATGCGTTATGTTAGAAAGTTATGCTGTGTTAATTTTCTTAAGTAGTGTGTTAAATATAATTTTAGGTTATAACATAGTGTTAAAATAGAAACTATGCTATGTAAGATACTTTTTTTAAAGAAAGGATTTGCAGTGAGATAGCAGCCACAGGACACCTAAATCTTTCAGAGAAAAAGAATTTATTGCTTTCTTATCAGAAAAAACTAACTTCTTCCCACTTCACTCAGCCCTGGAGATGCCGTTAGGATTAAGAGGAAGAAGTTGACGGTGACCAGACAGAATCCTGTGTTTGAATGGAATTTATGCATAATGTATGAGATGTATGAATATGCAACAGGTTATTATTTTTAAGGGTTAACCCTCTGTTAACATGTGCCCTTTTTCGGGCTTGTGCTGCCCAGAAAAAGGTACCCGGCCGTCCGTAACTCTTTGTTTCTATTGTCTCATATTGTCCTAATCCAAATTGTCCAAGTTATTATTACTCTAATTATATTACTATTTTTATAACCATTTTATTACTATTAAACTTTTAAAATTTTAAAAACAAGTGATTGGCGTTTTTCACAGTACCTCACGTGCCTATTTAATCAAGAATTAAATAGCGGTTCTCACGCAGCCGCGGCGGTCTGTTCTGTCTTGCAGGCTGATCCACGGAGGGCAGCTGTTGAACGGGCTGGCGGGGCCCACGGTGATGAACGCCGCTCCCTTCCTTTCCACCACCTGGTTCTCCCCGGACGAGCGGGCCACGGCCACGGCCATCGCCTCGCTGCTCAACTACCTGGGCTCCGCCGCCGCCTTCCTGGTGGGGCCGCTGGTGGTGCCGCCTCCCAACGGCACGGCTCAGCTGGCGGCACCCAGCAACACCCAGCACATCAAGGACCGCATCGAGGCCGTGCTCTATGCAGGTGCGGGGCAAGCAGCGCCTAAAACCACCAAATGTGCATGCTTTCCTGCGTGCTTGGTGCTTGAGAACCACTACCCTCTAGTGGCTGGTTTGCACAGGATCTAGTCTGTGCCTAGGGGAAGATAATTAAGTCAGGATTAATTTTTTAAATAGCCTTTTGTACAGACTGACTTGAAAAGAAGTAGTTCAGTTGTTTGTATCAGCTGATCTTGGGAGAAATGTCTTGGAGTTTCCCTGAGCTTCAAAACTGGTTTTTGCTCTTTGAATTTTCTTTAAAGATATATTTCCATGACAAGTTTGCTTTCTTCTACTGTTCCTGTAAGGATGGAAATTCAATAGTCTTTTAGCATGAAATTCTATTCTGCATTAACTGAGCCTTAATTTATGACCTGCATGTGCCTTTCACATGTGATTAGATAATTAGTATTTCAGAATCTACAGAATCAGAAACATTGAAATTAAAACCCGATAGATTTTGGTTTTAGCTAAAACCACATAATTCTTACTGGTGAGCAATTTCAATGAAGTGACCACAGTTTAGTGGAAAAAATCACTGATATAAAATTCATCTGATAAAACTTGGGTTTTATACCCTTGCTCTTTTTATTACAATGGCTTCTATGCCTCTTCCTGTCACTTGGAAAAATTAGCAGCAAACTTTAAGGAAACTGAATTGGTTAAGTGGTTAAAGTGTCTACATTCTAATTTTTAGTGAATATAAATTGGTACAGTGTTAAGAGTCGCACATCTGATAGGGGTTTTCCCCTCTTATAATTGCATCCTCTGAAATCTAGCCAGGAGTTAGTCCTAAGTGTTCCAGAAGTCCTAACAAATATATGCTGTGTAGTTTATGTGGAGCTTTAGTGGATTCAGTTAGCTGTTTGTGATCATTTATTCCTGGACATTATCCTTATGGAAATTTGTCAAGTTAATATTCCTGTTGGGTGAGGGCCACTTTAATGTTTGTTTTAAAGAAAGTGCAATAGAATTTGGATCATGGCTTCAGCAAGTATTTTTGAGTAAGCTACTTTTTACTGGACTCAGATGGAACAACAAGGAAATTCAGGTTTGGCTAAGCCTTTTTCACAAGTAAATAGGTGTTAGGCTCTGAAAATCTCATGGCAGATGAAAATGTCTGGTGTGGAAGAAGGAAAAATGAAAGCAAGTCAGGTTTTGTCCTGAGGAGCAGTAGATAAGGGGAGGAAAACCCTAGCAATTTGAGAAGTGCTTTAGCTCTCCCTCCACAGATTTTCCATGGAGAGGGAAGAATTCATCTGCCTAAGGAAATACTGTGCTGTGCTTGAAACCACTGTTTTGAGTCTGGTAGCAGTAGAAATGTTGCCTTCAGCAGTGCACTGGATTCCCTTTCTTTTCTGTTCTCTTTCGTGAGGTTTTCCTAAGCATTTCCTCAGAAACAGGGGTGGATGTTGCCACCAACATTCAGGTCTTGCCTGCCTCATATCTCAGCATGGCTCTTTCTACCTTTCTGAGCTGGCAAGGGTGTGGGAACACCCTTGTAGACCTGTTTGGGATCACTGGTCCCAGCAGGCAATGATTCTACAGCAGCTCTTCAGCTTCCTAGGAGTTGTGTTTTGTGGGGCATCTGTATTTCTCACTTAGTATTTGAAAGTGCTTTGAACAGAGATAGTTTCTTTGTGCTGGTGTTTGTGTCCTATGGGATGTGTATTTTCAGGAGCTGCAAACCCTGTAGCTGTTCAGACAATGACAGAGAGCTGCTTTGTGAACATTGCTGGCCTGCAGTGAATCACAGTAATGATGGAAAACCTCCAACTGGTTTAAAATTGCAAAGAACTGTCAAAAGAGGAGTTTGCTTTGAATCCCTCATGGGATTTGTTCTGTCTCAGCTTAGCCCTGTTTCCCTGGAGAGCTGAGGGCACAAGGTTCTTTCTGACTGCTTCCCTGTGCTCTCTTGTGCCCTGTGGGGTCCAGAGGTGGAAGGACAGCTGCTTCATGGTGGGTAACAGTGAACAGACAGCTCTGTTCACCTGTGGGACAAAAAATACCTGGTAGGTATGGTAGGGTACTGTTTGTCCCCTTAAACAGCTGTGCAGAAAACTAGGCTCAAATTGACTTCACAGATTAGAAGTAAAGGTTTTGCAGAATGTAGAAGAACAAGAAGCTGGACCCAAATGTCCCACTTTCCCACTTGTTCAGCCAGTGTGGTCAGGTTTGGTATGACTTGTTCTTTCAGGTACTATGGGAAAGCCAGTTTCACAGGGTAAGCACTCTGCATTTCTAATAAGCTTGTTGCTTTTGTGTGAGCTAGCATTAAATAAGCAGCCTCCAAAAGTTAGATGATGTCTTTTAAAAGACAGTAATGATGTGAATTGTTAACTTGGGATCAGTTGTGTGCCAACAGTGTGCAAATTTTCCAAGGACTTAAGCTCAAACATGACTACGAAGCAATAAGCCCATTCTGAAATTGCTCTGTTAACTCCAGTCTCTTCTGTGTTTTAATAAATTGCTGTTTCTTTATCTCAAACACGGACTCAGAGCTCAGCTGAATTGCCACAGCCTCTTCCTGTGTCGTCTGTGTTGCTGCACATTCTGGTTCACAGCTCAAGTAGTACGGATGTAGCAAATCAGGATTGAATTGTATTACCTGAATTGTGTAAGGAAATGAATTATTCCAACTGCAGCCAGAGCTTTTAGCATTGTGCTTTCCCAAACATCAATGTAAAATTATTAGTTGTTAAAAAAAAAAAAAAAAGAGGGTATGTGTGTAAGGGGCCCTCATGCACCCTGGAATATTTCCCACAGAACAAGGTAGGGAGGAGGGTTTCTGGAATTGAAAAGGTTTTTGTGCTACGAGTAGCCTGCCTGAAGGAAAAATACTTTGTTATCAAGGAGTCTTGAACCTCTTTTTTTTTTTTTTCCTTTCTTTCTTTCTTTTTTTTTTTTCTGGTCTGTTTGGGGTTTACACAAGCATCATGGTGCCTGCTTCCTAGGCTGAGATGCAGGCATCTCTCACGTCACAAGTCACTGTGGTGTGGTACCCAGCTTTTGTGAAGCATTACAGTTTCACTCCTCAATAAGTGGAGGAATGTGCACGTATCTGTGTCTCTGCACACTAATTTATGAGTTGCCCCATTTCATGTGCTTTGCCTTGTTTGAGAGCATTCATTGCACTTTTGAGAAACTGGCAGCTTCTAAAGAGGAGCCTCTCTCTTGTGACTGCAGCTCCCTCGTTCTCAGCATTGACCTATTTCTTACCTTCTCAATTTTTCTTACTTTCCCTCACTACTTACCTGCCCAGGAAAAGTTTTAAATTGTATTCCTCTTCCTCTAGTCTGGTAAATTAAATGATGGAAATAAGGGTGTGGGTTTCCTATTGAGGAAGGATTTTAATATGTAAGAAATCAGATGTATTTGGCAGTACCTGGACTTTTGATAGAGGTGTAAGTATTGTATACAAAGCTAAGATGGCACTAAAACTCAAATTCTTCAGCAGAGGAAGATGCTTTTGTTTCCACAGTGAATTTGTCACTTTTCATTTGGGCATGGAGCAGAGCTATCTGGGCAAATTTGTTAGCCTGCAAAGTATAAGACTGGGAAATATTAAAGAGTTGCAAGAAGGTACTACAAGGACAACACTCTGAACTTAGTAATTTAAAAAAAAAAAAAAAAAAGAGGGTTACTGTACTGCTCCTACTACAGCAATTTGACTGGTAGAAATCTTGAGGTAGTGCATAGATGAGACCCCAGATGGACACTTGTTAGGAAATATTTCTGTAATTTAAATATTTCTGTGATTCTGCAGAATAAAACCTGGCCTTTCCCCTTGTTTTGCAGTATGACAGTTAAATACTAAGTACCTTGGACAAAATTGATGGGATTGTGTGATTACATTCTTGATTGGCTATACCTGTCTGCAGTCTTAAATCTTCCTTTAATATGTGATTAAAATGTGTGTAATATGTATATCT
The DNA here is from genome assembly GCF_027477595.1 of Haemorhous mexicanus. Lineage (NCBI taxonomy): Eukaryota > Metazoa > Chordata > Aves > Passeriformes > Fringillidae > Haemorhous > Haemorhous mexicanus. Next base: position 11,076,581 of record NC_082348.1, on the reverse strand, counting down.
AAAAACCTATCTGTAGACTAGAGGCAGGAGGTGGGGGAATAAAAAGCTTTTACTAAAGAGCTGTGTAGAGTCATCCTGTAGTGACAGAGCATCTCATCCCTTTCTTAGGTCTGGGGTGATCAGTTACTGCCATTTCTTTATTCACTGCTCATGGTCTCCAAAACAATGTGCACAGAGATAGAAATTAATCTATTTTCTGAAGAGCAGAGGAGTGAGAAGATCTAGTTTAAGTGCCCTTGGCCCTTGAAACATGCAGTTACACCACAGCAGGAAAAGACACACCACGTAATTCAAAATGAGTCCTTTAGTATTTGATGATGAAAAATGGCATTGTCACACTCCCGATATGCCTTTTTTCCCGTATGCCAAATAGAAGCATTCATTTTCCTCCTCCATCTCCAGCTGATCCATTTAGACTCTGAGTGTTATTTACTTTTCAGTTTCCTGAATTTGTTTTCTTCTAGTTTAGCAGAAGACCTGGCAAAGTGCCATGTTCATATTGATTTATTAAAAAAGAGAAGAAAAAAAAGAAAATTAAGGCAATTGAGTATCCAGCTCTGCTGGAATTTATTTGTGCTGTCAGTGAACACTTCTTTGTTATAAGATCACAAGTTCTTTTAAGATAACACACTTCAGCTATACATTTTTCTCTCTATCAGCAAAGAATCTTGTTTTCAAAGGCAATAGGAGAAGTACTGGGATTGAGGACTGTGGAGAACATGATATACATTGTAAAGGGCCTGTAAAACAAATTAATTAGACTGACTGTGGGTAGAGTTGTTTCTCTTCAGAATGTCTGCCCATGGGACTTAGTGTTTTCTGTGAAGTGCTCATCACTTCTCAAGCTCAAGTCCAAACTTCTGCTATGAAATTTTTCAAAGATTTGGAATTCCTGCTGCTAAACAAGCAGAGCATCCACAAACAGCTGTATTCTTTCTTTTTCCCCCTCTTACCTGTACTTTTTCTATTCATGAGCCATGGCTGCTTCTGCACTTTGTTCTTTATATTCTGTTGCCATGTAGTACTGTTTGTGTTGGAACTGCTGCCTTGCTTGACCTTTTGTTTGCCTTCATCATCTTGTGCAATGAATAATTGTTATTCCATGCCCTGGGGCTTCCCCAGTCCCATCTGTTTCAAGTCTCTAGCATGCTGTTACCTGCACTGAGTTACTTCCATCGAAAGGAAACGTGGCCAAATCCTCGTATTGCGGTTCTCTCTGAAGAGAAAAAGCAAAAGCTTTCCTTTTGCTTCCCTGAGTTCTCTGTGTGTGAACCTTGTTCTCTGCAGCACCTATCACTAGAATGGACTGCCAGTCTCACTAATTCTCTATCTCAATTTGAAATCTTGTTTGGGGAAGGAGAAAGAAATTCCTCTTTCAGGTTACGGAATTCTGTTGTCAGGAGCAGTCAAGCACTTGTGATGGGATTTATGTCTCAGAGGCTGGCTGATAACAGCGCTGCAGTGAAATAAGTCTTTCAATGCTAACATCTGTTCTTGGTTTTGTTTTTCTTTACCCTCTTGTTTAGAATTTGGAATGGTTTCCCTGATATTTTCTGCAGCGTTGGCCTACTTCCCCTCGCGCCCTCCATTCCCCCCCAGCGTGGCTGCAGCGAGCCAGCGGCTCAGCTACAGGAGAAGTTTTTGCAGACTCTTAAGGTAGGACCTCACTGGGTTTCCACTTCAAAGCAGATCAGTGCCTAAGTAAATAAAAACAAGTGTGCTTTAATCTTCTCATTGAGCAAACAAGTTGGTTTGTAGTACTTTTAAACAAAATAAAATTAAATATTAATGTCAAGACATAAAAGGATGCTAACTGCTAAAGAGCAGACATTAAATTTTAAACTACTGTGTTTATCTCCACTCTTCATGCCAGTCCTTCAGCACCAGCAGTGCTTTAGTCATCCTGTTAGCATGGCTTTTCTTATGCAATGCTTCTGTTACATCAGGTTATACAAGATTGTTAAAAGTGAGCAGTGAGAAAACAGTGAATAACACTGGGAAAAAGTAACTTCTAAGTCATTTTTTTCTCTGCTTATTATATTGGAATGAATTTGGGGTTTACTTGTCTTTTGAAGGATTATTCGGCTTTCCTTCAACTGTAGAAGCAACGAACTATCTAAAACTGTTATATGATCTATTAAATCTCATTAATTGTACATTTAAATACAAAGTGGGAATAGGAAAAATGTCTTTAGATGTGTTTCTGGATAGGCTCAAAGGTGAGCCAGCTTGCTTTGAATTTTTAGGTTAAATAAAAAGAGAGGTTATAAAGAAAGTGACAGTATTTCAATTTCTCCCTCTTGGATTCTTTTGGTAAGACACAGTCCCACTTCCCCCAGTGTTTGTACAAGTGTCTTGTGCAATGTAAATATGATCTGAGAGGAGCAGCTAAAGCAACTGTAATATTAAGGGTGAATAATTGTGAAGGCCCGTGCCCTGTAGATGATACTGCCCAGAGGAACTTCTGGGGCAAAGAAGAGCTGCTCCCCTGGTACGGAATATGACTGACTTCACTGGGAAGCTTCTGACTCTTGCTGTAATTGTTGAGTGATGTAGGAGCTGAATCTGCATATAAAGGGTTGCTTGAAGCTCCATAATTGTGCAGCTTTAGGCATTTAGTTACTACAGGACTATTGTGGGCTGTACTTTCAATAATTGTATTTAGAGGCAGTGAAAACAGCTCATCCCTTGTCACTGGGTTTTCTTCTGTTTTTGGAGGCTTTTTTTTTTCGTTTGGGGGAGTAAATAGTTGGCAAGATGCTTAATCCTGTGTGTTCATCCTGGAGCAGGCTGGCACTCAGGAGGTGTGAGTACAGCTGGGTGGTTAGTCTGCTAAGTGACCTATTCAGGGTATTAAAAAATAGCAGTTCCCTTAAGGACACTTATCACACACAATAATGCTGTTCTGCACCCAAGCTGATGTGCTGTTAGACCCTGCCTCAGGGCTGTGTTGTAAAAATGTTGCTGTTGAACAGAAATCCAAACAGCAACTGGCTTCGCAGGTGAAATATAAAATTTTAGTTTTCAGTGCTCCATTTGGGAGTTTTATAACCATTAGATTCCGTGTTCAAAGTGTTGTAAACAGTGGACCTGAGACACTGGTAAGGTCAGGATGTAAATAGCAGAGCTGGCTTACTGTTAACAATAACCAATGAAACTTAAGAAAACAAACTGGACTTTTCAATAATGAATATAGTTTACAGTGTCTCCAAGAACGAAGAGGGCTTTTTTAAAATGTGGACAGGTAGATAACTAAATCTCTCTTGCCTCGGGTCTTGCATTCTTCCATGCTACCCTTTATCAAAGGCACTTTTTCATTCCTCTGTACATGAAACAATCAACAGTTCATCATTAAACCCACTTGTCTTGGGGAGCTGTTCAGTAACAATCTGTCATGCAAGGGAGTTTTATAAAAGAAAATTGTATCTGCCATGCTTCAAGAGAAATCCATCATCTCGTTCATTAGGCTTCTAAGCTCTGTTGCCTGCCTAATCTAGGCTTCATCTTGGTTTAGAGAGACTTTCTTTAGACTTGGTGGTGTAGACTGAAGGTAACCAGCAGATGAGTACTAGGAAATCATTATTTCCTTTAATTGTAGACTTACCCTTTGGTGTAAGAATGTGTGTAAGGCATTCAGGATGTGTGTGAGCTGGTGGGCTGACCCAGCAATGCACCAGATACAAGCATGAGAACTGACATGTTCATAATTTTCCTGTCTTCTCCACCAAGCTGCAGTTTTATTACTTCAAAATAAAGCAACATAGCATAACTTTACCACTGAAGTCACTGACCTTTTCTCCTTGGACACCAAGGGGATCTGTCACATCCTTGCAACTCCCACACTCCTTCATGCCTTCAGGTCCCTTGGCAAGTCTTCTACTTGAGCTGCTTCTTGAAGAGTTATTACACCATCAACAGAGGTCAACCATCCCCTGTGAGCCCTTTTTGGGGGACTTTCTTAGGACCTTGATTCTTCCTTCTGATTTGGAGGGTTCCTGCTTCTGACAGATTGTAACAATTAGTTGATGTCTCATTATCTCCTGATACCAACTCTCTCAGTCTGCGGTGGGAGACAACAGATTGATCGTGGATTGGGAGCTAAGCCCAAATCTTTTAACAGTCTATCACACACTGTGACAAGTGTAGTTTGAATTTCCATTAGAAAATGTGTGGTGCCCTGTCTCAGTTTCTTGGGTGAAGCAAATATGACTTGTTTTTATTTCCCCAGTTCAGGATATTCCACAAACTTCAATGGAAAAAATTCTAATACAAGTAAATGTATTAGAAACATTAAAACCAGCGTTAAAAAAATGTGTTGTGATTTTTGTTATGAAGTAATAAGATACTTTTAGCCAGTTACATGTCTTTTGTATTTTCTAGGGACTATGTAAGCAATTTTGAAATTTTGTATCAGGGGTTTTATGCATCATTATTGCTTTAATGACACTTTCATCAACAACACCATCCAGTAATGGAAGCTGCTCAGAATGTGCCTGATGTTAATAGGCACTGTCAAAGTTACTCTGAAAACGATGACTGACTTTGATGGGGCTCCCCTCTGAACCAGCCTGTCTTACAGATTCTAGTGGCGTTAGGTTTCTGAAAAAAATTCAATTCATATCCCAGCAGAATGGTTTAACAGGGAGGCTAATTCTGATATCCTGTCATTGCTGATAGGATGGAAAACAGTGTGGGTTCAACAGCTGATGGTGTGACAGACAGCACATTTTTCTACTTTCAGTAGAGCAATTGCAAAATTGCAAAAGCTGTGCACAAGTGACTGGAGCCATGAAAAGTGGAGCTGCTACTGAAGATGTGTGTTTGGAATGGCTTTAGCCAGCACGAGGTATTGCTGGGCAAGGGGGCAGAATGACACCTGGTGATCAGTATCTCTGTCACTGCCAGGCTCCCTTTCTCCTGATCACCTTCCTTGTTGTGGAGACCAGGCAGGGGAGAAGGCTCTGTCCCTGGAGATTGTCATAATGCAGAGCTGTTACTGTAGGATTGGTACTAGGGGTTGGATGTGGCACAGAGCAGCTATCCCACATCACAGTCTGTCTTGTTGCTTGAGTGACACAAAACAAATACACCACAGAAAACACTGCTCAAGTAAAGGACAAAGTTCTCCCTCAAAAGTAGCTCATTAATGAAGCTGAGGTCCAGATAGCCAAAGATTTTGAATATTCAGCAAGTGTTATTTCAGAACACTGCATTCAGACTTATTTCCTCCTAGCAGTCTACAATATGGTTCTATAAGGTCCATGCAAAATTCCCTTTTATTTTATTTGACATATGTTGAAATGGCTTTCACATGAATAGTATTAAATAATATCAAATGCCAAGGTGATACAAGATAGACTAGGATAAGAGTATGGCATTCTTAAAAAAGGAGAAAAGTTGTCAGGAAGACAGTAGCATTCAGAGAAATATAACTGATGTGTAGAAGAGCTGAAAGTTTGAGTGTTGTTTTTCTTTGCATTAAAAGATAAATCTGACACAAATGATATTGAAAGCGGAGGATATGTTCATGGGATGGAAATGTGTTATTCAAGAAGAGGATGTGTGGAAAAGAACAGTGCAAAAAGCACTGGCTGCTGTGTTGTGTGTGGAGCATCTAAGGGAGTAAAGCAGCATAAGCTGCAAACTTACAAATGTTTTGGAGAGTAATTGAATCTCTCTCTCCCTCTTGGCTTTTGTAACTGTGTGCTATCAAATTGCCACTGCTTGCCAAGGAACTGGTACTGATCAGGATCAATTTTATGTAAATTGTTTGAGACCAGAGGGAGCCATGTTTCGGGTTACACAGACATCCCACGGGATAACCGACCTTGGAATCACCATAAAATCTCTTCAGTTTAAAATATCGCTGTTTCAGATTCCAAAGAATATTTTCTTTCCCATTTGAGACATTTTTGATGAAAACTTGGATGTCTCTTAGCAAGGATTTCACATTTGCTTTCAGTTATGGTGAGTGGGGAAAATCTTTGGTTAAATTCCTGTTTAGCTCTATACATTGAAGATGATGATACAGCTTTGACTGTTTCACCTTCACTGAATATTAAAGGCTGAATAATTAGGGGGGAAAGCAAATAAGTTGACTACTTAGAGTAGAATATTATATCTGTGTCTGGTTTTTGTCAGTTCAAATTGTCAAAAATTTCCACTCTTGCAACTGCATCTGCCTCATTTCCAGAGCTTTCCTTGCCTTTCACCAAAATAAAGAGAATTAAAATAGGCTTGGGTTTTTTTTGATCTTTTAAGTGCAGTTCAAGAGGGATGAATCTCTGATTTTATTTTTGAAATAAGCTTTTAATCTTTTAAATTAGTGCTTATTATTCCTAACATACACTTAGGCTAAGTAGGTTGCCCGTGCCAATGCATGGAAGAATTGCTTGCAGAAATGAGAAACATATGAGCCCAGCATGTTACAGAAATCTTTGAACTATGTGGAGAGACTGGTGATTTCTATTATCAGTGCTAAGGTGGTAACATATCAGTCACTAGGAATTCAGTGGCATGGCTGGATACCTTTCTTGTTTTCCCTGGCTCACTCCTGCTTCAGACCTTTGCTATTTTTCTTGGTGGGCAGAATATCTAGGGTGTGATTTACTCTCCTGGCTAATCTTGGTGCAATTTTAAATATAAGCTGAGGCTAATGACAACATTTTATCTTCACAGCAATTTCCGATTCTTGATGATTGCTTTGGCCTATGCGATACCACTGGGTGTTTTCTCTGGCTGGTCTGGTGTTCTGGATTTGATATTAACACCCATTCATGTAAGCCAGGTAAGAATCTCCTGGCTGATAATCAGCAGCTGTTTTGTAAGTGGCATGTTTTTAATTTGCACTAGCATGCAGTTTTATCAGGTTTTTGTGTTTGACATGCTGTTAATACATATGGACCACTTTACTCTCTGAAATTTTAAACAAAATGAACTGTAGCTTTGGCATCCCAAACTGTCAAAACTCTCCCTGCTGACTCTCCATCAGTGGTGAGTGTTTTCAGAACTGTACGTGCCTTTTAACAAAAAGGAAGAAGTAGGTAAAAAAATGGGAGCATTGTTGGCTGCTGCATCTCTAATGAAAGAAAATAATGTATTTATGGTAGAAAAGAAAAGATGAAGTGGGGAGAAGATGATTTCTAGGCTTTTGATAGAGTATTATAAAAAAACAGAGGACATTACTCAGATTCCATAAAGAGAGGTCACATTTAGGGCATAGACTACTTAGTCTTACTTTCTTGTGGTGAATTTATTTCCTTTCCCAGAAAAAGCCTTGCACTTCAGATTATTGTAGAGAGCTGTTGTTAGCAGTTTGGAGCTCCTGCACAGCACTTGTTTTGAAAGTAACATCATCTTATTTTCTGAGCTTTAACACATTTCTCTATGTTTTGTTTTGGTTTGTTCCCTGTCAGGTGGATGCAGGCTGGATTGGATTTTGGTCTATAGTTGGAGGTTGTGTTGTTGGCATAGCAATGGCAAGGTAGGAATAATTACAGGTCCTTCTCCATTTCTTCAACTGTGATTGTCATTTAGGTTATCCTCTTAAGAACAGAACTTGTTTTCTCTCATCTTTCAGAAACTTGAAATGAAAAATTCCTTTTGGGGTTATAATGTGTTTCTAGTAAAGAAATAACTCATAGCATGTTATTGCTTGCTGGGGATTGAGAACTCCACATGCATATACCTGAATTTGGAAGTCAGATTCTTGTTCCTGACAATGGCTTCCTGTATGCTGCTTTTAAAGACGGCTCTGGTGAATTCAGCTGCCTGGTATGAGGGGGGAGAGCCTCATTGTAGCACATTTGGAAAGCATTGAAGAAATTATTTTCTGTTTCCTTCCATTAACACTTTAGGGCATAGTTTCCCAAAGGGATATAGGGAATGTAGCACAGGCAGCCTACCCACAATAACATTATGTTCCTCCACAGAGAAATTAGTCTGGGCCCATTTTGTGCATGTTACTAGATTCCTGAATAGCCTAACTATTTTCTCCTGTATCCTGTGGGCTACAGTATGGGTGTCTGTATGCTTTTTGTAAACCCAGACACAGCTGTCTCTGGCCATCATGAAAGCTGATGACATGGAGAGTGGAACAGCAAGAAAAGGACTGCCCTTCCAAAAGGCTGCTCTTTCTCATTCATTGAGGTCCCCTTTAGGAGAGGGATGGTGGGAGGGAGAAAAAGTCTTTTAGGAGGTACCTGAGCAGTGAGTTTATTATGTGATTAGAACCAATGGCATGTTCCCCTTGCTTTGGGATACCTGAGCATTGTCCAGGCTTCTCTGTGTCCACTCTTTAGACTCCATGTGCAGATATCTGCAGTTGTTGCATCATCATGGTAATGTGGATGGAGAGAATGATCTTTTTAGGACTCTCTTTTTTTTCTTTTTGAAACTCTCTTGTTTTCACTAGCTGTGCTTCATCAGAGTACACAGTGCATAAAGAAATGTGAGGTTTCACATCCTGACATTTTGCAGGCTGCCTAGCAACTGCAACAGGGAGAGGGAAAAACTCCTGACCTAGGGAAAAGAAACAAGGGCTTTTCTCCCATCCACTCCAGATGCAGGCCAGAGGACTTTATCTAGCCAAACAAAGTTCATGCCCTGATTTCCTCTAAAAAGAGTTGCTTCTGATTAGCCAGGCTCAGATACAATGTTTTCTCTGTAAGAGAATAGATGTTTAAAAGCAACTGCTGCAAATGACACAGATGCCATAGGTTGCATGTTGAAGCAGGTAGACTGCCATTTTTCATCATGAGTTAATCTCTAGTATATTTGCAGCATTTCAATAGTAGAGCTTAGAAGCTCACTTAACTTTCCTAGGAGAGAATCTGCAAACTCTATGTCAACATGCAGATCTCAGACTTTATGGTAGATTAATTTATTTAATATACTGCCTAGGTTTAGTTTCAGGAAATGCAGGCAGTCCCTTTAACTGCTTCAAAATTGATTTCAAACCTTGTTGAATACCTGTATTTTGCAGCATTTAGTAAATTTAAGAAATACCAACAGTCTGTCTCCAAATATGTCTTTCTAACTTGGGCGATGCACAGTTCAGATGGGAGGGTTTGCATACAGAAAGGGAGGGAGGAGGTGATTTGTCACTTCTGATGGATGACTCTCCCTCCTAGGCCTATTCAGCATTTATCTGTGTAGGGTTGAATCAATGATGAGTCTGACTGTAATCTGCTGAAAGTTGTAATTAGGAAAATTAAGTAATGATTCTTGTCAAAGCTGACAAGTTGATATATTTCACTGTCAGAACTGTGATTTGCCAAGCAAGCAGCTCTCTCCTTTAACCACCTCTCAAGAAGCTGTTAGTTTTGGGGTGGAATTTTTTTTCCTTTTTTTGTCTTCTGCTAATTTGTTAAAGCAAAATTGGTGCATCTTAGGAATTTGCTCCTTCCATTTTTGTCAATGCAGATTCTATAATTTAGAATTTTTAACAACCTAAGCCTTGCCCTGGAGCATTAGGTCCTGTACTTCACAGTAGGTGTTAAATCATCTGTATTTAAAGTAATGCCCAGTTTGGAAATTTGTTTATCTATCTAATTTTCAAAATGCTGAAAGTTTCTCTCAGCATTATACATAAATCCTTCTACTCTCCACCCACTGCTGTCCTGATAGCCATGAACTTACATGTTTAGCTAATGTGTTTGATGCATTTTTATCATTGAAAAGCCAGGCCTATTTTGGGCAGCTGGTAGGTGCTGTACCCTTTGCTGGCAGCTTTCAAATTCTACTAGTTTGAAGAAAAGCAGTGTCAAAGAGCAGCATTCCTATAATTGCATGGAAACATAAATCTATTCCCTTTTCTCAGATTTTTAATTTTTTTTTCCCCACATTTGCCAAGGATCATAGATATTTCTGAGGTTTTGTCCTCTGCAGCTCAGTTTCAGTTCCTGCTTCTAACCTGCAGTGTAGTCAAAATGCTGAAACTTTATGGCATGGTGATAATTTCCTTAGCAACAGACAGTCTTGTCAGCAGTGCAGGTTTGTGATTTTAACTGGAGGATACAACCTAGGGCTGGATCTGCTGGGAGGCTGGAGGCTGTTACCAGCAGTAGGCTCAGAGGTGTGTGTCTGGCAAAGTGTACACCTTCTCTCCTGTTGTGCCTACTTCTTTAGCAGTTGCAGGCAACCCCTTACATGCCAGATGATGTAGAAGGATTTATACAGAGCAAAGGTTTGAAATCAGGTACACGGTCTGAGGATAAAAGTAATTCCTCATATTTTTTGATTGAAGCAAGTATTATGAAGAGTAGACTAGATTTCCAGTCTTCTTTATTCTCCTGTAACCAGACCAGAAACAGAAGTCCTTCAATTACCAAGTTCAGACTAGGTTATTAGTCATCTATTTTCAATTATTTCTATTGCTGGCTGAATCCAATAGCTAAATAAACCTTTATGTTTATTTAGCTATTGGATTCAGCCAGCAATAGAAATAATTGAAAATGTACTCCAAAGTAAAGGGTCAAATGTACCCCTTTACTTTGGGGTACATTTGACCCTTTTGGAGTTCTGTGATATCTGAGAGAGCTTTGGAGCACACTGCTACCCAAAATGGGATCCTTGTGTCAGGAAGAGTGGCAGCTGCTTGCTAAAGGTAGGTATTTTCTCCACTTAGCTGTCATGAATGGCTTAGATGCATATCAGCCTCCCATCCCCACATATCCTAGGTGGTGGGACTGAGACCAAGGATCCTTTAGAGATCACCCCCAGGCCTGTAGTCTGTGAATGTCCCTCCCAGAAGGCTGATATTTCTCACGTTGTTTCATTAGACAGGATCTACGTCACTGCCCTTGCCTGTAAGGACAGTGATGTTGTCTGCCAGCAGGCAAAGCGGGAGTCTCTGTGGAATAAGCTGGAAGTTTACACTTCGAGATGCTTCTGCAAAGATTTTAAAATTGCTGATTTTGACCCTAGTGATCCCAAAGAATAATTAAAGAAACTCACTGGCAAACCAGTAAGGCGATCCTGGCTCCTCGATTGGATTGTCAGAGAAAAAGTCCACCAGTAGCAGCTGACCTCTGGCTATTGGAGATGAATGCATAAGCCACCTGAACACTGCAGTCATAAACTTCTCAGATTATATGCAGCATTGATCTCCCACTACTGCTTATTGAATTGCTCACTGCTAAATTCAGTGTGGAATTCAGGCACGGGGAGAATCAAAATACAAGGAAAGAAGTTGGTTTGGGGGAGCAGAGAGTGTTTGAGTGCATTACTCCTACATCTCATATGCTATATTTGGAAGTTCTCAAAATTCTGGCAGCATTTCCAGTTTTATCAAGTAAGCTATAAGGTATCTGCTTATAGAATGATCTTTGTCAGGGTAGAGAAGGCAGTTAGCTGGTAGACAGACAAATTTTATCATGGACCAACCTAGGTGGATTGTGCTGCCATTAGCCTAATCAAGGTAGAGCCTGTCAAGGGGGCAGAAAGATATGCTTTAGAAATACATACCTAACCTGTCCATCCCAAAAGCACATCTCCTAAGCGGGAGATTATAGAAAATTACTCATGAACAAATGACATTGCTTTTTCTAATATGTCTTTCCTAGCAGTTAGGTTGACATCCTCTGTGAAAAGAGCAGTTGCACTGATAATTATGCCACACAAGTGCTGCTCATTCTGTTCCTTGAAGGAAAAAGGAAAAAAAAAAGATGAAAAAAGCAATTGTACCATCAGGTGGTATAAATATCATAATTCCCTCTACATAACAGCCAGACTGCCCAAGGACTTGTGGGGTTGTCCTCCCCAGTCTGTCAGCAGGGTCTGTGTAGAAGAGGCGCAGCACCAAGCTTGTGGTTTCTGGAACTTTTCAACCCAAAACAGGCACTGGCAGAGTGATCCCCTGTGTGAGGAGTTCCTTCCTTGCCTAAGGCACCATGAGCTTCATCACCAATGCATCCAAGGGTTCAGAAGCTGTTCCTTGTCATCTTCAACTATGGATTCTTTGGACTTTTTTGGAGTTTTTCCATTTCCCACAGGAATGAATCTTGACACTTAGCTATGTCTTGAATGAAACGCGGCAGCCTCCTCATATGCTAATGGAGCTCTGTGTCTGCCAAGGGAGACTGGCAAATGCTGACAAAACAGTGATGGAAGTAGTGGTGAGATATTGTGTCCAGCAAATGCAGAAGGAAAAAAAACTCTCTTCCAGTGTTTTCATGTGATGCCTTGAGAATTGCTTGAGAATTGTTCTGGTTTGGTTGTTACTTGGTGACAGCTAAAAAATCCATGACTCTTCAGCTTGACAGCTAGAAATATCACCATTCTATAAAAATACCTTTTTTCTCTTTCTGAAAATGAGAAATTACTTTTAAATTATAGTCTCCAAAATGTTTAATGAGGATATTCTGAATTAATTGTCAAGCATCAGATTTAAATAATATGAAAATCGGCATTTGTACTGCTCTGATGTGTGTTTTTATTTTAGATTTGCAGATTTTATCAGGGGCATGCTGAAGTTCATACTGCTGCTGCTTTTATCTGGAGCAACATTAGCATCAACCTGGTTCACTCTCACCTGTCTAACTACTGTCACTCATCTGCCTTTAACCACAGGTATTGACAATGACTTTAATCCCTATTCTTTATAATTGATATTGCAGGCAAATATTTGCAGTCTTCAATGTCTTATAACCTGGTTTGGTATCTTTAGTAATATAGTAGTTTTACTGAGACAAAAAAAAAAGTTTAGAAAGTCTATTGAACCTGAAATATCTTCAGTGCTTTGAATAATGCAATAAAAAGATTAAAAACTTGAAGAACCCAATAACAGGAACCCTGAATACACATTTAAATTTGATTTGGGGACTAAGTGTTTTTCTGCTTTTGAGTCCTTCGGAATAACCGAAGTGAGAAATAAATCAAGAAAAATCAGATGAATGAGAGTAGTGTTGCATATAAGAAACAGTGACATGTCTGGGAATTTAGGGGTTTGAAACTTGCATTAGTTATTAGAAACACATGGTGCATTTCAAACCAAGGTGACCCATAGTGTTTTCAGCCATCTAAATCTGTCCCTGCACAGTGCTGTCCTCTTTTTTTGCACCTGCATGCAGGTTCAGGGAACTTTTCCAGCCCAAAATTAACTCAGCCTGCGCCTCAAAAAGACAGGAAAAAAGCAGTTGGCAGGCATGGGGGAAAAGCTCAGAGGTCTAGTTGGGCTGCCAGCGAGCTGTACCCTTAGTTGAAAGCTAGCACTGCTTAGTTCTTAAAAATCTGTCCTTCACCTTATTATCTGCACCAAAGGACTGATCCACCTGTGATTCCAAGACCTTCAACAGAATAGCAAATTACAGTAAAACCTAAGCCAACAAGGTTCAAAAATTTATTTATTTAATAAAGAATCTTATAAATTCATTTTAAATGAAGAGCCATCTCTGTTACAAGCAATTTAAGCATTCTAGGAGAAATGAAAACTTTTTTTGCCTATTTTTAATAAAAGAGTTTGGTGGGGAGAGTAGTATACAGAGTAGTGTTTTACTCAAATTAAGTTTGAGTTTCAGTAAGTGTCCTTGGTGCACTGCAAATGTCACAACTATAAACTAAAGTGGGTACAGCAAATTGAAATACATGATCAATTCAGGAGCAACACCATCTGGATAGATAGGTCAGATTTGTGCTTTATCTTGAAATTTCAATGCTTTCAAAAATTCTGCTTAAATAAAACATAATTTAATCAATAAATAAATCAAATTTCATGATGGCTGTTGTCATACTAAATGACTACACATTTCCATCAAATCTAAAATAAAAGCAATAAAAGCTTTTTTCTCATGCTTGCCTGCTTCATCACTACAAGCCTGCAGTAATGTAAATTTTTACAGTAACTCTATCCTCTGAATTGATGCAACAAACCAAACACATAAATGACCCTTCAAGTCTATGCATAAGAATGAAGCAGAAACGTTTCAAAAGGGGAAAGTCATTACGTACGTACTCACCAGTGTTCCAAAACAAAACTGATGGAGCTCTCTCTGAGTTTATTTTATTGGTTTTTTTGGAAAGAATTCAGCATGCAACATAGGTTCTATAAGAATTCTTATTTTTTATAGCATGTAGTTCATTGTGCTGGGTTTTTTTTGGAAAGGTCATCCGCAGTCAGGACACTAAAGTAGGTAGGGTGTTTGAGGTTTGATATATAGTCTCCTAAACTAGCATCCCTGGATTCAAATACAGGGATTGGGTTGTACTTTTCATGCAAATACCATTTATCTTAAAATGGATGATTCCTTAGATATAAGTTGTAATTATAGATCAGATTTTTCTGTCAGTGCTTTTCTTATGTATGCCCCTGTAAATACTGAACCATTTTCTTTAAAACATAAGCTTGTTTTGAATAGAAGTGCCAGGAATGTGCTGCATTCCTCAAAAAAAAAAAAAAAAAAAGGCAGTCTAAAGCATCAGAGTCTAATGTGCAGCCAGAAAATCAGATCTCTTTTTTCTTCTGTTTAAATCTCATAGATATGCGGTGGGGGAAGGTTCATATCAGGCTTTTCTCATTAAAGTTCTTAAAAAATAGATGCAATGTGCCTGTTCAATTTAGTTCCTTGTACACAGAAAAGCAGTGCTATATCTTTATGAAATATGCTGTTATGGATGAAAACACACAAGCTATTTAAGCTAATTTATAGGACTTCATGCTAGATTATTCCTCAGTGTAATGATGCAACATGATGATGACCTCTGCATTCACAGTAATTGGGAGAAACGGTACATTTGAATTGATTTGGATGAACTTCTTGTTATTCCTCTCCTTTTAATTAAAAGTTTGAGATGTAGAGTGTATTGGAGTACAAATCTAGGAGGTCAAATGCAGGCTGTGGGCTGGCAGTGTGGGCTGGCAGCTTTTGGAAGTGATTAGTGGTAGCTGGTACAGGTGGAAGTCACTCTGCATATCAGTGGGCAAGTGTTGACAGTGGACTGCCAAGTGGTTATTCTCTGTGTGTTTTGTAGAGCTTGAAGATGTGCAGAACAAAAGCAGACATCATTGTGGGGCTTTTCCCTCATTCATCATTTTAAAATTTTTTTGGTTGATTTTTTTTTTTCATCTGGTGTTCTCTTTTTTCCCTCTTTCTTTTCTTTGGTTTTTTTTTTTTTCTTTTTTTCCAGAAAAGGTCCATAAAATACTTTTTATTACAGAGCCACTTTGCAGGCAGCACTGGACACCTGCTGTAAAGCAGGGGTTGTGTTATTCAAGACAGGTTTTGATGTTGCCAGAAGGTTCATAGGCTCCTCCACTTCCACTTGTCCTGTGGCAAAGAGCACAAGTGTTGGGCTTGGCAGTGCTACAGAGCCAGTGATGGATCTCACTCCACACTTTCAGCCTTCTTCAAATGCTGAGGCAGAGCAAGCAGGGTTCAAAACTGACATGAAAATTTGTGGGGGTGTGCATTTGATCTTCCAAAGAGGTTTTCCCTTCCAACCATGTAGCTCCTGTTTTGGGAGGGACTTCCCCCTCCTCTCTTGGCAAGTGTTGGTCTCTTGAACAAGTCAGGCTTTGCCCTACAAAGCCACAGGTGTTTCCATCTTCAGCAATACCTGGGAACTGCTGAAAGAGCCACATGATCTGAAGGATTGCTGGTACAGTTAAAAGGCAGCTCTTCCACAGGACAAAACAGTCATTTCAGGGAGGAGACAAGACACCTTGTAGGAGCTTTTGTACTGGCCCAGGTGTTAAGGCAGGCTTCACCACAGAGATGAAGGCTGGTCAGGTGACATCATCATTGGCTGCTGTATCTCACCTAACAGCTGCTTGATCCATGAATAAAGTTTGCATCTATAGGCAGACCCTGACAGGGGTTTCCCCAGGTCCAAACCCAGTCTCTTCCTTTAGCATGTGAATATTGGGTGACATAAGCTCATCTCCCTCTTCTGAAAACCCTCTTGCTTGTCTCCCACCTGGGCTCAGAGCAAGCAGTAGATGGATGTGTTTTTATGGAAGCATAAAAAAGATGAGAGAGTTTGGCCAATTATTCACCCTAAAAAAAAAAAAATCTCAAAATATTTGTTTTTAAAATACAAGCAAACCTAAATCCTCTTTTAATTGGTGTTCTTTGTGGCAGTTTTAGTAACGTCTGGTTTAAATACTGGGGGAGGGAAGGTATTTGAAAAAATGGTCATAGCAAAATACATTTTCCTCACCTTGTTTGTATAATATTCTCCTAATTCCTTTTAAATAGGCACAGATATTTCCTACAAAATGTAATTACTTAGAGTGGAGACCTTTAATGCAGTTATTAAAAATCAATGACTGCATTTGTGATTTTAAATTATACTGTTTAGGATTGTTTGTGTTGAGTAATGCTTGCATTGCTTCGTATTTGCATAATACACTCCATTTTTCCTCCTCCCATGGAGGATGAAGTTTTGTGTCATTTGCTGACTTCTTAATGTAACTCCAAAAGACTTTATAAAAAGTGTAGTCATAGTTGTATATATCAACCATAACAGCCAGTGTTGGGAAAAAAGAAAGCAAGGCAATAATGATACAGTGCCAGCTACTATATCATCTGTCTAAAACACCTCTCATCAGCTAATCACAGCTCTCCAAAAACCTTGATTCTGGAATTGGTTTATATTTTAGGCAAGCCTGAATTTTATTTTAAGAAATTTTAATTTTAATGTATATTATTTGCATTTCAGTTTCAAAGACAATTTTATGTACACATAGAGCATTAAAATAGTTTTCTCCATTGAATTCTCAGTGCAGCTGCTGATCTGTTTGTCTTTGCCAAGTTCATTGTTAGTTTGCTTTGTATTGAACTTCATTATGTGAATTTATGTACAATGGGATACTTCGACCCAAAATAATTGCGTAAGCCATTGTATTGCCAGTTTCAGTATCTTGCCACTTTGTATTGCTGGTAGGATCTCTGGATACAAATACTAGCATTTTCCAAAAATTGATATGCAACACTAGTTGCTTGCAGCTCAGATTGAATGTTTTCAGTGTAGCATATCAGGAATATTCTAATATTTATGAGCACATTCAGCAGAAGTTTGCTTTACAAAATCTTTTCTAGTTCTGCATAGCAGACACCGAATACAGTGGCAACTCCATAAGCTGATGACTGTATTTAGGTTAAGCAGCCCACACTTTTATTTTCAGGTTCAACAGATTGAACATTGTAAACACATCTGTCTCTCTGTCCTCATCTACAAAGCACAGAAAAAGAAAGGTGTTAATAATACTGATAGGTTTATTATTTCAGTTTAATTTCTAAGATGTGCTTGGTAAGTGTAAGGCAGGGGAACCCAGAGAATAAAACAGTGGCCTGAAAACATTAACCTGCTTAGGGGTTTGGACAAGTCATTACCCCAACTCCTGCTGTGCTTTTCTCACTCATAAGATGGAAATGACCTTTGTTTTGCTGACAGCTTCTTTAACTTCACAAATAGAAGAGTGCTTGAACAAGAACTAATTTAGGGGGTTATTTTCTTTAAAAAACAGTGTTTAATAGTATACAGTGCTTGAAATTTGGGAGGAGCATTTCAGAGATGAGTATCTATGAATCTGGGCTCTTTAAATATCCATCAATAGCAAGCCTCAAATATTGTGTAATTTCCAGCCTTCTCTTTCATTTCTTGAGGCATACTCAGTAATTTTTTCACTTCTTAGTTCTCCAAACCAAATGCTCTGCTTTCAAAGCAAGTTCCACTTGCTTTTCTCATGAGAAGAATGTAGAACAAATCAAATTTGATCAGATTTTTGGTTACTTTCAAAACTATATCATGAGATAGTAATTTGATCAGTGCGTGCTGGAATGGAAATCCAGGCAGTGAAACATTGATGTTATAAATGTGCACTACAGAGACATCTTTCTTCTATTGTGTTTTTTCATTCCCCTAAGTGAATTACAGTAA
Organism: Haemorhous mexicanus; assembly: GCF_027477595.1. Classification (NCBI taxonomy): domain Eukaryota; kingdom Metazoa; phylum Chordata; class Aves; order Passeriformes; family Fringillidae; genus Haemorhous; species Haemorhous mexicanus. The sequence goes on along the minus strand of NC_082348.1, from coordinate 11,058,704 downwards.
AATTTACTGTCTTACCTTAAGGGAGTCACATTTCTCATGGAAAAATTAAGGGTTACTTCTTCCATGACTTTTCTTACCATGGCCAGTAGCAAGAGTTAGATTATAGGGAAGTTTCATTCTACTTTAATGGACTTTAGATTTTGGCAGGAACTAACTTGAATTGTTCAAATTGGTCATGGGGATACTGAAGCACTGAAGTCAACAAAGCTTGCATCCACATGAGGCATCATCCTTTCACTTTGATGTTTGGAATACAGTTATAATGGGCACTGACAAAGTGCCCTAGATCTCCACAGGTTTTGCTTTAAATCGTGTGCTACTTCCAAGAGAATATATTCCATTGTATTTACTCTCCTGTTTATCTCTATAAAATTTGTGTGAGTTTTGGCTGAGTGTGTCTCAAAAAAGAACTGTTACAAAATGCACAGAGTTCAAGAGATTCTGGCAGAGGACTTAGGAAGGAGATACTGTACCACTTGCTTGCATTGATACAGCATTTCCCATGTAAATTTATCTGAAAACTGGTTTTTTTAAGAAATGGTAATGCTTCATGTTCTTTGTTAAAAATCAGCCAAGATACATGTGCCAATGGTTGATATGAACTAATCACATCAGCTGAGGTCCTTCCATCAATTTCATTTGGGTTTGGATCAGCTCTGTATTTATACATTTAGTGATGGTATAATTTAAGAGTAGATTGCTAAACATGTTGCAGAACATCCTAGAAAATTCTGGAAAGTTGTTTGTATGTCAGAGATAGTTGAGTCTCCTTCTGCTACATTGCAAGCTCATCTGAGGACACCAAGTGAAAGCTGTCATTTAAATCACTTCCCTGTTTGAATTCCTAACTTTCCCCCCACCTTTTTTTTTAATTGGTAGAAAGCCTTTGCCACAGTTTGTGGCTGGGAGAAGAGACAGTCTCTTTCTGGGATGTGGGCATGTATTTGCCATCCAGTAGCTCAAGGCCTGTAGGAGATAAGCCAGTCAGGAACCTTCCTTCTTGGCTCTATTTCTCCTCTTTCTGCTAAGCCACTGTATCACCATCAGTCCCAAGTCATCTAACTGGTAACATCTCTACTGCTATTATCAAGGCACATTTCATTCCTTGCGTCCTTCCTGGCCAGCAGAAAGAGTGCTGAGGGACTAGCAAGGGTTACCTCATACCTCAAGCATGAACATGACATGATGAAACATGGCTTGAGCCTCCTGCTGCAGCAGCTCCTGCCAGTTCTCTGAAACAGCTGTGCTGTGGATGGGGTTTTTGCCTTTGCTGATCTTTTTGCAGTGGTCGACCTGAGAAATAGCTGTTTAATGCACACAAACATCTTTTAAACTATTTCAATTAATAACATGTTTTAAGAAACCTAGCCCAGTTCCATTGTTGATGTCCATAGCTGCCCTTGTCTTGGATACACAACCTTGCACAGAACTTCATCGGCAATTAATTGATTCCTTTTCGTAACAAAAAGTGATTTTTTTTAATAGTAGTAGCATGACACACTTCTCCAGTCTATGCCTATCCAAGTTACTTGGATAGGCATACGCTGGAGAAGTGTGTATTATTTCTCCATTTTTCTTTAGGACATAATGTTAGCTTCTTGGTGAATCATCTCTTTTTTTTTTTTTCTTTTGTCAGTGCTTTCAGATCCTGATATTCATTTCCAAGGACTGTCATTAAGATTGTCTTAATTGAAAGAACATTTGCTGTAACTTGAGCAGCTGTTCCTCTGCAGTATAAAATCATGGTAATTGTGTTCGTTCAGCACAAGGTCTCTGTGATGGAAAGCAAATGGTCCCTGTTAATAGGTGGTATCTCCCTGCTGTCCTGTCACCCACGAGCTGGAATATGAGATACACTCTTTAGTGTGTGAAATAAAAAAAAAAACCACTTCTGAACTCTGATTTACTTGTTTCTGGGACTTACTTTTCTAGAACTGTGTGTATCTTATCTTTGAGTTGCTGTCAACGACCAGTTGGATTTGTGACTCAGTTGCCAAATTAGTGGAATAAGCTTTCTGTAGCACTCAGGATAACCCTGGCTGATTTACAGATGCATGAGATAAAAAGCAGTTTCCCATCACGACAATAAGTACCATTTAAAGAAAGCTTTCAGATGTGCACATCTTCCTCATTTTCAGAGCTTCTTTTTGTGGTTTCCCAGTTAAAAGCTATCATTTCCATTAGATGTTAGAATTTAAATTGGCACCTACTAGATGCTGTATTCTGTCTGTCCTTTTGCTGTGACATTTCTGCTTATTAATTCCAAAGGTGTGTGTACCTGTACTTCTCCACAGACCTTGTTTTCTCAGTACTAGCTGTGATCTCAGCTGAGGCACTGTCGTTGGTATTCAGCTGGCAGTTCTTGGTGTGCACACACAAGGCAGGCAATACTTTGGGGCAGCCAAAGGGTGATGCCAAAGCTGCTTTGCTCCTCTCAGTGTGGAAGTGTGAGCTGTGTGCCAGTGGGTGTGTTCCTGTGAGAGTCCTGACAAGAAATTTGAGGGTGCTCTTTCTAAGGTACAGAGTTACTGCCCTTGGTCACTTGTGGTCTGATCATCTTAATACCTTGCAGTGAGTGGTGAGCAATGATGTAATTCAACTGGCATATTTTAAACGAGCAAATCTAGTTTGAAGGCTTCTTCTCATATTATGGAAACCTTGGCACCTACTGTATTAAACAAAATCTGAAGTCTTTAAATGGCTGCTAATTTTTGCTTTCATCTCAGTGACTCTATGTTTCTGGAAATTATATGTCTAGACATTGTCTCTGTTCAGAGGTATGAGTTCCCTTTTCCTGGCTGTTGCTCCTTCTGGAAGATGTTTCAGCCTTCTTGCAGAGGTGTTGCTTCTGACAGTGTGTTCAGTGCTCCACTTTCAGTGGTGCTGTTGGGGCTTTCAGCAGCTTCTCAACTATTTCCACTGTTTGAGTTTCTGATACAGAATTACAGCTGGGTGCCACCTTCTCTTCTTTGGGAGAGGTTCTGAAAATGTTCTCTAGAAGTTACAAGTCTATCTATAGACATCTTCAACTGAATGTAGTAATAAGGAGCAAATGTTCATTTGTCTTAAGAGATTCCTCTATTTCATTTATGTGTTGGTCTCTCAAGCCAATGCAAAAATTTCCAACCACTGAGTGTGATTGGATATTCTGGCTACACCTGACAGCAGTTAGAAAGATTTAGAGCAATATGCAGCAGTGTTTGAGGTAAATGGGAGTTCAAAGAGTGGTTCATGAAACTTTAATACTGGTGAGGACTTGCAGCAAAAATCTATGGATCTTATAACTAGGGAATCAGGTCTCCAGTGTTAGCTAGAGGAGTGCATTAGGAAGAACATCCTAATACTGTGTGGGGTTTTTCTTTCCTCTCTGATGACTCCTGGACATATCTTGCATCAATTTCTTTGATTTATTCTGCAGTTTATGACAGGAGAATTCAAGAATAGGAAAAGCTACCATGGTTTTTTTGAAGAATTGGTTTTGTTTGGTTTTGCATGTGTTTGTTTGTTTTTCTTAACAGCTCAGAGTACTGTGGTATATTCAAAGAAGTGGGGCCACCTCTCCCTCCTTTTTCCTGTCTCGACAAGTCCTCTGTTGAAAAAGAAATGTTCTTGTGCCTTGGAAGCAAACCACATGAAAAAGAGGATGTAATAAACAGCCCTTTCTGCTTCCTAATCCCTTTATTTCTTTTCCATGATTTTTTATATTTTAAGAAGCTGTTTTAAAATTTTTTTTAAGCTGAACATTTCCTGCTTCCCGACAGTTTCTCAGTAGAAAGCTTGAGCAGTGCTTAACAAAAGATGAAGTAGAACTGGTTTTCCCTTTCTAAGACAAAAGAGTGTAAATTAAACTGAAATATGTACACATATATATATATTTATATGAAAAAAATTCTAAGGGTTTTGTACCATAGAATCTTTTCACTGCAGTGAAAGGACACTATAAATAATTCACCTCTGACTTCATAACACTTTTGTATTTGAAATATTTTTCTTTAGGTTTTCTTAGTATTTTGGTGGGAGCCTCAGAAATTATTCCAGAGTTTTCTGGTTATTTAAAGCCTTCTCATAATTTCCTTCTTCTTTTTACTTGGTCAGTAACCTCAGGTTATTGAGGTTGCAAGTCAGGAAATCTTCTCTGTCCAAGACTTACTTGAATTTCTAAATAGATACTAAATTTTTGTGAAGTTTTGTGTTTGGCTTTTTGGTTTGTTTTTTTTCTTTTTTTTGTAGTCCAGAAATAACTATAATAAGTTTCTTAAATGATAATACAAGCATCTTAAGCTTCTGTATTAAGTACTGTGAAGTATTTGGCAGAAATTGTAGAACAAAATAGTTGAGGTTGCTGAAGAGATGTCACATTTTTCTGTTGGTTTGTCCAAGAAAAACAATTTGTTGTGCAGCAGCAAATAATCTGCATTATCAAATCTGTCCCTTTCCTGTCAGGAGCTGGGTGCCCTTCATTTCCTTTTGAAGCCAGAAGGGATTCAACGTGTTGCAGCTCAGGCTGTGCTGAATACTAATGTCTTGATAGCTGGTAGATCATTAGTATTTATTTGTAAAATGGAAGCAAAATTAGTTTTGACCTTTAGAGCTAAGTCAAAAGGTTAATCCATGTCCATTTCCAATTCGGTGCATTAATTGCTCCCTGTCCTAATTGTGTCTAGGACAATATTTTCTGTTTGTTTCAGAGGTAAATTAAACTGTAGGTGATGCTTTGCATTCATAATTTTGTTGTTTGTTTTACTTACAAGTGAAGTCCAAATCACTGAATATATCTTCATGCATTCTGTTTAAATAAATAGGTAAATAAATCAATCAATATTTCTGATTTTTTTTCCACATATCAATGCATGCATTCTTCCTAAAGTTAGTGGGATGTGATGTTCTTTTTGATGCACAGAGGATAAAAATAAGATTGTGCATTTTTTGGTTATTCAAATATTAGTATTCTTGGCAGCTCTGAATAGGAGGGGAAAACACCAGCATGAAATTAATAACTGATTTTGTTTCCATTGTAGCTACACTGTACACATCCTGCATTTTGCTGGGCATATTCCTCAACAGCAGCGTACCAATATTCTTTGAGCTCTTTGTGGAGACAGTCTACCCTGTTCCAGAAGGAATAAGCTGTGGAGTTGTCACCTTTTTGAGCAATGTGTTCATGGGAGTGCTTTTGTTTTTCCTCACATTTTACCATACAGGTAAGAAATATAAGGCACTTGAAAACTTTAATACTCCTTAAGGGCATACCTTTGTCAGTAAAAGGAGGGATTTGCACGTACAATTTCTCTTAATAACCAAATGTTTGAATCCAAGCAAGGGCAGCAAGGAAGGAGAATTTTAATCATTCTTTTCTATATGCATGCTTATAAAAACAAAATTTCTTAGATGCAGGGTAATTCTACTTGAATCTGCTGTAGGCAGAAACCACCAAGGTACACACTGTCATCTAATTTTATAAAGGCCTGGGTAATGTGACCATTAATAACGTTTGTACCTGTGGGTGGTGAGAACCACAGTAAAGCTCACCCCATCTCATGCTCTTGGGTAGAGCTGTATTGCCCAGGAGGGGCAGAGCAGAAATGCCCCATTTAAAACCAGCTCTGTTCAGTGGGTCAGAGGTCCCACTGCCCAAAGACAGAACAGACATTCCTGTGGGAAATCCTGTGGCCTATTCCAGCTCAACAGGATTTCACTTCAGGTTTTTGTCAATTCATTCAGACTTCCTCGTCTCTCAAGTATTATTTGCTTCCTCCTAACTCATAATCATAACTTAAAACTTGCTGTTTTGTAGACTATAATACATATTATTACTCCAAGCTGTAAAATAAGAACCCAGCTTGCTTTCAAAGGGAAGTCTTTATTAATGGTTTTCAAAGACACAGATTTTTTCTTTGTATTTTGTCATTATGGTAAACATTTGCTTCACGGTGTAATATTTGTAAACCATTAGAAAATGTGAGCTTTTATGTATTATTACTTCTTAAGATGTTGAATTTTATAACTAAGAGGAGAGTGACAAATTTCAGATTGAATTCTGCTATAAATTATCAAGGTTTCAACCTGGGGCAGATTTTCAGCATGGCTTGTCTTTCTGCCAGGAAATTGCAAGCAGGATGACAACCTTGTTCCAAACTGTGGTCTGCAAACACAAATGGAGAGAAATTATTTAATTTTTTAATACTGATGCTGAACTGTGTCATTGTAAAATCTGAATGCCATCTGGACTAGCCTTGGGGTGGTGTGAGAGCTAGTCTTTACATTTTAAAGTATACTTTTGATATTAATTGGTGTGAACTCTGTTCACACATACTGTTGTTTCTGACATCTGTACCTGAACTGGAAAGATGACACAGAATGTTCAGAGAATTTTTTCAGTGTTTGGCATTACATAATAAATGAGGATGGGGATATGGTGTCTCACTTCTGATGAAAAACTTACAACACAGTGGACTCATTCCCCCATAAATAGAGTATTTGGAGCCATTTTTTATCTCTCATATTTCTTTCCCTACGAGATACCAGTAAATGCAGGTTAGGATAAACCTGAAATTGGTATACCCATACACTTAAAATATTTTCCCTATTTCTTCAAAAGGAAAGAAAATAAAGTAATTTGTTCTTAGGAAAATCCATTCTTTGATAGAAAGTATGAGAGAGTGTGTGGTCACTGAGGGGGATCAGTGCCAGGGGTGCTATTGGCTCCTCTGATTAAAAAAATCCGTTAGAAGGTAGATAATGATCTTAATCATTTGCTTTCATTTGATTCAAATACATCCTGTAATGGCATTTAAGAAGCTTACAGATAAACCAGAACTCAGTCAAATTCATCATGTTCCCTTGGTCTTTCCTTTTAGCCAAATAATCTTTCAGTAGTTTTCATTCCAATTTCTCTTTTTCTCCTTGTACTGATATTTCAAATGCTGTGAAGGACCCAAACCCTGGAAGCTTTCCAGTGCACTGAAGATTTTGGTTCAGCTAGCAGAGTGGGGATGTAAACCTCCCTAAAGCTCAGCCTTGCTGCTAGTGCTGTGCCCCAAAGCTGCAGCCTCTGGATAAGGTTTCCTTTGCCTTTTCTGCAGGGATTTCCAAGGGAAAAACAAAAGGAAAATGACCTTTCACACGATTGCTGCATTCCCTGCATCGCCAGTGCTGGCACAAATTCTAGATCAAAAAAGACATGAAGTATTCCCAAGTTAAATTTCATCTTTTAGGATATTTGAGTTAAAATCTGTTTAATCCAATTAAGGAGGGATGTTGTAAGGAAAATAATAGCAAAGCATTTGCCTGTTGACTTCTGGCATCGCATAAGTCCTCTCCAAGCCTAGGAAATTTTTACTATGTTTTTAATAATGATACTGCCTAAACAAATCCATAAGGGTTTTTGGTGGATCAGGGAGAATTTTGTTGAAAGTTACTGGTTTTGGAAGGTTGATTTTTCAGGCCTTCTGATTGTTATCATTCACCTTGTTTAAAACAAATCATGCTTTTTCTTTCAGCAATATAAATTGCAGATTTAAGAAAGTAGCAGTGATGAGGCCTTGATTTTGATTAACTCAGATTTGATTAACTCTCCTGGAGGGAGAGTTTAGATTCTGTAAAATTAAATAATAATAAGGAAAAAAAATAATAATAGTAATAATAATTGAAAATTTGCAAAAAATGAGCAAAACACTATCCAGTTAAATGAATGTTTCTTTAGTAAATTGACACATGTAGAAAGAAACAATTTGTTGTTTAAAAAAAATGTGAACCAAACTGCTAATTATTAGTCAAATATAAGATGATAGGATTTTTTGAGTACAGAACACAGACTTTTAAGAGCAGTACGTTACATCAAACAGCTGAAAAGAGGCTTCCAAGGACCTGGTTTTTTGCAATGACTTTTAAATTGAATTGATCCCATTATGCACAAGTTTCTTCTGAGGAATTGGTTTTCCCTCCTTATACAATGTAGCAGGTTTGATTCAAAATCAAACCCAGTTTCTCCCTATGCTTTTAATTTTAGTTCTCAATCCATGGAAATCAAGGGACTAATGAGCAGAGTCTTTGGAAGTGGTTTATTCTCCATTAGCAATGATAGATTTTATTTTTTTTTCCCCCATTCTCTTCATTGGCAGGTTGAATAAGGAGGATTTACATTAGGTGGAGGATTGGTTATAAATATCTCTAACTTAAGGTGTCCATGGAGAAGGCTCACAGACCAAGTTAACCATGGATTGATCAACTGGGAGCTGTCAGGACTTCGTCAGAACACAGTGATTTCCTTCAAACCTGCCATCAGTCCAAGTTTTGGTTGCTTTAAACACAGAACATGTTTGATAACTGAGGCTGGGTCTCTGTTCTGCTTTACAGAGTTTTCCTGGTTCAACTGGTGCCTGCCAGGGTCGTGTCTGCTCAGCCTGCTCCTCATCCTGTGCTTCCGCGAGTCCTACGACAGACTCTATCTCGACGTTGTCGTCTCCGTGTGATCACCCTGCACTGGTGAGGGCTTGGAAGAGACTGGAAGTTGGCTTTGCAGTCTGCACATCTGCCTGGATTTGCACAGCTGAACAGCAGAAAAACAAAGAAATTTCAAGACTTAATTGTGGCTTTATTTAGAGAGGATGAGGGATGGGTCGTTCTTACGTTCAAGACCATCTTGATTTGCCATAAATGTGGAACTGGAGTGGTGATGGTGACACCAAAATGCACAAAGAGAATCTCTCTGCTGTCCAGGTCCCTGTGCAGGGCTGGGGCTCTCTGTTGAAGAGGCTGTTGATGTAGCAGTGAGGTGTATGTTGTGTGTGTGTGCCTGTGTGCTGACTCACGGTTATACACACCAGGGTACCAGTAATCTTCAGAGTCTTCTATCAGAATGAAAATAGGGAATAATCTTAACAAAAGGAAAAAAAAATAAGAAAAGAAAACAAAAATCTTTTCAAGATCTCTTTAAAATCACTAGTCATTTATATGTTGAATGTTCATTAAACATTTTAAGCTAAAATGATTTGGTGCTTGTACACTACATTTACATTCTAATAAAGTGGGTTCTGATATAAGACACTGGTACCAGGGTTTTTAGCCATACTAAATACCCCAAATAATACCTAAATACCCCTGCAAATAATCCTTGCAGTGTTATTAGAGGTGTATGTTACCACCCTGGAGCACAAGTAAAGAATAGCTTTAGCTGCCACTGAATCCCAACCCGCACCCACAGTCGTCTCTGAAATGCCACCATGGTTCTGTATCTCCTGAATATGGAGCTTCTGTGGTGTACTGGAGTGTCACTCTAGGTAAATGTTGCTGTTCTAAAGGCCACCACTGTGTCACCTTTCCATCCTCCATCTCCAGTACTGCCTTTTTTACTGTTTGTGCCACTGAATACTGTGGGTGTGGATGTCTGAATCCTGCTAGTTCTCTCCTGATACTCTAAGGTGTGTGGGTTTAGGATTAGTTTATGACTGAGGGTGCCTAAACAATATTGCTTGTAACCCAAGTCTGGAGAAATCACAGTTTCCTAAAAAAACCCTTCTAGTTGAGGAGGTGCATTGATGGCGAAATGACAATGATTTTGACAATGAGTAACTGGCATGATATGGAAATTGATGCCAGCTCTTTTTATCAGTACTAATCTGTGGTCATTCTGGCCCTTACTTGAACGTAAATATTAAAGACACTTTGAATAGTTTTTTAACTCAATTTTTAAACCTGCTAATGATTTGTTAATTATATTCTTAGATTTCAGTTCAGCGTCATTTAAAATATTTCTCTGTGTGTGTGTGTGTGTGTGTTCTGTGCTTTGTGTTACGGGGGTGTGTTTGTGTGTATGGGGGCGTGCATATTTATATCAATGTGTACACAAATAAAACTTATATATATAAGAGATACATATATATATATAAGTTGTGCAAGGGTATGTGTTTCCCTAGGTTTACTCCAGGTGATCCTGTCTGGGGAAGGTGATGTGCCCTTGTTTGTAACCAAGCCAGTCACTGCCGTGAGTGGGAATGCCTTGTGTGACAGGGATTCTTTTCAGGGAATGGTTTCCTGTCCTGGCAGTTCTGTGGCAGGGGGTGGGTGCATGTGTTGGAGGAGGCTCTGCATTTCTAGAAGTTGAATCAAGCACCCTCTGCTCCTGTGTGGGGCTCTTTACTCCTGGGGCAACACCAACACGGTAAGCTCGCTCAAATAAACCCAGAACTACCTTTCAGACACGGATCTGTTCCTTCTGCCTGCTCTCCTTTTGCAGAGAGAATACACCTCTAAGACTTAACTCAGGAGTGTATCTGTGCAGTAAAATAAAACAAGCTGTTCCCTGCTTTTATGTTTTCAGAGCAATTGATGTACTTACTGTAGTAACTGAAAATGGTTTTAGCTCATTGCCTGTATCAGCTCTAAATAGTCTTTCCTGTCTTGAAGCAGGTTCTTTGTGGCAGTGGAGCTAACCTGCATAGGGAAAATTAAATCAGTCCAACCAGCACATTCAGATCCACTGGCATCATCCCTTACTTTTCAGATGAGTAGTGTTAACTGTCCAGCTTCTTTTTACTACATTTTAGTGCCTGGATTAGTTTCAGTATCCAGTAGCTGCTGCTACCTATTGTCTCTGAAACCAGGGATCGTTTGCCAAGAGTCTGGAGTTGTATTGTCATGGCAGAACTGCAAGCTGGGATGGCTCTTCAGAGCTCTGTTTCTGCAATTTACTGTAGCTATATAAAGATTAAAATTGCTGTCCTGAGTGACAGAGATTTCTAATCCTTTCACTGTCCTGACTGTTTTAAGATGGAGAAGCATTTTACACAATACTTAGACTACAACCTATTATTCCTTTGTTCCAGAAGGCATCAAACAATTCAAAATATTTGTCAGTGCTTCCAGATGCAAGCTCTCCATAGTCAGGGGAGAAGAGTGAACCTCTTGTTTTAAACCCTGTTGATTGTTTTTCTGAGTCAGAGTGAATGGCTCACTGTGACTCTGATGCTTTGGTATCTGTTTCTCTGTGTGGTGAGTTGACTGTGGGTGGACACCACGTGCCCAGCAAAGCCACTCTGTCTTTGCCCTCCTCAGCTGGGCAGGGAAGAGAAAATACAATGGAAAGCTCATGAGCTGAAGTAGGAACACTCACCAGTGACCCTCTTGGGCAAGACAGACTCAACTCGTGGACACTAGTTTAGTTTACTAACAATCATATCACAGTAGGATAAAGTAAAATAAACCCTAATCTTGAAAACACCTTTCCCCCATCCCTCCCTTCTTTCCAAGCTTAACTTTACTTGTGGTTTTCTCTCCCCCCTCCCCTCAGCAGCACAGGGGGACAGGGAGTGGGGGCTGTGGTCAGACCATCATACATTTCATCCCCTGGGGGCTCCTCACATTCTTCTCCTCCTCCAGCATGGGGTCCCTCCCAGGTGAGACAATCCTCCATGAATTTCTCCACTGTGGGCAGAGACCTTTGGGAACAGTCCTGCCAGCAAACCTGCTCCAGCCTGGGCTCCTCTCTCCATCCTGCCAGGAGTCTGCTCCAGCAGGTTGCCCACAGCCTCCTTTGGGCATCCAGCTGCGTGGCAGGGGGTTCTGCACAGGCTGCAGGTGGATCTCTGCTCCCCATGGGCCACAGGGACACAGCTGCCTCACCATGGTGTGCATCACAGGCTGCAGGGGAATCTGCTCCAGTGCCTGCAGCAGCTCCTGGCCTCCCTCTGCACTGACCTGGCTACCTGCAGAGCTACTCCTCTCTCCAGCTGTGCAGTAACTTCTTTTCCCTTCTGAATCTGTTATCCCAGAGGTGTTATCACTGTGGCTGGGGGGTTCAGCCTTGGCCAGTGCCAGTGCTCCATTTGGAGCCTGGCTGGGTTGGCTCTGTCCCTCATGGGGGAGCTCCCAGCTGCTCCTCACGGACCCCAGCCCTGCAGCCCCTCACTGCCAGAGCCTTGGCACGCAGAGCCCGTGCCCTGTGTCTGCCTGGCACTGCAGCTTGGACTGAGTTACAGCCACCAGTGCCTCTGCACTGGAGCAGGGACCTTCTGCAGGGCTGGGCAGCCCAGCCAGGCCCTGCTGGAAACCTGCATGGGGTTCACAGGCACTCTGCAGTCAGGGCTCAACCCAGCTGAGTTCCCAGCAGCTCTGATGGAAATCTGCCCACGTGAAAGTCTCAAAGGATTGCTCCCAAATTACCTGAAGTTGTGCAGGACATGGCTGCATTCTACACACACAGTGTTCAAGTTTTGGATTTTATTAGATTAGCAAGCCTGGCTTAGGATGGAAATGAGGATTTTAAATGTGCTTGCTGAGATCTCTGAAAAACACTTCATCCTCATCTGTGCTCCATAGCAGCACCCTTCTGTGGAGGAGCAGTCCATTTCATGTCAGTAACACAACTCAACCCATAGAAATATTTTTTGGATAAGCATTACTGCCTGGTCCACCCTTTTTGGATTTAGCAAGAGTCCAAGCTGCCAGGCTACCTGCACTTCTTTGGAAGTTTGAGTTTGAAGCACAGGGAGAGCCCTTAGCAGTGCAGATGCAATTAGGAGTAGTGCAGAATAGGCTCAAAACAGTTAATGCTTTTCTTAATAATTAAAGTTTGAAGTCTGTCTAAATTGGACCAGTCACAGCATTGGCTGCTATGTGGCCTGTGACTTGCCAGCAGAGGAAGGTGCCCTGAGAAGCCCTGGAATATTCTTCTCTTTGTGGCCTGTAAGTTCCCAGCCCTGAAGAACCTCTTCCCCAGCAGTGCTGAGCCCCTTAACACAGGTAATGGTGTTGTGGTTTGTATTGGAAATGCTGGGAAGGTTGCTCCGTGGTGACCACTCTCTCCTAATGGTTCATTGCAGACATTTGTTTGGCTCAGTGACACTCCTGGTTTAGATTCCAGTGCTGCTGGCTCTCCTTCTCCTGAGCTCTGGAGCTGTGCAAGCTCCCATGCTGCTCATGGGGAGGCTCAGGATTAGAAAATGCAGGCTCCACTTGCAGCACTGCTTCCTGTCTCTGGTCACTGCTGTTACCCATTAACTTCCTCTGGCATCCTTTGCCCTCCCTCGGGGCTGCCTGCTCCCCTGAGCTAGAGGTGTGGAGAAGAGCTTCCTTGCTTCCAGAGCAATCTTACAGGGAAAGGAGGTTGGCTGACCATGTACTTAATGTACATTAAAATAGAGATTTTTTTTTTTTTAAATCATGCCAGTTGGAATAAAGTGCAGACCCAAAGGATTCTGCACATATCATGAACAGATAATCTGTTAGAAGCAGCCTGTAATTTACCTGAAACCTATGATTTTAGCTCCCACACCTGGAGAGGCCAAGCAGATGGGCACTGTGTGTGTCAGGTATTCAGGCTCACAGAATCACAGTTATTCCCAACCATCTGACAGAGCTGAAAGGACTGGGAGTGGGATGTCTTGAATCTTGGCGTGGGCTGGAAAACCCCAGACTCTGTCAGTGTTTGTAGTGGTAACTTGGGGAAAGCACCAGGTTGGACTGAGTAACAAGAAGTGCCCAGTTCCAGGGGGCATTTCAGCACCGAAATATTCCACTGGACTGGTGAGGTCCATGTGCAATTTGAAATTTTGTGGTGACAGGGATGTTAATGCTGGGCTTGTTCTGCAGTAAACTGAGCAAGTGGCTGCATGGCCTTGCACTGCAACATAAACAAGCTGCACTGATTGATGTGCATGTGTTGGCTCTTGCAAGAAAGGGAAATGTGATTTAATTGTCAGGAGTGACTGAAATATGAATGGGAATGACACAGTTTGCACGGTGGATATAACTGCTCTGTAATGGTGTGACAGCAGGGCTCTAATTGTTCATTTCTTTTGTTGGGTCACTTGCAAATTAAGTAAGTATCTCTGACAAAGGCATTTTTATGTTTCATTAGTTTGGAGGAGGTTCCTTTTATACTAAGTACAGACCATTGTAATAACTTGGCAAGACAACTGCTACACTGTGTGGAAACCTACACCAGTTCTGGGTATTGATTTGGGATTTGATGGTGGTGCTGCCATTCTCAGGGTTGTTAAAGCACCACATGGGATGTGGGCTGTGCAAGGAGCTCTGTGTGGGGATGCACAGTTGTGCAAGGGCAGATGCCAACCCTGCCAAAACACACAAGAACTTTGTCACGTTCCGTGGGTCCCAGCATTCCAGCTGTGGGGGGAGAGGAGGGAAATGCTGCCTTGTGGCTGCTGCCTCCTTTCCATCAGAGACAGCCAGGCAGCCTCCAGGTTCCCTGCTTCACCTGAGGGGATCAGGAATCATCACCATCAACACAGATCCATCTCACTTCCCTGCAGCCGTGTCTGCTGCCAGCTGGGTTGTGGGTGGCACAGGAATATCTGCCTTACTTCCTCCAGGAGTGTCACTTCAGCTGGCAGAGCATTGCCCCAGAGCAGGCACAGCCACAGTGAAGTCAGAAGAAGATGTCAATCTGCTCACAATTTTTGCAGTTTGTGTTTCAAGACAGATGAAACTAATAAATAAAGGAAGAAATGTAACTCTGTCCAAAGTTTTGACAAGCAAAAACAAATATTTGCACAGATGTGCTGGCTGCTGCCAATTACTTGGGATTGCAATGTTTTTGGATCAATTCATGCCCCCCACAGACCCAGCACTGTTTCTTCACTGCTCAGGCCCAGCAGCACCGTGGGAAGCTTCAGGCCCTGGTGGAGGGCAGGGACTGCAGCACAGAGGGAGAAGGGAAGGGCTGAGCCAGGCTGCCCAGGAGGGGGAATGTTGGGCACCTGGGCTGTTTGCACAGGAGGGGTGTCTACTTCAGCCCAGTTGTTTCAGAGCCTCATTTTTTCCTTCCTCAAGGATGAGTTTTTGACCTTCATTTTCTGTTTGTGATGGGGTTTGAGCTGCAGGGACAGGGACAGCCATGGTGGTGGCACATGATGTAGAGGTGCTGGTTCTCCAAGGTGCAGCAGGGAAGGCAGGTGGGACTTGCTCTCTGCAATAACAGCTTTTCTCTGCATGGTCTCTCTCCCAGTGGCTTCCTCCATGTGATTTATCCTCTTGTTGCATCTGGACAGACTCACTGCACTCACTCTGCATTGCTACATGAAGACAATACCAGCAGCAAAACCTTTTTCTTTACCTTCAGGCTGAGGCCACTTCTCCAGTCCTAGTCCACATCTTTGTCAAAGCCACCACAAGGCCAAGCTCATGTTTTTCTTCACAGAGGGGATGTGCAGGTTTGTGTGGGGCAGGTTTGGGGAAGGGCTGCCGGGGGCTTGGGGTGCCCACCCATGCCAGGTGAGGGGGATGCTCCATGTCCCTCCCCAGCAGGGACAGCCTGAACGTGCAATATAAACCAGAGCTGTGTTTCCTGCCCCCTCCCTGCCCACAGCTCTTCTTTCTGCTCTGACCTTTCTGCTTCACCAGGGCTGAGCCAGCCCAGCAGGGCTGCAGGGTGTCCCCATGGGCAGCCTGCCATCAGCTCCTGCTCCCATGGGACAATGATGCATTTTCCAAACATATCTCTTTTCTCTGCCTATGATATTTGCTAGATTAAAATCTCTTTTTCCCCTACCATATTTAATGTCTTCCACTGTGCATTTTAGAAAGAAGTACTTGATAAGGTCATCAAAACAGCTTTTAATTATGGGACACACCTAACAGTTGGGGTTTTTTTGAACTGCATGAACATATGGAGAAGGAAGAGGGTTTTACATGTTGGAGAGCATCTTTGTAAACTATCCTCGACTTGTAAGACTGTTCAGTTTTACTGGAGTTTGTATGCATTTTACTTTTGTAATTTTTTAAGTGATTTGATAGAATTTTATTTTAGGGCAAATTCTACATTTTGTATGGGATATTCCAATGTGGTGTATTTTTACTTTTGAGGAAATAATGTTGAAACCACTATATACTTGTCAGTGTAACATATCCACTGTGTAATTCCTATTTGAAACTGGACTCTGACCATGAAGTGCGTGTTATTTTACGTGCTGGTTGTTGCACATTAAAGAGGTTACTCAGTTTGCTGCCATCACTGTTCATCACTTCCAAGAAAGCACAAGGGAGTAGTTTATTTCTGCAATAATGCTGCCAAAACCCACTGCAGATCCTGCTACGAAATGGGGGTTGTTTAGTCTAAATGAATGTAGCCTCATCCAGTCTCCCAGCCCAGCCAATTAAAGATTTCCATGGCTTTTCCTGAGGTTTTGGGGGGATGGTCTGGCACTGCAGGTGCACCCCTTGGTACCCCCCAGCACGGAGGGGAAGGGGAAGGGTCTGGCAGGGGTGGCAGCCTCTGCAGCCCCATCACATCATCACCACTCTGATTTCACACCCTGATTCCTCCAGGCTCAGGGCCCAGGATGCTGCAGGCCAGTTGATTTTGCTGGCTCCCACCATCACTGTCTCTGTTGGGGCTTTTGGAAAGGAGAGCCTTTGTAAGAACCTTCCTTGTGTTTATCCTGCGTTTGATTGAAGCAGACCCAAGCCGGCATCTCTTGATCCATGTTTATTTTCTAGGACCAGCTCTTCAAGAATGGCCTGACTACTTATCAGGGCAAATTTAAAATAGCCTCACATCCTATTAGTGCTTGGAAGAAATCTGTCAACTCTCATGTTGTGGAATATCTGGGCCCCACTATTCTTAGCAACAGTCTCTTTCCAGGCTATATATGGGAGCTTAAAGCGCCTCTAATGGTACAGTTCCCAGTTGTATTTATCTTTGCAGTGTTACAGAAATCTCCATCCTTAGGGGGATGAGAACTGAGGATCTGTCTCAGAGCCCTGATGTAGTTCTGTGTTTTGGTGAAGTCCCTGTGCTCGTTCTTTCTCAGTTTTTTTCCTATCTCCTGTTTTATCTTTGCTGCTGTTAAGTCTGCTCTTTCCAGAATAAATGACATTTATTCTGTCCTTCCTGAGAGAGTGCCGGGTGCTGGCAGCTCTCTCTTTGCCTGTGCTGCAGTTGCACGTGGGGGAGCAGCTGGGCTGGGGCCAGCTGGTTGAAAGCTCTTGGTGCTGTGCCCAGATGTGCCCAGATGTGGGTGGGCTCTCACAAATACCTCGTGTTCAATGGCCGTGGGACCAGCAGAGGCTGGGGAAAAGGTTGGGGCCACTTGTAAATGCTGCGTGTGTGTGTTTTGGCATCTTTGGACTGCAGCCAAACACCCAGGATGCTGATGCTGGGAAACATGAGCAGCAGCACCCCCAAGGCAGGGGGACCTGCCTTCACCCTCCAGCCATGGGTCATGAGAGCCGAGCAGCTGCAGGGCTTTACCTGCTCCAGGAGCATGATTTGGGTTTGCATCAGGGACTTGGGACCCAAGGCATTCACCTTTACCTGGCACACACCACTGATATTACTCTGCACCCACCACCATGTGAACACAAATTTCCAACCAGGGATTTTTTTTTTTTTTTTTTTTTTTTTTTTTTTTTTTTTTTTTTTTTTTTTTTGCCAGAACTTGAGTTTGAGCTGACAGAGGGGAAGGTCCAGAGTGTGCACCATGCCAGGATTCTTCACACCAGCTGCCAGGAGCAGCACATTCTCCCAGTGCAGGCAGGCCACCTTGCACACTCAGTGTATCAGAGATGGTTTTATCCTGGCTGGGGTGGGCTCTGGGGCTCTGGGCTGGCGTGCAGCAGTGATGCTCCAAGTACAAGTTTGTACCTGCTCACTCCAGACCCTCCTTGGCTCCAGCAGCTCCTGGCACGGTGGGGCCTGCCAGGGACTGAGCTGCTCCCCAGGACAGGCAGCTCTGCCAGGCAGGAGGTTCATCTCCTCCAGTGCCAAAGGAGTGATGGATCAGCAGAAGACAGCAGTAATTGCCAGGAGGCTTTCAGGCAGAAAGCAAGGCTCTCGCTCGAGGACAGGCTGATGTAAGTCAGCATGTAAATTGGGGACAACATAAAAATAATTCCAGCCAAGCTCCTAGGAAGAAACCTATGAACAAAAAAATGTTGTTGCTAAGAAATGTGAAAACAGAAAACAATAATGTGGCTCCTGGCAGGGTAATAAAAGTGTATCAGCGTTGTGCCTGCTCTCCCGTACAGATCGCTTGCTCGTGACAGTAAATTAAGTACTGCCAAAATGGGAATGGTTTTCTCTGTGGCCATTGATGCTTCACATCATGGAAATATCAAATGTTTCTGATGGCTGTTCATTACCCTGCGCTTGAGAGGGGAGCAATCCTTTGCTGGCTCCATTATTTCCATGACAGCAAGGAAATGACTATGGGAGGTTTAAAAACGGAGGAATGCAGCAAGGTTAGATGGATGGAACCTCAGCAGCCTGTTGCTGTTCACTGTACTCCATGCAAACCCTGACTCTGGGAGACACCTCACTGTCTCCAGTGATGGAAAGTCAGGACTGCTTTTTGCTTCTTTCACAAACTGTGATGTTTGACCTTGAAAATCTTCAGAGATGTTATTTTGAAGGGTGACAATGCTGCAGCACAGCTGCTCAGCCAGAAGACACTGTCCACAGCTCCCCCATAGTCAGGGGGAGTTTTAAATGGTTCCTGGATTCCAGATCTGCCACAGCTGGTACGAGGACCCGAAGAGTTGCACCTTCCATGTTCTGTAGAGATCCACACCATGGAGCTGACAGATGGATGTGGCTGATGTGCAGCACAACAACGTTTCCTTGTCATCTTAGTAGTTTTAAAATGAAAACCATCTGACCTTACACAAGTTTGAGTTGCTGTGAGGTGTCAACACAAGGCCAGTTGGAACAAAAAAAAAGGGTGATAAAACTGCTGGGTCTCAAAATAAACCTGGCCTGTGATCACACTGGGCAAGCAGGAAAAGGTGAGAGTCTGCCCAGCTGCCAAGAGCCAGCTTTACATTTCTGTCACAACACCAAAATCACCTTCACCCGCTTCGGTCCTTACCCCGGAGGAGAAGGGTTTGGTTTGGAGATATTGTCAGCAGTTTGAAGGGTTGAAATCTCACCAAAGACAGGGGATGTGTGCATGTGGTTGGGTTTTTTCCTTTGGGAACAGCTGAACTCTGTCACCGTCTTGATTAATTTGAACTGCAGTTTTTTTAAACAGAAAGTGCACAACTCTGTCAGTGTTTTTTTTATGAATGGACAAAACAAACCATGTCAAAATGCATTTCAGCTGTTAGCAAAACAGTTTGTAATGAGTCCCAAAGCTTTTGGTAACTGAGTGTGTGGTCCCTCGAGGGGGAAGCCCGCATGGGGTACCATGGGGAGCAGAGCTTTTGCAGTTGAGGGCTGACTCTCACACACTGAGGTGCTCGCTCTGTGCTGATCTCTTCAGGATGGCTGCACTGAGCTCATTTAGGCAACACAGGGAATGTTGCTGAGCTTGGGGACTGTCCCCCTGCCTGGTCACAGCAGCATGACCACGTGGGCTCTTGGAGAGGAGTGAAATTGTTGTGTGGGCAGAGGGAAACTCAGGAGTCAGAGCCAGGCCATGTGATCACATTGTGATGAGGTACTGGGGGCACTGGTGCCTATGGGGGCACTGGTGGGGGTTCTGGGCACCCAGCAGTGCAGGGTGTGGAGGTAGGGGATTCACTTGAGACCTTTTTTACTGCTGCAGCCTGCCTACTTCCCAGGGAGTGTGTCTGCACAACGCTCTGCCTGGCTGCTGCTCCTGGCAGCATATGAGGCTCAGGTATAAGAGACTCAACAGCCTTGCTAAAATCAGGCTGCAGGATATTTCTTATTTCCATGCTATGTGCACGATGTGGTGCCTGTTCAGAGGAGGAAATTAACTTGCTCTGGATAATGCCTGGGTGCCCAAACACATCTGCTCAGCTGCTCTGTGGTGGTTACAACTCGTTCATCCGAGTCTCTGCTCCAGCATTTTCATGAGCACAGGTGGTACCTGGGCTGGGCTGCAGTTCCCTGCCCCTCCTCACTCCACAGCACCAGGTGTTGGCAGTGCCCTTGCCCAGGCAAGTGCCCCAAGAGCCATGGATATTTCCATCCCTTAACAGAGAAGAAAACACCAGCAAATGGGCTTCATACGGAGGGACAGAGCCGGGACAGGTTTGTCACTGCAGCATCTGGCCCAGCACGTCCCCAAAGCCCCTCTGGCAGGGAGCTGGGAGGAAACAGCGAGACCAGACTCGAGTCATGAGGAAACTTCTGCTTTTCCTTTTCCTGCATTTTTTATACTGAACCTCTGAGCACTGCCAAAGGCAGTTGGAGGGGTCTGTGGGGCTGCAGCTGTTGCTGTGCACCCCCAGACAGCTCCACAGCCTGGCCTGGGTCCCTGCTTTGCCCATGCTGCTGGGGGGGCTCCCCCACCTCATGGAGAACCCACAAGATAACGAAACTTTCTGTTTTCCACACAATTAAGAATTAAAGAGAGAAAAGGGTGCAGTTGGGATGAACAGTGAAGGTGAGAAAACAAAATTTACTGATGTAAACAGTGAAGCTGTTATATTAATGAGTCAAATTAGCAACTAGAAAAAAAATGTGGTGGTAGACAGATTTAAAGGAAATTGGAAATTGGTTCCAATGTAATACTTTGCTCTAATTGTATGCAGAGGTGTCTTGATGCAAAACAAAACTGTTCAGAAATGACCTCCCTGTGTTATCGCGCAAACTAACTGAGAAAAAAAAATCCATCTTATTTGCAGCAAGTTTGTTTTTACTGTTCTTGTGCCTCTCAATTACTTTTTAATGGTCTGCATTGAAAAGAAATTCCTGTATGCACACTTGAGAATAGGAAAACACCCAAATGATAGCTTATGATTTAGGAGGATTAAAGTATTATGTATGCAGGTATAGCACGTTTCAGGTTATTAGCAATCCAATCTATTTTTTATGACATTATGGTGTAATTTTCTGTATGGAACTTCAATATAAGTCTTAAGCTGTATCGGAACATAAACTAAAATGTTCCTGACTCTGTCATTTTTCATGGTCTTTACTTTGATTAATAAATGCAACAAGAGCTATAACGTTCTTCAACACGAGGCTATGATCATCCTTCAATCAAAATATGTCCCTCAGCTTTTCATAACTTTTTGCATCAATATGTAGGGCTTGAGCAGCAGCAGCAGCAGTGACAGGATTTCATTGCAGCTGAGCATATACAGCTGAAAGGCTCTGCAGAAGATGAATGTCTTCTTGCTGGCTTGGCACAGAAAGCAGTTGTGCTCTTGGGGGCTCAGTGTCACCTGCAGAGAGCTGAGGAGCACAAGGGAGGCGCTTACTGCAGATCTGGACAAGGATTTGGGACCCTGAATTTCATATTCAATCTCACCTCATTGGGCACCTCACTCATAAATACCTTTTTTGAAAGGCTCCCCATATTTGGTGTGGAGCTTGTGATGGGGGAAGGGAGCCTTACATTCAGTAACAAAATTTGGTGTCCACAGAGACCACAACTCATGACAAATATAATCCAGACCTGGGCCTCAGACAGGGAGGAAGGATGGATGCTGCAATTCCCCATCCCCACCCAGGCAGCTGAGTGGATTTTGCATGGCCATTGGCCACAAAGGTCAGGAGGAAGCTCCTCCTCATTCCTGCTGGCCCATTCTGCCCCTGCTGTCAGGAGCCCCAGATCTGCTGCGCGTTGGCCACGCAGGAGAAATAACTCACAGGCTTGTCAGGTTGGTCTGTTTTATTTCTGAATTATTCTTTACATTGTACAATATATAAAAATACAGAGTACCCAAAAAAAATTCACAGTGTCTAAAGGCAGTGATAATAGTCTAGGTCACCTTTATGCTAAAGTACCATCAAGTTCGATTGCATAGGAAAGGTGATGTGCCTTCACAACAGAGTCCAATAATACTCTCCAGGTTTTATTGTTTTGGGGCAAGCATTCTGTGTTCACATCATTGGTTCCCATGTATCCAAGATCCAATACTGCATCTGTCACTCTCCCACCTCAACCACAAGCTAAACCCTATCATTTCCATCTCACATACCATGCATCCTCCCTAAAGCTTCCTCTGTGGGAATGCTCCTAATTAAGCACATGGCTTTTAGGTATGGGCAGGTCTGGATGCTGTCTAAGGAGGGGTGTGGAAAGAAAGCACACTGCTCTGCAGCTGGCTGGCTTTTACACTGTTTGACATTTTGGTACTAATAACATTTTTGCTCCAGTTATTAATGGCCCATCCACGCCGACCTCTGCTTGACTCCATGGCCTGAGAATCAGCAGCGTCCTGCTGACAGAGGCATCAGAACCAGAGTGCAGTGCTAATAATTTCATGACCAGATTTGTTTAAAACCAAATCGTGGCTGGGGCCTGCAGAAAGCCAAATGCTGCTCTTATAGCACTGAATCCTCTTGAATAGCAGGGGTGAGTCTGCAGCTGAGGCTGGAGGCAGAATGGAAAAGGTAACAGGTTCAAGACCCAAACTTACACTGAATGCTATTGAGCACTTACGTTTGTGGCTGTGTGAATAGTGTGTAGCTGGTTTTGCTCCTCCAGCCAGCATTAATGCATTAATACATTTTTTTTGCCCAAAGGTTCTAAAGAAGGAATTTCCAGGCAGAACAGCTGAGACTGGGTAAGTCCCACAAGGACCCAGCTCCAGAGGGGTTTCTGCCCAGTTTTGAAGGCTGTGGCAACCAGGAAAAACAAAGTTGGACAGAAAGCTCTCTCACCTACCCACAAACTGCTCTTGAAGCCACCTGAAGCTTCCTTCTAAAAAGCTTAAGAGAATGATTCATCTGTTGGGAGTTCAGGCTTTGGTCATGAGGGCATTTGAGGGATTTGTTGGAGAAGAATGAATCCTTCAGACCTGATTTACTGGGTATTTTTCTGCCATGCCAGAGAGCTCTGAGGCTGCCGTGCCCTGCCGTGTGTGAGGGCTGGCTCAGGGGGTGGCGGGGTGAGCCGTGGGGGCAGAGCCTTGGCCACTGACACAGAAAGCTCCAGAGACACCCATGGCACCAGGTGCCTCCATGGCCTGGTGGGTTTCCTGGGCCCTTCAGAAAAACAAAAGCCGTGGGATCACAGGGCTTCTTTTCCTACATTTCAGATAAAACCTCCTGGTGTGACTGTAAGGCAAGGTCTGCAAAGCTGATCAATAACTCAGAAGGCAGTTACTGACGTCTTTAACACGGAAAATTACATTTTCCCCATTCTAACAGATGATGTGTTTTGCTCTAATGGTACAAGACTTGTTACTCCTACTTGCTATTTTAATTTTCTTTGCACAATTGCTCCCTACTTATAATTACAAGAACAACAGACTGATACACATGAGAAATTTAGGAGGCTTATTATGAAAATATAAACAGTATCAAGTATCTCTTTCTTAATAACTCTTAACCAGAACGATTTAGGGGAGAATCAGCATTTCTAACTAGAAAAATCAATTTATTTTTCAATTAAAAAATTATATTTCATTTACCTCAAAAGTGTGTTTTTAAACCTAATGGAAAGGGTAGTAGATTTTTATAGGGTTTTTTCTTCAGTTTGTCCCTGTGGAATTTGAATACCAGCACTGCCTTTCTTATTCCTAAGTTTCCTCTGCAGGCATTTTGCTAAATATATATATTGCGTGTGTATATATTATAAATATATACCATATCTATCCACTGATAGATGTATACACTGTTACAAAAAGAAGAGTAAGTTGTTACAGAAACTTTACATTTACATTTTTATATATATATTTATAGATATTTATATATATATATATAAAACTCTCCCCCGCTACATTTGGTACAAAGAATAAATCAATCTCAACGGACAGCAGTTTTCTCTCCAGGTGGGCCGAACAGCAGATTATCACCAGAGGCATCAAATTGTCTGCGTCAGACACAGGCTCCATTCCTGCTCTCTGCTGATTTCAAAGCAAACACTTCATTTTCTGAACATAAGGCAGTAGGAACAGTGGTGGTTAGACAATAAATGTTATTCTCCTATATATCTGTACAGGTCATACATTTAAGAGCAGCCCTGGCTCATATGCTGAACATTCAAGTGCACCTTAGAGCAAGAGCACCTCTTATGAGAGAGTTTGATCCTCAAGTGGTTTGTCTGTCAGTCAGCTGTGAGTTACTGGCAACTGCTCAAGGAAAACCCGACAGCAAGCGCACAACACCCCTGGATAACAGCAGCAGGCACACCCCCTCAGCTGGGAGAAAGGCAGCCATTTCCATGGAAAAAGAGAGAATGGCCTAATTACAGATGTTTCCACTACATACTTGGCCGTAAGATTTCCATCATATTTCACATCCTGTACACCTGAATCCTATCCAAAGGGTTTGCAGAGACACAGTGTCTCCAGACCTACAGAGGAACCACCCAGGGCTCCTTTTCTCTGCCGTAGAAGTAAAGGAAAAAAAAAATATATATAGCATAATGAACATTCTGGAAAGCAATGCTCCCAAAGGAAATGCATTTCCACTCCAGTTTAAGATGGTATTAGGAATAGGAAATTTTAGCAAGTTCAACATCCAGCTGCAGGAGCAACTCAAACTTCTACAGATATTACAGACCTGATGCTCAAGGTACCAAACTACCTGGAGGGCAAGAACATCCCTGCACATCACGTCATTAACCTGCCACACATTGGAGAGCTCATAAAAAATGCAACTCTCACACTGCATTAACATCCTCCTTACAGAACTGCACTCCTCTGCAAACATTAATTGAGTAATACAGTGTTCTGATTTCTTTTTTTCACTCTCTCCTGGATTCTGCTTTCTGCTTGAATGGAGACTACAGCCCCTTGCTGTGATTGCCAATTATATGAAAAAGGGCTGAATCCATTTGGATGGCTGATAAGAAGGAATGTCTTGATGAAACTATAACCACATACACCACCCTCATAGCATCTGCCCTCCAATAGCCTACAAAATATCCACCTCCTGAGCACAATGGCAATAATCACCCATCTTGGTGACTTGAACATTTAAGTAATTTCATATGGTACTTGGCAAAAAAGAAATCAGTTTACATCATGTTATTCTGTGAAGCCAAAAATGGAAAAAAAAAATTTAAAAGGGGAGAGGGGAAAAGAGAAAGGAAAAATAGAAGATTGAGATAATTGCAAGGTTTGACTTGCTTGCATTCCCTCAAACTCCAGCTGCAATCTTGCCACGTGCATGGTAATTGCAGAGTGTGTTAATACAGGGAATCTTCTGATGGGGAAGCTCAGAGATGGCTTTGATTTTACAATGGCTGAAATGATCTTGGGAGCTAGTGTTTTCTTCTGAATCACATAAATTAAAGCTGGGAAATCCCATCCTGATAGTCTAATGTAATAATTTCCAACCCTTGGGCTACATACTTGTTAGAATTGCATTAAGTCAGGATTTTAAATACTGCTGAGGGGCATGTGGAAATTCAGTGAGACAGAATGAACTCCTTATGGCACGAGGCACGAAGTCATCACTCCTCAAATGGGATTTAGGGCCTGGGAAGAGCCTCCCTGAAGGCTGCCTGCCACCAGTGCTATCCAGCTTCCCTGGTGATCCTGCTCTGCTCCAGCTGCTCTTGCCTGGCTGCTCTGCTGAAAGTTCAGGGCTGAACCACTGTGCCAGCTTGGAGAGTTGCAGGAGGTGCTTCAGACAGTCTTCTAGGTCTGCATCAGCTCCTGACTCTGCTGCTTAAAATCTGTTTAAGGGCATCTCTCTCTCTCTCCCTCTGCCCCATCTATTTCACCTGAGCAGAAACAGGGTGGGCTGCTAAATAACAAAAGCAGCTGCTGAAAATGGTGGGCACTGCTGAACCTAAGGCGTCCTTGTGGCAGCGCTAATAACCCCAGTTTATTACAAATATCCCCACAGCTTTCAATCACTGCAAACTGAAGTCAAACAAAGTAATTTAAAAACGGGAGGCTATTGTATACTTGCCCTCAGGTCAAACCACCATAACACACAGGCTTGCAGAGTCACGTTGGCTCTTCCTCGCAGGAAAAGCAATACACTTGTCACAAGTAGCACAGGCTTTCTTCATTTCCTACCAGCTGCCTATGTGAAAGAGCTGAGTACACGGCCCAAGCTGGGCTTCCGAACAAGCAACTGCAAAGGAACAGCACTGAGAAACAACCGATGTCGGCTCACAGCGAAACCCGAAACCAAGCGGGGACAGACAGGACTGCTGGGAACAGACCGAGCCGGGGCCAGGCACTGGCACGGCGCTGCTCGGGGAAGGTGCAGACAACAAAGCCAAGCTCAGGACCACGTGGAGCTCATGCGTATTTCAGGGTGTACTTTTATCTCATGCTCAGTATTGCGACATTCTAAAATACTTAGCATCAGGAGTTCATCATAAATATTTAGAAACACTGAATGGTAACGGCGGTGAACTTGTTCACGTTGCTAACACACTGGATGTAGTTGTACATTAAGCACCAGCAATAAGTTTCCTTTTTGCCAAACAATTATGTCAGACAAACATCTGGTTGTAGACAACATGGCTTCTGCATCAGACTAATACAGTTCTTATAGACACAGTCACACACATACACAAAATTACATTTCAAGGCTGGATATACTGTTTAATAATGCTACTGCTCCAATTTACTTCAATAGCTGCAGCAGCATTTGTTTGTTGGGTTGTTTTTCCTCAGGAAAATTAGAGAAATATTGGCAAACAACGCACTTTACTCAGTTGTGTTTCTATTTCATAGAGTACTGAGTGGAAGACGCTGTAAGAATGTGCAGCAGACTTTCTGGGTCATGTCAGACTATGGAAACATTCCTTCAAAAAATACCTTCCCCCTGCAAAGTCAGAATCACTCATTTTTTGAAAGTATATGAACTAAAACCCAATAATAAAACAAGAAGAAATATTAGCCCAAAGCAAGGTGATTTCCCACAAGAAGAGCACGGCCTCTAAAGTTGCCTCTCCTGGCAGACACAATCAGGATCAAAGCTAGAACAAAAAGAGTTAATACTGTCTCAGAAAAAAAGAAAAAGGGAGAAAGAAAAAAAGCCCATGGCTCTTGTGCGGCAATCATCACATCTTTTTTTCCAGTGATATAAACATTTTTGTTGGTTAGGCACTCCAAGTTCATGTTTCCAATGTTATTCCAACATTTACTTTTCTCAGTGTCTCACTGCCTGTATAATTTTCTTTTAATTAAGACTGGAAACATTCTGGAAAGCTTCTTTGGATAATGCACTTTGTTTGTGTGTTGTTTCTCATCAGCTGAACTGCATATTACCCAAGAAGGCTGCAGAGAGTATTTCCTGTAGTATGAAAAGATTCTCTTGAAGATATAGGGAACACTACCCTAGAAAGTTACTACTTATTTTTTTCCTCAGAAACATAAAAAAATCAAAAATAAAAATTAAAAAAAAAAAGAAAAAAGAAAATGTTCTTCAAGTTGTTGGTGTGATGGAGTTCTGCTTGGCCTGTCCCATGAGCTGTGTCTCATCTAGCACACCATTGTTGTCCTGGCTCAGGAATGATGCATCCAGCCCTGCTCCAGGAGACCACCTCTTGCTTTCTTGGAGTGCTCCCATGTGTTGTGTGTGGCTGCTCAATGGCCACCAAGCCCAGCACACAGCCCCTCCTCGACAACCTCAGCCTTGGACAGCAAGCTGACCTTCCAGCCATTAACAGTTGCAGTAGAAGAGCCATCTCCAGACAAATATCCACAAAAGCTCTGCTGAATGGTCCATTTGAATTCTTGTCCTTGTAAGGAGATGTGCTGTTTACAAAAAACACAATTAACCAAAGGAAAAAAAAAGACCCTACTGTACAATATTTACATCTAGAAGCTGGGCCGGTATTTGGTCCATAAAATGAATTTAAAAAAAATCATATAGGAAGTCATCCAGTCCCATAGGATCTGTCCATCATCAGCTGTTGGTAAAGGTCCTTCCAGGGGAGGCCTCGGGCCTGTAATCATATTTATTCAGTGTACTGGGGTAATAGGTTGTTGTGTACACATTGGTTTGCTGCAACGGATAGAAGTTGGTTCTGTCGTCCGGTATCAAGTTGTTCTTGTTAAGTGTCTGTAAAAAAGAAGAGAGGAGATGACAGGCATGGCCACAGTGCCACACAATTACTCTTTTCTACCTGCAGGCACCTCCCTCTCACCTGCCTTCTCCAGCACGGACTCTGCTGCAGCCACCACCACCTTCCCTCCGGCTGGGAGAGCAAGCTGGCACCTCGCGCTCGCTACGGGCTGGGCTTGGGGACCACAGCTCCTGCCCGGGTGTCCCTCAGCAGCCCCGTGCTCAGCTACTGCTGGGGATGGACCCAGAGCCCTCTCCAGGGACACGGAGTCTCCTGGTGGATGGCGTGTTGTCTGAACACCACTGTCACACAAAGCCATGCTGGGCCTACACAAAGGTTGGCAATTAACGGCAGCGCTCAGCTCTAACCTCGTCCAAAATGCTCATGGTACAGCCTGTGGCTCCCTCTCAAACCAGGTGCCAAACGGCAGCTTCTCCTCTTTGGAAGAGCAGGTGTGCATTTACCTGATCTCCATCTCCATTGGTAGATATCCAGGTTTGGACCCCCCGATATTAAGTGTGTCACTTCTGTAAGCTACAGTATAAGTAACAAATCATGGTCACTTTTGGAAAATCTAAAATTACTTTAAAAAAATTCAACAACCACGTAACAATTGTCGGAAACAATAACATAAAAAATTAGAACGACAAATGCCCGTTTTACCAGAAAAATTTAGAAATGTTTTTTTTTTCTCCCTCCCCTCTTCCCACCAACAAGCAGATGTCCCCCTCTCCCCAGATTAAAGGGCATTGCTATGCCAGCTGTTACCTATGTACAAGGATAAAATCACGCTTTGTGTGTATGTGTGCAATAATTCTATGGAACTTTCTCCTTCCTCACAGTCATCTGATTTCTGTGAATTTGTCTGAGATACTTTGATCACAGTTTTTTCACCTAACCCCTGGCTTAAATTTCTTATGCCTATCTCTGGTCTATGTCACTCCAAAGTGCACCTTTAATGGCTGTTGTGCAGGGAACTCACTCCTTTGATCTGGGAGTCAACACTAGGCGTGCTGCTACAGCATCCTTATCTTCAGGGAACATTTAATTAGCACATTTAAAGAGGGTATGAGCATCTCTCCCATCAGGAGCAGAGATGGAGAGGTCTAATGAGCCAGCTAGTCCTGGGCCCTAATGGTTGTTATGGCATGATCTGATACTGCTTTAGTGAGGAACCACTTCACCTCAGTTCCCCCTTGCAACAAACCTCTCCTGCCTGACCCAGCTCAGGGCAAGGTGAGAACTAATTAACTAATGCTCGAGACCATGAACTACCCAGCTCCTTCAGCTTTACTTGACCCATTGAACTTCAGGCAAAGTGGCTCCCTCAGCAAGGTGAGAAATCTCTGCTCTTTCTGAGGGCAGGTGCAGATGGAAGTTTCTGGGGAAGGCTCTGTCTCCACCCGACCCAGCAGCAGCAGGGTGACCTGATGGGGAGCAGGGTCCCACCCTGTGCATGCGCCCACTGCACAGTCAGGGTTCTTCCACATCCCAGCTGTGACCACTGAAAGGATCAGCTACCCTGGGCTCAAAGACAAGACCACAGGCAGTACATTTATCTCCCTATTTCTTTGCAATCAAATCATTTTACTGCATGGGGAGGGGGAGAGGAGGAGGAAGAAAAGAAAATGTTTTCTTCTAATCAGCAGACTGACAGCTACAGCTACCCTGGGAGCTTACAACTCCCAATTTCATACAAGATGTTAGGAGGAAAAGCTTTCCTGTGCCAAAGCTACCCTGGCAAAGAAATTTCCCAATTGCTGAAACACCAAATAAGTTTTTCAGAAATGAGCACTGCCTGAAACATCTCATACATGAAAACTGGAGGAGATCCAGCCCACTCCTGGTCTGACTGCAATCTCCCCCCTGCCTGGAGTCCCTAAATTCATCCCATAGCACAACACTTGTAGGAACCAAGGACAGAATTTGTATAGGCATGCTTTAGGTGACAAATATTTTCAAGAAATGAGAATTTGTGCCCTTCCATATAGAAGGAAAAAAAGTAAATGTCATGCTTTGCTCCCAGTCACCCAAAGAAATATTAAAGTAGTGTGGCCAACAGTTTGCTGCTTTGTGCTGGAGGCTGGGAAACAAGGAAGCCAGCCTCAGTCCTCCAGTGCTTGCTATGCTTCCTTGGGAAATTCAATTAACTGCTCTGCGCCTCCGTGTCTTCTGACCCAGCTTGAGAAAAACAAAGTTTGACATTCCCTGTGAAAAGGCACTTTTCTAAGTACTACCACCAAATATTTGGGGGAGTTGCTCTCTTGTGAGCCCCACAGGTGTTCACACTGGCTGTACACGATGGCTGCTGTTTCCTATTGATGTTCCTAGTCTGGGATACCCACTGCTGGCACCGTAACTCCATGGCCACAGCAGGAAGGAAGATGAAGAGGCTGAG
The DNA here is from genome assembly GCF_027477595.1 of Haemorhous mexicanus. Lineage (NCBI taxonomy): Eukaryota > Metazoa > Chordata > Aves > Passeriformes > Fringillidae > Haemorhous > Haemorhous mexicanus. Next base: position 11,028,449 of record NC_082348.1, on the reverse strand, counting down.
TCCCACTGCCACAGTTTCTCTGGACTCTCTTGAAACTGGTCCAATATCCAGGCTTTGTCTGGGTTGGTTAAGATTCATGACATGACAGGATTGCCACCTCTGAAATTTAGTGAGATGAAAATCCTGACCTGCAATAGCTCAGGACCATCTTGATATGAGGACAAAGACCTCAGGACTCAACTTCTTTGGCTTTGAGATGGAAAATATGTATTAATTTTAATATGTTACACAGTATTAAAAACTAGCCCATTACAACAGATTTAGCCATTAATTAGCATGATTTGCAATTTTTCTCCTCTCTCTTCTTATGTTCATATAATACTTAAGAAAAACACCACAACTGGTCATTTGCTCTTTTTGGTTTTATTTTGAATGGAGGGCTTATATCTTAAGGAAATACCTCATAAAATGGCTTAGTGGAATTTATAATACAATTAGCTACAAATAATTTGTCTCTGGAAATGCTGCAGAGGTAGTACTGTCCTAAATCAGCATGATCAATGTGCACTGCTTTAACATTTCCCCCCACAAACTTATTGTCTGTCTCATTTTAATAAACAGATGATTAGGTTCCTTGGCACTCGAAATTGGTTGATATTTTGTGGAAGGGAAATTAGGCAGCAGTGAAATTTAGAGATGTACACAGACACACTCATGCATTCACTGCAGGAGAAAAGGCTGTAGTTAAATCTCTCTGGGTCGATTCCTGTGCTGCTTTACTCAGAGTTTTAACCCCTGCTCTCATCCCACGGGTCTTCACAGTGACAGTACAGAGATGGCCAACGACTTTCCTTTTGGAAGGTATTTCCCCATTGCTGTGTGGGTTATGCCATTGAGGTCAGAGCCTCCTGACAACCTGAACTCACTGCAGTTCCTGTGGGATGGGAACATCCTGCTGCACCCTGGATGCCCCCAGCAATACTGAACAGTCCCAACAGGAAAGGCAAGAGCTGTCACCAAAGTTGTCACCAGCTTGTCACAAAACCCAACACAGACCAGACCCTGGCTCCCAGCCCAACTCCTGCCAGTGTCTCATCCCCTCAGCCCCCCTGAGCCAGGTCCCCAGTATGACCAGGGCCAAGAAGTGCTTCCTGAAGACAACACCCAGCATGTCCTCCTAGAAGGGACAGTCCTTTGGTGCTTTTGCAGGGACTTGTCAGTGGCTGCAGCAGCAAAGCTGACTGAGCAGCCCAGCCAGCACTAGAGCTCACCAGAGGTTTCAGGAAGGAAAAGAGACTTGCCTTTTCAACCTGAGCCCCCCTGCACCACCGTCCTGCACCCTCCAGGGCAACAGACCCGTCAGTCATCTGAGCACCTCCAGACCTTTCCAATGACACTTCTGACACTCAACCTGTATCTTCCTCTTTTTGTCTGCTTCCTCCCATATCAAACACTACTGACTGCCCTTGCCAGCAACTACAACCTTTTACAACTGTCTGCTCAGTAAGCAGAAAGAACAAAAAGCCTGATCAATGCTTACTGCTGCAAATTAGTTGTGGCAAAATCTCCATGCCATACACACAATGTATTCCAAACACCAAGGAAAATGCATTTCAGGCCATCATTTTGGTCCTATCCTGCCTTGAGAAGAAAGAAGCTTCTGGTATTTGTGCAAGCATAATATTCCACATAAAAAGTGAGGCCAGACTGAGCTAATATGAAAACCTGTGGAATGCACTTAGGAAAAGCACTCCATTCCACTAACAATTATTTCTTTTAACTGCTTCCTCCCTTACAGTATGAGCCATGACATCCTGGCATAGCTGATATAATTTGTTTCTTTTGGTCTGCTCACCATTAAACTCAATTCAAGGGCCTGTTAGCAGAAGGAAAGCCACCAGCATGCTCTAACACAGCCAAGTGGATCACTCAAAAGCAAGCCCAACTTAACTGCTTTCCTTAAATGACACCTTACACACACTTTAGGCTGCATTGGCATATGACTAAAATAATTTGAAAAAATCTCTGACCCAGGAACTCTGCTTTGTCAAGCAGGGATGTTTTCAGATGGACTACGATGGTTATGGCTTTAACAGACTGTAAAAGAGCAGCAGCTTGCTCCCTTATATGTGATCTGTCAAGAGATCCAGTCTTGCTGTTGGTGAATTGCATGTCCATGCCAAGCACAACAGAATCCGAAGTATTTCAATAATTATGGAATTATATGAACAATTGATCACTCATGCAAGTGTGCAGTTAGAAGTGGAGGAGTCTGAGGGGAAGGGTCACACCTTAGCAGAGCATTCACATGCACTCACAGGCTGCTTCTCCCAGTTACAGCTCAGTGCTGGGTGTGTTAAACATGACTCTGTCGTGCCACATGCATACATTTAACATTTAACTTTGTTCAGCTTTCTCCATTGATCTTTTTAGCCTAGGTCATCATTCAGATTTTCCATTTGTTCATTTCTATCCAGCAAGACCTTGCCACTACTTCCCCAAATTCTGCCTCTGCTCCAAAACATTAAGTCATTATCCACTGACCTACTTGCTTACATTCTCCCAGATGTATCAAAACATCTTTACACATAACAGTATGGTACTTCCAGTACTACTCCCAACTCCCATCCCACAGCTGCAAGTATAAGCTGTGTAAACATTTCTTACACACATAAACAGATCAAATGTTTCAATTTCCAATATGCAGTCATGAAAATTTAAAACTTGATTTAAAAAGTAGATGGGCATCTCCTCACTCAAAATTAAAAGGAAGTCCATATATTTTTGAGAAGCAAAGTGAAAATGATACTTCTAAAAGCTTCTGATACTCGTACAACTAATACCAGAATTAGGGCCATAATGTAGTTCCCACAGGGAACTATGATGACAAGATTTCCTTAATCTGCTCATGTAGAAAGCACTCAGCTTTTCAGAGCTCAGCATTCTCGCCGAGTTCCAGATCTTTCTATTTTGGGGGTTGTGGAGGAAGAGTCAGCAAGTTTCCCAGGAGTTTTGTAGGTTAATCTACACCAGCTATGCAGCACTAGAATCCCAGTTAAGTCAATGAGCAAGGACAACTTCCCCCAGCCTCACAGCTCCTCCACTATTTCCCTTTAAACAGGTATAATTTCACTTCTTCTGCCTCCCACCCATGACACTTTCCTCTTTAGAAAGGTAAAAAAGAAAAAAGTTGGGGGACCTTCCCTGGACAGCTTCAAACAATTTTTTTCAGTTTTTATGGTTCCCACCACTTTAGCCTCTGAAGAGGCTGAACGATGCAGTGCACACCTTTCCATGGCTCATCAGAGACGTGCTGCCTGTGACAGGGCTGCACAGCTTTAGGTTTCCACCTTGGTATTTTGTCTGTAATGTTGAACGTCCCAGTGTACTACTAAGAAAAACTTCCCCTTTCCTTCACCACAGGATGAGTGCAGCCATGAAGGAACCAGGGGTAACAACTTCAGTCACTGCTAACCCTGCTCATCCACTGTGAACACGGCAGAGGGTCTAAAATCAGGGTCCAGGGAACAGACAGCAACTTTGTAGCCAACCCATTTCTCTTAGTAAATCCAAATGAAGCCCACGTGCATCCCTCATCCTTCAGCTGCAGAAATCGAAAGGACAACACTCCTGCTAAACTTAGCCACACAATTATCCCTAAAAGAGTTGAGGCAGCCTTTCCAACTTTCCTTGTAACAGCATCCAACAGACCTCCTGTAGCAACAGTGGGATGGCCATTATGCCCCCTCATTCCCCAGGAAAATTGAGGGATAAGGGAATTGTGCAATGATGTAATGAAACCAAGATCCAACATTTAGGTTCTTTTGTGCTCCTTTTATACCATTTGCTTCTTGCAATGAAATCGATTGAGCAAAATGCCTTTTTGATGCAGATCAGCTGTTTCATGGAGCTAGACATGCCTCCTTGTTAAAGGATGTTACTTTTTGCATTGTTGGAACATTAGCCAAATGACTCAGGGCTGTGGAAATATATTAATATTATGAAACATTTCTCAAAGCTTGTACATTTCTGGAAGTACCAGGGCAGAGATCTCGGAATTATAATTAATCAGTAAATTTGGGAATAATTAGCATAATAATTACATTTCAACAAAATAAACCATACAACTAAAATAACCTCTTTTGGCGATAACTGACACCAAGAAAATACATGACGTCTGGCCCACCCACATGCTCCCTTTTCTTCTGATCAACTGGATGCCACAACACTGCTGTGCCTCTTGAGCTAAGAATTACAAATAACCCTGGAAAGATGGAAAGTTGCCAGAAAGACCTTATGAGACCCATGTATTTACTCCAAGCTAGGAGTGATTTTTAAGACTTGAATGACTCCTCTTTCTGATTTTTCTTTAAAATTTGCTTAGTGTCTTATGCCAACCAAACTATCTCACCTGATGCTTTTATAAAACCTCTTAAGCTCTGCCTACACGGAGTCAAAGGAAGCAGTGGCCAGGGTTTATGTATTGAGCTTTTTCCTGATGAATTCAATAAGGCTGTTTGCAGGATTTACAGTGAAGTGTAGATGTACAGATGAGGAACCTATTTTCTATATAAGAAGGTTATTCGTCTCAAAAAGAGATACAAAAAAATCCCACTGGGACACTAAACTTATGATTGCATTTTCTTTTTGGATGGAAGCTTACCATATTTTTAGACTGGAGATTCTTTGTTCACTGTTATTGGTAAATAAATTAGACAACCCCCAAATGATGGCAGCATCTGTAGATGTGCTCAGGTTGACAATAGAACTAACATCCAATTATCAGAAAATGAATAGCTCAAGTTATTTATAGCTGTTTGAAAATAGCTATTTTATCCTTGCACTTAGGAGGGAGTGAAGTTATATTACTGCTATTGTAAACTTATAAAACCCTTCAGAGCTGGCAACATAAAGGACCATTGTCAGAGGATGCTTTGGCACATCTCTGACTTCAAGCACATGAGTAAGATGGCAAAACAAATTGCATGTAATAGTAAGGCGAACTGAAGTATTTTTCTGAACTGGAAACTGAAGTCTGAGGAGGTCATGGAAACCTTCCCACTGGCAAGTGCAGGTGTCTAGCCTAAAGCCTGCAATTTAGCCCCAGCTTGCCTATGATTTGGGGGTGGCAACACCCATGACGTGGTGTCCAGACACAAAAGAGGAATTTCAAGGCTGCCCCAACTGCTTCCCAATATAGCTGATGCCCAGGATATAGCAGACATGATCTCAGCTGTGTGGGAAGGTGTAAACTGTCTCCTCACTGCACTCCTGGGCCTTAGTGAATGCCCTTCCTGGGTGCCCCACGCACACAAGAGTGTTACTAGAGGGGCTCAGCATGCTCCAGTACTCAGACAAATTCACCAGAGGCATAATCACGGCCCTTTAAAACTGACATTAATCACTCTGGATGCAGATGATGGTTTGGAGCACTGGGCTGTACTGGGCTTCAGCTGATGGTAACTGGGGCTGTCTGGGGGCACAGCTCCCACTGCCTCGCTGCTCTCATATTGGAGCAAAAAACCTTGAGGTTTTGGACGGCCTCAGAGCTGCTTGTTCTGATGAATTACCAGCACAAGTCATGCAGCCTCATGCCAGCCCACAGTGCTGCATTTAGACTGAGAATTGCAAAGGTGTAACTGCAGTGGTGAAAAAAGAAGTAATAAAAATAAAAGTAAAAACTGGGCCCAATTTGCCATCTGCTAACTCCATTCAGTCTCTTATAGTCTTACTGCTTTCCAAATTCTCTCACCCTCTAAATAGCTGCTTTTTTATTATTTTCCTCAGGATTGCTTTATTTTCTCCCCATGTTGCCTCTCACCTTGTTATTTCCTCCCTACATTTGTAACCTCCTCAGGTCATTTTCCATTAGTCCTATACCAGTGGCTGTTTTTTTGACACACCTCCCAGTTTAATATCTTCTGCTCATTTAATTAACACACTGACTGCACTCTCTCCAAGGTCGTTAATGAAGATATTAAATAAAGCCAAACCTTGCATTACTGCTTGCAGCATCCCAAACAACTCCTCCCCATAGCCCTGTTTGTTCCCATCAACAATTGCCCAATGTTCACAGTCCATTAGCCAGGTTTCAATCTCTACAGCAGCCTTCCTGTCCAAGCCAATTTCTATTTACACATCACAAGATTATTTAAGACACCAATACCACCCTCTTTGCTTTAGATGTATGGACGAGTGAAGCTACATTTTTAACCAGCTGAGAATCTGCAGCTCTAACTCTGTGCAAAAAGTGATTATGTTTGATTTCTCCCTGCTCAGCATTAGGTCTTGGCTCAGCTGTCAGCTCAGCTGAACCACCTTTCATTTCATCAGGGTATGTGATATGTTGCCTCTCAAATATTAATTCAGATCTTCCTGCATATTAATACTGACACAGATTTGTTTCAATGAGTTTCCATTGCTGTAACTGAAAGCACAGTCAAGTCAATCCCATTTGTTTCTCCTGGTTTCACTCTCTAGAATGGCCCTGGCTGCCAAATTTTACAGACAGAGCAGGATTTAACACCCCATTGATGTGCTTGGTTGAATGGGGAAGGCCCAGGCGTTCTCTAGCGATTGTGGGCCTGCATGCTCACAGATGTTCTGTCTGATCCCCAAATCCAGCTGACATTTCCCACACAGACTTACTCAAGCTACTTGTGGAACTTTAGTGCATTGGACTTCTGTAGCTTAACAGTGACTCAATTAGCAGGGCAGAAATGAGCCTGCTTTCTCACTAACACTTTCGTATTACCTTTGCAATTCACGGCACTGGGGGTTTGCCTAAGGTCCCTGATATTTATAGAGATAATTGGAGTTGTTCACTAGCTGAGTCTCAGAGACTCTGGGATACAGTCCATCTAGATTCCTTCATCCACAGATTTTCAGTTCTTTCCTTTATTCACATGCTTTGTGCCAAATCTCAGGACGATATTGGAGCTGACTCAGTGAGGATTCCTCCAGCTCTATGGGAGTGCAGGCAGAATTACTCCTGCTTCCCCTAGGCCAAACCTCTTGTATATATATAAATGATGCACCAGGGAAAGTGGCTGTGGCTGTAGTGTTACCCCAGCCTGTGCAGCTCATGCTGTGGCAACAGCCAGTGCATCCTGAGCAGCCCTGAGCTCTCAATGACTCTTCAGGACTGGGCGGTCATGGTCCAGAAAAAAAAGCTCAAGTATTTCATCTGTCCTCAGTCAGAGCTGCCAAGCACTCTGGAAACTGAGCTCTAGTCCTGAATACTGACACAGCTATCTTTATTTTGTATGCATGTAGCTCAATTTCTTTATAATTGTACTTAAGAATCCATTAATTGCAAGTGGAACAGTTCAAGAAGAATAGCCAGGCAGCTCATCTCTAAGTGGAGCACAAAGGTTATATGCTTTCTGATATTTATTGTTTGTCTAATATTACCTTCTCCCTTCACTTCAGTTCTCTGCCTCTTTCATGGCTCCCTTTAAAGTCTTCTGCAAACACATAATTAATTCCTCCTGCACATCCTGGTGGCACTGAGGATTTCCTGGTTCAGCTAACACACATAACACTTCTAGCCAGAGCTTCGACAAAGAGGAGAGAACAAAGGCAAAGAGGAGAGAATCACCCCAAGCACTTGGTCCAAGGGAAACCATTAACTTCTAGTAAATGAGGAAAGGGTATATTTGAAATATTCCGCTGCTGACCAGTAGAGGGAAGTCATGTAAGCAAGCAGCAGCAAGTCCAGTGTAATTTTGTTATGCCCATTCCTGTAGTTCTTCAATTAATTATTCTTCCAGCACAGCTGGGTGGGTGCAGGCTTGTACATGTCAACCTCAGAAAAATCAGGAAAGGGGAAAATTGCAAGAAAAAGGTAATATCAGTCATTAGATCAATTAGTGTAGCCAGAAAAATCAGATAATCTTTGGAACACATCTGTCTGTCTGCAGTTCTGAAACAGCAGCTTACATATTCAAAAACCTGCCAGATTTTCCAGCTACACTCATTGGTCTAACTAAAAACAAACCAAAACTTGTCTACCTACAAACAGATTATCACAGCTGCAGTAATACTACTCCAAAGAAAGGCTCATGTGAGCATCCATGATGATCTAGCCTGTGAGAAGGCAGAGCATGGGCCATATCCCAAAGGTGGCTGTAGAGGAGTTGTAAAGAGGGAGCAGAGAAGGCTGAGTCAATAAGCAGAAAAATGTGACAGAATACTATGAAGCATCTACCCACAGTGTCAAAACCTCTTAACATGGCTTAAAAACAAAAAGTCATCTCAAAAGCCAGACTCTCTTAAAAATGGTGGGCAAAAAGGAACAGTGAGGATTCCCACCCTATAGGGAGCAGCAACACCCTGTGAAGCAGCAAGGGTTTGCATGAAAAACAGATGGAGCAGGGACTCAATTCCCATCGGGGGACTGCTGTGAGCAGCTGCTTAGTATCCCAGAGGGAGCAGGAGCAAGGTAACACTCCGATCTGAACTGGCGGTCTCCCCTACTCTTAAATACTTTATCTATGCGAGTGCGCTGTGACTCACACACAGCAACCCGCTGAGCCCCTGCTGCCAGGGGTGGGGACAGCGCCAGGAGAGGCACATCCCTCCCTGGGCACAATCATCCCAGGACAGGCACACCTCCAGGCATGCTTGACTGCTCAATTTGACTCGAGCCAATGATATAAAGGGAGAAAAGACACTAATAGATTTTGACTGAGACGCACCACTTAATCCTTTTTTCCCCATCAGTAAGCTCTCTTGCTTTCCCTTCATAGTAGGCATTATGCAAATCAAGAGTCCCCTGAAGTGATATTTGCAACTGCAGGATCATACAAGAAAGGGCACAATGCTTCTTTGCCAATTCAACCCCCTGCCCCTACTATTCTATTTCAAATAATACTATACTCATGGTAAGTACTAAAAATATGTACTCCACCATTCAAGCACTTAATGTTCTTAAATGCCATTTTGTTCAAGGGAAATGGCCTTTGTTAAACATGCAATTCACTGGGAACAGAATTTATATTTCAATCTGATTTACTATATCTATACATATATATATGGCTTTTTTTCCCCAGCTGATTACATCAGCTAACACCATGCAGCTAAAGCAAATACTTCAGGGACACTCTTGATAACTTCTTGAGAACACTGGGTATCATCAACTACTGCTTTATGTGTGAACTTTACAGCCACTTCCTGGGGCTTGAACAATGCAGTGAAAGGGTCACTGGGAAAAGAAAAAAGCTTATATCACAGTGCTATCAGTGCTGTGATCACCAAAAATAAATGGGTTAGCCAATTTTAGTTGAAGTAACAACACATCAAATTAAGTGGCAGGACACTGAAACACAAAGTTTTCCATGGAAAAGCAAACATCCTCTGAGACCAAGGCTGATTTTGACAAGCATTCCTCTAGGGCACTTGACAGCAGTTTAAATAGCTTTAACTTAAACCACTGGCTGCCTCCTCTCTATAAAAAAGGTGTGATTTTCAGCAGCAATGAAAATGACCATCACCAAGAGAGAGACATTTAAAATCCATACAGAGATTCACTTTCCTATGCCCTAAGCACTACTTTTTTTTTCACAGAATAAAATCACAGACTAGTCTGAACTGGAAGGGACCCACAAGGATCATCCTGTCCATCTCTCAAGCGAATGGCCCATACAGAATAACCTTGGCATTATTAGCACCATGCTCAAACCAACTAACTAATCTTTTTGCTAATTTTTGCAAGGTTGAAAGCCACACCAAACACCCAGCATGTTATTTTATTCAGAAGGATTCATCTTCCAAAGACAGAATTGGTTTCTGTGTCTCAGCTCTCCGTGTTAGTATTTTATTGCCATGAATTACTTGGGATTAGTAATGAAGTGTTGATCACAGGGCCCAGAGTCCTTTGTAGGGGGTGTCTGCTCTGCACTCTGTCATTTGTTTCCCAACAGCATTGTTCTCACTTCATTAGAAAATATTCGTTGCAGCTTCTAATTTATACAGTCCAAGTGATCTACTGATTATTCCCCCCATTTTCTGGTAACTGCATCTATATTTGCTGTATCATTTTAGGCAAGTGCAGGACTCACAGTTCTACTAAAGTTAATGCGTATTGTTCTAATGTCCTAGAAAAGTCAGATATCAAGCAATACATCAAACACTTAGTTTCCCTCTTTCATTGCCATATCCTGCAATCTCACCTCATCTTTTCCCACAATAAATTTAATCCTTGACATAAATGACTGTTTTGCTTCAGTGTTTGGCCCTTAGTTCCTACAGCAGCAGTGCTGATGCCAGAGAAGATGCAATGCTCAGGTGCTTCCTCAGGTTATTTGAGGCATCAGTACAGAGAGTTTTACTGCGTGACTTACAACTAAAGCTGTGTGGAAGGAAGGAAGGAAGGACAGAGGGAGGTCTGTCCAGCACAATCGCAAAGAAAATCTGCAGAATCATCATCAAAACCATCCTGCAACTTACATTTCTCACTGATCCCATCTGGCCTGATCCAAAGGCCATTGGATCTTGGATTTGGACCAATATGCAGACGCCTTTGTCCAAATCCCGCGTAGAATAAAATGTTGGCTCTCTTTATTGGCAGAGGATTTAGCAATAGGAAGAAGTTCAGTCCAAACCCTTTCTCCATGTGTGGCTGTTCCAAGAGATCCTAATTCACAAGGGCTCAATCTTGACCCTACATCCTCCTGCTTCTACTGCAGGATCATCTGGCTTTCCATCAGCACAGCTGTGCTAAGTAACTCACACAAGGCACGGAGCAGCTGAAGCAAGATGTTAAATAGAAGATCTCCTCACTGCTTTGATAATCAGTTATTATTTAATTGGCGTGGCGGTACTGGGAAGGTTGTAGGTGGTTCTGTAACCCGTCATGCCAAAACGTGAAGAGCAGATAATTTTTATTTCATTATGCTTTTGTTCTGCACAGTCTTCAATATTGTCAGAGTGTTGTTTGAACTTCAACCAATTAATGAAACATGAACTGCTTATTAGGTGACCCAAAAGGTCTCTCCCCTACGATCTGTGAATACCAAATCAAAATCAACGTGTTGCTGGTAAATGCATATGCATGAAATCTTTCAAGACATCCTGGCTAAAATAGCTAATAATAAACCTCACATCATTCTTGAGAAAGCAGAACAGGAAGGGAAAAGGAGCCAACAAAAATAAAACACGCTTCTGCAAAACACTGCCTATGCAAGTTAGCATCAGCTACATGATCAATAGGTTGCCCATTATGTATGGTATTTACATCTGATCTGCATTACTGCACTGCTGTGCTGAAATGGCCAACAAGGCTCATATCAGCTAGCACTTCCTTCATTAAAATCTGCCTTCATATACAATTTACCTTGATTTATGAGTTTGCATTCAGTGCTGTACATTTGAATGTAACACTGCCAAACTTTCTACAGTGTTCACCTGCTGGTTGTAGAGCAGAGATATTTCAAGATGAAAACAAACTAAAGATGGTTGCAGAAGGCTTATTATTATCAAAGAATGGAAAAATAATAAACCTGTGCATATGGCCAGCCTTCTGCTACCATCATGTCACTGTGTATTATAAATTTTTGTTACTGAAAAGTAGTCTATACACCCTCTCTATTTCCTTATCCTGGATTTATTAACTCTTTCACACAGATATATACACATACAAACCTATAATTATTCTTTTGCTTTCATTAAAAAATGTTGAGGGTGGTTTCCTTGGTATCTGCTGAAGAGAAACTTATTTGGGTTTAGAATCTGGAATCTCAGGTGATTCCACTTTCTTTCACATGTACACATTTCAAATTCAGATAGGCCCATATCCAAGCTCAGTCCATCCCTCATTATCAGGAAGGTGAATTTTAGCTTCTCTATCATTTTAATGTTGATTCTGTGGCATCACAATAAAAACACACATGCTCCTTGAATGCATGAAAAATCTCACTCCTAACCCTTAAAAAAATCCTGTCAGTTATTCCTAAATATAAAACTGGCTAATAACAAGTTCCATAAGTAATTACACAGCACAGAGCACACAGAGCCTTTCCTTTTACTTCATTAATGCTATATGCTTCAAGGGAACACTGAGGAGTGGCAGATTTGTAGTATGAAATGAGAAATTTTCAGCCAAGAGCTTAGGAAAGGAGGGGCAATAGAGAAGGTGAGCAGAAGGAAATACTCAACAGGAATGGAGAAAAGAAGGCTTCACTTGACAAATAGATTTTACCCTTTCTGTAAACCTCTTTGCCTCATTCACCACTCTGAAGTGTATGACTTTGAGTTTTTCTCAGCAAGTAGCCCCTTGCTCCTAAACATTTAGCTTTGGTCTGTCCAATGACTGCAGATTTATGCACTTGAACTCTTTCACTTCCTAACATTCTGTAAATAAGCCCCATCTGGTCTATCTCTCCTTGTGTCCAAGTCCCTTCTTCCCGAATGTAAGTCATACAGTCTCAGTTAGCTAATGCCTTCCTTTAAATAAACCAGACTTTTCAAACCTTGATCTAATGCCTAAGCTCTTTATGTCCCTCGAAAGAAGACTCTAACAGCTGCTCACTGTTACTATGCACTAGATCAAGTATTCAGAGATGGATCCATCAAAGAGGTCAACTCCCTCCTGACACCACATTAACTAATCTGCTGCTATTTTAAACTTTGCTTAGCTTTGTTATTACTTCTACTTCACTGCACCACTTGACATAGACATAGTGCATTTCATAACCCATTCACCCAATTGATCAAGATCGTTCTGTGAACAACCTCATCCTTCTAAATTTTAACCATTCTGCCTATTTTAGCATCATCTGATAACACATGACAGCACAGTATAAATCATGAAGAAAATGTTAACACAAATCCAACCCTCTAACTACCTGCTTCTGGCCACAAAACCAAATTTGTGTCTTTTCTTTATTGTTTGCTATATAAGAAACAAGGGGATCCTCTTGCTCATTTCTTTGTTTCTGCAAGCCTTTTTAATCCGGGTCTTCCTATTGACTTTGCCACAGCAGCTCCCATAACTGGAAGGGTTACTTGGAAGTTTGATTCTTACAAGATCAAGTCCCTGTTCTTTACCTGTCTTAATAATTTATTACTGAACCTGTATATGCAGAGTGTGTAGAATAATGCATCCCGTGAAACTTTGTTAAAAGTCTCTGAAAATCCCGATATGTCTGCTGCTTCCCTCCTATCTAGATCAATATTTATTTAATTTAAAAAAGGAATCCAATTTGCTTGACATGATTTACTTTCCACAAATCTATGCTGACTTGCATTATGATGCTGAACTCTTATTAAACTGTATGCAACTATAGCCTTAAGCTTGCTAGCAAATGTAGTTTTGAGACTGCATTTATAGGCAGCAGTATCCTCTGAAAGGCTGCAATGCCCAACAAGGATTTCACCACATTCTTTTTACCACACTGGTCAGTTATTTTCCACCTCAAACTGTTTTCCTCTAAATCAGCAAAGCAACACTGACCCTTCTCAAATTATTTGATGCAAGCTCTTATTTCTGATATGCATTCACACTGCAAATCATAGCCATGTATCAGGAGTCGTACTGTGCCCAGCATTACACAGTTCCTACTTAGAAACAGTCCTCAACACCCAGGGAGTTTAGACTGTGGCAACAGTCCCACCACTGATCTTATTGTTGGGTCTCAGTGAGAAGCCAGGCCAGACCAGCAGAGGCAGCCAATCAAAATGTCAACAGCACGTAGCTGTAGGAAGGAACAAGCAGCTGCAGGGCTTCCTTCTGGCTTTTGTTCCTGTCCCAAATTATGCTCCACACTGTTCAAGTGACCCTAGGCAGGCTGTTCCCCCTGTGGTGACATGAAGCCCCTCCACCCTTGCCACTGCTCACTGCTCTGATCCCACGCTTCACCAGGAGGCTGATGCTCAAATCCAGTCTCAGGGTATTGTCTGCAGCACCCTGGGTCCTATCTGCTCTGATAATGGGCCATGCTCACTTTACCAAGCCGACATGCCAACAACACATGCCACTTCAGCACTCATCTCCTACAGGCTTCAGCTCCCCACTCTGCTACTGTCACTGAATTCTGCACAGCTGCCTGGGGTAAGTTTCTGTCCAGTACTGATAGAGGGGGGCAAAACCCTCTCTGCTTTCTCATTCACTCCAATTTGGCAGTCACCAAAGAATTTCCAAAATCTCATCCTACCAATGCACATTTTCCCAGCTATTTGTGCAATGAAGTTTCCATTTTTATTCTTCCTCCCCTCCATTTCCTCTTACCATGCACTAACAATGCACTGAACTGAGCTCTTACTGATTTTTTTAGAGGACAATTTGTATACATTCAATAGTCAGAATGGGCTGGAGTATCTTGGTATGTACTTGCCAGACTGGCATTCATCAGGACTGTGAAACAGAACAAAATCCCACTGCAGTAATGAGGCTTTTTAACCCCTTTGTGACAGCACAGCTAAATGCCCTTTCAACCCCATGTATAATGCCATCAGCTGGGCATAGAAACACAGACCTACCCAGTTCTAAACATGACATGAATACAGAATTTATTTAGGCAGTTTCAAGCTGTTTGTGGTATTTCTCCTCAAGTACCCTACCTTGAACTCCATAGGGGTGTACTTCTCATTCTTGGGGGTTGTGTTGCCCTTGTAATGGAGGTGGTTGGGAGTGGTTGGGTGGATAACAGTGGACTCCTGGGACTGCCTCTGGCAGCGCTGGCAATACACGTAAATCACAAACGTTAACAGGCTGGAGCCGAAGAAACAGGAGACCCCAGTGGCAATCAGATGGATGAGACTAAAACCTGCAAGGGAAATGACAAGAGAGGCTATTTTTAAAGAACGGCCCTTTTCCCTCCCCTGACAAGACCACAGGTGCAAATCAGAGCAATGACATCTCGGGATCAGTGTTAATAAGCTGTTGAAGTCAGAGTCTTACGTTCTAACATAAACTGACATAATCTCCCCACAAATCGGTCTCCCCACTGCAGCTCTGCCTTGTGCAGTTTAACAGGTTCATGCATTGTTTTCTCAAAGCTCCCTCCCTGTCTCTCCTCTCTCCCCTCTATTGATATTGAAACTAAACATTATGTTAAGCTGACAGCTAAAGAAATGAGCCATACAAACAATGCACATTAATGGATTCCAAAGCATGTGCGTGTCATGGAAATAAGGGGATAAAAATGCTCAGTGTTTCTCTGAAGGGGAAGGAAGGGAGGGAAAAACACTTTTTGTCAGCTGCCCAAAATGCCTATGGGACTGTGTGTGGGGTGGGGGAGATACACATTCCTCCCCCTTGTAATCCAAGTGTGCTCAGCATTCTTGCTTATTCATGGGATGGCATTGCCTTGGCCGTGTCTGTGCTACATCTGAGGTGTATTTGTAGTGCTAACAGTGAAATAGGGGTCCTCTGGAGAACAGGAAAGAAAAAGTGGACAAAGGAAAGGGGGACAGTGCTTGAAAAACATTTCTTTGTTGGCTTTCTCTGCAAATTGCAGAGCTAGGAAATCAGTTGCAGGCAGGTGCTGGCAGGGTAGCTACAGTGCAAATACTTCAAACAGAAAAGCTCTTGGACTATAAAAGCCTCCTGCAGAGATCCCTCCATGTGGGATTGCAACAGCACCCTTCAAGGCCAGCACTGACCTCTGGAAGGAGCTGTAGCTGGGCATCCCACACACTGGCAAGTACCTAACTCACAGCTCTGACTGGTGGGGGAAGAAAAGTCAGACAGCACTCCTCATTCCTCCCTTACCTCACTGAGTCTCATGCCCCACAGTAAAACACATCACCAACAGAAGTCTGACAACAGAACCAACAGAAACGACCACTAGAGCCAGCAAGTTATCAAAGCAACCAGAGGGATTATGGGATGGCAAAACTTTATGACCCTGTTGTATCTTGCTATGTGCAGGGGGGACTATACAGAAAGGAATCAGCTATTTGACTCCAAATGCTTCTGCCTTTCCTCTGCCTTTGCTCTGCCATCTTTCAAACAGGAATGACAGAGGCCCTAGAGCCCGAGGGGACCCCCTGACTGCTGGCCCCAGGGCAGCTGTCCCCTGGGTCAGTCACATCGCCTCAGTGGCGACTGCAGCGGTAAATTTCCTGTAGCACTTAAAAAGCCAATTCATTTGGACAGACTGCTGTGTTGACTTGACTGTGTGCAGAGAAATGGGGCTGCTCAGAAAGTGGCTTTAAATGAGGCTCATTCTTAGTCTGATCACAGCGTGCAGTTTTTTGGTGCCATCTTACATTTTAAGTGATATGCTTTTCAAATAGCAGATTCTGCCCATTAGTCAATGGCTCTCGTCTAATCTCTAGTTAAAAAAATCCTTCTGATTTTAAAAAGAACAAAACCAATAGAGTTCTACAGCAAAGTAATGCACTTCAATCATAATTACAGTAGGGACCATTCAAAATTTATTAGACTGACAAACTAGATTTATTTTTCAACCCACATTATAAAATTCCATTGCAAGATTACCATTTTCTATTGTTTTGGATCATGGTCCAAAAAAACCCAGCAGAAATACTATAATTTCCTACTAAATGTCACTAGACTTTTTCAAAAATAAATTTCCTTTCTAAAAACCTCTGCCTGTTTTGCATCACTCATGAGACCTAAAACATAGAATATGCAACTGTGTTCAGTAAAGCCACATGACACGCTGCCACATTCTCCTCCTGCCCAGATTTGCTTATATTGCAGTGAATGTTTCATTTCACTGCCACATTTGCAAGTCACAACATAGAGCTCTCTCCTATTTCACTCTCACCTTTGAAACACCCATCTGATTTTTCAAATGAGTTTTGGCTGTATCTTAGGGGGGGAAAAAAATATTATTTTGTTTGCAGCATGTGAGTCCCCAGGGAAAAGCTTTCTGGTTCATCACTTTGAAAATATAGATTTTCTGAGATGCATCAACAGAATTTCCATTGATTAGCTTCTTTGCCAAATATTGTAGAACACTACATTAATAAATAATATTAGCTATGGCAAAATGTAGATAGCAACAGCAAATACAGTGGTGGTGGAAAAAGAAGGAGGAAATGTGTGTACAGTGCATAACAGTAGAGTGCAAGCTATAGCAAGGGGTTCTCAAATCAAAGCAGAACCATTGCACCCTCTGAGGGGGAAGGAGTGATGCAGGAAGCCAAATATTACATTGCAGGAGCTGAAATCTTAATTCCATTGATTGCCCTCAGCTGCAAACTGAGAAGCCACATTTCCATGCCACAGGTGGCATGCCTGCTTTTGCCATGATCTCTACAGGGAGAAGAGATTTTGGCAGCCTGAAGATCATCTAGATTTCAGGAAAGCAGGGATGTGACGCTAGCAGGAACTGGCATGGCCATTAGTGTGAAACTAGCATTTTAAAATGTTAAAGGAACCTGCCATTTTCTTCAGTCTGCATTTTTACCATAGGGGCTCCCAGGGCAGTGGAAAAGTGACACTAATGGCTGGACATTTCCAAGTTACATGCAGAAAGGAGACACAGTTTCTGTGAGAGGTAAGAAGCTGAATAAAAGGAAGTGCTTGGAGGACAAGTATAAACCTCTAATCTCATCCTATATCAGCAAAGGATCTAAGAGACCCTGTCCACTGAAATCTTTATAGGTTATTTAAAAACACCTGCCTCCAAACAGCTGGAGGCTTACAGTGGTGAATGGGGAATAACCCTTTCTTGAACGTGAACCATTTACCCTGGATGTAGAGAGACACAAGCAATTGCTCTCTGGTAATTAATGACCCTCAGTGGCCAACCCAAACTTCCAAATAAATAAAAGTCTTGGACCTGACAAGTGGACATGAGATACATTCCTCCAGTTGGACTCAGACAGCAAGACTCCAGTGGAATTAAGGCTATCAGTGGGATATGAGCTGTATAGATTAATGGTTTGGTTGATATTGCACAGGGAGAAAACAAGTCGGTTAAGATAAAAATAAGATGTATAGTCAGTGGTAACCTACCTCCACAGTTCGTGCTCTCATCGATGCTGGAGGCTGGCAGGATCACTAAACAAAGAAAAGAAGATGGAGAAAGTTATCATTTTGCCATCCCTTTTCTTCTTCAAGTAATTAAACCCTTTGTGTTTCAGACACAAGAAGGTGCTCATATGTTCTGCAGCAAGCTGAGAGTCTCTCTAAATTGAATTATAAGATCATGGTTTGAAACACATGCAACGAAACCTCTCCAAAGATCTTGTAATTCCAGTTCTGTTACCTGATCACTCTTTAGCTTTTTCAATTTAGGGAAAAGATGTTAGCTGAAAAAACCATGAAAAAGAATACCATTGCCTAGAGATGTCAGATTTTTAAGTCAGTGCAATGTAATCCAAAAAAAAAGAACACGTGGAAAGGCATTATTCAGTCTAGACCATATCAGATATTTGCCTGAGAGATCCAATTTCCAGAAAGCACAGGGTGGAATATGCTGATGACCATCTGTCCATCAACAGTGTTGCTCTATTAGACCCTGGATTAATCTCCCACCTTCATACCCCAATTTTCTGCATCTGCCTCACCTTAATTCTTCTCTCTTTTGGGATGCTTTTTGGATACCTGAAATTAACGACCTTCTGTTGCCCATATGCATACTGAGAACAGAGACAATTTTTATAACCCAGCCTAAGACAAACCACACAAGTTTAAAAGCTTCAATTCAGGTGAAGCAATACTACTTATTTGTTACGGATCAAGGTAATTCTGTTTAAAAGAAATGCTAAGCTGCTTAAGGGAAAGCCATTTATCCTGTGCCTGCCACAAGGGAATTTATAACGTTTATCTATTTCCTTGTTTTTCTAGAAGTATCCAAGCCCAGTTTTTAATAGAGAAAATCCCAGCCTAGTTTGACAGTCCAGGCACGAGCTGCTCTCCTGAACTGGCCCACCCTGTCCTCCTGGATGACACGGTACCTACCAGGAATTTCATTGTACAGGCACTCCTGGTACTGAGTGCTGTTTCCGACGCACTGGGAAGAGTCCGGGCTGTGCACCTCGCAGTAGCGGCTGCGGTACTGGATGCCCTCTTCATTGCACAGGCTCCACTCTGACCACTCTGACCAGCCACCTGAAATCCAGGGTCAGGAAAACACACACACACCCCATCACCAAGAAGAAAAAGGATGCTTTGTAGATACCAGATTTCTCCCATGCTGAAGGATCCCAGATCCTGGCCTGGGCAACTCTCACCCATCTTTTCCATGGGTCCTTAGTGGATTTAATTTTCTCAGTGCAAGCATCGCACCCTACTTGTCAGGTTGTAGCTCTCTTAATGTGGACTAAACTAACCCTTGGTGGAGCACTGCACAGAACAAAGTTGTCTTAAAAGCGCCTATTTTAGCTCTCTGGCCAAAGACATACAAGGAGCAGGGTGGGGCAATGTTGCACCAAGACCTCCAAACTTTGATGTGGCCTCCCAAAGATACCTCAAGCAGCCAGCACAAATTAGAGCACTCATAAAGTTTTGCTGAGGTTCCTAAGGACAGGAGTCAGCCTGCACTGGATCAGAAATACACAACGGTAGTTCAAAACCAGCACCAGTCTAAACCCTATCCTCTGAGTTGTAGCACATGCTGATCTGTTGTCTGTGAAACAAAAAGGAAGGACTGTCCTTCAGCAACTGTACAGATTGCTGCCTCATGACTCCTTTTGTTTGTCAGGTCAACTTCCACATGGAAGAACCAAGCTCCTGCTTTTTCTATTACTTGAAAGGAATGAAGCATTAGCAAAATTTTGCTTGATTCACAGCAGAATGCCAGAGCCAGGGCCAGTGAACACGCAAAGAGGAAGGGGTTTCACTACAGTTGATACTGGGATGTCTCCTTATCCCCTGGCTCAACAGACATTGAATACATGACCAAAAAACTTGTAACTCGTGGTGTTTCTGATCTGTTTTTTAAACATTTTGCAGCTGTGCCTTGCTCCCACCAGCCTGGAAGCCAGCTGGAGCGGGGATGAGGAGTGGCTACCTTGGCAGGGGTGTGTGTTGCAGAGGGCCTCCTCGGTGTGCAGCCCGATGCAGATGTCCTCCCCGCTGGACGGGGCTGGGTTGGTGCAGGTCCGTGTGCGCTGGTAGTGCCCACCCCCACAGGTGGCTGAGCAGTGAGACCAGGGAGTCCAGCAAGACCACGAGCCTTTCACTGGAGAACATTGAAAAGCAAGCACAGACAGGTAGAGGCCATTGGTTACTCCTCTCTCTGTGACAAAGCTGGAGATCCCCAGTGTCTCACCTTGCATATCCACCCTGCCCACACTAGCTAGCAGTTTCCTGCATCCCAGGACATTTGGGCCCGACAACAAGAACTTAACATCAAGAGAGGGTACAAAACCACTTCACTCTGGGGATGCAGAATGAAATCTATGCAGAAAAAGACTCTGCATCATAAAGTGCCAAACCCAGAAACTATTCTTTGTTGTAGTCATTAATATTCATTGGAATAGTCTACTCCAGTCTATTCCTTTCCTTTTTATAAAACAGCATTGCTGCTATTACTACTACTATTATTACTATTATTATTATCATTATTACTACTACTACCACTACTACTACAACGACTACTATGTTGTCTCCTGAAACTTCATAGCAACAGCAGATTTATTTGGGAAAAAAGCGCTGTAGCACCAAAGTTGAGCTTATATGGCACCTTTCTGTGGGAGGCCCAAGTCTTCTAGTTCCAGCCTTCAGGGAACAGCAGCTCAGAGGCTTTATTTATTGACCCTGCTCATTGCAGGGGCATTGAACTAGGTGACCTTTAAAGGTCCCTTCCAACCCAAACCACTCTATGATCTAAGCATAACCCCATAAGAGTTTAATATTAAAACTAGGGAGGGACTTAAGATCCCTGAATCCCCCACCCCCCACCCCCTAAACTGCCTGGTTTGCAGGTCCACATGCCATTAATTCAGAAGATAATAACCTGATGACTTAGAGCAAAATAAACCCAGGATTTGTGTATACACATTGAGTGAGGCAGGGAAGGAGTGAGACACAGAGAAATAGTAATCATGCACTCAGAACAGATTATAAAACATCAGAGTGTCTGAGGGGAGAAAACAGCACAGAAAAGGGGCACAGACATTAGTGAAAAAGCCACTGAGAGCTTCCAAAATAGTACTAATAGCTGCCTTTATAGTGCTGGAGTTATTTCCTTTTTATAGGCCATAGAGTGCAATATTTGGCACTCCTGTTATACTCTTGCTGCACATTCTGATCATATCTACATTTGAATTTTATCTTTGTATTGAATTTTAGAATCATAATAGTACTACTATAATAGAGCATTTTCAAGTGTAGGCCACAAACTACATTGCCAGAGGTAGATAATTGCTGGAACTGCAAAGAGGCAAGGTAATTTGTGTATGATCACTTAAATTTACTTTAGACAGTTATTACAGAGCAAGGAGAAGGATAAGTGAGAGAGAATACAGTAGTCAATGGTCTATTACTACTATTCTGGACCAGGAGTGCAACATAAACATGAGGACAAACTCGAAAACCAGGAAACCAGGCAAGAATACTCCCTGCTGGCTGTGCAGGAAATGGTAACTGATGTCAAGAGTAGATGCCCATCGCAAGAACAATACGTAAGCAGGAGAGGGGGAAGAAATAAGTGTTCACAAGAAGAACTGCCACATCAAGCATCTCTATACAGTATTAAGCCACATTTATTAAGCCTGCCTTCTCATCATGGAGCAGATGCACCATGATGCCCTCCACTGGATGGAGCATCAAACCTTCCTGAAGCAAAGGATTGCTACAAGCCACCATACTACTTCCTCTAGAGGATGTGGCTGTATTACCCTCCGAGCCAAGGTGAAACCTAAGTCAACACTAAAGATAACATACGTGGGTCATTACAATAACTTTAAAAAACATAAAGAAAAATCCCCCAAATTAAAAAAAAAAAAAAAAAAAAAAAAAAAAGAAGGCAGCTTAGAAATACTGATTTTGTGGTTGTTGTTGTTGCTCTACCACTAAGACTTAGGAAAACACTTCTGAATTTCATGCAGGAAGATTATCATGGTTACCTGGGCAGGGGTGAGGATTGCAGTCTTGGTACTCCATCGCTGACCCCACACAGGGCAAGCCACCATTTTTAGGTTCAGGGTTTGTGCATGTTCTCTTCCTGATTCTAAAGCCCAGCTCACAATCCCTGGAGCAGGAAGACCAGGCCCCCCAAAAGGACCAGCCCCCATTGATAATCCGTGCAGAGGTCTTACCAGTCTTGAGGAGGTCATCAACAAGAGCTTCAAGGAAAACAAACAAGACACCATAAGACCACAAATTAATCATTTGTTGAATTTTTAAAAAGGTATTCAGCTCATGAATAAAATCAGGATCTATGTGACCTGCAGAATAGTTTCTGTTGAAAGCCCTTGGCAAGAGGTATTTTTTTTCCCAGAACTACAGCTAAACTAGACAGAAAAAGAAATTTGTACGCATACAAACTGAGTCTGCTGGTAACCCTGATAAATCACCTCCCTGGGCAGCAAATTGTGGCAGTCCAGGCTGTGCCCGCAAGATGCTGCCTTGCATCACAGCAGTCCTGCAGGGAACAACCTGAGCAACAGTGCGCCAGGGGAGAAAGAAAAGACACACTGTCCTGAGAACTGCTCTTCTCTTCTTTACACCCTCATTACTTGCCTGTTGTCTTTGGGGCAGCCTAGCAGGAGCCAGAACAAATCTATAAGCACA
Organism: Haemorhous mexicanus; assembly: GCF_027477595.1. Lineage (NCBI taxonomy): Eukaryota > Metazoa > Chordata > Aves > Passeriformes > Fringillidae > Haemorhous > Haemorhous mexicanus. Next base: position 11,005,852 of record NC_082348.1, on the reverse strand, counting down.
GAGCTCACATCTGTATATCTGTGTCACGGGGCTCTCCCCATCCCTGCCACTCTGCAGTGACACCAGTCGTAAATGTAGACACTACTGCAGCCACAGTCAGGGGCTGGTTGTTCTGAGAGCACCCCCTTGCACCGCCCCACCTAGGCCTGCCCCAGGGTCCCTCCGAGCTGGCAGGACGTACAGTCAGTGTCACACACTGCGGAGCCATCGTTGGGGCAGAAGCGACTCTCGGTTTTCTTCCTCCCGAACTGCAGCTCGTGGGGGTCGGACAGCTGGGCCCGGCACGTGTAGCGGAAGCGCTGCTCCTGGCGGGCCCCGTTCTGGGTGATGTTGACAGGCATCCACGGGGTCCAGGGTGTGTTCCTGCGCACCTCTGGGCAGCTCTCTGGGTTGCAGGTCTTGTATTCCTGCCAAGAAGGAAAACCACTCCCTCCTTACTTATTAAACAGCAGCAGCCTAACTGGCAGAGGCTTATTTACACTTCAGAAAATAAGAGGGTACTCTCTGGATCTCAAACAATCCCCATCCACCTTATCTGACCTCACAGGAACAAGTCAGTGCTGGGCACGGCACAAAATGTGGTGATTATGGAGGCAGTGTGCTACATAGGTGGACCTCAAGGGTAAACTGTGCTTGCTATTTTTATGTCTCCCTCAGGTTTGTGTTTCTTTGCTGACTCAAAGTCCTGTGGGGCTTCGACAGCTTGGTTCATTATCGACAGGAGAATAATTCAGGCAAGAGATAATAATAACAGCAAACAAGCTTTCTGCTCTGACCCTGAGACGCTCTTCTTAGGTCAGCCTAGATAAGCCTCAAGAGGACAAAATGTCAGTAAGGTTTATTCCTTGAAAGTTTATCATTTTATTTTTAATAGTAGGGTTTAGAGTAGATCTTTTTACAGTTTTTTTTTGTTTGGTTGGCTTTTCAAACTCCCTAGTGAAGGTTATGAACCATTTGCCATCCTTGGTCTAGAGCAGCCATTGAGCACAGACAGCATTCTGGCTGGCTGGGAATGGGGGGATTCAAGGGTTTTATCATTCTCATCACTAATGGGAGGAATTCCAGCGACAAACATTTGTATTCTTGATTTAAATTAACTAAATAAACAACTCTCTTCTGGCAGAGGGGAAGAAATGTAATGCTTCAGGACTTCATGATTCTAGTGCAAATGCCAAATAGCTTGGTAAGAAATGGGAGGTTCCAGATCAAACCTGCTTACACTGAAATGAAGCCCCACACAACCAATTAAAATGGCTGCATTAAACAGCTGCTGGAATAGCAATGGGAAAGTAAAGAGAGCAAATGGGGTGCTGGACCTGTTGTTTACTCAAGTGTGACAGTGCAACTCATTTTTGATGTGTGTGTGGCCTCCTTGACTCAACAGGATCGTCCTTGGGAGTGGGACCGAAGAAAAGAACGTGTCTAGAGCTTTCAGGTAAAGGACTTGGTATCAGCCTACAGAGGTCTAAGGAAGAACTCTGTACACCAGTCTGTCCCTAAATCTGCCACCCCTCTGTTTCCAAGCTCCTTTCAACATCCTCTGCAGCAAAAACTGAGGACAACATCTTCTTCTTGCTTGAGAAATAAAAGCACGATGGAGAGAGAAGTTAAATACCCCATCCCTCGATGCTACTGTCAATTGGTGCCCCTCATGCAATGTCAGTAAATAATACATACCACAGCACAGCCTGGACATGTGTTTCCATTTTCACAGGACCTCTGCCTTGAATGAATCCCTCCACCACAATTCACGCTACATTTATTCCAGGGTCCCCAGGAAGACCAAAAAATTGGTAATGGACAGGGATTGTTCTCATTACAGAATCTGAAAGAAGAAAGTGCATTGCTGAAAAAACTCCATGTCAGCACATCCAAGGGAGGAAACGGCGTGGGACGCAAGACTGCACACTGCATTTGGGCACAACTGATGCATGCACAGAGAGCCAGCAATGGCTGACACAACATCAGATTAGTAATATTCCTGTCCATGGAGTGAAATGTAGCCTTTGAACCAAATGGGAGTGGTTAATCAGGCTGAGCTTGGTGAGACGGTTTGAGTAAAGGGTCGAGATCAGGTTTTATGAAATGCTCTTTTCTTCAAACACTGAGTCCACAAAAGAGCTCATAAACTGATGCCCAAGCATCACAAAGAGAGAGTGGATAGCAAATATTCTAAATGGGATGACTGGTGGGAGGACAACTCAACAGTGATCTGTCACTAATGGCAGGTACTAAACACCTCAAATCTTCTTTTCACACAATCTGGCTTTTACTGCTGCCTCAGCCCTAACAAGCTAGAGTTTGCAACTGGATCCTATGTGCATCTAAAAGCAGGACCTAAGTGAATGCTATTTCATGTTCTGTGTCAAAAGTAACTGTGATTTTGTTCATCTTTTTAATCAATATTGTTCTCAAAGTTAATCACATAGAACTGCAACTGTTTCAGAGGTAGTTTTCAAATCCAAAAAGGACTATTGTGAATGGACACAAATCAAACCAAACATTAAAATGTCTTGAAACATGGAAGTTAAATGAATTGCTCTTTTTATTCTGAGAAATGCAGAGATATAGGTCTTAGTGACCATTCAAGGGACAAGCAACAGCCTATTGCCAAGTAGAGGTGACCTTCAATGAAATGTCAGGCCTGGAAGGAAGTTGGGATGCCTTGAAGCATGTATTTCATGAAGGGGCAAGCTTGAAGAAGGGTTATAGTGCAGATGGCTCTGTAGGTTCAGAAAGTACTAGGTTTTTAGTAATTTTGTGTGAAATTTTCATAGTTTAGAGGGAAAAAAAGATGTTTTTTTGATACCATACCCTGCAAAAACTCAAGCCTGAGTCTGTGAGTTAAGCTGTATTTTGCCTTGAACTGCTTTTGGAGCATCAGCACAAGTAATAGAGACTTGGAAATGGCAACTGGCAGTGAGCTGCACATACTCAGCTGCCACTCCAGTGATGGATCAGAATGGAGTAACTGTGTCCATAAACTCTACAGTGCCAACAGCAGGCACAGCTTCTTCCTTCGGGGAGGAGGTCAGCCCTCTGTGTGGGACAGGAATACTTGCAGTGGACTGAAGGGTCCTGCTTGGGAGTGAGGGCAGCTCTGAAGTGTCTGATGTTCACAGGCTCACTGAAAGAGGGTGTCCATGTACGTACACGGCCACATCCCTCCCACGCTCCAGGACTGCTTCCGCTTTGCACATTGAGCCCAACAGCCTCAGTCTGCCTTCCCAGCCACCACTTCCAGCTGCCAACACTACAGCCACAGGAATGAACACACACCATCATGGACAGCCCTTACCTTTCCTCCCTGCTCTGTCCAACGCAGACCCTGCCCCCGTACCGTGGTGCGGGATTGCTGCAGGAGCGCTGCCGGACCTGGAAGCCGATCCCACAGGAGGTGCTGCATGGAGCCCAGGAAGACCATGGTGTCCAAGCGCCATTTCTAGCAAAAAGGGTGAGAGAGAACAGACTATGGGAGAAGTGTTGAAATCACTGGAGAATAGATCATTCATTTCAACCAGTCTTTGTATTGGGAGAGTTTCTTAAAAGGGAGTTTCAAAAGTGCCTAGCAGTGGCCTAACTTTCCACCCTTTGAAGTCTCTAAGAATTGGAAAACAACTAAGCCAATGCTGAATAATTTTGAAAAAGTCTCCTAGGATTTACTGGGTGATAGTGTGGTTAGTGTAATTTTCATTGACTATTCCCCATCATCTTCCCCATGTATCATAACTCTGCACTTCTGACTCAATTACTTATCCCAAAGTTGTATGTCCGGAACTCTTCCGCACAAAGAGTTCAGGTTTTGAGGATCATGAATGCCAGTTGTGCTGAAGGATGGAAAAAAACTACGCTCTGCTAATTCAGTAGGTACTGATGCTTTAAATCTTTTACAGCAACACTATTGCCAGCTCCCATGTTTTTATCACAAACCTCATAATATCTTGTGTTTTCCTAAAGCCTTCAGCATTGAATCCTATTAAGTGGAAATCTCAAATTTCATTAAAAATAACAATAATTGCTTCTAGCTTTCATGGCCGCCTGCAGACGTCACTGTAGTGTGACCTTAAATCTGTAGAAGCCAGAGGCAATTAAGAGCTCAGAGGCAGGATTGAGTTTCATGGTTTAATGAGTGATCACATCTCTGCTGAACAGTGGTAACACAGCCTGGAGCCAGTGTGATGTAAAACCGCCTAGTTCACACCTCAGCGCTGGAGACATTGGCAAAGCTCCTGTGAGAGGCTGAGCACGTGCAGGTGCCTAAACACGTGCTTACACAGAAGCCAGCATTTTCATCTTTAAAATCTTGCATCTATTAAAGCTCACCTTCCTCTGATTTGGCAGCACTGGACCTTGAAGCAGGAGAGGAGGAACCATATCTCATCCATTCTGTGCTGCAGGTTTCATTTCATATGGATCCAGTGGTAATGCTCTGTCTTATAAAACTGCCTAATCTTGACACTTCAGTGCCTTAAGCCAAAAAATATCTTTCCCGGGGTGTGTTTTTTTATAAAGAAAAACCTTTCTAAAAAATCTAGTCAAAAAACAGCTCAGGTGCTCCCTGACTCTTGAAAGCTAAGCTTGAAAACAGATGTTAATTTTCAAAGCATTTACTGAACTAATAACACTGCTGGCAAGAAGTATTTTCTGGCATAGCACCAATCAGGGCAGAGGATGAAAGTTAAAACCCACATTGCCCTTCACAGTTTTTGTATTTTTTATCAACTCTTGCCTGTTCTTGGCAGCTTTATTTCAGAACCCTGTTAGATCTTTCCCCCTCCTCTTCTTGTTCTCTTATCCTTCTCCCTCCCTCCCTTCCCCTCTCCCACCACAAACAAGGTCAAAGAACAAGAAATCCACTCATATAAAAATCCTACTATTGCATATTATTCTGCCATGTTTTAAACTACCTACTACCTCCCCACTCTTCAACCCAAAAGAATGATTATATGTAAAATTATGAAAAAAAAATCAAAGGGAAGGTTGCTGTTACTGCTGCAAAAAGGGCAGTTAATTTCTACTAAAGAAATCCTCACAACCCCAACAATTCTCAACATCTATTTGTGTTTCAGGATTTTTAACAGAAATAAAGTCACCTTCCACTTTCAGATCTCCAGCTTTTTAATAGAACTCATCTTTAAACATTCTACTCCCTCTTTGCAGAAAGAAATCTCAATGCCATATGAAGTCAATTAAAGGAAATTTGAGGGCTGAAGCGGATGTAAGATGACCAGATGTCCCTATTTTTCAAACCACGCTGTTTTCGTATGTCTTAAGATTGAATAATCTGTTTTTCATCCCCTTCTTAGAAGCTGTTCCTGCCTTAAGAGGCATCAGAGCAGTGCTGAGAAATCCATCCCACTGGCATGTTTTCCATTTGCCACTGACAGAAAAAGCCTGCTTGGGAAAGGCTTTGCTCAGCCCACAGTGGCAGCACAGGGGTAGGAATGACTGCACACCTTTTGGGCAACACAGCCCATATCTGGAGGGAGAAATGCCAATTAAAACATGAGTATTGCTGAATTTTTGGTGCCAAGGCCAGCACTGATCTCCAGGGATGAGTCAAGAGGCAGCTGTCCTTAATGGAATGAATGTTTATGGAGAAGATAAAGTAGATAAAAACTATATTGACCCAACATTTACCAAAATCCTGGCTGCCCCCACCCTGATTAAACAGTGCTTACACTACTGCATCATCTTCCCTTGAGTCATGACATGATGTGGTCTGAGGGTGGTGGGGCACCACAGACACAAACACCATGACTATGTTTGGGCACCCTACCGGAGGACATTTAGCTTCCAAACTGCCAAAGCTGAGCTTCAGGCTCCCGTGGGCAGGCAGTGCTTTGGCCCCAGCTGAGCTGCCTATGCTGCTCCAGCGCCATCCCGGCAGCCGCCTCCTGCACCTGCTGGCTGCCAGAGGATGAGCCAGAGGATGAGGAGCTGCTCTCACCTGCACAGCAGACAGCCTGTGCTGCAGACAGGTCACAGACTCGCAGAACAAGGCAAGCAAGCCCTGCCAGGAGCTAGGCTCAACCCTGTCCTTACAAGCGTTGCTCTGAAGGAGCTCTGCTTCGTTTTGGCAAAGTGGCCTTTGAACCCAAGCTCTGAAAAATTATGAGCTTATTGATTTTTTTAGTCTGCTGTTCAACTACCTCTGCCTTACTCACCTCCTCCTGATGGGCAACTACTCACTGTACAGGGGAAGGAAACCAAAGCACAGTATAGTGTACAGTAATTTGAGGTGCTCATCTTCCAATGAGGGCCCTTTGCTCAGAGCCCTTGGGTTTCTTCATTTTGCACTGACTTCAAGCTGGACCTCACACACCTCACATTGGCTGGGATACAATGACATGGTCACAAGGAAGGAGCTAAGCTGTGGACACACACAACTCTTGCTCCCTTGAGAAGCACAAAGATGCTGAGGTACCTGGAACAATTTGCGACCTCAATCCTGGCCCCTTCACAGCTGCGACCTCCACAGCGAGGACGAGGGCTGTCACATGAACGTGACCTACACATACAGGAGCCTGTGCTGTCCCCATCTGAGTGCTCACACAGTTGCCATGGGGACCAAGGCCCCAGTCTTCCATTTGTTGTCAGGTTTTTCACCTAATTTTAAGAGAAAAAAAAAGTCATTAATAGCAAGTTTACATTTCTGGAGACAGGCCCACAATAGAAATGCCAAACAAAGCTGCCGGAGGGATTAGGATGCATCTTAGATGGGAGCTGTCTGTGCTTGTGAGCAGGATTCAAAACAGAGGGTTGTTTTCAGACAATGCCACATCAATATTTACCCTCCAAATTCCATGCTGCATACCTAACATGTGCACACAGGCACTGAGCCGACCCAGCCAGCACCACACCAGGAGCAACATCCATCTGCCACACCACACAACCACCACGCTCCCTGCTCCACTCTGCACAGATTCAGCCTTTCAAGCAACACCGTGGCCAGTACTGACTGACCCTACTCCATCATATTCCAGCCTCTGCAGGGCTTCCTGCAGAGTATTTTCCAAGTTAGTGTTCCTATAACCACAGTGACCAGCTGAGGCTGGGGCCTCACTGAGTTAGCACTGCCCAAACCTGCAGTAACAATTGTTTCCCTCTCTAAACTGAGGCGCAGCCTAAATGGTTGAAGAACAAAAAGTGGACATGATGGTGACTAGCATTAATGCTGAGGATCACATAGTCACCTACAGAGTAAGAATTCATCTGAAGACAATTTATAGACTAGACCACGCTGCTATCTGTTCCCTCTGCCCTTTGCTTCATGCCTGCACAGCCCTGAACGGGCTGGGACTTGACAGCTTACTGCACTCTGAAGTGAAGGAAAAACACAGTAGTCCTGGCAGACCAAGAGCATGAGAAACAGAACTGTTTCAGGGCTGATGACAACCCTCCAGTAGACAGAGTGTCAGAGCTTGCTCTCCAGTTGCTTAACCAGTGCTTCTAGGAGTGCCCTAAGCTGGGGGCTGGGAGACCAGGTTGCTGGGGCCTTTGCCCCCAAGGCTCTCTGGAGAGGATGGGAGCTACTTGCTTTTCCTGGAATCACTCCTGGCCACTACTGCCTTCTTGTGCCCACTCCACCACTACTGCAAAATCCTGCAGCCCAAGACCATGTCTTGAAAGCTTCCCTGAACACCCCTGTCCTGGCATCCCCTCTGCTACTGACTTGAGAAATACAATGCAGAAAGGGATTGGTGCTGGCCCTGTGTGCATACAGCTACTCCCTTGTAAGAGCACAGCACTATGATGCACCTCTGCCCTGCTGGCTCCCTCCATGCTCCCCAACCCATGCTCCACCCCAAAGTGCCAGGCCTTGCAGGCAAATGGCACAGAGGGTGGCTGCCTGCAAGCAGCTCACGCCTGTGGGGTGACCCATGTGGTGGTGGGGTGCTCAGCAGCTTTGGTAAAGCTGCTGGCAAAGGCAACGCTGGATTTGGCCTCAGTGTTGCATGCAATTAAGGCAGGAAGAGGCTGGGCCTGGCCCCAGATCTGAGCCAGCTACCCTGAAAAACCCCACAGTGCCATGCTCCACTGAGCTCGGCTGCCAGCAGGATCAGTCCCCTGGGCTGTCCCAGAGGGGGAATGATTGTCCCTGCGTTACAGACAAGTAAACTGAGGCACGGAGGGGCTGTGAGCCTGCTCAGCAGTCATGCAGGGAGCCAACCACAGCCATGGGAAGAGTGCTTTCCAGCATTCATCCTCTGAAGCATGCTGCTCTGTGCTTATTCTCCAAGATCAGCACTACGTTAAACACTCCGAATGTACTTCTGGTGGGTTGTCATCTTCCTCTCTCACCCATCTACAGCAGCATCTAAAATATGCAGCAGTGGCATGGAAGCAATTTAGATCTGATACTGCACTCCTTAGGCTGCAGCTGGGGGTTTCAGGCATCTGCTGTAAGCCTTTGTTTGCAATAGATTATCATGTAGTTGTAAAAATTTGCTCTGGGCTGAAGGTCACAAGGCAAGATGCCCACAGAGGAGATCACTGAGCTTTGTTGTTGTTGAATTTGCTGTTTTAAACATTGTTTAAAAATCAATACAGTTGGGTTTCTAGAAGTTGGAGGGGGGGAATCAAAATAAGTACTTTGAGATATTTAATACTAGATTTTTATCTCGTTTTTCCTCCTGCCTTAGAAAAGTCATAATCCAAGTATTGGATCATTTCTATTCATTTTTGAGCCAGAAAGCCTTGCTGATTCCAGCAGGGAGTTCTGTTCCGAAATCAATGGGATGATGTGGCCCGTGGCATCAATTAAAAAAAAAAAAAAAAAAAAGCTAGCAAATAATCATTGGCTCATAAGTGATACTGGGAAACAACCCAAAAATTAAACAAATAAGCAACCATAATCAAAATGCTGAGATTTATAAACATGTCACACTGTGAGTGTGGGAAGTTTTTATACTTAAGAAATTACATATGGATTATCATTCCATCTTTAAATCCACAAAAATATCTTCAAAAGAGTAAACTTAGGAAGTGGGATAAAAACCCCTATGCACTGATCTTTTTCAGGAATACCTTTACAAGGCAAATCCTTTGAAGCCTACACAGTGCCCATCAGGCAGAGAGGACATCTTTAAAAACATATCTGATCAAATGCCCTTCTCTCACCTGACAATATTGCCATTTCTGGAATTCCTGTCTTTTATAAACTGCCATACTCACACCAAAAGGCCTCATCTTTTTCTTTCTTCCTTGTAGAATCTAAAAGCTCAAGGGCAAGATCTAAACATTCAGACTGACCACTCCTAACCTATGCTACCAGGATATTTTCCATGTTTATTCTGATATTACAGGTAAGACTGGAAGCATTCCTTGTTCTTTCAATTAAACTATTCTTTATCTGAGGATTCAGTTATCAACTGCTTATAATTTTGCCAAGCTTTAATTACTTAATCTGGAAGTTTCCATGTTAGCTGTTCGATGAAAGCTGAAAATTCTTGCAAAGCTTCAAACAACTTAAACCATTTATAAAATCAAATCTAGAGGAAAAGACTGTCCATAAGTAGCAATTTTTCCTTGAAACAAACTAGTGTTCAGAGCAAGGAACTGAACTTGATGTCCTTGTAACACCTCTTTGCAATTCCCATGAAAAGCCATTCAAAATTGCCCAGGGTATAAAATCATTGGGACATGGGAAAAATTCAGTTTTCAGAGATGCATTGATTTTAATCACAGCACCCAAAGACTCTTCTGTGCACTGGAGATGCTTCAGAGTGGGCCAGAGCAGGATTACCCTGAGCACTGCTGCTCTGGGCAGCTGAGTCCACATGAATTGACAGCAGGGTACAAGACACCCAAAAACAGAGTGGGAAAACTGCCACTTATAGCAAGAAAATGAGGTAGCATGGAACAGATGCAATATCAGTAAGATAGGGGTTTGCTGGAAACACAAAGTGGGACTGGGATGAAAACCTGGAAGGAAGATCATTGTTTGGCTCAGGATAAGGAGGACAGTACACTTTACTGGGAATACTCAATTCCTGTCTTGCCAACCATCCTCAACAATGACACCATGAGCTTGGCTAATAGTTTATTAGCTAAGCTAAAGTTCCTTTCCTGCTGGTGGCTCATGTTGGCATCAGTAAGATATCACAAAACAGGATGCATCTGTTTTTCTGAAATCAAAGCGCACCTCACTCCCTTCTCCCAAGCCTCACTCCCTTCTCCCAGGAAAGCAGGTCCAATCCTGTATCAGGACTCCCTGGTAAAGTATGGGCACATACATGGAAGAGCAGTTTAGTTTGCAGAATTTGTATGCTACCATTTCTTAATGTTAAAATGGTTCAGATTGCAACCTCAGTAACCCTTAGGAGATTCTGGATGTTATGTAGTAATGCCATACAGTAACCATTACCCCATGTATTATGTTAACACTGCAAGATTAAGCCTCTCTCTAAAGTCCCTTAATATTAAAGCTGGAGAGTAGGGAATCTGTGGCACAATGTAGAGCTGTACAAAGATATTCAGACTACTTCTGAACAAGCCTGTTTGCACAAGAGCAGCAGTCAAGTTGTGTTAGTGTTGTGGTTGACTCACACAAATGCCTGGCCCATGTAGGATATAATTCAATAATATGCCAGTTCTGGCTTTAAAAGTTGCTGAATGCCAGTCTCTCAGCTGTGCCAGGACATCTGTTTGTGGGCTAGGCTGCAGAAGAACTCACTGACATTAGCTGGGTTAGGAAAAGTTTATTTGGGAGGGGTGCTTTTAATCTACACCATTTCACACTTGACTGTGATCTCACATACAGCTGTACCAGCACAGCTGAGCGCCTGGTGCTCAGCCCAGAAAAGAAGGGTGGGAAAAGCCAGGACTTCTTATGGGAGTAACTCATCCAACTAAACTCACAGACAGGTCTTTTGCAGGAATGAAGTTTGGCATTGGGTCATTACATTCCCCTTCCCTTTCAGTGCTCATCTGCACATGCTGTTCTAGACCCCTGCTTCTGTTGACCATGACCTTTGTCCTGCACTGAATACAAGGAAATACTTGGATATTGCTGATGCAGGTGTTTAAATGAACTATCCCACTCCCTGTCAGTGTGAATTCATTCCAGTGAGTGGCAGGGGTTAAAGAAAAAGGAAGCACTTGCATGTGGATTTTAAACAGCTTGGCAGCCTGTCAGTCAAAGAGCACAAGGCTGACATATGTAACAGAATAGGAGCTTCTACACAGAAAATAATCTACAATGGAATTTTAAAACAAATGCAAAATGCACCCCAAGAGCAGTCAAAGCTCCTGAATATTCTGCGCTGGATTTTTATGACCTTGAAACAATGACCTGGAGTAGTTTGTTCCCTAGTGTGCACCACAGCAGACATGTTCAAACTAGAGGATTAACACCTCACACACCTATCAACAGACACAGGCATTAAGCAGGATGAGATAACAGCATGGGCAATCAAGAAGCACTGCATCCCAATTCAACACAGAAGGGTTAGAAACACACAAGCCTCTGAATCCAGCAGTGAAAAACTCGAGCCTGCCAAGCTGAGGATGGACTGAAGTAATGACTAATATTTCCTGGGAAAATATCTTCAGAGTAAGGAAGATAAGGGGAATAAACATCCCAGCACCTCCAGACAGAAATAGTGTACTGAAGATATAACCCATCCATTCCTCTCTCCCTATCTAGTGGACTTAGCAGTATTAACATGCTAATTGACGTTAGATAATAACAATGAGCATTAATGACAATTTCTCCTTCACCCTCAATTTATTTGACAAGACTGCTTTTTCATTCCCAGCCATCTTGGAGGTACAGTTCAAGCAGCAGGAATTACAGTCAGCCAGACATCTTCTAGGGATCACAGCCAGGAACTGGATATTGTCATCAGAGAAGGGTGGGTGGCTGGGAAGGGAGCTGAAAAGTAAACTCAAACTGATTCAAGAAGAGACACTTATTTTCTATTTGCAGCTCTTGGAGACCAGGACCAGGAAAAAAGGCCACCTCTTTGCAATATCATGTAGATTTGGTCTCAGGTCTGCTGGAGTCAAATTAGAACAGCCAGACCTCTTCAGGCAGCCACACACACCCCTTCCCTTCTCCCTTCTACACATACACACATCAGTATATATAAAATGTTTCCACTGCTTCCACTTACTGGGCACTCAGTAATATTTTGGGTCCAGAGGCTCATGTTGGAACTGTCCTCAATGGTGGTGCACCGCTTCTGCTTGCTATCCCAGCCACAGTAAGGGTCTCTGGCTCCCAGGCATTCCCTGCATGTGTAAAGACAAAAGATTAAAGCCCTTTAAGACTGTCTAGCTCCAAAGACATGTATTCAAGTATAGTCCTTGTATGTGACAGCTGTCAACCGCACCGAGGCTCAGCAAAAGAAACAATTTCTTTAAGCAGAGGTTTACCTGCTTGGAAGGGGGAAAAAAATGGATAGGGGGGTGATAGGACACAAAGCAAATATCACTCATAGAAGCTGTAGATTAAAAATCACTTCACTCTTCTCCAAGGCCTAGGGAAAGAAAATGACTTTACAAATTTTAGTCAAAGAACACTTGTCATTGAGATATCTTTGAGCCCCCATGTAATCACACAGCAGGCCAAATCTCACACAAAGCGACCTCTGTGACTATGTTTTCTGACACTGTGTCCATCCGAAGGGGTTAGACAAGCAGAATTAGCCAATGGACTGGTAATAAAGGCTTTCTATTAGTCTTGGTCTTTGCTGGAACAATGGTTTCATTTATAATTCCAGCATCAAGATGTCAGTTTGGAAAAGTCACAGCAGAACATTATTTCTAAGCTTTTGGCTGCTTTGAACACTGCCGTATTCATTTTCCTCCTGAATCCATATTTACAGGCTAAGTGTGTGTTCCCAACATGTGAGCTGCTAAACAAAAATATCTAGAGCTATTACTGCCACTAAACAGTGAAGATCAGTCACAGAAGTAGTCTGTACCAATAAAATTCAGCTGCATAAAATTCAGCTGTTGGTCATTCCCATGAGTTGCTTTAAAATTGTTAATTTTCATTAGGAAAATATAAAGGTACAAGCCACATCATGCATGTGTTAGTGAAAGACAAAGAGAGGACTAAGCCTAGAAAGATTCACAACACTATTTTTAATCCCTATGATCCATTCTCTTCTATCACACAAAAGGTTGATAAGATCTTTCAAAAAATCCCAAATGACTTGAAAACTGCCAATTAGACAGCAACAAGGGACCGAGGGGAAAGATTCAGTTGGAGAAGCTACACAGGAGAGTAATAAAATGTATTCTAAGGCAAGGTATCAGTATGATTAACGAAACATCAACACCTCTCCCCCCCCAAATGAAATGAGATGTGAACTGTTCCCTCCCAGAAATCTTTGAAATCCTATTAGCCTGTAATCAGCTGCAAATGAAAAAGCAAGTCCCTCACAGCAGCTGAGAACACTCTATTAGTCTGAATTGACTCCACAGTGATTTGTCCCAAAGCAAATCCCAGATTGCTTTGATGTCTGGTACCCATTGCTTTATATATATCTATACACAGACACAATTATATTTTAATTATGAGTTTCCAGTTTGCTCCGCTCCTACATTTCCTCTGCTGAAGATTTCACACACAGAGTTGTAAGGAACAAAACTTTTTCATGCTTTAGGAAGGTAGTTACAATGACTGTCTCTACTGTATTTTTCCTTCAGTTGCTTCAGCACACCCAAGGAAAAGGCAAAGATGATTTTACCCCAGCCCCAGGCAACAGAACATCAAATATTTACCTAGAAAATGACTTGGGATCCTCAGTCCAAGGACACAGAAGGGACATGTGCTACTTTGCTCATTACACTGGCTAAAGACCCCTGTCCTGCTGTTGTGGCAACCCGCACCACCCTCACCCACGAAGGGGGGCTGCTGCCACATCCAGAGCTGCCTTTGCTGTGCAGCAGCCCCTCGGCAAGGGCAGCACCCAGTTCAATCCTGAGCACACCCTGGGGCATCTGCCCACACTCCTGACACTTGGCACCTCAGGAGGAAACTGAGCAGTTTCTAAAAGGTAGAAAAAGAGAAGCAGTGGAGAGGGGGGTGGGGGGGAAGGCCCTGCTTTTCTTCAGAGAGCCTTTTGGTCAGGCTTTCACACCCTGACACCACATACGCTATATGTTCAGACCCTGACACCACGTACACTGTAGTTTCCAATTGCATGAAGCCATTTCACTGGGCACCCAGCGAGTTGAGAGAGGTCATTGTAATTCGTAACAGGGAAGGCTGTTGCGAGCATCACCCTATTATGATACACATTTTCTCTGAATTTAATTTATAGGAAAACATGTGCTGCATAAATTCAGGAAATAATCTCCATATGTTCTGTACTGCAGCCCTCAGCCACTCTGCAGGCTGCAGCATAGCCCAGCTAGGCACTGACCACTGTGCTGGCACTGCCATAATGTATGTCATGGAGCTAATGGGCTGCTCTTGGCCAGGAGCAGCCGGCTCTGGATCCCTCACAGAGCTCTCACTGAATCACAGCCTGCGCTCCCCTGCCACTGCCGTGACCCCCAGCTGACGGGCCATCAGCAACCGAGCTGCATGGCTGCCAGGGGCCCTGCTGATGGGCACTGGGAAATGCTACCATGGCAGGCCCTGCTGATGGTCACTGGGAAATGCCTGGCATGGCAGACCCTGATGATGGGCACTGGGAAATGCTGGCATGGCAGGCCCTGCTGATGGGCACTGGGAAACGCCTGGCATGGCAGGCCCTGGTGATGGGCACTGGGAAATGCTGGCATGGCAGGCCCTGCTGATGGGCACTGGGAAACGCCTGGCATGGCAGGCCCTGCTGATGGGCACTGGGAAATGCTGCCATGGCACCTGTTGGCTGGGAGCTGAAGCTAGCCCCGCGCACTGCATCCGGGGTGTAACGAGTTCCTGTACCCAGCCCGGGCTCTGCTGGGCTGTCAGAATACACACTCTTTAATTTAACAACCATCACAGCCCAGGACTTCTCCTCGTCTCATGGCAGGCCCTCAAAACCATCTGAAATCGAAAAACAAAATAGCTATGCTGTCTGCCTCCCTTCAGAGCACACTCATCTGCCTCAACTCTGGTGAGAAACCCGTTATATCAGCTGACAGCCATACACTTAGGGGTGAGGAGAAATGTATTTACTTACACAAAATTCAGCCCACTTTTTTTCTTTTTTAAGCAGGAAAAGCATTACAATGTATGTAACGCAAGAAAATTTCTGGCAAATACTTCCTGTGAGCACTTCAAAAGCCACCATAATTTATATCCTTAGAGTATCTAGAATATATATATCCCTGTTTATGTCATTAAAAGATAAAACCACATCAGCAAACACATACCAAAAGACAAATATATGCAAGCACACATGCATACCCAAATCGAAATGTTTCAGAACTACACTGTCATTCTCAGTAGATCAGGCACCATAGTGTGGAAAATGCAAAGATATCAAAGCATTTCCCTGTGCTCATAACACAAAATAAATTGAAATGTTTACATGTAAATACCATTTTGTATTATGATACTGTTGAAAAAATCTCACAGAAGCCACAGGGCCTGCAGTCTTGCAGGGCAGTATGTAAATACTGTGAAATAAGATACAAAGGAGTTTACATACAACAATGAAATTCTGATGTTTCAAAGGCAATGGGACTTCTGCCACTGGCTCAGATGTCCAAGTTTTATATTGTACATAAAGGGAACATTTCTCTTAAGTCTCCTCAGTAGCAGGCTGGGAATGACTCAAGGAACTAATGTTCCCAGGGGTAGAGGGTATCCATTATCCCAGAAGACTACCTGAGCATAGCAGGTTAACACTGACTCTCTTACTGCTAATGACTTAGTTAATGAAATCCTACTAAGTGGGATGCTTGTGAAAGTAAGATGATGATGATGATGACACCTCATGGCCCATGCCTCATTTCCCTCTGGCCATCTAATAACCTCACATTCAGTGAGGATTTGGAACCTCCTGACAGATATCTAAGAGGCTGGATTTATTTTGATAGGGCATTACTATCAATAGTGATTCATTTTAATTCATTGCCTCACAATAAATGCCTTGTGTGAGGCATAAAGGCACACACTGAAAAGTTCAATTGAAAAACAATTCCATTTGTGTTTCCTATTCAAGGTGGTTTTTTTCCTCCAGTTCCTCATTCTCACTTACTAAGGTCATTTACATGAAAATAAGATCTTGCTCGTAAGAGCTCACCTGCTGCCTGCTGTTTGGGAGCTGTAAGCCTCCCTGTTGTTGGCTGTTGCAATCATTTCTACAGCAGTGATATGGGATAACAAAAGGATTAAGACTCTGCAAGAGGGACACTATGACTAAAGTCAATGGAAACTCTTACCTATGCCTCAAAAGAGTTTTTATATGGTCTTTGACAGCCAGCTGCTGAGCCTTTACTAATGGTATGTGCTGTGTAAAAAGGCTTCTGCTTCTAGTATGCTGATGCTGCCCAAGATCCATTTTTTTGTAATGTCCTGAATGACATCTTCTTTCAGAATCTTCATTAAAGCTTAAACATCTGTATTTAAAAAGTTTTTCATTCCCACTTTAATTTGCTCTGTGTCTAGACAACCTTATCTTTTGGCCATTTTTCCCTAAAGTTAAAACTTTAGACTGAAAATGAATCATCAAATCAATGGAACCAGACCCAAGAGGTTAGGCTTTGACAGACCAAAGGAAAGAAAGAATTACTATAGCCTCTTCCCATTCTTACTACCAGACAGAAGACACATAAAAACAGCATTTTGTACCAAGAGCCGCAAAATTCATTCAAAATATTTACAACTAAGAACTCTGCTCCTTTCATCTGCCAGGTTGTGCTTACTCTCCCAGTTTTCATTTCCTCTCTTTCATTTAACTTTTTATCACTCCTTTTTTGGGACTAATAGCAAATAGGAATGGAATGGCAGGACATGGTGATGTTCAGAGGCAGGCTCTAGACCCAAAGGCTGAGAAGTTCCTCCCCAAACTGTGTTTGCTCACAAAACCATCACTGCACCGTGAGACGGTTCTGCATTTTCGCTCATGAGCTTGGAACCTGCAGTGAAGGTCCCATTTGTCAGGGACATACAAGAACTGTCTCTGTACCTGGTTCTTTAGACCCCATGGGCATCACCAGGCAGTCCATCAGAGACACATCCACTGGTGCAGTGCAAACATTTATAACCCTGATCCTGCAAGGTACTGAGCAAGCTTCATCCACGCTTAGCATCTCAGGAGCATGGGCAGCACAGGAGTGCCCCTCGCTCTTTTGGGGAGTAAGACCTCAGAATTCCAATTCCACACTGGTTTGTTGCACTTTTAGAATGGTTACCTGTGAGGGACAGCCCTTTGCAAGCAACAAAGGGGTTTTAGCTGAGTTAGTTGTAAGCATGAGGCTGTGTTTGGCAGACAGGCATTTCCTGGCAAGGTTAGCTTACTGTCCCATTGCTAGCAACGTGCAGAGAGGATGAACTAAACAAATAACCATATTAGCTTCCAGCCAACCAAATCATAATTACTGACAACCTCAATAGCCCGTGCAAGGAAGAGTGGACCTCTGTCTTCCCTAAAGCCATATGGCATGAAAAGAGAAAAATAAGAATCAAAAGGTTGATTGTGGTTTAAGAAAATAAGATTGTAAAGGGAAAGAAGCACCAGACATTCTAAAAATCCCTCTGATTTTGATACCTTTAAAAATTCAAACTACAGAAATGAGTTGGTGATCTGTACAAATTCATTATCTTTCCCCATGAGAAGAGAAGCCAAGTGGAACTGAGCTGCTTTAGTCAGATGCTGGTCAAGTAGCAGCCTCATTTCTCAGTTGGTGTATATAACATATTCCATGCCAGATGTTACTGCCCTTTCCTCAACACCAGTAGCCACATACTACATAAGGAATTCACAGGGCTGTTTGTGGAGCAGGGCCCTGCTTGGGAAGAGCATACTGTCGCTCACAGGTACCACCACTGTGAGGGGTGCAGTTGATGTTAATCTGGACAGACAAGGTTTGGTATTTTGGCATGTGATATTGGATGCAGAGGCAGAGAAGCTGAAATGCGTATGTGTCATTTATCACCCACACATGCTTAGCATCAGTGATTGCTCCTCTGCACATGATTTGTTTTGAATGCATAAATTAAAGCCACGGTGTAAAGCAACCTCCAAAACTGAAGTCCATTTATGAGTCAAACACATGTTACTTATTAAAAAAAAGCAGTGCACAGACAGAGGATTTTCAGGCAGTTTCATCTGATTTTCTTTTCCACATCAGGGAAACTCTTGCTAGAGTTCACCTTCTGGCCTACCATTTTCAATATCACTTTAATCGATTGAGGTTTATAGATTATGGCCTCGCACAAGCTCCACAACTATTCCATTTCTTACTTTCTGACATCCCATTCCATCATCTTCTAGCAACAGTGACTTCTTTATTGGATAGGAATTTATTTTTATTTTTAAAGCTGTGAAATAAAACAACATTCCATTTATTCAAACATGAAGATTAATGCCATTTCTGATTAAATCTGGATTTATGTTTACATTAGTAAAACAGATTAGTAAAAAAAAAAAAAAGGAGTGTTCCTTCACGAACGCTTTTAGAAACTCTTGTCACTGTGCCAAACAAAACTGACCTCTAATAAAAACAAAAGTACAGAGGGTCTCTGACTACCAGTGACAGGATCATTCATCCACAAGAAAACTCAGATACTATTGAAGTCCTAATGAAAGGAATAGCCAGAAGGAATTCCTGAATGCAGGGCATGTTTGTCGGGGTTGCAGAGCACCACCATTTCCAAGCCTCAGCAGGCTTTTGAGCCTTAAGAAAACATGCTCCCCAGGGCTGCCATATGGGAAGAGGCAGAGGGGACCAGACATCCTTTTGGAAAGGCAGCTTGGGCAGATCAGTGCACTCAAGTGTTACTCCCTGTCTCTGCCCTGTGTCAGTCAGTGTCTAGAGGCAGCTGTCACATTAAGACGTGCTCTGCTCCTGTGCTTCTGCTCTGTGGCTGCAGATCTGAGACCTCTGTGTGCAAATTGCTGGAGTTTGGTGGTGTGGGTGGAGACAAGCAAAGGGTGGCTTAGGCAAGAGCAAATCCACTGCATGAGAGGCTTTATGTAGCCTCTGCAAGACACTGATGATTTAAGAACACAAGTTACACTAAAATGGGAACTTAGGATGGGAAAGAAAAATGCAAAGGCAGAAAACTTAGGAAGCAGTGTGAACGATGATAAAGAAACCTGAAAATAGCCTACAGTTGTAACCTAGGCTGCACAAAGTAATCCATATTCAAGCAGCTCCTTTGTGAAAGTAGGATTTTGTTAAGATCTGGGTAATTATTTTCTGCTCAACAAGATGCAGATTAAACTGGATAGAGCCTTTGTAGATTAATGTATCTTGGAAAAGTCAAATAAATATTAGACCATCCATTACAGCCTGAGGATCAAACACATCTGCCTTCTAATGCAGGGATATTTTAACACTGTGTAAGGGGCAAAATGGTTCTGCTACATATTCTCCAGTGCTTCTTCCCATGTAATTATAATAACACCATCAAACAATGTTCATTCCTCTTTTTAACAAGAGAACATCACTTAAGTAAATGGATATTCTTGAAATCCAGCTTCCCCTCTTGCAGACTGGAGTGTTCCAATACAATACTCGGTATTTTGATAGAAGATGCCAGACTGTACAATATTACATTTTTCTATAACCCATACATATTTTATGTATTTATATGTACTTTGGTTTTAAACTGAGCCAGCAAAACTAAATTTGCTCTGACTCCAGATACTTCCTCTTCCCCAAACAGGTAGAACAGAACATCTCCTGATAAAAAGTTAATGAAGCATCTGTAGCAATACATTAACTCAGTATTAACATTGGACACATGTGTGTTTTACCCTGCAAATTCTGCCTGAAGCTTGAGACAAGAAGAAAACCAGCCATAGCAGCAGTAAGACTGCAGACCCTTTCATCAGGAGCCGTGTTACTGAATGTGACCATTGCCTAGAATACAAATCTTATGACAAAATAGTAGCAAATGGCAAGAATTGACAGATGCAATGGATATCTGCCCTGGGGCTTGCTGGTAGCTTTAGTTATTAATCTTGTTTGTATAACAATAGCATTGATGTCATCCTAACATAACATATTCCAAGAAAACGACATGCTTTCCTGTCAGTTGCCACTGTGTTGAAAGTAATTTCACACAGCCCACCTAGCAGGCATCAGATGGTAATGACTTTTAGAAAGCATTGATCTGAGCTGGCCTACAGCCAACCTCCTAGAGGTAAAAGGATCTGTACACTAAACTGTTCCTAAGTCCTGTTGGCAGGATGCTTTAAAAATAGGGAGCAAACAAAAGCCCTGGCATGTTCAACCTGTGTCCTCCCTCCTGGCAAACCCAAAACGAATTGGAAACCTAGTCATGATAGGAAGGAGACAAAAGGAAGTGAGTCCTGAAATCAGCTGATTTTTTGTTTGGCTTCTTCTGAAGTGACCTTTGTCTGTTTCAGCAATTGTATTACTCTGGACTCCAGCTACTGCTAAATTTCCCTTCTATTAACTCAGGGTCATTTCCAGATTTCAGAACTAAAAGTGGGAGCCTAAAAGTGCACAGGCTGCTTTAAATTATTATAATATATGTCATTGGTTTGAGCATTTAGTAGAAATGAGAAAAACTGTAATAATTCATCTGGTTGGGAGCAGATGAATTAGCCCTTTCCTATTTTGTATCCTGTCTCCTTTTCAGCAGCACATGCACCAGAAATCTCAGCACAGGCTTATTCCTCAAACTCAGCCTCTTGCTGCTTTCCCTGCTGGCCCTGCACTGCATTTCTCTCCTCACTGTTATTTGTGATTCCTTCATACTTAAATGCCATCTACAAAGTATGCTATTTTCTTTCTTCCATGCCATTAAAGATAATGTCAAATAAGATGAAACTGAAAACCAATCTCTCTGGCATCTTACAGGAAACATGCCCCAGCTCACTACCTCACTGCTTATCCTTGTCTACTTTTTATTTCCAATTTCAGACACATCCCTTTCCCAGACCATTCAAGTGAAGCTCTTTGATTGCTATTCTGAAAGCCACGTTCCTTAGACCTTACCATCCCTTCAAACCCTAGAGGTCCATATCCTGCAGATAGTATGGATGCACTTAACTTTACATATATAAACAGCTACATTAAAGAAAATGGGAGTAATTGCCTGCTACAGCAGATGCAAATGTGTTGTCAGGATAGAGAAAATGGTATAATTTTGTACTTCTATTTAAAGAACACAGATCCATTTCATCTACAAACTTCATTCTTTCCAAGAGCTTTAGTGATCATGGTTCTGTTTGATGTCTTCATTCTCTGTCAGTGGGAGTCTCGCTATTTTCTTAAATGCAACCAGAATGTCAAACCAGATGTTTAGTGATTTATTCGGATGTATCGTTGGATACTGTGGATGACAAAACATTGGGCTGAGCACTCTCCTTTCTGCCTATGAAGTCTTCCAAAGCTTTTCAGCATTATTGGTGATACAATAATTAGCTAATTCCCTTAATTGTGGAGAGGCCATATCAGCCAGAACAGATGGAAATTAATGATTAAGCTTTATCACAACATTTTTGTAGTCTATTACCTTTCCTTTTGCCTCTATTTTTAAACGGATATTCAATGTGCTGAATATTTTTTTAAACTCTCAAGCAGAAGATCTTCAAAACAAAATCTGGGCCAGATTTTCAACAGCCTCAGCTAAGGAAAAGGTGTTGGATTTTCAAGATCTTTGATGAACAATCTGGCCATCAGTGTTGCCTCAGCAATCTGCTGGATGCTGGGCTCCACTGAGCAAGTGTCCCTGTTGTTTCCCCCCCCTATCTTTTTAAACATTTTTCTTTCTATCCAACAATAGTTCATTGTTTGTCCTTCAAGGAACTATCATCATTCTGATGAAAAAGTCAGAGGATTTCCAGCCTGTATTCAATTGAATCCTTCTCCCAAACTGGAAAATTTTTATACCTCTTCCCAGACTATGTTATTTCTCCAAACAAATTCCCCAATAGCTTTAGTCCTGAAATATGGTAATCCTGTAATTCATGTTTTAGAATCCTACATTTAAGTGCTTCACTCCTTTGTTACAGAGGATTTTGCATCATATAAGGCTTAAAAAAAAAAAAAAAAAAAAAAAAAGAAGAAGAAGAATCTAACATTAAACTCCAAAGCAATCCTCCATGTGATATCTCAAACCCCTCAAATGTGGAGGTGGTACAGTGGTTGTGCTTGAGCTACAGTTCCACTTTGGAGAGAGACAAAGAGGGCAGAAAACTCCCTGCTTCTTTAGTGTGGCTGCTGACCCTTTTCTTCCAAAAACTCCCTGGAGCCATTTCAGGAGTTACTCACCTATATGTAACTCGTTTGTCTGATCACTGGCCTAGAGCTATTTAGAGGTGAGCTGTGCTTCTCTCACAGATATCAAGTCAGCAAATAAGAGTCCTTGTCTGCTGAGTCATTTCTGCCAGCTTTGCATTAAGTACCATGGCTGGAGGGGATATTCAGAATTTAGGCCAAGTAAGAGGGCAACAACTCACCTCTCATCACTCAAGAGCAAATTCCTGCAATCGGGTCAGAAGCAGGCAAGGGTTCAGGTAAGAGCATGTCACAGCTGCGTGCAAGAGGACACTGGCATGAAGGTAACCTGAGGTGGCACTGCCACAACCTGGGAGATGCCCACAGCATGGCAGAGAGAGCACAGGCAAGACAAACTATCCCCAGAACCACGCTGTACATCCAAAACTGCAAACTGCAAGTTTTATGCAGAAAAAAATTATGGAAGGAGAAAGAGGAAGAAATTAATATCAAAATAAAGTGCATTAAAATAAACTGCTCAGGACAGGGAGAGGAGAAGGTGTGGGTATTCAAGAGACTGTCTGGTCTTATTTCCAAACACTTTCTTTTCCTCATTTAAACGTGTAATCAAAATCCTTGGCCCACCTCAGGGTTTCCATGTGCTCAGAGACCCATTGTTCTGATGCTGCAAAGAGTCAACATAAAGAGATCATAAACTATTCCTTGTAACAACCAGCTTCATTTTCCTATCTGTCTGATTGCAATTCTAAAAATGCATAACTGCACCTCAGTCTTTGAAAAAAATGACTAAACTATGCCTTACAGATACATCCCACCTGAAAATAATGCTGCAGATCTGAGGTCTTCAGCTCTGAAGTTCAGATTTGGGATTTTGTTCAGGCACATTCTAAAGATACAGTGGTGTCAGTGATAAGGCTGCAGTACTGGTTCTTCAAATATTCCTCATCAAAGCTTGGGGGCAACTTGAAGTAAAAAAAATCGAAGCTCATTTGAAAATTGCAGGGAAGTTAACAAAGATTTCAAAGCCATGCAAAATTCAGCAGCAAGAGCAGCCAAACTACCACCCAGCAAAGCAACCGTCAAAACATTCTGCATATTCAAAGGGCTTGTAGGTTTTGCTCATGTTGGACATCTTCCTAAGAGTCTCCAGTGAGTGGGGAACAGTAGCACTCAAGAGAGCAGGAAAGACAAACACCAGGAACACACACGCACAAGGGAAGGTCCCTGCAGCCAAGCCCAGCCTGTAAATTTGGGCAGCTGACATTACAGATGTCTTCCTGTGTCCCTGTTGCTAAGAGTGGCTGTTCTGAAAAGACAGACTGAGACAGGTCAGTGGGCACACACAAAACACTGCTCAGACACCCACTACATCAAGACACGGGGCTGACTTACTGGTCACCATTTAAGAGATTAAATTGGTGCCGTGGCAATAAACAAACAGTAAAGGAGATGGCAGAAATCCTTATCCCTTTCCATCTCTTCTGTTTGCTGCTGTTTTTCTCTCTGTCCCAATTCTGAGCCTCGGTAGCAAGCCCCGAGGTTTTAAAGCAGCAGAGCAGCAAAGATCGCTGGTCGGGATCAACGCTAGGGTCAGTTTTCTCTGGATACGTTTGCCTGTTCCAGGGAAGAGGAGGAGGGGGAGGAGGAGGAAGGCAGGTTGAAGGCAACAGCTCTGTATCAGCAATCATAAACCCTCATCAGCCCCCAGGGTCTAAAAGGCTGAAAAGTTTCCTGATAAGAGAAGGCAGAACCTACAACAAACACTGTGGTATTCCTGCCTGGGAGGCACAAATTCTCTCCATCACCTCCAAGCTTCCCAAGCCGCCCCACCAAAACAATTACATTATAAAAGCTGCTGAAACCAGAGCTTTTCAAGGAGGCCAGTCACGAAGTCACAGCACAACAAAAAAGTAAGCAGGGAGTGTTGTAGGGGCGGGAGCCCTTCTACCCATAGTGACTGAATATTGGCGTGTATTAAATATAGACACAACAATAAGCAATAAATCACAGCCCAGGAGAAGTGCCAGGTGGAACGCACTGGAGGAAATTAAAATATCCTTCTTGATACTGTTCAGGATGAAAGAAATATAAAGGAGGTCAAATTGACTTATCACCTACATAGCCAGGATGCTAAGGGGGGGAAGGGTTCCAACACTTGCAGCTGAAAAATTTGCTGTTGAAAATTTCCTAGACAAGAAAAACAAGGAAAAAAAAGGGAAAACTCTAAGTCTAAAATGTAATAATAATAATATCATAAACATTCTCTCAAACAAACAAATAAATGATGGAATTTCTTGGCTTTCCTGCATTTTTTTTTTCCTTCCTTTTTCCAAATGCACAAGACTCACCGACAGGGCAAAGGATGGTTTGCAATGTACACAAGAACACTAAATGGTCAGCACCCAAATTCAGCAAATTCTGGCCTTCCACATCACACCCCACCATGCCATCAGGACCTATCCCATGTAACTTGCTATTGCTCAGTGGCTGGGTTTTGCTGATTTCTATCATGAAACTAGTCAATGGAGGCAAAATTTGAGTCTCCCAACTCTGAAGAATTGGGCTGTTTTCTCAGTTCACTCAAAATTGCCTCCAGGAAGTTTGTTTTAGAAAAAAAACCAGCACTAGTACACAAACTTCCCAGTAATTTCGGCCAGGACTCAGTGCCATACAGTGCACAAAACTGAGGCTGCTTTTGGTCACCAGCAGGCAAGGGACCCTCTGTGAAGACTGGTTTTTGTTTTGCTGGGATAAGCTTATACAAGGCTGCTCTGCAGCCTCCAGGACCTAAATACGGTGGTCCTGTGAGATAAGCCACCTGTCTGCTCTCCAGTCACTTCTTTTTTCTTGCTTGCCCCATTTTAAGGCAATTCAGCAAACCCCCAACATTTGAATTTTAATGGAAGTGTCATACAAAGTACTTGGGCAGGCTGAAAATAAGACAGAATCTATAAATTACTGGAAAGGTGAACTCAAGATTAGTAAAGGAAAGGAAGAACTCATTTCTCCTGAAACAGAATCATATATATGTATACACACATAAATATTCTCAGACTGAGGCTACAGGACAGCCTGAAAAGGACAGCTGTGATGTTCTACCTTTTAAAATCTCTGCTTTTAAGGGCTAAGGACAGCATGGCATTTTCCAGCTGTGGTTTTCTCTTACTAAACATTTTTGTGTCCGTCTGTTTTAGACATGCATGGATTTAGACAAGCTGATAGATAAACTCTACTTGTTGAAAATAAAGTTATGATGACATTTTTTATATCAGTTTTTTTGGCAGGAGAACAGGGACATCTTGCAGTAGGCCATGGAAGAGGGAATCTGTTTAAATGTTGCTAACAAAATCCTTCCTCTTGTCTAGCACAGAGGACATCAGTTTCACACAAAACTCTCACAGAGAGGAGCAAGGCAAAAGCATGAGAGGAGAAGGAAAAGTATTTTCAAGAGATGTAAACAAGTAAATGCCCACAGCACCCAGTGAGACTATTTCAGCATCTGTCTCAAACAGCTGCTATCACACTTTCACCTGCTTAAATGGAGAGGCACCATTTGGATGCAAAAACCTTCTACAGTCCTGTGTGGAAGACTGCTCTGGAGCCAAGGCACACAATTAGAAAAAGTCATTTTTCCTACTCCCTTTATAAGATACAATCAAGGCACAGAAGCTATCCAGGTGTAAGAGGTGTCACACATAGTTGAGATGAACTATTGATTTCCAAAAGCAGTAACAAGTTGCCACACAGCCCAGCCCTGCCTAATCCTATGTTTGAGAGGTGATCACTCCGATAAGCAAGGAAAGGCTGGCTGCAACCCAAATTCAAAAACCCTCAGCCATACTGCCAATAAGAACCACCAGGAAAACACATGGACTTAATAAAAGCAACACTATAATGTGATGTTTAAAAAAAAAAAACCCAAAAACAGAAGTAAATATTGTAAACCCTTACTTGGTAAACATATGATTCATTTCTGAAGAGGACTAATTAATATTTACAAAAAAAAAAAATTGCTTATCCTCATTGCTCCTGTTATGCATGTATCTGTAAGGACATGCACTCCAGCAGGGATACATGAGAGCTGTAAATTTACTTACCCTTCTGTTCTGTACATGGAGCATCTCTCCAAAGGAATTTTTAGCACTCCATTATTTAGACCCACGAAGAGTGACCTGTCGCTGTGTAAGATTTGGAGACTCTTGATTGCTTCCTGTTGTCCATCAGGGAGGATCTGCATTTCCTCTAAATAACAACTCCTCAGACTCCTGTTAGTGGTAGAAAGGGCCTTCAAGATGGTGCCATACTCTAATAGAACAAGAAACAAGGCACAAGTAAATCTTGGAGGCAGTGGCTTCATTTCATACCTGCCTAAAGAGGGAAATATTAATGTCACCTTTACAGAGCTGGTTTAACCTAGTTCTGGATCACCTGCTGCCCATGGTAGAGAGCTCCAGCTACATCGTTACAATCCTCAGCAGAAACCACCTGAGAATGTACTTATATGGGAATTCAGAAGGATGTGAACCATCTGGACACTGAGCACCTGTCAATTTTTCCCAGCTGGAGCACTGAGGCAGAGGAGTCTGGTCCCGTCATCAGAGAGTTACAGAGCAAGGTGACCCAGGATGGCAAGAATAATTTCTGTTGCCTTGAGTCTCTATTTCTATTGGTTTATGGAGCAGATCAGTGTGATTTGATGTCATGACAAATGACAACAGATGCAGCAGCCCTACTGGAAATCTCTGAGGCCTCCATAATGACTGCATGGGTCACAGACCTAACTGATCCTCTTCCTGGAAGAAGCCAGCTTGACAAAGGGATGTTATGGCATGAGGAGTGCATACACAGAAACATACATGTTTGTGCTCACAGTGCTCTTAGCTAAACAATTTAAAGATCTGCTAAACTGTGGGAGATTAATGCACACCACTTTTCATTGAAACCCCCAAGAGGACTGTCAGCTGGATGGTTCTTGAAACTTAATCTTTCTGTTCCAGTAACTTCTGCACTGGTGCCAAAGCTCAGCAATTTATAATCTTGGGGTTGGCCACCACGTGAAGTTTCCCTTTCACTTACATGTGGAACAAGACTGAAGTTTGGACTCAGTCTCAGGACTGAGTTAGTGCTCACGGCTGCCTCTACTGAGGCATTTCACAGATTTAAACATTTTCAGCAGATCTTACTCTTCAGCCACCACTAACCAGGGCCATAAAGCAAACATGAGTAAGCAGTTAAGGTTATGGCATTGGCCTTTCTGCACTAATGATATGAGACAGGAAGTATTCCAACTTTCTGTAAGGCTTTGTAGGTTGGACTCCTCACTTTAAATATCAAGATATCATATTGACAGAACCATGTTGTATTTCCATTTAAGTACAATCTTCTCATCATAATTAATGTTCATGGAGTTCCCATACTGCCAGTGTTGCTAGAACATATAAATAATAAACCAAGATGATCACTTTTGAAATAAGTGGTGGTAAAAGTTAGATAAATTATGACACAGTCCTGAAGGTCCATTCTCCTAAACATGAGAATAAGGCAATGACTCTGCATTCAGACATGGGATTAAAGGAACACTTATGGAAGCAATCCATCTTATTCTAAAGTCAAAGCTTCTGCTGTAGAGGATAACAACATTATACCCATGAGGCTGGCCATATGCTCTGATTAATCAAACTATTTAATTTAACCTCTATCATTAGTATGACTATAGGCTAAGACAACCATTTATAACACTTTGTCCTTCTTCAGCATTTTCACTTATCCAAGATACCTGTGCTTTTCAGAAGAGGCAACATGTTCTGCTAATTAGTGAATGGAAGTCAAAATCAAGAGATTAAATCATACACTTAATTCTACTACTGGCTTGCTATGCTCCCACAAAAAAAAGCACTCAGCTTCCCTATCTGCCTTAAACTTCAGGGCATGCCCATTCCCAAAAGCACTGGGAGCCATACACCAGTAGGGCCATGAAAGTGCGAAGAAAGACACAATTAAATCCCTGAGCAAGCCTGGAGGTTATGCATTATTATTGCTTATTCAGAGACGGGTCTGTCATAGCACTGAGAGGCAACTGACATGCATGAAACCACACGAGCATTCCAGCCACCTCTGCTCTTCCCCACTGTTATTTATTAGCCTGATTAGTTGAAACATGTTTTTATAAGAGGGAGAAAAATGTTATTGTTCTTTTTAAACACAATGGAGATTTATAGTCTGATCACTTGGGACTCTGCCTCAAGTCTTCCATCCTGCTTTTAATTTACTCAGGCAAACAACGGTTCCATGTGGTTTTATACCAAAATCATACTGAATGACAACTGTGTAAGGACTTCACAACTGGGCTCCCAGAGCTGCTAGGTCTACAAGCAAGCAGGAGGAACTGTTTGAAGCCCTCACACTCTTACCTGTTCCAATATACATGACATGGTAGAGAGTATCCTTCCCCTGAACAATATCAACCACCAGTTTGGAAAAGCGAATGCTGTCCTGAGTCACGTAGGGATCCACAGTCACTGGCTGCACCACGTCATTCATCAGGAACAGGCGCTGAGCGTCCTGCAGGACTCTCTCCGTCAGGTTCTCGTTAGGGCTGTCATCGTTCAGTGTCCCACACTAAACACAGAGACTGAATTTCAGAAAGTGCACCATCTACCCAGCCCAGCATGGAAATTCATGGCCTGTTGATTTCCTGGGGATGTGGGTCTGAGTGAGGGTCACAGGATCAGGCACGTAGCCTGATCATAGGTCCTTAGCAAAGATTTGGCCTGTAGCCCACTCCATGAAAACTTTTCTTCTACATCCACTGACCATCAGTGTGGAGTTTCATTCCCTTGTGATACCCTCAACCAGCACAGCAGAAGGCAAAAACCTTCAACAAACCACGTAGAAAAAGAAAGAATTAAAACTAGCTGTAGAAACATTTAAAGGTAGCAGTGGAGAGAAAGTTTTCGTGGTGATAAATCCTTAAAATATTTCAGACACTATCTAGCATCTCAGTCTGTACAATGAACAAAACCTGGAGTTTAAAAAACCTAAAAGTGGACTGGTTGTGCAGCAAAGAACCAAACCTGCCATATTGCTTTTCTTTGATGTGTTCCCTTCTGGACAGGCTCCCCCAGCTGCATCTGAAGCAAGGCAGATTAATGACAAGCTCCCTCCACCCCACACCCTTTTCTCCTGACAGCAAATAGCAGATCAAGCCATGACTACCCATCCTCCAGCACCAAGGGAGGCACTGAAAGAGGACTCAATTCCCTTTTACAGCAAGAACAGGGGAGAAAAAGAGCACATCATGTGTCTTTTAAACTGGTGGATAATGCATTTTAAGGCCTGAGTTGCCATCTCAGATTAATCTCTAGAACTCAGTATTTTCAAAAGCCAGTGCTTGTTTTTTGGTTCATGTCAGTTGCTGGGGCTGGATCTCACTCTCCCCACAATATCATGCCTGGAGGGCAAAAAATTTTTCACTCCAAAAGGCAGCAGGGTGACTGGTTATTTATCTTCCCAAGACCATGGGAGACAGTGGTACAACTAAATCCTGCCAAGTCCCATACTCAGTTGATGAACAACTTCACTAGTCACTAAATGAAACTCACACCTGAGCAATTTCACTAGAAATAAAATCCCACACATTTCTTTTTCTTCATTTTGGATCCAGGTGGTTGGGGTTTCCTTGAAGAAAAGTCAGAATACTGAGAATGAGGATGCTGATTTACAGCAGTTGAGCTGAGAGTACAAATTTCCCATGTGCACACTCTCCATACACATCACAGCAACTCTTGGTGGTATCGCTGCCTTTCCTGGGTGCTCCACACAGCCCTTCTCCCACTACGTGCTAAAATGAGTTGTCAGGGATTTAACACACATTCACACAGTAAATATGGATTCCAATGGCTGGTGTACTAAGCTTTACAAGAGTCTAGAGGTTGTGTGAACTAGAAGAACAGTTATGATAATTCTCACAACCTTTTCATCAATTTAAGCATCTTCCTGAATAGCCGGACTAAGGAAACATCAGTGGGTTTTTTAGGTGTCCTCAGGTGGGTTTTAATATTTTTTTCCATTGCAATGGTCTTTTTTTAGTTCATGACTCATCCCACATTCTAAAGAGTTCTTAGATCTCTCTCTTTTGTTGTATCCTATGCTCCTTCTTGTTCTCACCACTGTCTTCCTTTGGATACTTTTCTCCCCTTTTCCTTCTAGAGCACCACCTAAAAGGAGTCCCAGTGGCAGGAATGTCATTGTTGGTTTTGTTTTCTGTTCTCAGCAAGTCACAGATAATTCTTTTGGTCTATTGGCAGCTCACGTGCTGACGCAGCATCTCTTTGATTTGGTTTAATGTTGTTTTGTTCTAATTTCCTGATTATCTGTACTGTCCTGGTCCTCTGCATCTTTCAGTATCTGTCCTTCCTCTCTACAAGAAAAAAAAAATCTGGCATGCTTCCCTCATCTTTCTTCCCTCATCTTTCTTTGTGAACACTGAGGCACAAAAATTAATTTAATGTTTTTGCAATATCTGCCTCTTCTGTCACTAAATTACCCTTGTCATCTCCTTAAGGCTCCTCACTGACCTCTTGTTCCTTCTGTACTTGAAAAACATCTTAATCTCTTCTTGCAATCTTCCTTTTGTCTACCACATACCTCTTTTTCCTTTCCTTATTTTCCTCTGACCCTTTTCTTTCATCTGGCTGCTGCAATTTTACACTCCACATTTTATCTGATACTTTTCTCTACATGGAAATGCCTTCCAAAGTCCTTTACTATTCCTTCTGGGTTAGCCTAGCAAGGGACAGAAAGTCCTTGATACTCATTTTGCCTTAATATTCTATTTAAATTAAAAAAACCAAAACCAAGAACAAAACCAAAAACCTGGCTATGTTTGGCATGGCTGGACCTTCAGCAGGGCTTTGTTTCTTGGTTTTGAGTGCACCAAGCTGATC
The DNA here is from genome assembly GCF_027477595.1 of Haemorhous mexicanus. Taxonomy (NCBI): domain Eukaryota; kingdom Metazoa; phylum Chordata; class Aves; order Passeriformes; family Fringillidae; genus Haemorhous; species Haemorhous mexicanus. Next base: position 10,974,575 of record NC_082348.1, on the reverse strand, counting down.
AAGAGGCCAAGCCTGTCCCACCTCATATGGGCAGGAGCCCTCAGTCAGGTGCCAAGAGGGAATTCAGGAGAAGAAATCAGGAAGACAAGGCTGTCCCTGCCTGCAGCAGAGACCTGTCTCCCATCTGCTCTTGCTGTGATTTCAGAAGACTGTAGAGTTCTTTTTGGAAGGTCCTTGACATCACCAGTTTGAAGGCAGATGGCACTTGCAGGCAGCCTCAGCACGTTTGCCATAATAAAGGAGAGCCAGATTCAGAAAATCAGGCTGAAAGGATTTGCCATGGGAAAGCAAGGACATGAAGACAAGTCCATCCTCCCCAGGATTCCCCTGCTGGGAAGGAGCTGAGCTGTAAAATGGGCTCATGCTCCAGAAGACTCAGAGTTTTCAGGGCTGTCATACACATACCCTGCCCCACACGGACTGGATCTGGTGATAAAGCAACTGAAGCTGTTTTATAATTTTCAAAATTGCTTTAACTGATAATCCTGGAAAGTTGCTCATTCATAAACAGAAAGATTTTTAAAAGGAAAAGGAACCCCTGTGACAATCCTCATGTGTCCCCTTCCACCAGTTACTGTGGCAACATGTCCATGGCTTCTGGCTGAGCTACCATGTGTTAGCAAGTCATTCATCTTCCACTGAAGCACTGGTAGCCTTAGGGGCCCTATCAAGTGATGGAAAATTCATCACCTCCTTGCAGAGTCACAGTGGTTAATTACCTTTCTTGTTTAAAAAATATAGATTGTCTCCATTCTAGTTTGATTTTGTCCAGCTTCAGCTTTCAGTCCTTCCCAGTTCTAGTAGGGACATGCCTTATGTCCTCTTGTGAAAATCACATCCTCAGAGCATATGTGTCAGTGATAAGTGCAACAGAGATTTAAATCACTCATTATTATAAAAAACCCAGAACATTTTTATTATTCCTTAAACCATTCAATTTTTGCCATGAATTCTGTGGCAAGGAGCTCCACAGACTAAAACACTCATAAATGTGGAGAAATACAACTTATCTGTACCATGGGTCTATCTGGAAAAATGAACCCCACACAAATGAACCCACTGAAGTGACAGAACATCAGAGGGGCTGCAGTAAACCCAAGGGCAACAGCAGTACCTGGAAATTGGGGATGGGGTTTAACGTTGGCAGCCAGGCTGATCTTGGGTTTTCCTGGTAGCGGAAGGGGCCATTAAAAGCCTGAGTAATGGCACTCAGATTGAAGGCACACACTGCTGAGGCAGCTATGCTGTTTCTGGAAAAGGGGAGGGGAAAAAAAATCAATTTAATCATTAGAACATTGACATTTTTATCATAACAGACATCAAACTCCACTCAAATAAAATACATGTAAATTGCTAGGTAGATGTATAGTGATACCAATCTCACAGGGAGTAAAAATAAATAAATAAATAAACTGTAAAATGCAGATGACTTGCGTGACAAGTTTGAGAATGAATTTAAAGTTTGGTTTTAAAATGTCAGAGATTTAAGGGCCATGGAAGCAGTTCTGACAAGAAAGGTGAATACAGTTTAATTTGCATGGATTATTTGTGTCTGGTTTTACTTTTATTTTTTAAACAACCCATCTATCTTTATTGATTACAAACAAGCTGATTTTTAATCTCTTGTTGTTTCTACAGGTTCCTGAAATCTTCAGCTATAAAATATATCACCTAGTATTATATTTATATACATGCAGTGGAAGGGAAAAGGTGACAGTGACAAACCAGCTGGTTCTGACAGCAGCTCAGCATGCAAAAAGGTCTTGCTAATTCATGAAAACCTCTGTTTTCAATGACCACAGTTCACTTCTGTGTGTTCCCAGGTGGGAACAGGATCTGTCTGGGGCAGACTGGTCAAGCACACTCAGCCAGGGGAGGCACAGCACAGTGAGGGAAATGCTGCTGTGGGATGGACTCTTTGGAAAGGAGTGTGTTTGGGGTGCTGGGCAGCCCAGTCACAGTGCACACAGATCAGCTGGCCTTTGCTGTTCCATTTCAGTCCAGGAGGACTCACTTCTGCAGGGTCCTGAGCCAGCCCATCTCCTCCTGCCTCAAGAGGGTTGGAAGGCACTTCCTAGATGGTGACCTCAACAAAACTGACTCAGAGGGACATCTGATAAGTGATGACCTGAAATTCAAACCTGCTCTCAGTTCTTCCCTCCTCCCCTCCTCCTTTTTTTTTTTTTTTTTTTTTTTTTTTTTTTTTTTTTTTTTTTTAGGAAAACTACAAGGTTTAGAGAAAAAGATATTAAAATAAAACTAAAAATAGGGCCAGCTTGAGAGACTGATTCATCATGGTGACTTTTAAATAACCCAAGCTCTGCTGTATGAATCTTTTTGCTAATTAAGGTAATTTGAATTCCCTGAAAAGAACACTTTTTTTGCTTTTTTTTTTTTTTTTAACTAAACCAATAATTACACTCTCTTGCAGACACAAAAAAAGCCTTTCTTCACCATTCCAGGCTGGAAAGCAGAAGAACAGATTCTTTCACAGCATATTTCTTCCTAGCAATACAACATCAGGAAGAACTTCCTGCTTTGCCTTCCCATTCTCTGCTCCCCCCTGCCCCTTGCATCCCCAGAATGATGGAGTAGCTCACTTTGAACATGTCAAAGCAATGCCAGGCAAACCTTTCTCCACTTTTGTCTGAACACTGCTGATGCAGTGCATGCTCACAGACAGCAGCTTTTAAGACAAACCTAATGATGGATGACAAGTAAATGCCTTGAGGCACACACAGGGAAAAAAAAGACAATGAGGGAGAAAATGAAAAAGGAAAAGAAAGAATAAAATTCCACTAGTCTAATGAAAATGCTTAAAAGAAAGAGAAAAAAAAAGAATATTTTTAGGGCCCTGCTAAGGACTTCGTAGTTTAGCCTTTTCTCTTTGCTGGAAAGGAGGAAGGAAAGAGGTTTTCCATTAAATCTGTGGACCATTTTCTTTTCCATCTGTGGTCTGGCATATTTCCCATCCCTCCTTATGAAAAGTTTGATCCCAGTCTCAAGTCAGTGACATCAACTGGTGCAGCTGGCCCCTGTGTTTTGGTGTGAAGTGCAACTTCCTTTATTCCCACCTCCTGCCTCCTGTGACTAACTAGCTGGTTTAAAGAATGGGTTAAGTTCAAAGAGGTTTTAACATTGTCTCTATTACCTCCCAGAAAATTTTAATAAAAACATCTTAAATATTTCATCAGCAGCTTCCCCCAAAAGCTCTCTTTCCCACTGATTCAGCTGGGTATAACATAACATGAAGCAATAAATCTATACGTGGGTGTTGCCACAACCACTAATTCCCCTTTTTTATAAGATGACCCTAAATTCATTAAACATGAACCTTCCAAAGTAAAAAATACCTGTATAAATAACAGCAACAGCAACAACAAAAAGTCATAGTTTTGTGTTGCATTGGCACTTTATCACAAAGAAACTCAGACTGGTGCATAAATTAACCCTCTTTGGTATGCAGAACTCATGTAGCATGATATAAGCCCCAGTGAAAGTTAAAAGAATAATTACCATTACTTCTCTAGTTAGATGACAAATTGGAACATTTTCTCTTTGAACTTTTAAAAGAACACTATGCTGTAGACCCAAAATGCTATTTGATCTCACTTCAGCTGTTATCAATTACTAATTTCTTCAATTACACAAATGTTGCATATTGTATTATATTCAGAAGATAAAAGAGGGATCCTACATCCCTGATGGACAAAGAATGTTCAAGTGTATCCTGAGGAGACAGGTAACACTCATCACATCTCATGTTAAACTTGGGAGATGGACACAGCAGAAGAGCACTGTCCCAGCCACAGCTAGTCTATGTCTCCCCCTTGATTGTCCAAAAACGTCACCAATTTGATAAATAAAATACAGTTATGATTAGTTTTCTCATTTCCAGCTTCCATTCTTGGCTGGATGAATAGGCAAATGGATAGATAAAACATTATCACTATGGGCACTGAAGTCTTCTCCAACTGCAAAATTAAAAAAAAGGGGTCATCTCAAGTGCCTAAAGCAGTAGCCAGATTTCCTTTTAATGTTCAGGAACTTTGGCAAATATCCTCTAAATGTTTTTAAAGAATGACTCATGTGCCTTTCAATCTGAGGACAGATCTTTCCCTAGCCCACAGTCAAGGTGCAGGGCTCAATCATGTTTATTTTTTCTAGTTGCTTCTCTGCTGGCTCACTTCTGACTGACATTGGCAATGGTGGAACAGAAACAAAACATGGAAGAGGGATGAGGGTGGCCAAACACTTACCTATTTCTTGGAATTTACAGAGGGGGAAGAACATTCAGGCTTTGTTGACTCACAGTGAGGCTCCCAACAGCGCTTTAGCTCAAGAAATTGGGGCTGATGCTTTGTGACTTCAAGGGCTGAAGTTCAAGCCCTGTCACACCAGCAGGTGACACATTAAAACAGGAGGGTTTGCAGGGCTTCACTGCTTTGGTTTTCTGTGGGCTCCCTGGGAACAGGCCCTTATTCATATTGGACAGCACTGCACACAAAAACCCCAAACAAGTTGGCTGCCCAGCACAAGGAAGGCACTTTGAGCATTTGCCATATGGAGTAACTACTCAGATTTTCATTCTCTAGTTTACACGTCAGGCTAACACCCCCCTGGAGAACATGTATTATTGAAACTCAATACCATGCAGACTGGTTATAGCTTGAAACTTATCATCCCAGCCTTAGGCATCAGAGAAAAAGTTATTTGAGCTTTCCTGACTTAAAAATATACATTATGAGTTTTTTAATATATTTTTTAATTAACTCCTCTTCTCCTTTCTGCTTTCACAGCTACACTAAATCATTCCAATTACAAGTTTTTTCAATATCAAGCCAAGAAGAGGTGATTATGAAGTATCAGAAATCATACCTTCCCCTCAGAGTTCCATCACTGCTTTTGATTTGTGGACCTCAAACAGTCTGGCAGAGGTAAAGCCTCCCCCACCCCACCTTGGAAATGCTAAATGCCTTGTGGCCCTCATGACCTTGCTATTACACTGCTGTTCAACTGCAATAGATGATGTTTTCAGTCTAGGCTGTTGTGATCCCATGTGCCTCATTCTTCTCCTTCCAGCCTTTCTCTCCCAAGTGTGTGCACCTGTCCATCTCATGGGCCAGCTCCAGTGTTCAAACAAATGTGTCAGATTGTCCAGGCAATTAGCCTGGCTGGAAATTAATGTGTTTCTGTTGGGTCATTTTTCGATCATTTCTCTAAAATACACAAGTGGGACTGTCCCTACAAAAAGTCTGAAGTCTGTCAATGCCCAGGTTTGTATCAAATTAAGTTACCCTAAAACTGCACAGTCACCTTTTATGGACTCCAGGAATCTGTGAACCATGGATTAAAAACACTGTCCTAAGGCTATGTTGTCATGATGGATAACACAGATCTATCTATTCTTTCACGTTTACCAAACGATCTTTCAAAAATGATTGCTCAGACTGTCTAAGAAATCAATACATTGTCAGTCTCAGACTGCTGGGGGATAGAGGAAGGGCAGTAAAGCCAGTGCAACTTACACATTAGTAGTGAAGACCCCGTAGATCAGATCTTGCTCAGGGAGATAGAAGGTGCTTTGCAATTCATTGTAATAGAAAGGGATTTCTCCAGCACGGGAGCAGTTCAGTCTGGCCTTCATGAACGTTGTCCATGTGTCCTCCAGCAAAAACCTCCCTCCAATATCATTTTTGCAAACCCTTGCCACACGAGAATACACTGTTTTCCCACAGTCATGTTCCACCGCGTTCTCACGGAAGAAGAAGTAGGTGAACAAGCCGATGTCATAGGCAGCAATAAAGTTAGGCTCTGAAAAACAAACATTTGAAGAGATTTATATAGGTTAGAAATCAATCCATGCTCACTGACTTGCTCAATGCATTGCGCTGCCAGCTCCATTTATGCAGCCTGTCAAAGCTGGGACCACAGGGAGTTTGGAGTCAGCAGAGGACATAAAACCAGTAGATGGGAATAATGATATATGAGGAGATAGCTCTAGTACCTTTTTTCAGATCTTGGAAAGGTCTAGTTGTTTCTCCACTTTATTGGCAAAGCTGCCGCTGATTTCAGTGAAAGCAGAGTTCAACACTTTGCATATGCATGACTATTCTCTGTACCCATACTCATTTTACAAGACAAAGCCTTCCCATTGGGCTGCTTCACCTATTCACTTTTGAAGTGGACCTTATGATGTGTTAAATATGCCGCATGCATCCGCCTGATTCCCCAGACAGCTGCTCTGAAACATTCAAGCTACTCTCCCAGCACTGTCACATCTGGCTTTTATCATCAAACCTTTCCAGTTTCTAGGCACAAAAGATTATCTTAAGTCCATAAAACAAAACCATTTCAGAGACTGACAGTAGTGAAAAGTGCTCTCCTTAATTCTTTTTCTCCTAAAATTTTCTGTATTATTTTCACAAGAATTGAAAATAACTTTGAATTTAGTAGTTTTAGTAATAAATATTTTAATTGGGGATATAACAAAGCTTTAAAGTGTATAGTCTTTTATCCTAAAAGTTTCTTTGGTAAAAGGAAAAGTTTGGCCAATGAATAATATTTGACCAAACAAACAAAACTTCCCCAAACCTGTTAGTTTAATAGGGTGTTTTTACAATATTCATTTCTGAGTAGTGCTCAAAGGAAGAAGAATAAAGGGAAGGACAGGATTCCTTTAAAGCTGCAGCCCAGGAGTGAAAGGAGAACAGAGAAAGGCAGCCCACTGCTGCTGCAAGGCAAGTTTGGGAGGCAGATGATGGTACAGAGGGGAGGGCATTGCAAATCATCTCCTGTCAAACCTCTCCTTCAAACTAACCATGAACCTTAAAGGGACCATTGTGATCCCCAATCTGACCTTCTGTCTAACACAAGCCGGAGAATTTCACCCTGTAATTCCACCATCAGATCCTGTAACTAACAGGAGAATTAGACCACATCTTCCAAAGGAGATCTTATATTAGTGGACAATGTCACCTGGCTTTACATCCATCACTTTCCTCAGTGACTTGTTCAAATCACTAAAGACTGACCCAGCTGCAACCTGTGCTTCTTTTCCCATTTGACATTATCTGGTTTCAGCTTCCAATCACAGGTTCTTGTCATGACTTGTCTGCTAGATTAAAGAACTTTATCCTCTCCAAAATCTTCTCTTGATGTAAGTACTTCCATATCATGAACAAAACACCTTTTATCTCCTTTTCAGAAAGATAAATAAATTGAGCTCCTTAAGGCTCTCACTGTGAGACAGGCTTTCCAAGTTTCAAATCACTGAATGGCTCTTCTCTGAATCACCTTCAGGTTTTCTGTTTCTTGTTGAAAAGTGGCCAGAACAGGATGAAATTACTCCAATGTCACCAATGCTGCACAAGGTTATAAATCCAAGAGTCACATTAGTTTTTCCAGTCACATACAAGAACTTCAGTTACTGTTTGTCTTCCTTTAACTCCCCAGTTCCAATGTGTCTTCCTTCTGAATCTTGCATTCATGCACAGACAAGAGGAACATGTTTCCAATGAGTGTATATGGGCTATGATGCTTGTTGGTCCTAATTCACAGTCTTTCCTGATGACATCCTTTCCCTGACACTCCAGGTCTCCATACTGACTTCAGGATGCCTAGCTCAGTCTTATTAAGCTCCAGAGAGTACACAGTCCCACTACTCTTATCTTTAATTGAAAGGTCCTGAAATCTAATAGAAAGATTTCAAATATCTGGTCAATTTACCTTGGTCAAAGGAGATGGGGGAATATTAGGGTCTCCATCACTACAGTCTGTTCAGACTAGGAGTGCTTTGCCCCAGTTGGAAGGTGTGGACTCAGTGCAGGGATCGCTGGTTAAAATTCTATAGCTTGCTTGATGCAGGATATTATCACACTGGGGTAAGAGCTGCTTTTAATAACTATAAATCCACATCAGCATGGACTCACATGGAACATAACGTGCTGTGAAATTTCTTATTTTTGGAGTGATCTTGCACTGAAACCAGGAATCTTCAGCTGAGTCAGGGGAAGTAAAGAGTGCCTATCACTCTGCAGAACTGGGTCAACAATACAATGCTTTAAGACGATTTTGATCTTCAAATCTTTGAGTGGTTTTCTTGTTAAAATGATGTATTTGGTCATCTCACAAGACAGAGACCCACATATATGTTAAGTAGCCTATAAGACCCACTTTCTATATTCTAAATCAACTTTTCTGAAATAATTCCAGGCTCTTTTTAAATGTCTTCTAAGCTGCATTGATTATTGCTCCGGAAGCCCTTCCCCATCATAACTCTGGATCTCAATATGAAAAGAGAAAGATTTACAAGCCTGTCAAGCTGACTTTAATACATCTCTTGCTCAGATGTGACCCACATGACTTTACCATTGAGCCATTTGGAGTTGTATTGTGCTGTCCTAAGTGGGGGAACATTTCCAAGGCTGCGGTAAATAGCAGGATCCCGTCCAGAAAAATCAATCACAGTTGCAGCATAGAGTTCTCCTCGTGATGTAATCACAGCTGTCGAGTTGTGCCGAGGGTCGTATGGGCACCGAGCCACTCCATTAATTCTGTCAATGATTTTGCTGAGATTTCCTACCTGTATTTAAAAGGAGAGAGAAGAAAATTTAAAGAGCATCTGACTTTCTTAATGGTATAAAGAATTTGGTTTGCCCATGAGTACCTATGAGCAAATCCCTGATTTTAAAAATCAGGTAGCTATGAGAATGTAATCTATGCCGATGACTGAAAATCGATCTTTACAGCCAGCATTTGCCAATGTAAGAAGTTGTGTCTGAACCTCACTGATCCCATTGCTTTGTACCAAGGGTTATTCCCCAGTCAAAAAAGCCCAAACCCCTTGGTGTAATCAGGTGCTCCTTGTGCAAGTGCAGGTTTTTAATCTTCCGTAGACACCTCCTGAATACATATTGGCCTTAAGCAAACATACAAATAAACATTTCTCTGGCCCTGCTCCTGCCTCCCATATACCCAAAGCGAGTTTTGCCCTTTATTTTACAAAAACTTTAAAATATTCAGCTCAGGAGTTACTCACAGTAAGCTTGTCTATATTTCCCATTTTCAGTGCCATACCCAAGGTTTACATGAGCAGCACTTGGTTCAGACCAAATTTATCCATAACATGAATTTTTTGTTCCCCAACTGCAGACACAGTCATTGCCCCAAAGCAGCCCAGAGAAGAAAACCAACATAATTTCAGTCAGCTACATTTAGAACATATTTTGTGCAGCCCTGATAGCCTGCCAAATGACTGTCCTTCCTCAGAGCATGTATCTAACCCTCTCTGTCACTGTAAAAGAGGCAGAACAGACCTGTCGACTGGAACACACTGGCGAAAAGGCGTTGGTACCACAGGTAAAAACCTTCTTGCCATAAACAATCAGCACTCGGACATAGTTCTGGCACTCTTCCTATAAGGACACAAGACAGAGACAAAGGATTTTTGAAAATATTATTACATTAACAATACCTGTGTTGCAGCAAGAATGCACCTTCCTTAGCTCTAACTTGGGCTGAGGTTTGTTGCCTAAAGCAGCGCACAGCTGTAGGGAGCCAGCAGTCTAGGAGAGCACGCCCAATTTGCTGGTTATTTTTCTAACCATAGCCCTGCACAGTCCTGGGTAGGATGTTAGCCATCAGGTCAATTTTGTCATAGCTCCAAGTGCCTCTTTCTGTGCTCTGCTTAGATTGGAGGAGAAATTTTCCCTCTTTCCACCATGATACTTCTGACCTATTTTCCCAGTAATGCTGCAGCTCTGAAAACACTACCCAGACACCAACTCCAGTGAAGGATAGCAGGTCTGTCTGCACTATAATTCAAACCAGTGCCAGCAGGATAACAGCAGGAACTTCTCTTTAATAGACCAGGCTGGTCAGAGAATCTCATGCTTGAACAGGCTGTTACTTCCTTCCTCCCAGAGAACTGTGTGCTCAGGATTTTCCATGGTAGAAGGAGTTTCTCTTTCAGGCCAGGCCAGTGAGAAATAGCAAGTTCCTAGTCTCAGCTGCTCGATCACTTGCTGGTACCAATAGGCAACTCCCTCCACAAGGCAGTCCCCAAAGCTGTGGGGGTCCTGCTGTCCCACACTGTGCTGGGGTGGCAGCACAAGGCTGCAGTTGCCTTTTTGTTCAGAAAAAATCACCTTCATGTGGTTAGAGAGAGCCATGGTCTCTCTTTCTCCCCACAGCCAGAGACCTGTGGAGTGCAAATCAGGCTAACTGAGCATCTTCTTGAGTTAAGTGGTGGGGGTGGAGTTAAGTAGTGGGGGTGGAGGAGGCCACCTAAGGCAGGAACATTCTAACAATACACACGGGAAAAGGGAGGTAAGAGACTAGTATGCAATTCCCAGAGGCAGTGCAAGAGGCTGCAGAGCCACCTGCCCCAAGGATCACCCAAAGAACCCCAATGAGCCATGTGCACCAGCCTGCCTGCCCCAGGCCCTGGGCCACCTCAGAGGAGAGGATATGAGCAATGATTGGCACCCACTGGGCTCCAAGGGAAGAAAGTCTATTATGTTATACCATAAACAGAAAAGGAAACTTGTTAAAAAATAGCAACCTCAGCTGAGTTACCCGGGCTGCTTTGCTTTCTTCCTTCCAACAGATCATCATTTGCCACTGAGTTGAGCCTACAGCTGCAGACACCACTTCTCCCTCCTGTAAGCAGCAATCATTCAGCAAGCTCCCATCTCACAGCACTCCATGCTGTTGATCATTTCCCTGAAGACTTCATTTGCAAGACTCAGCAGTGTAAAAACACCCCCTATCATCTGGAAAGGAAGGAGCTTGCTTAGCTGGACTACACACTCTCTTGTTTCATTTGCTGTACGGAGAGGATCCAAGAGGAAACCTGCCAGTGCTACCCACAGATGGCAACTGCATGGACATGATATGTGATCCTTGCTTTTGAACAGCACAGACTCCACTCCAGAGCCAGCCCAGGAGCACTTGCCCAGTCTGGAAAGAGGCTACTGAGCGCCACAGAGCACATGCTGCCAGTCTTGAGGGGCAGCAGGGGCAGCAGGAATCAGATATCCAATGCCCAGCACCCAAAAATGAGAGCTTAGTTTCATAGCTGGGTCAACTCTTTTTATTTCAGAAGCAGATCAGTCTTGGTGTCTGTACATCAGTCTATCAAACCAGGACCTTGAGAAGCACTGTCCCACCTGCTGTATTGAGAATAGTGGTCTCCTTGCTGCCTTTAAGGAGACAAAGGCCTTGCCATCCTCTCTGCCCTCTCTTGTCATTGCTGCATGGTTCTGGGAGCCCTGTCAGTTCCTTCCTGCCCTAGGGATGTCTGCATTTTATGACTGGGTTAAGTAATTCCTCTTTCTGTACAGTTATTCAATCCCACATAATTTTAGGACCACTATATATTTGACTGCAAAGTACTAAAAATTCTTGAACGAATGCTGTTAAAAAAAAGTATTAGGTCATCTCCCAACAGAGTGTTGTTTTCAGAATATGATTGATTTGCCATCTAACCTAGAATGCAGTTCTGTACTCAAATTTCACACAAGAGACTACCCACCTGCTCCCCCTCCACTGCCACCATTCTCTGCTTGTGCAAGGTCTGAGCACAGCTTCTGACCCAAAACAGCTAGAACCAGTTATGTTGCTGGACCCTTTCCTGCCTAGATACTACAACATATTCCTAACTAAAGCCCTGCCCAGCAAAAAAATAAAATCCTAATTTGGAGAATTCCCTTTATTTGCACAGAGCAGAATTACAGATTATCAAACTTGAATTTCTAGAAAATCTTTCCAGCTGAGAAGATAGCACATAAAAAGAATTTCTGTGGAAGGTCATATGCTGCAGACTACTGGCAGTGATTAATCTGTTGCAAACTTTTATTGCATTTTTACTGCTTAAAAATAATGCTGCTAGGTGCGGGCCATGTCCACCTGTAGTTGTTCCTATGAGTTAACTGAGCAGACATTTTCCCTAGACCTGCCTTACTGATGATGGTAGCAGCACTGCATGCTCCTGGAGGAAGAGCAGTGATAATATGCTCATTTCATGCACTGGTCTCAAAGCAATTTAGACACTTAAAGTAATGTTCTGAAGCAGATGCACATTGCCTGCCCTGCTCTCTCAGCTGGGGGAATGGAAACAATGCAGGTGCTAACCTCGCTGTGGTGACGGACACACACAGAGGTCCAACTACCAGACCACACCTCTCCAATCTGCCTGGCCCAAAGCAGAATACAGTGCTCACCTCATGTTTCTTATTGCTGTACCCATGACCAGTCACATCAGTCTATGAAGCCTCCAACAAAAGCAAAGAAACAAAACCATTGAAATGCTCCTGATTGCAGGATTTTTCTCAAACAGTGTCTGGGAGATTTAATTAGATCCTCTTACTACCCCATTCTCAAAATAAATAGCAAGGAACAGCCTCCTCTCTGTGTTCTTTAAACCAGCCTGGATTTGCTCTGCAAAGTCATTCAATACAGAGCTCTCTGCAGCAAGTCATAGCTGAGGCAACTGGTTAGTAAAATGATCTCACAAACCCCTACAGAAAGTAGGAGCTATTTAATGCAGTTTCTTCCATGAGGTTGGAAAACTCTAGGCACACAGGAAGCAAAAATCAGATGGGCTGTAATATAAGCAGAAAATTTGGCAAGTTTGAACCCTCCTCTGTCCAGACAAGACAATATTTGGATCCTTCTCTCACATTATGGAGCAGACAGTTAAATCCGTGTATGATCAGTCTGCAAATCTCATCACCAGAAGATATTCCAGGGATCAAGAGATTAAGGTTTTAAATAAAGGGGGAAGACTGCATATTTATATGGTTAATAAGAATAACTTAGTTATATTAGTTAGGATTATTATTAAATATATGGCAGAGCTGATAAAAACCTGTGGCTCACTGCCAAAGAATCAAGCATATTTCTGATTTTCCTATGAATTGCATGTTACATACTTTGAGGTCTTTGCTCCTTCCCCAGAATTACCTGGTACTCATACCTTTATTGAAATAGGGCCATAAATTTAGAAGGTATCACTTTTCTCCAGTCTAATGACCCTTGTTTGCCTAGAAAGAAGAGGTCATGACTGCTAATTCTCAACACTACAGGCCACAGAATCTCACAGTCAGAACAAACTGCACTGAAGCCCCTTCCTGCCACCTCCTCAGTTTAAGCCTACTCTCATTTATTTAATTTCTTTGTAGCATTTAGAATTACTATTAATGCACTGTCTGTGAATGCTGTATGTCCATGACTGTGGACAGGACCAGGTCTCTTTCCAGCTCACAGAGACATCAGGTTGCTTTGAGAGCACAATTCAAACCTGGCAAGCAAAAGTGGTGCCCTGTTACTGCCTTCATTCATGTGGACAGATCAGCAAATGGAGGGGCTGACCTCCTGCAGCTTCCATTGGAGGTAAAACTCAGAAAGTTTGAGGTTGCTGCAAATAAGCCAGCTGTAGATGCTTCTTAGTTGTTTATTCTGTCATCTGTTAACACCAGAGTTCTAAAATGCTATAAATCCTAATCTCATTGTACAGATGCATTTTTCTTTGTAAGCATAGCTATATATAGGCATTACTTTAATGGCTTTCTAGTTTAAATAAACTACCCAAGCCCTGTTGTCAGAGATCTCCTTTTTAATTATTGGTAACACTATTTCATCACATACTGATATGTTTTACAGTTATACACTGAATGAGAAAAATAGCTGTTGCAGACAGTCTGCCATGCTCAGTAGAGAAACACAGACTCCTGGAGCACAACCTGGAGTTCAGAAAATCAGCCAGCAGAACTCCAAGTTACCCCTTCTATGACATTTTAGAATGCAGCAAACATTTAATTTATCTGCTGCAGTTTATCCCAATTTATTAAAAAATAATCAAGACCCAACTTGGTTCTTGTGCCCTGCTATTGGTACACTCTCAGATGTCTGTATTTACTTCTTTGGACAAGCAAGTCTGTTACTCAATTTAAGCCAAGACCCCAGCCACACTACCCTTCTCCTCTGAGTGGAACAGATAGCAAAGAGAATTGCTAATGATTTTTCTAGCCAAATGTTCTTTAATAGTTTTCTAATCAAATTTATTTGGGGGCTGATTCTGCATTGATAACTTAGCAGAAGTAATAGGAATGTAGGTTCAGGTCTCTAGGAACAGTTACAAAGGGGATAAAAATAGCTGATGGCCTCCCAGCAATTTCTGTTTCCCCAGGGATTTCTATGGTGCCTCTCCTACCTGGATGTCTATTATTCTTAAATGGTGTGGAGTTTCCCAGTTCCACCAGGTAAGGAGATAAGCATCCTCTATGTGACATACAGCCACTGGAAGGCCTGAAATAGCTCAATCCTCCTTTAGCTCAGCAATTTCTATGCACCAATCCTATTCCACTGGGCTGAAGCCTTGGCTAGGATTTCCCTGTGACCTTGTGCATCCACAACAACAGGACAGCACACAAAAAAAAGCTATACTGGCAGTGCAGTGGGACAACCCAGCTGGATGCCTATCAGATACTAATCTCACTTCTTTCTTGCTCCAGAAGTGTTATTAGTGCATCATCTTCCTCCTGGCTACACAAAGCTCTTAGGGCAGAACATAAGAGCTGCCATTTTTCACTGTCGTTTTCACAAGTGGTTTCTTTACACAGTTTAAAACAATGGTGTGCTGCTTTTGGAACATTAACAAATAATTTGGTGCTTAGACAAAAGAAAGACCAAAGTTTTAATCTTGAAAAAGCCACAATTTTCCATGTTAGGAAAAATTTCTTAGATGCAGTGGATGGCGACTGTTATGCAGAGACAAACCAATTACAAACTAGGAACTGAGCAACTCCTAATGAAAATAAATACATCTCTTCCCCTTCTGCTCTATCCATCATTCATTTTAACTACAACCTCTGGATGATTTCATTTGGAAGACACAAAGAAAGGCAACATAACACTGACTTTGTTCTCTGCACTGTCTCAGTGATGTGGATATTTTCCAGGGGACAGTTTAAAGATATTGATCATGCTACACTTTATAAATGTTGCAAAAAAAAAAAAGGCAAAAAAAGAGAATGACTACTTGTGGAAGCCAGCATGGCTCTCCAGAGACATGGCAAGCAAAGCATGTACACTTCTTGGAGGAAACCACAAGTTTTAGTTGATAGAAATAACATCAATGAAAGAGACTTTTCTGAGGTGTTTGTTTTAATACTGTATGATATATTGCAGAGTTAATTTTAAAATCAGGTTCAGGAATTTATACATTAAGTGATTAAATTCTGATAAATTACTGTAATTAAAAAAATCCTAAAAGTGAAATCACTCATAAACTTGCTGTCCTAGTGCAGTCCCAGCTGGGGTGCTACCAGCTCAGTATCAACATTTTTCTTAACAAATATTAATCTAAAGATGGGAAAAGCTGCAACTATCAATGAGGCCAGTGCTCCACTTTATAAAGATACTGTGCATTAAAGAAAAAGGAACAAAAGGGCTTTATGTATAAACATGGAGATTTCATCCCAGCAGTAGTAACTGTGAAAGGATTTAGTGGTCAAAGTGGCCAGGAAATTCTGCATGATCTCCTGTGGCAGAGGAGCTTACAAAACTGCCATGTATATGAACTAAGGAGGGTGGAAGGCTGTTTTAATCACACTTAGGTATTAGAGATATTGACAAGGGAATACAGGTGAAAAATTGGAGTGTGCAGAAAACAGACAAAAAGTATTCAAGGGCAGTAGAAAAATGACTTAGAGAAAGAGGCTTGGAGAACTCATCTTTTTACTTCATCAAAAAACTAAAGTACTGCATTGAAAAGAACATATAAGTGCCTCTGTAAAAAATAAATACTGATAACTAAAAGGCTCTTTAATCTAGCACAGAAGGGCAAAATGAAGCCCCCTCACTCAAAACCAAAGGTGCATCCAAATAAAAAATAAAGTACATGTTACCAGGGAAGGTAATCTGCCATTAGAACAATCCAGCAAAGCACAGGGAGCACATTGGCTTCAGGCCCTCACAGCAGAACTTTCCATCTTTTTCAAAAAGGTACAGCAGACAGACACAGGCCCTGAGCTCAATTTAGGAATAAGCAAGTGAAATTCATTGCCAGAGGTGTCAGAAAAAAGGGACCTTCTCACCTTTTATCCAATACCCAGATTTTTCATCTGCCTCTCCTCTAGACAATAGGTGCTCAAATGGGAATGGGAAGTGACTATTATATCATAATAATTACACTTCTGTGATATGCATTTTGTGGCTTTTATTCTTGTGCTTCTTATTTTTCCTAGGGTACAGCTCTGTTCATTTTAGGAAGAGAGTTTCTAAGCATCAGGAAGAATCGTATTATCTTATACTTAACAGGCACAATAAAAGCATTTTAATACATGAGCCAGTTTTGAAAGCTTCACCTAAAATACATACATTATTAAATGGGCAAGGAAAATGTACCAGTCATATAACTTAGGCAATTACACTGTGAATTAATTTAAGATTTAAAGGTTCTCCTTATTTCTAGCCTCTATCACCGCATATCTAAATGTCTAACAATCCATAACACATTTATCATCAAATCATCTGTGCTGGGTAGAAACTTGCCATTAGTCAACTTGGAGGCAGACAAGGCTCTCTACCTTGTACCACCATTGCACAGCAGAATCAAAGTGTTCATAATAGTGCTGCCCTCACCTGCTGCGTTTACCCAGCCAAGGGCAGAGATCCTGGCTCAGATCTGGACTTAGCTGGTGTAGAGCACTTCATCAGCTGACTAGACTGAACTTGGTCTTCTTGAGCTGGTGCTGAGTCATTTCTCTGCAGTGTAACTAACAATGAATGTATAGGGGACTCAGCTGTGGACACACAGGGTAGTGTAGATACAGACCTGGGAGATCAGTGTTTACTTAGCTACTGCAGAATCCTTCTGCCTTTATAGCTTCCTGTCTTCTTGTCAGAGTCTTAGTCAATGCCTTTGTTTGCCACTAATTGTATGTCAAGAAGTGCCTAACAGTCTGCTTGACTACCATTCCTCCAAACTTCACTCATGATCACTGCACCCACCAAAAGATTTCAAACTCTGTGTCACAATCAGCATAAACTCAGCAGTTCAGAGCATTATGCTCATGACATTTTTTTGCAAACCCTTTGCTATGTGAGAAGGCAGCAGTGAAGATACTCAGACTGCTGCTTACTTTTGACATAACAGTAACAAAGAGAGATTGAAATTACCCTAGAATTTGTTCAGTCACATGTATGGCTTTACCCAGGGGTTGACAAAATATTTCTAGGTTATAAATACAAATTCTTCAAGAACAACAGGACACAACTTAAATCTCACAGACTTTACAATGGAGGAAAAGAGGAAAACCTTTATTTGCACATCTAAAGTGTAAATACCACAAATTCAAAAATTCCTCATGTCTTAGATTTTGGTGTTTTTCAATTTTGTCCTACTTCTTCTCATTGCTGGCCATGTTTGGTGTTTGCCTATCCCAACCCATTTTGCCTCCATGTTGATTTCCTGCATCATATAGTTTCCACTTGAAACTCTAACAGATGTTCTAGGATAACCATACTCCTGTTCTCCAGAGCTACATGAAGCAAATTGTTGCTTATCTGGCAAAACTCAAGCTAGCTTTTTTTTTTTTTTTTTTTTTTTTTTTTTTTTTTTTTTTGTGTACATACAATTTTATACAGTAATCACATGAACTTTATTATATAAAAATAATATTGTCAATGGAAGATCAGATAATCCTATGTTTAAAGCAGCAAACTAGAATGTGACAGATTCCAGCATTTTGGGCTAGCCACACAATCACTCTGTGCTTGATTGTCTGTATCTAAGCAAAGACTGTGCTTATTCTGTCTTATCTTTTGCTCAGCTCCTCTGGTTTGGACTGAAAGCTCTTTGCAGAGTTGTACTAAAGACAATGGACACCCTCTCAGTTGAGGACTGAAGATTTTTGAAGTGCATGAATATCACATTTGAAAAATCAAAAAATTTCCTGCTTTTAGATAGATGCCTTCATTTTAGCTTCTCAGAGGAAGGGTGGAAAGGCCCCGTGGCTGGATCAGAAATGCCTGCAAACTCCAAACTTCTGGGACAGCATGTGCAAGTTCAAGCAATTCCTGCTTTAAAGTGCAGTTTAACAGAGTGCACCTGCCTCCCAAGCAGCTCTGTGATATTCAACCTGAACAGATTGCAGTGTGTGAGCAGATTCAATTCTCACTTTCCAGGGAATTCTACAACTACAAACTCCAACTGCAAGCAAACATTGAATCCCACATGGCTGAATGCCCAAAGCTCATTGCTGAGGACCTGTGCTAAGCCAGCCTGCCTGGCCTCACATCCCTCTACAGAATGCTACCCCTGGCTTGCCACCACCATGCTCCCTGATGTGTCACAAATTGTGTCCTCTCCAGCAGTGAAATCACCTTTAAATTTCATGCAGAGCAAGTGTAATAACTTGGACAGGGGGCCTTTGAAGTGGCTTGCTTGGTGGTGCTTATACCCATGTGGCAGTACAGCTAAACTGCTGCAAATTTGCAAGCTCAAACCAGTGTCGGACATTCTCTGTGTGGATTTCACATGTTGCAAATATTTTTACCCATAACATCATTGTAACAAAGCAAAACTTACCTCTGTTTTCCCTTTGCTTTGACAGGACCTCCTGGTGTCTTCATCTGAACCCCATGCTGTTGCCTGAAAAACCAAAGTGCACAAGTCACACAAGAATGCCACCAACCACCATGTCTGGAGACTCCCAAAACAAAAGCAAGCATCTCCAGCCAATTTACACAGCCCAATTTAAAAGCAGCATTGTGACAGTAAACATGTATCTAACTCCCACTGTGCTCACAGTGCACACAAATGATAAATAGATGAGAAGTTCAGAGGCGGTGGCAACTGGAATGTTCACAGAGGACAGACTTTAATTTACATGTAAATATAACTTCTGATCATCATTCAGCTGGAAGGTCCAAGACATAAGCCCCACACACCAAGTCATCACATTGTTTTTAAAGAGGATAGCACTGTATAAGCCCCCAGCTCTCATTGCCAAAAAGAAAAATTCCCTACAGCGAAGTCCAGCAGTTGTGCACAAATCTGTTGGTCTTCTAAAATTTACCCCCAAGATTATCATCTTCTAAGTAACCCTGCAGTGAATCAAGCTGGATCAAAACTGGAGCTGACAGGTAAAACCCAGAGAGATGGGAAGAGGGGAAAAAGGCTGATGGTGATTTGTGATGCCAGACAAGTGGGGTCAGGTCCTGAAGTAGAGTAAAACACATTAGGGCTGAGGGCACTGTTCACTGGAGGCTGAGAGCATGTGGGGTCCGCAGTGACCTCTGACTGCTTCAGAATGAAGAGGCCCCTTCCTTCACAGGAAAAGTCAAGACCAGAAAAGCTGCATTAGAGAGAACTTTTAAATGTAAAGTATTTAGCAACATATCCAACTATTCAGTGCCCTCCCCAATTTTCCTCCCTTCAGCACTTTTTAAAAATAGTCCTAACAAATTCAAGCAGGTATTGTTAGCTGGAGGTGAAAATACATATAAATATCCATACTATACATAATACATCATTCTGAGTACCAGAAAAACAGCTCTGCTACATAGGGAAAGGCCAGGCTCACAAAGTACAGATAAAGATCCAGAGCTCCCTTAACAGAGCCAGATTTTCTTTATTTTTATTTTCCTCAGTCCATTACCAACAAAGGAAATAGCTTCAAAGTTCGGTCCGGATCTGAACTCTTCTTGAACTTCTCCCTGCAGCCAATATGTTTTTTAAAACCTAGACTGCCATAGAAATTGTCCTCTTGACACTTGATAAATCCATTTTTTTTTTGCAGGAGAAAGTTGGGAAACTGCTAAAAAGAGAAGATGAATTTTCCAACTCCCAGCTCAGGTCCATGAAGACACTAATTCAGACCTACAAGAAATGCAACCAGCCAGGAAATGCATTTATACACAACATTAGGGGAAAGGATAGTTCTAGCTCATTCAAAAGAATCCAAAAAACCCACACCATCTCTCCATTAGCTGAGCATTCCATTCAATTTGACTTAAAATAAAGACTTCATGAGCACAGGCAAAGATCTGTAGAGAGAAGAGAAGAGAACAGGTCTTTCCCTGGAAGCCACTGGGGAAATATCTCCCATATACTGCAGTCCAATCCAGGGTGAGGGCAAAAGCTTGTGTCTCAGAAGTGTTTTTGTGAGAGCTGGGATAAGTCCTTGCTGAAAAGGATCATTCAGTCATACGCTGAGAGGCAATGACACTGGATGACAGAGCTCACATTGTAAGCCATCACAGGAGAGCAAGGAATTTTGCCTGCTGACTACCAGCAGCCATTGACATCACCAAAGCAACTGCACAGTAGGATTATGATCTGTAATCCCAGCTCTAGCCCATGCTCATTAAAACACAGTGTCTTTGTACCTTCAATCAAGTTTTGACAATTTTAATAAAAAAAAGAAAAAGAAAAAACATACTGAGAAAAGAGATCACTTATTGTGAGGCCCTTTTTCCCATTTTAAAACCAGAGACAGAGAACTTTCCATTATACAGCCCAGTTTACTTGAACAGTGCTTGACAGGAGAAAATGAAAACAAAAATTGTTGGTTGCTCCAGCAATCGATGCTGCTTCTCTGCAAATACTCTGGGTCATCTGGGATTGCAGCAGTGCAACACAGAAGAATTTGGCCTCCTAGGGGTCACCCAGCTCTTCCTGCCAGACACCTGCACCACAGAACGTCGAGGCATGCTGCAAACACAGCTCTTGTCAGAGCACTGCTCTCCTCCAGCAATTTTCTAATGTGCCTAAATGTTTTCTTTTATTAGGCACATTGCCCTTCGGCCTTCTGAAGCACAACCTTGATGAGTAGTGATAAAGAAGATCTTAGTGATGGCCCAAATTATAGCAACATGTTGTTTGTGACTACACCATTAGTCAGGGTGCATCTCATTAGAGCTAAGAGGATAATTAAGCAATATGGCAAGCCAGAGTGTGTTTTACAAGTCCCACACATGTCTTTGGCAGGACAGGGGGGAGCTAGCTTGAGGGCTGAGTAACTCCAATGACCTCTGGTGACTCAAAGAAAATATTCATGACCCTGCAAAGCAGAACATCTTGAAAATAATAAAAGTATAATTGCAAAGCCAAGCAGCTAATGTGCACTTAAATATTTTTACTGCAAGGTCCACTGACCTACAGACTAGACCAGGCCTTGTGCTGGACTCCCAGGAGCCCACACACATCTGTGGCTGTGGCGTGTGGCTTGGACCTGGCTAGGCTCAGACCTCTTAGTCTGGGGCTTTCACATGAGCTCTCCAGCATTATTCAGTTTCTTTACTTGACTGATCAGCTGTCTTTTCAGGTCAAAATGTCCCACCCCTGTCACCTCTGTTGCCTTGGGCTACTCACTGCAAACTCCCTGTGGGACGCTGGTGTTCTGTCCTCTCACTGGTGTATCCAACCCAATCCCCTCCTCCACAGATGAACATCTGTCCTTTCTCTGCCTTAGATCCATTCTGCCCCAGGATCAAACTACTGGACATTTGACAGAGCAGCTTTCAGAAAGATCTCTCCTTGGGGTGCATCTGTGTGTACCTGTATATTTATCAGTGAGGCACAGACCTGCTTAACACTTGCATAACACCACAGCACTGTAAGAGATGCTTTGTACTTTGTCTTCCTTACCTGATCATAATGCTTTTCAAAAGCCATTCTCTTGAGCAATGGCTTAGGTGCCTCTCCCCCCTTTCTTCATATTCCTCAATAAACCAAATTATTTTTTTTTCTTTTTTTTTTTACTGCTTTAACTGCCTCTGCACACTTGGATGAGGTACAAACTGTATCCACCAGATGTTTTTGGTCACTCTGTTGGGATATCATCCTGAATTTATGATTAATTTTCTCAGTTGTCTGAGACATTTCAGTTTCCCAGCCCCAGAAAACACATCTGGGATTATTTTTATACCTCCTGCTACATATGTCAGTCAAAAGCACTACACATCTCTGGACCCATATGCAATAAAACAATTTTCATGGCATGGGTTGTGGAAGACAGTCTGGATGAAGACGTGACAAACCTGGGAGCAGGGCTATATGCAAATACAGGACAGTATGTACTAGCCATGTGCTTAAGCAACCAAGCAAACAGCTTTTTAGGCTGTCAGGGTGTCAGCAATTCCTCCCATGACATCCTTATAGAGAGCACTCCAGCTTCTCATGCTAACTCCTTAAAAACTCTCAAGTATTTCTTCCTTCATGCATTTCTAGAAGAAATGCAATTTCTAACAGTGTTTCCAGCCACTTTGAGGACCTCCTCTATAACCACATGGCCCATTTGCAGGATGGGGTACCCAGATCCATGTGCCATGTGAAGGGAACAGCTCAGGGCAGCAGCTGCTCTGCAAGATGAGCCATGCAAACCACGGGCAGGACTGCCCAGCCACCTGTGCAGACAGACACCAGAGGACAAGCAACTTTGTCCCTGAACTGAAAAAGCAAGTAAATGTGCCCTCCTTCAGCCTATTTGCAAGGACAGCTGGTCCTTCATATCTCTGTTTCTTGAGTTATATGCAGACAGATTTTCTCAAATATTTTTCTTAAAAATTGCATGTTTGTGTATTATTTCTGCATTTTTAGAAGTCCCATGAAGGAGACAATCACAGAGAAGCATTTGTGCGTACAATCACATGCACCTGGTGTGGCATTGCCCAAGTAGAAATTAACAGAAGGGGCCACAATAGCTAAACCTATTCAGTGCATATCTGAGGTCACATCCGGACACAGAAAGAAAGAGTTAATGTCTCTCCCAATAAATTATAAGCATCACACTTTGCTACCAGCTCTGACTGCAGATCAGCAGTGCTCTAGAATTCTAGCTCATCATGTGCTGTCACATCAGTTATTCAGCACACACTGCTGAGAGAAACTTTCTAGATACATTTATTTAATTACCTGCACATCCTGGCATTGGCTTCCAAAGTACCTGCCTGTCACTAGCAAGTCCTGTTATCAATAGTTATGTGCATCCTCAACTGTTAATGTGAAAATTTCTTAGACTTCTATGGACCAGCTTTTACACTCAGGTCAGCAATTTACACTTCAACACCACAATATGAATTTATAGATTAAGTGTACACTAATCCCTGCACTGTACTTGCACAATAGAGGTTGCAGATTTTCATGCAAAACCAAAACATTGCTTTAAAACTGGAAAGTTAAGATTGGAGGAGAATATATTACATGCATATTTATCAATTAAACACATTGTTAAACACATCTAAGGTGTTTTATTACAAACCTATCCATCTGTTACCAACCTCACTGACATGAAGCAACTGCTGCACGCAAACCACTTGCACGCCTGAAGACAGACCCACAACCATATTTTTCTGTCCTATTAGGGGAAAAATGTGTAATACCAGAATGCACATTGTATATGTCTGAAAGGAAACAAAAATCCCTCAAGTACAAGCTTACTAGAAAAAATAACAAACGCAACAAACAAAACCACCATGAAACAAACAAGCAAACACCCCCCAAACCAGGTACTGATTTCTGTGAGATGCCAGCTTTTTCTAGAAGGTACTGTGTTCCTCAGGTTTCTGCTACTGTCAGCAGATGCAGAAGCAAAAGCAGCACCTTGTGTCCCAAGCTCGGGTGTGCAGGGATTGCTGACACAGGAGTTTCCATTTCCATCAAGCCTCCGCAGTGCCCACAGGAGATTTCTCAACCTGCCCACGGAATGTGAGGTGATTTTGGTTCTCTGCTTGCGCTGCAGGGGCACCCCGAGCAGAGCCTGCCAGTCACATCACCCTTTGCTGAGTTATGCATGAGGAAGGAGGGCAGGAGGTGCTGTGCTGTGACAGCTATTGTGCGCCAGAGACCTGAGCTGGCAGACTTATTCCTTTCCCAGCGTATTTATTTACATCTTCCTTTCCAGTAACTGTACAAGGCACTAGTATGTTCAGAAAAATGTACCTCTGGAAAAAAAAACCAAAAACTTGCTTCCAGACCAAAAATCTCTTCATCTCTGATTTACATTGATAAATTTTTCTATCAGCTCATTTTACAGTAAGGTATGGAAGATTTTCTTCAAGTCTACAGAGAGAATAATACGGAGGGACTATGTTTCCACCCTGCATTTAGAATCTGCCATCTTCAATGTAAATAAAGCACATATTCACACACCCTACTGGACCAGTTCAGCTTAATCACATTCTTAGGGACTTTGCTAAATTGGGGTGCAGTCATTCCCTCACGGGCTGCTCAGAGGCTGGTTCATTCCCTTACAAGTTGCCAGCCTCAATATTCCCATCCATACTGAAGAACAGATTTCAGACCTCTAAAATATCACTCATAGATTCTTGCTGATAATGAAAAATTCATTTCACAAGTGTTTCCCTATGTTTCTATATACTTTGTAGTGTCTAACATAACATAGCAGCAATGCAGATCTACCTTTCTTTGGGCAAATGCTGCAGCATTTAAAAGAAATTGATAAGTGCTAGGTCTTACAACACTTGGAAGAAAAAAATCTTTCAAAAAAGTTCTATAGGCTGGATGCAGAAAATCTATGAGGAGGTTCTTCTATTTCTATGATGTTTAGAGTGAAAACATTCCTACAACAATTCAGCTATTTCTTCCCTATTTAATCCTCCAGAACTTCTCCATAAATACTTGCTGTTTTAGTCTAAAAGTGGAAAGTTAAATTCCCTTTTTGAAGCATTGGTTTTTGTCTCTTAAGGACAAGGAACATTTACAGTGCTCCATAAATAATAACTTTTTGAAATCTAATAAAGCACAGTAGCTTAATGCCCTAGAGGCCATTTCTGAAGTTTCAACACTGGTAATTTATTAAAACTGTGATAAGCATGTCTGATAAAAAGATAACTAATACCAAAAGAACAGAATGCCAAACTTCAATAATTAGTTCTGCTTCACACTGCAGCATACGAATTGCAGATCACTGCTGTGTGCAGTGACAGGTATGAGGAATGATCATGGAATTCAGTCAATTCATTGCAGGGAGAGGAGGGGGTTTGGATGAAGGGAATTGCATTGTGTGTTATCAAATTATTAACTGATTTCCCTTAAGTGATCTCAGATCCTTCAAGATGTGGTAAATTCAAGCTGTTTGCTCCATTTAAACCTGTAGTGCCTAACAACAGACTGGTCCAGATGGCTCTTCTGGAGTGGCTGGACAGTAACTCAGCTGGGGAAGACCTCAAATATAACACTTGGAAGATGGAGGTTCACAAGCAAACAAACAAACAAACAAACAGGTGAAAAAAATCCATCAGTGGGTTTCAGTCCCTGTAACCTTAATCTCTCAATCAGACCCTCTCTCTACAAACAAATGTCAGCATCTCACTGTACAGGGATGGCTCTTGGCCTGGCATTTATTGGCTGCTGAACACAATTGCTCACTCTGTTTGTGCCAAAGAAGTGGATGCTTCATGCTGGCATAGTAAGGATGGAATAATCCATCAAAAGAAGGACATGCTCATTTTAAGAATGGATATTTCACTCAGTTCTGAGTAATACCATCTTTGGATATTTAAGATTCTCTGTCTCATGGACTGTTATCACGTCCTTGCAAAGGGAAATGCAATAGTCTGAGGTACATTCCTCTGCCCTAGTTCACCTATTGCACAGATCAGCATTTGACCAGTAAACAGGGAGCAGCATTTTCAGAAGACTGACTTTGTTTTCTTTGGTTTCATTCTTAAGCCTTGTTGATTTAGAGTAGTCTGGCCCATCACTTTATGTTTCCAGGCACAACTGGACAGAGCACCACTCTAACACCTGGCAGAACAGGGCCCCAGACTCCAGATAAGGGAGCTCTTGCTCTTTTCATCAAGTTATCTCAGCCCAAACAAGGTCCTGTACGTCAGCTGAGCCATGGTCACTCACCCTGTTCATGGTCCTCCTATATCTCAGATGCAAGGTAAAATGCTTCACCGTTTCCCTCCTGTGCACAGCTCTGCAGCAAGCGGGTAAGCTCCTATACCACAGTTGGGTATCTGTGCCTAAAGGCACAATCTGCTCTCAACTGCAAATGTTATTCTTTCAGAGAAAGTTCTTAGCTGCTGTGAATTCTTCTTTGGTGGTCAATGCTACTGATTTTCTCTCTTTCACAGCTTCAAAATCCCTTGTTATTTACTTGTATTATAGAAGCACGTAGAGGAGTAAACTGAGATCGTGACCCCGTATTTCTAGGCAATATACAAACATGGTGTGGGAGAGAATTTCTGCCTGAGAGCACTCACAATCTAAACAGAAAACACAGGCACATGGGAGGAAGGGAAAACCAGATGCACAAAGAGGTCAACTGACTAGGAAAAGCCACTGAGCATGTCAGAGGCAGAGATGAGCACTGACCCTTGCTCTCTTGCGGACTAAAAACTTTCCTGTCTAGCACAAATGAGTTCTTAGACAGCCTTTTTTTTGCTAGTGTCACAAAACACATCCACTGAATCAGCGGTGTGTGAGGGAGTGGGGTTAAAGATTAGAACAATGGGCAAGACTCAATGCATCCTGTCCTCTTTCTTGGGGCATGGCCACAGTCTCATCTACGAAAACAAATTTGAGGTTTTGTGCCTTCAACTTCCATTTGTCCTGCAGGAGATTCCATTAAACAACATAAGGACTGTAAATCTGACACTCCCCCCTCTCTGCAATGTCAGGTAGGAATTTACAACTCCAGACTATGCATTCCCTTATCTGAAAGGAGCATTGTGTGAGGCTTAAGAGATCATGGTTTCTACAGTGTACCCACACAGAAGTACTGTACAAGTCCAAGGTCTTATTAAAGACGATTGTCTAAAGATTTAGTAAAGAACATTTGATACCAAAAACTAAAACTAAAATGGTGGGTTTTAAGATAAACAACAGTCATGTACAGGTTACAGCTTTTTTCAGCTCTTCAGGAATTTTAGTGTACAAAGAACATGTTACAATGAAGCAGCCGGCTCAGTCTTAGGTGCTGTCAAATTAAAATTCATATCCGAAGCAAGCAGATTGTCTTGCCACTGCTTTAAGTACATTTTCAGCAACTCTTCTGTAAAGTATTTGTAACTTGATCCTGAATCCCATACAGAGGAGAATTTGAGCTTTTTAACATAATGGAACTTTGTCATCCCAGTTTGCAGTTTTCAAAGGACTTGTGAGCCTCCATTGCAGCCTAGGACTCCCTGTGCCAGCCTGTGTAGGTACAGCCTTGTCAAAATGCATTATAAGTAAAGTGCAATAATAAATGGGGCATCAGGCAGCAGTGGACAGCAGAGCATTGAGAGAGCACAGCCACACAAAAGGAAAAGGTCACAGCTAACCAGCCACATAACTCATTGTGAGGTTTTTGTAACCAGAAGTTATCAAGGTTGGGATTCTTCTGAGATCCAAAGGGGACACATGGGAAGAAGCAAGAGGAGAATGCACATTAACTAAAGGCAAGAGAGGTGCTGGCTTAATGGGCTGATTCAGAGTGGGTTAAACCTCTCACTGACAGTAATAAGAAGGTTTGTGGAAGACCCTTACAGTTAACACAAGCACTAATGCAATGCCACAAGGATAGGCCCAAAGAGAGGGGAATCAGTGTAAGGGTACAAAGATGCTGGGATGCAGAGCTGTCCATAATGATAAAGAAAGGAGGGCACACTCTGCTCTGCCTGTGTGCTGAGCTTTGACAGTTGCATATTTACACAGCAATGTTAGATGAACACACCAACACGAAGCTTTGCAAGGAGGATACAGTTCTGAAGAAGAGAGATAAAGATGGCACTGCATTTCTGTTTCCACTATCTAGTGTTTGTATTTTTATCATTCTATGTAAAGAAAAATGTCAGTCTGTGCCAATGATTTCATTTAGCTGGTGATCTACTTCCTTTTGCTTGAAAGTGCTTAACAGTGCAATGATTTAGTTGCAAGTTCTATACGGGAATGCTTATCTGTTTTTGAAAGCTATTGCTTTTAAGCATGAAAAAGCATGGATGGGGCCAAATAAAAATTGACAGTCTCAGTAAACTGGGATGATAGTGAAAAAAGACCTTGAAGCTCTCACCTATAGCCAGTTTAGAGTGAATGACAACATCCAGAACTGGAGAACAGCAGAGGGGATGTTGGGGAAAGATGACAATGTTTTTCCTATTAGTGAAGATTGAAAGCATACAGAAACTGAGATGAGACTTTCAGCACACTGGGTAATTAACCGCCACAGTAGAATTTGGTTTCTTGCCATGTCACATCCAGTTTACAGCTTAGGATAACAAACATTTACAAAATGTACTGGAGATTACAGAGACATAAGATTATATGTTAAATCAATAAAATAACTAAATAAAGAGGTTCAAATATACTGAGGGGAAAATAATTAAAGAAAAAATTCACTCCAGTCAAGCACGGGTCAGAAATGTAAGTACAGCTGATGCACAGACAGGTGCCGTTGTCACTGGCCAGGTGGGTACCACATAGAACTATTTCTCATAGCACCAGCACTGCTTATTCTGCAAAGAGCAGGCTTTGTTTTGGGGTTTCTTTTCTTCAGTTGAACAAAACAAGGTACAACAAACTATTTCTAAGAAGTGAGCCAACGAATGTAGTCACAGCAATGGTTTCCCTCGATAGAGTGGAGGCAATTCTTCTCTCAAGGCTCCTCCACCGCCAAAAGATGTCCATCTCCACCCCTTTATGTTCTTTGGCAGAGTCGCCATTCAGAACCAAATCCCTCCTTCTTCTTTGTGGCCTCTACTGATAGATGTGACAAGACTTCTAAGCAGCCTCCTCTTACTGTTTTGCACAATGATTTCTGGAGTAGGAGGTTCAAAACCCCCTCCAATGGACCAGCCCATATTCAGTACAAAATCAATTTACCATGGCTATAGTCTCCTTTGTATTTCTGCATCAAGCAAAGCGATTTTGTTTTCCTTCACTTTTCTGCTCCGGGTTTCTTTGCCATTGTAACTCTTTGAAGCTCACTGCTTATGGAGAGATGTTAAGGGTTCTTCACTAAACATTTTTTGCATGTCCTCCCCCTCTGCTTATGGACAAATCCTACACAGTCAACTGAGTGCAATTTTGTGCACCTGCATTAAGGGTTCAGCTATGAAATGCAATCTTTCCATATAGGCTTGAAACCAAAAATGCAATCACTGAAGCACATGTGACATGCCTGTGTATTACCAGCTTTCTAAAGCAGGGAAGTCTTGCATTCTTTATTCCTCTCCAGGTTGCATCGTTGAATATACTTGTTTGGCATTTATTTGTTTGTTTTGAGAATAAGCTAAAATAAGTTTGAGGAACTGTCCAATTTGGATTTGATTCTTACAACAATTAGGCTAAGATTCAGGAATCAAAATCAGCACTTCCTGCAGTATTAAAGAGACTAATGTAGAACTAAGATGACATTTTCACTGTTCTGTGCCTCCTGTTTTTCTTTAGGGAAATCACATCTATTGCATTGGGGAGTGCTAATACTCTTTCAGATGACAAACACTGCAATATATTCTCATTAAAATTGTGTAAGAGGTTGAACATAGTTTGAGTCTTGCCTTGGCTTGGAAAAAAAAAAAAAAGGGCAGTGCAGAATTAAACAAATAAATGTGCATATGATTGATTTTATCCTATCAAAATGCTTTTCTGGTTGTGCACTTATGCTTGGTGTAGTACAATCGAAAGGGAAAAACAAAAGTCACTGGAAATCTTTAATTCAGTGAAAGCTGCATTATTGAGACCAAACGAAAGCTCTGAGACTCCTTTAATGAGCCAAGGCCAGTCTTGTGCAAGCCAAAGAGATTGGGAAAGTTTTGCAAGGCAGGCTGAAAACAGAGATCCTTCCTGAACCACAGGAACTTAAGTGAAACCAGACTCTCCCACTTGCTCTTCCTCCATTTAAAGTAATTGTTTTTGAGCTTCAATAATATGGGTAAAAAATTCTAAACCCTAAACTAAAGAGGAGTCTTTGTACTTTCCCTGTTCAGTTCAGCAGATATATATGAGAATTTCCATTTGTTTTCTAGCATACCTAGAAAAAAGATCCAGACCCTGTTCCTAGTATGATTTCGACATGAACTGCAGAAGCACATGGACAGCTGCATACTGCTAGGCATTTCTGTTGGAAATTAAAAGGCAATTCTGCCCCAGTGGGCCTAAATCCTAGCACAGAGGTGAAACCCACCATGTGGCTGGAAAAAACAGGCAGAAAGAGGAGATGGACCAGTGAGACAACAGATACCTGCAATCAGGGAGTTCACACGGTGTGCAGGCAAGTGTGGTGTAAGCTTCCCAGGATGGTTTGTTGACAACACACTTAGATTTTGACCTTTAGACTCTCTTGCTTCTATGGGGTTTGGTGTTCAGCATCAAAAACTCTCAGAAAAAGGCCATTTTTGATAAATCACTAATAACCAAGAATAAGTAGGACCTTCCAGAAATTACCAGGCAGGGCTGGAAGAGAAAGTCAGCAATGAAAGGTCCTCAATGTTTCATAAAAGAGATTTCTGTAGTTTTTATTGTTCTACAGCTACACTGTGCATTACATCTCTGCTTTCCTCCACCAGTTGCCTAACGCTCTTGATAAGCTAATTACAGCCTTTGCTTATTTCATGTCAAGCTTAAGTCCCAGTCTGAGCCTAGCCTGCAGTTCTGGCATGTATTTTCCTTAATCTAAGACCATCTGTGCTCCATCAGAAAGGAACACTTAAATACAGAGAAAGTGAAGAACCAAAAGTGCAGAATTCCCTCTATCCTGCCTCCACCTCCTCTCCCCAGCATTTCCAATGAAGTGTGAAGCCAACATCCATCCAGTCCTAAATACTCTGGAAGGCTCTGATGCAGCAATAGTTTTCAGTGGTCAGTGGGGAAATGACAAGCCAAAAAGGACCTGAATCTCTCAATTTCTTCATATCAAGAGCTTCATAATTCAAATGCCACCGCATCCCCAGGAACATATGCAGTGGTTGAGTCCAGCACTTGATCAGTGTAAATCAAATACTTGTCTCAAGAAGAACAAGGAGTCAGTTTGGGGGAAAAAAAGCAATAGAGTTGATTTATCAAGAATCCAAATGATATTTCTCAAGTCTATTTTTTATTGGGAATGCACTACAATTTAAATCAAAACTGAACTGCAGTGTTAGGGACAATGGCTCTCTGCCACTCCTGTCCCACCACCAAAATTTCAAGTGTTTCTAAGCCCTACTGTCCCCTTGCTGCCCAGCCCAGCTGGACACAGCCCCTGCCTGCTGCCACTGCCAGAACCTGACCACTGTGCACAGCATTGATCCACCCCTCTTCCTCCCAAGGCTGGGAAACAGATGCCTTCAGACTCCCTGCTTGGTCTGTCACAGTTTGCCTTGCTTCTGTCTCCTCTTTTCCAACACCAGACGTCAGCACCTGATGCTGCAGTAAGCTCTGCCAAGCTTCATCTCAACAAGGAATGCATTTGCTCCTTCTCCTGCAAAGATGGCTCTGGTGCAGTGTCTTTTATTCCTTCCTCCCAGATCCTCCGTTCTGTTCTCCAGTCTGCACTCTCCTGCCAACCCAGGATTTATTTTTCAATTTCCTTCAGTTTGAGTCCTGCCCTTACATTCCCACTTCCATCTGGGTCTTCCCTCACCTTGCCTCCAGCACATTTGCATTTGACCTCTATGAAGGTCAAAGATTCCATAAATGAGTTTTGAGAATATGTTTTATAATTAAGTTGAGGGAATACAAAATGATTCTACAACAGGATTAATGCAGCATACTTCTTTGTGTTTCTTCTTAACTCCTTTCTGGTGATTTTCAAAGCTTTCACATTTATCTTCTGTTGAAAAAAAACCTTTTTCTTTTTTTGCCTTGTTATTAAATCCTCAATAACTGATCTCACAGCAAAAGCTACTAAATTTGTAACAATTATATTAGCCACATACATTTTTTTTCTCCTGTCACTGTGTTTACCACTATTATATTTATGAACCATTGATCATTCCTTTCTGCCCCATGCATCAAAATTCTTTCCTCTTAGGCAATTGCAGTTTGTCTCTTAATATTCCCAGGCTAAGTTAGGATTTTTTTTTTCATATTCTTAATAAAGCTTAAATCACTTCTCTCTGGACGACCTTGCAGCCTATTCAAATGGCTGCAGCCCTCTTAGCTCCTTTTCCTTACTTATAAGGAAGCAAAATACTTTCTTCTAAAACCTCAAAACCTTGCTTTGCCTCCTGTCTGAAATGAATAATCAATCTAATTAGTGTATAGAATTCTTGACAGAACAGTGTTTCTGACGAAAACATATTTTTTATTAACCCTCCCCCACATTCCTTCCAAGCTGTTCTCTTTTTTACACAAATTTGCAGGCTTATTCATATTCTAAGTATTTTTATCTGAAGGGATACATTTGTATAGCATTCTTCCCCTAGCAGACCCCCAACTATTCTATTTTTACATTCAAAGGTTTTCATTTAAAATGTTTAGAAAACAAGTAGTGAAAAAGGGGTCCATTTTAAACACATGGATATGCTGGAATTGCCTTAATGATTACCTAAAGAGAAGAGATGAAGATAACAACTGCTTAATACTACATCTACTATGAATCAGAACATGACAATTTTGTAGACTCACAGTTATGGCAAATTTCCTATATTTACAAGTGCATGTAATCACATATAACATTTAGATCCTAAACAAAATGCCACATATTTCAGAGCATGTCAAAAGGACAAAGTGTCATTATCTCAGCTTCACATCTGGAAAAAGGAAAGCTCAGACTGGGGATAGCTGGAAACCGCCTTACCTCTTCACAGCTGCCTGCAAGTGAAGCAGCCAGCCCATGCTATCCAAACTCTCCTTACAGAGAATGGAGAAAGAGATGTCATTTTTCTGCATGTGCCCTTCCCCTGACTCACCAGTCTTGGTCTCTGCAGTCTCAGAATAGTCTCTTACTTGGTCATGTTAGTGATAAAAATGTAATAGGTAGCTATAACCATCGTGTGGTATCTTCTAGATGAAAGAAGCATTTCAGTGACAGTAGAATAACTTAAGATAATTGTTCCTAATAACTGCTCAAGCTGCAGTGGCAACCAGCAACTCATTTATGCCCCACAGCCACATTCCCTCACCCTCCTCCAGTGGTGTAACCCACCCTTCCTTTCCCATTACCCACCCAGTAGCAGGCAACCCACAGCAGCTATTGCCTGATCTCCTTCAGCTGAAGGTTTGCTGCTGATCCTCCTCCAGCCCTGAAGAAAGGTTTCTGAGGATGCAAACTTCCCATCCTTCTCCAGTCAGGGTGGCTGGAGATGCCACAGGCATAGTCAAGGTTGAGCCTGTTTACCCATCAGTCCTCTTAGGGTGTGGGTTGGGCTCTCCTTGAGCTCAGCCTGGGAAAGGCAGGTGAAATCTTGCAGCCCAAAGCTCTTTGAGGTTGTCAAAGGATTCAGGGATTCAGCTGCACCTGCCATGCTGAGACAGGATCAATATCCTGTGGGAGTGATGAGCAAACTGTTCCCATCCCAGCTCCCCAGCTCTGGGTGTCTGGTAACAGCTGTGCAGGCCACGTCTGTGGCTGTTCCTTAGCTCCAATAATCCCCTCCTATTAGTCATTCAGAACTGCTGCGCTTAAAAGAAGCTGTAAAACACACATCAGCTAAACTGTTACTAACAGAGAAAAGCAGGATTATTTACCTAGGGAAAAAATACACAGTAATAAGAAATGTGTTTACTATAAAATATTTTTTTTCTTTTTTGCAAAGAGCTCAATAGTTGGTTTTAGAGGAAACGTGAGGTCTTTTGTGGGCCCTTGAGAGATGCAAATCAATAAATGGTGATTTTTTTAATGCTCTCATTATAAATGACTGGATGCTAACAGGGTCAAACTTAATCCTGTGCAGAGAGCCAGTGCAAGGGACATGAATCATTTAGATCTCGTTTAAGCTCTGCTTTGAGAACAAAAATGTAGATATTCCTCTGTATTCTCAATCTTTAAAAAGTGCCAACTTTTTTTTTTTTTTTTTAGTAATTGTCCCACGTACTCCATTGTTCATTGTTCATCTTGTAGGGCGCCCAGTGTGCTCCTTTGTGTTTTCAAGGGCTCCTCTTACCCCAGACTCGGCAGCCTGCGCTGCTCAGCTCCCGCGCCAGGGATGGATGGGTCGGGACGCCCGCCCCAGGCAGGAGGAGCCCTCAGCAGAGCAGGGCAGCCCCAGCGCCGGCCCAGCAGCGTGCGGACCTCTGCCGGGATCCATGGGCAGCTCCCCCGCCACTAACCCGGGCTTGCTGAGCGGGGACACCGCGGGAGGCATCCCCTTGTCCCCAGGACAGGGTGCAGCAGGAGCCGGCTGCGCTCGCGTGTGCAGCTCAATAGGTCGCTGCTCCCGCATCGAGCACTCCCGGCCAAGGTGCGCATTAGAGGCATCCTGTGCTGGAGCCCGCGCTAAGGATCGTGTCACGGAGCCTTAACCCGGGCAGGAGCGGCTCGGAAATGAGCTCTGTGCCTTGCACTGCGCCAGCCTGTACAGCGAGCGAATAGACCACTGCCGTGCCCGAAAAACATCCCACGTACCTAAAGTAGTAAGAATTTTAAAAGCACATTTTTGTATAAATCTCATTTTGTATAAATGTTGGCTTAGGTAAGGTGTTGCCTACAACAAGATTTGCCTCTCAGAACATCTGCAGGGCTGGGTTTGCTGACAGCAGCCACAGATGAGTGAGTTTGTCAGAGCAGGGGACAGCCATAAGCACACAGAGATCCCCCAAAGCCTCCTGGAGCTGCTGGAGTGGGAAGCAGCCCACAGAGAAAAAGGGCTAAACATGCAAACCAAAATTTATTTTCCAATGATAAAGAAGCAACATTGGTGTCAGGAAATGAGAAGTCCAAGGAATTTATTTTTCTTTTGATTTTCATTTTTTTTTCTCTTCCCTTCTATGTATGTCTAATGGTATGACTGTAAGTTGCAAGAAATAAGAGCATTAGTCTTCATTCCCTACACATAAAATGCCTGACAGGGTTTTATCAAATAAAGAGTCCAATATGCTACTGTTATCAGTAAGTGACTTCAGCAGCTAATTAAATTCTCAGTTTCTAAATCCTGCTTATAATGTCTGCTGACAAAGACCAAAACCCCTGTAGTAATTTTGGCTTCTAGGTGAGGTGAGGCTGGGAAGGAGAGAATGCCAACTAACAAATTACCCAGGGAAGCAGGCTGGCAATCCACAGCTGACATCCATCATGTAAACCTCACTTTACTGTGTGAGCAGAACAGGGTAGCTCCCCTCTGGATGCAAATCAGCTCCATGGCCTTCACTGACTCCAGGACGGCTGCCCTGTTTAAAGTACAAACCCAAACAGGTACAGCTCATGGACCTTCTCTATAGGGGTGCTATACCCTGTGTATACAATCCTCCCATATATGAGCACATATATAAAAATAGATATGTAAATATATATATATATAAGAACTTCCTATACTATGCCTAAATACTCACTTTAGAGAGCAATTAAATTGATCATGACTAGACAGTAGACTCTGAGCCAGTTTAGCAGACCTAGGAATGTGCATATTGAAACATTTTTACTCACTAGAGCACGCAGTGTGTTCTTAACTCAGAGAATTCTCAAAAGAAAACTGGTATTTATTTAAAGCTAAACCTGGGCTTAAAAGCTTTCCTGGTTATAAATGGACTCATGAGCTGGGTTCTCTTAGACAGAGGGGATGTTGTGCTCAGAAATCACTCAACGCTATGGACTGTGAGAAGAGATTTACTTTCTCTGCTCTCTGAATTTCAGCTGATGACTAACATCAGCAGAACTTTGGTTCCCAAGAGCAGATGCTGGAGCCCATCACAGAGTAAAGTTCCCTGCAGTGAGGAGCTGGACAAGTGTGTCCTTGAAGGGTGAGGTGTGGCCTTCAGACATTGTCACCTGCAGTCTGACTTGCACTATTTTCATCCCTCATCTCTCACTCCACATAGAAATTTCTCTCTTACATAAATCTTGGGAAGGATGACTTGCACCTGAAAGCTGCAATCTAGCTCCTGACCAGTCATTTTAAGGAAGGGAATATTCAGGCAATTTTATTTGGGGACCCTAAACCATAAGAATAAATAGCTGAATTTACCAGAAAGTTTTTCCAGCCAATATAAGCTTTATTATGGAATAGCTTTAAACCACGAGTCTGAGAGTGAGAGGTTTTAGGTGCAGCTTTGAAAGGTGATTTATGAATAGATTTATATGTTAATCTGTTAATAAAAAATGTTTCATACTGATAAAATATGTGACAACCAGGACTCAGCTATGAGCCACATATTAAAGCTGCATCTGCTCTGGTAGAGGTCTTTTGATTATGTTTTTAAATGAGGGAACTGCACTGGCCTGAAAATAAAGAAATAAAAGTTGTAGCTAGAAATATGTGCAGCATAATTCAAACACGTATCTGGGAATCTGCAAGAAACAAATAATAAACTGCTTCTGGAAAGTGAAGCTTATTCCTGAACATTTCAAAAGAGAGTTCCTGTCAGGCAACTCAATGGTACATAAAGATAGCCAAAGTATTCTTACTCTTTTCCAAAATTACTCCCTAAACTGGATTTTAAATTGGATGATAATCCTCACATTCCAACTAGATTGGAGAAATAAATACCTTCAGCAAAGTTGGGCCAGCCCAGCCCTGGGCTTGCGCTGCAATATCAATGCCTACGTTTCTCATGATCTTTGAAAGGATATTTTGAAAAATAAGAACAGCTCTGGCTCAAGAATGTTTCTACAAGGAAATCTGAAATACAGTACTTTTACCTCTCTTCCACTGGCAAACCCCACTTTATAGAGCACTTTATAGAGGAGTGCTGCAGCCCTATTTCACGTGTTAAACACCAGGCAGACAACCGGGGCAGGTTAACTTTACCTCAGGCATCCATGGGCAGAGCCAGCAGAATTTGGCCCTCCAAGCCTGATCTGTCTATCCAGTAACTCTTGTGGATGGGAGATTTTTCTAACATTTGCAAGTTTTCTCATAAGTGGCAGGCCTTTATGAACATACTGTGAATCCTTAATATTTCTCAGTGAAGTATTTTCACCAGAAAGATTACTTGAGTGACAATTTGTGCTGTAAACTATATTACTCACTGTTCCCTGTTGATTTTGTTTATCATATTTTATTCAACTGTACAGAGAAAAACCAAGTTAAACTCTGCCACCTCTCCTCACACTTCTATACACTTACAGACCATGTTTCTCATCAGCAGACATAAGTGTGGCACTACTGAGCCCTAAATAAGTAGAAAATAATGCATTTAATGCTTGGTTTGATTCAAAGTGCAAAAGACAAAACTTGTTCCATTTGTTGCTATGTGACATATTGAGGACTGACAGGCAAGTTTTATTATTATTAACTACAGTTTGTTGATACATGCTGTTGATTTACCAGTGATTATGCCACAGAGTTAAAGATCC
Organism: Haemorhous mexicanus; assembly: GCF_027477595.1. Classification (NCBI taxonomy): domain Eukaryota; kingdom Metazoa; phylum Chordata; class Aves; order Passeriformes; family Fringillidae; genus Haemorhous; species Haemorhous mexicanus. Next base: position 10,937,184 of record NC_082348.1, on the reverse strand, counting down.
CTTCAGGGAGTAGCAGGGAGGGAAGTGTGTCTTCAGGAGCAGCTGTGCACTTTAAGAGCTTCATCTCTGTAGCAGGGATGTTGCTGCTTCTTAGACCAAGGGAATTAAAACTGGAGTAAAACCATCCTTATCAGAAATGCACTGGGTCTGTGGCTGCAGTTTATTTGCTACAGGACACTATGGAAATGTTTTGTCGTTATTTCAGGTTTGAAAAAATGTTTATTCCAAAACCCTAACAATATCAGCAAATAGAAATTTATTTCAGTAAGGTTCAGATCATGATTTAAGAGCTGATACTGCCTCAGCATATTGATAAATTACTTTAAGCTTGGTTTTAAGTCTTATGTCTCAGTGGGACTGAGAAGTACATCAGGTTTTGCCCTGGTGACTGGGTAGCACTATCTAAAGTGCCCTTGTGAATACAGGGGATCTTATTTAGAAATGTGAAGCCAAATTTCAGAAGCAAATGAAGTTGTGTGTTCTGTAGCATTTTGTGTTTTGCAGTGGGGTGCCAGTAGATCTGTAATTGTAGACCTAGGTGGTACTGGACAGTGTGGAACTCCACAGGCAATTCTTCCTAATTCAGGTTTAGGACTACTGGGGAACCCACACATTCTCTCTCTGCACTTAATCCACACTTTTATTTTTGTCCTTAGGAAAAATATATTAAATTGTCAACTAAAGCATATTTTGATCTCAAATTTTTTTGTCTTTCTTAGGTGAAATAACTTATGTCTTCCAAATAGTTCTGCAATAGGTGTAATTATATATTCTTTCACAGTCTGGTAAAATACAGTACAAACCTTGAAGTATTTTAAGTACTTGAAACACTACTAGCCTGACATACCAGCACACAAACTTCACAGGCTGCTTAAAAACTTTTTTATAAGAGATCTTCCATTAAATGAAACAACTGAAACCAAAATATTTTATGAAATTCCAACATTTTCTATTACACTTACCAGATGAGAGTCCAGAAGGACACCTCAGATCCATAAAGAAGGGAATAGGAAAGGAAAAGAAGAGGAAAGGAAAATGAAAAGGAAAGGGAAAGAGGAAGGGAAAGGGGAAGGGGGAAAAGGATGCCCCAAACAAACAAGAACAATTGTTTGAGATAAGAGAAATGCACATGTAAATGTTCTCTTTTGATGCTTCAGAAAATAACTTGACCCAGAGTATTTGCATGCCAATTAACCACATGTCTATCTATCTCATTCTCCTTCAGATTTTAGAAAAATGTCAGAGGTTTGTTTTCATCTAAGTGCAAAAAGATTGGAAGTCTTTGTATCTCAAAAATGTTGCAAAAATAATGTCCTACTCAGTTTAATTGAGAACTAAGAATCCAGGTAAAATCACAGTGAGCAGGGGATAGGTGCTGTACTATGATTTATGAAATACCAGCCAAATAGCCTGCTTTTAACACACACCCCAGAATAGCATTTCTTGCTAAGAAATCCCAATCAGTACTGTGAATTTTAAAAATTTTGCTTAAAGGCTTATGTTTTTAAAATGACTCTTCCACCTACTCTATTAATTACCAACTCCAGTATAAAACTGACTTTTCTATGGCCTCACCATGAAAGCTGCAGATTAGGAGCTAGCCTTGTTTCAGATCCATGCATAAGTTAACCAGCATGCTCTCCAAGTGCACATCATCTATAAAATGTCTAGTAGTGAGAGTTTACAATATATATAAGACAATTGTTTAAAAACAGACATGAAACAGAGTTTTTGTTTAAAAAAGATGCTAAATATTTAGGGAAGAGTGTCCTTTTTAAAATTGTGCTTTTTGACTGCTGCAAGAATTTGAATGCTACATGCCAAAATTTCCAATATTAACAGGTGCTTTTAGATACCCCACCTCAAGATGATGATTTTCAGTAATTCTTTAACAAAGTGCTTTTGTTTTGGCAAATAAAAGAGGTAGACAAAATCACAAATGACCCCCAAAATACCTGGGCTATAACTTCCTTATGGATATTGAAGATCAGCCAAAAATGTTTTTCACTAAAGTATTGACCACCACAAAAGTTCTAATGCAACTAAAACTCATTTGGTGAAAAGCTTCACAGGTTCCAAATGAAATTTCTGGAACACATGTCGGAAACAAAGAAAGGAGGAGGAAACATCTCTGAGAAGTTGGGACATTTGGTTCTGTGGAGCAGGAAATGAGCTTGTTCTGTTTCAGTTTTTTTCTCCACTCCACCTACTAGTTTTCACGTAAAAGATTAGTGCCTTGGAGAAGTAATCTCAGCAGTACCAAAAGAAAATTCTAAGTGAGAAGGAAACATCAACAGAGCAGATGAGAGATAAGAAAGAAAAAGAATTGACCCCTTATTAAAAAGGGGCCCAAGAGCTGACACATCCCAAAGTCAACCCCTCTTCCTTCACTCCCCTGAAATCAAAATCCTTCTATAGAGTAATGCTGTCTTTTTTACACAATTCTTAATCAACAACTTCCCAGTTAATACTAAACTTTGTCTTTTAGTTAACTGCAATGCTAAGACAGCAATTTCCTATCTAAACCACGTGGCATGCCTCTTTCCCACAGGAACTGTGCAGCCTCAGGATACAGCACAAGAACACTTAGGAAAAAACAGCTTTATACTTCATCGAAGCATGCTTAGAGGGGTACATTGCTCTCACTGCCAGGCTTTGTCCCACAGCCAGCATATCCTGATGTCTCTCTCCACAGACCCTGCTCCTCATGTTTCTGCCCTCACTTTGTGGAAGTACAAATGCAAGGGAGCAGATATCTGTCAGCACAAACCTGCACCGTGAAGCAGATTTAGCACCACTGGCAGGATGACAATGAGGTTTCATGAGCAGAAATAAATCAGAATACAATCTCGAGATGAAAAACTACCCCAATTCAGGCCTGGAAAGATCCCCACCGTATTTTATTTACAAGTGAAGAGGAGATACAAAATGTAAATTGACATTGTGATTATTTCTTGAAGTGCATTCTCACCCCTATAGAACTAAATGCAAGTTCCTTGCATTTCTAGTCTCACTTTCAGATCTGACCTTTAAAATGATGCACGGTGAAGGGGAAGGTGGTGCCTTTAAAAAGCATCATGAGCTTTATGGAGTCAAGCCAAGCAGCTACTTAGGCAACCATTAGGTTGGGAAACAATCACTTCCATCATTCCCAACACGTGTGTCAACATAATTCCATGCTCTCTTTGTCATGCAAAAAGTCTTGGCAAAGTAACCGGATACACCCAGAAAGCAGGAGCGAACTAAGCTCATTATGTTAACCGGAGATCCCACAGCAGCCTCCAGTGCCATAGAAGGAGACTTCCCATGTTTTGCAGTGTAGAAAAGGAAACTCACTGCACTGAAGAGGGCCAAGCCTGGCTTCAGAAATGTGTGAGGGAGATTCACAATTGGGTTTTGTGGAAGGGGATCCCTGACAAGCAGCAGAGGCTGTGTCAGGCAGTGTGATAACAGGCATTGCAGAAGGTATGACACCTCTCATGACTACAAACTTCCCTCTCCTGTGTGCTCACTGGAAAGCTTCCAGCCATGTTAATACAGCTCTGCAAAAGAGAAGGCACTGCCAAATGGGAGTAGCAGCTTCTCTAACTCTTTATTGTTGTCATTGGTAACTCTGGACTTTGTTTTCCTTTTAAAGGAAGATTCAATGCATTTTACAACCATTAAACATCTTTTCTTCTCTCCAGCTATACTTGTAACTCACTAACAGCAAAAGGCTTGTGCACATCAGAATGGCTGGCAATACTACTCTAATGGCTTCTTTGTGTGGTCAGGTACAGGAGCAAGGCCTCTCAGTCTATCTGAAAAAATGCTGAATGCTTCTTTGGTGATCCAGCAACTATAGAAGATGGTAAGGATCCCAGAGCATAAGTGTTAATTTATTTAAAGATAAGCAGCTGGTGTTTTCATTAACAATTTTTGCTGTATCCTTCAATTCCAGATTCAGTGCAGTGAGAGTAAAGTCCTAATAATGCTGGATATTTTCAAGTGTTTTCAAACTTCAGCTGCTTTACCTTGGTAAAGGCAATGGTAACACACATTTTTCAACCCCTTTTGCCTCTTGAATGCTTGCAAGTCCAATCATGGTTTTAGTAATGCATTTCGCAAAACATAGCTCCTCAACAATCCATGTTCACAAAGGCCTGCAAGGGCTAAAATGAAGATGGATGAGAACAGTAAAACCTTCTCAAGCATGTTACTGACATCTCTAAAGAAAGCCAAGGATTTCTACTGATTGTTTTGTTTAAGCCTGTATCAGTCACACTACATGCTTTCTTCCTTAAGATGCCAAATTTTTGGCAGATGCCATTACCACCCAAATACCTGAGAATCAAAACCAGACGGCACCATCCAAGTGGGCAAGTGTAGCAGAACTTTCCCCCAGTATTATCACTGGAGTGGGAATAAGCATTTGATTCTGACTCTGTCTTCTCCCTGGTGCACCACTTTGGGCAAATTTACACTATATAGGCTTCTGAAAATGTACATCAAATATTACAGAACTTTCATTAACAAGTCAAATAAAATAAGAGAGTAAAAAGTGAACATACCTGAATAAGAGAAACATTGTGTAGACTAAGTCTGAAGAGGTAGTTCCTGCATGAACAAACAGAAAAATTACAAACTATTAGGCTAACAAGGAAGGAAGGGAAAAATTATTAAAGCAAGTAAGTTTTTGGTCATTCATGTCTACAAATAAAAGGCTTTCCTGGACTCCTCTCCACAGAATACCAAAGCAGTTATATGCCTGTTCACAGACTTGTTCATCAGTATTTAAGTGAACCTGGTAACAAAGTTCTGAGCAGGTCCTAGCATTAAATATTCCAAAATCCATACTGAAGAACCACAATGAAATCCCAGCTACAAAGGGCCATTTGCAAAGTCTCAGCAGGCTTCAGTTGAGGTCCGTATGGGCTGCAGTCATGTTTTTCACTGAATCTGAGAAAACTGGGATTGGACAGAAGCCAGCTGGAGCAGAGCTGACTTCCTACTATGCTCCCCCAAGCCTGTTCTTGTGGGAATTCCCATTCAGGACTTCGTGGAAGAGAAGAGAGCAGATACTTCTCAGTGGAATCTCTCTGCACAGAAAATCAGCAGGGAAATCAAGGCAGTGACTGCAGATATTCCCAATCCTCCTGTCATTGTCTCTTCACAGGCAAAGCAAGGGAATTCCTGACAGAAGTCACTGTAGCATGAGATACCACATATCAGCTGAGCTTCTGTCACCCTTCTGAATGTCCATATTCCATCACAAATAGGAGGCAACACATATTTGCATAAACATCTATAGATAAGGCTTAGTTAACAGGATTTATCTCACATTTTTGCTTGCTAAGACAATGCAGTTACCAGGAATCAGCTGACATATTAAGCCATACGGACTGGATTGTGTGCTTGAAGCTTTTGGCCACATCTAACTTCATATTTTTGAATACCATCTGTCACAAGGTCTAAAGAGCTGTAATCCTTTTCCAACATCACTGACACTACAATTTTCCAGAGAACACACTTTTATGTCATACAAGGTGAATTGAACCATACTTCTGGAAGTAGCTCTGTTTAAGTGGTAGAAAGTGCAGCTTTGATGATATAGGTTCATCTGCTCCAGAAATGCCAGTATACAGACATTCCCCTACCTAGTGAAAATGCAAGTTTCAGACCTAGGTCAGTTAGCCCAGAGGAAAGAGCCTTTAGTGATGAAAAGGTCCTAAAAGGACCTAAGAAGGTCCTAAGGACTCTTCTGAAGAGCCTTCTGTAGGGTCAGTACAGCAGCACACCCTGACCAGGCTAAATAAATAATTCAAACTTTGACAGTGAGAGATTCATATTGGGCCACAATGACCACAACAAGGCTTGAGCAATTTCTCCTTCTTCTGTTATGTATCACTTGTGTACCATCTCAGTCATAAGGATAGAGTTGCCTGTGTACTTGTCCCAGTTCTATAAATAAATCAGAGGCTCTCAAACGTTGCTGACTGTTAATAAAGAAGGATGGGGACAAGGAGGATGGGGGACTTGGGAAGTTGAACTCTTGATAGCAAATCTTCTGACTTGCTCTTGACTTGCACCATTGTATTCTGTACTGGAACTCGTTACCCAGAGAAGAATGAGACCCAATAGCAGTGTCTGAAGAAAATGTATCAGTGATCATTATTCCTCCTATATGTATCAGTGATTATTATACCTCCTATAAGTACACAGAGAAGTATAGAGACACAGAGGAAAGCTCCATCCTTTCTCCTAGTTCTGTCACTGAAGACCCAGCAGTTCTTTTGTACAGTCTGAAACTCTATTCTGTCTCAAAGGGTTGCATACTTTCCCCCAAAAAAATTGTTAACTCTTTAGCATCAGCATCAGACTTAGATAAAGGTGCATGCAGCAGACCAGAAGCACTAAGCTACACACAGCAAAAATTTCAAAATGAAGCTAAATTCTTATCTAGTGACAGATCTGACCACTCCTTTGGAACACCACATACCTACTCACACCAAAATATTAATGCAACTCCAAGCCATGAGATATCATGGAATAAGCCTTCTGCTGGGAAAGGCTTCCAATCTTACAATACCCTCAGGAAAAAAAGTTCTCATAACTAGGGACTTGAAGTTTCTCTCCTGTTGTTAAGCATGCTATTTAAATGCATTGATTTTGGAAGTCTTATAATGCAGATTTCAGCTCCTTGTTCTAGGCTTGCAAAAAGCTGGACAGTTTGACTAGGTAATAAGTTTTAATATTAGGGTTTTTTTTTTTTTCTTCCCTGAAAGCACTGCAGAGCAAATTCAACCAAAATATCTTTAATGAAAGAGACATATCCAAAGGACACAATTTTCATTCCACTCAGCCAAAACAGATGCAGCCAGGAATAGTGCCCATTTCAATAAAGCCAGTCTGTTCTCTCAGTGACTGCTGTGTAGCACCTGGACAAAGCCACTCGGTGGCTGAGACCTGAACCAGACAGGAGCACAGTGCTAATGTGAATAGCACAATGATCTTCCAAAAGCTTTATACTAACCTTAGGTCTCTAAGTCTGACCTTGGGGCTTTCTTACAGAAAGAAGGGCTTCCCCATGTTTGTTATCAGCTTCCCTCACCTGGTGTCTCTACAGGCACTGGTAGTTTCTTTCTGTTTGTTTGATCCTTCTCACATCCTACCAGCAGCAGTATAAACACCTGTAGGCAAACCAGGCTATCAGACACCTCCTGACTCCAGCTGACCTGCCCAGCTAGAACTGACTAATCCTTAACTAATAACATGCTCTTTTAACCATACTTGTTTTTTAAAGCTGTACCAGGAGTAAAATGCCAAAGGAAAACATCTGCTGAATCAGACAGTGCCATTTTTATGAATTGCATTTTAACTGCAATTTCAGTCCAAGAATGAGCAAGATCTCTGAATGACAGGCATGGTTTAGTGTAGCTAGAATTGCCCCATTTGTGTCCTTTTTTTCTGCTTGTGTTTGAAGTTATGTCTGTTTAATACTTTGCTGAACTATAATTTAGAGCAGCTGAAGGAGTATGATTAAGAAGTATGTAAGAACACTGAGATCTCCACATGAATACATGAGGTACCTTCTTGGGTTTTTTTTCCTATCTTTTTCTTTCCTTCCCATCTTCTTTTGTAAGTGGATGCTGGTTAATTCCTTTCTCTCCTAAACTGAACCCACTGGACTAGGCCAGAAGAGCAATTGCCTGGTGCAGCCTCCTGCCTCTCTATGAAAAGCTGGTGCACAAATTTGGAGGGATAGGACAACCTTCTTAACTGCTGTCCTAAAAGGTCACACAACTTCACAGTATTAAACCCAAGCTTTGTTTTACCCCCAGTTTGGCTGCATTTCAGCCATTTCCAGAGCAAGTGACTACACTCCTCTGAGTACTGTGGGGCAAATGACATTACGCCTCAAACTACTAATTATTATTACAACTAACCTTATTTTTCATAAACATCAGTGCCTTTCTGAAAATGCCCATGTTAAATAGTAATGCCCTGAAGTTTCAGGCAAGGCTGTGGTTTTGTTGCACTAAGACACAGAGGGGGGTGATGATGGATCCTCTGTAGATTGATTCCCAGCCAATACCTCTTCAAACAACCTGAGGGCAGATTCTCTCTGTCACCTCTGATTGCAGTGGGTTACTATTCCCCAGCTCAGATATACACAGTTAGCTTCTGTGAAGTCTGTCCTGCTCTATTAAACCTAGGCTTAAAGAATTTGCCACCTGGATATATGGAGAAGAGAGAAAAAGATACATGACTGTCATTTAAATTCAAAACACAGATTGAGCAATTTAGCCAACATTACAGAACATATCTGCAGCACAACCAGGAGAAGATCTCCTGGATCATTAGTTTATGCCCTAGTTAGAAGAATAACTCACATCCAAAGTTGGGGCACGGCATGTACACCTGTGCTGAAGTGTCATTTACACTCATGAGTAGAGGTTCAATTACTTTCTTAACTGGGAGCTCTATCCTGTGTGCATATGAACAGAGTCAAGCTGCAGCAGAAATCCTTTAAATGAAAGTATTTGTTAATTGGCTTCATAATTTGTATTTGGCTGCTTGTAAAATGATTAAGTGCTCACTGTGCCTGGTACCACAAAACACACATACCAGAGCAGCAAGAGAGCAGCTGAGATGTGATTCAGGAAAGGGTGTGGAAGAATATACCCACTTAAATCTGTTTGCCGTGACAGTTCCAAGTAAAATCTGCTTATTAAATATTCATTTCATGTAGCCAATAGCACCTTGGGTGAACTTTGTAACATGGTGCCCATGCACTTGTTCACACATTGCCTGGCCTTGAAACAATTTCCTTTGAAGGCAGAGCACTTTGGCTATGATGCCACTGAGCAATAGAGATACAGGACAAATTTAAGCCTTTCTGTTGGGAAATCACATAATAAGAGTGCCTGAACAACAACAGAGACCCTTCGTCTTAGGAGCTCTGAAACCTTAAGCATTGCAGCCGGATTCATTCCGACCTCCTTCTCAGTGCCTCTTTTCAGGCACCACATCAGTCAGCATTGTACTGGCTGATTAAAAGGTGCTTCCTCCTAATTAAGAGAGAGCAGCTTTTCAGTTCTGCTGTGGTAGATCAAGAGGAACGTCCCTGCAGTTGATGGACTGATCATTTACAAATAAAAGGCTATCCTATCTTCAGATTTTTTGCTATTAAAATGAGTGAGGCTTGTTCACATTTTCTAACTCCTCACACGCCAAGTAGGTAAGAGAACCTCTCTATATTTCAGAATAACCCCTGCTATCAAATTTGGAGCCATGACATGCTGACCACCAGCAGAACCTCTGAGGAATTGGACATGCCCACAGAAACCAACAATATGCTGCCTTAACTGAGCTGGTCTCCATCACTACGTTACATCTGCTCATTTGTTGCTACTTCCCTCCACCTTATAGTAGGTTTGGGAAGTTCCCACCTTCTTCCTTACAGGGTAGGCTGTCTTAAGCTCCCTCTCTTTCTAGGCAATTACTCTGCAAGTAGAAACAAAGTCAACAGAAGCTGATAACAATGTTTGATCATGCATAGAAAATACACATTGAGAGAATGCTGTGGTTTAACCCCAGCCAGCAACGAAGTACCATGCAACCACTTGCTCACTCTCACCCTCCTCAGTGGAACTGGGAAGAGAATTGGGAGAAGGTAAAACCCACAGGCTGAGATAAGAACTATTTAATAATTGAAACAAAGTCAATTGTTGTTGTTGTTCTTACAATAATAATAATCATGAGAAAGAAGAATAAAGCCCCAGAAGCACAGGTGCTGCACAATACAACTGCTCACTCTGCCCTGCCCGATGCCCAGCCCACCCCCCAGCAGCAACTGGCCCCTCCTGGCCAACTGCCCCAGTTAATGTACTCAAGCATGATATTCCAGGGTGTGGGATATCCTTCTGGCTAGTCCAGGCCAGCTATCCTGGCCACCCTCCTGGCTTCTTGTGCATCTGCTCCCTGGCAGAGCATGGGAAACTGCAAACTCCTTGACTTAGCATAACCATTGCTTAGCAAAAACTAAAACATCAATGTCTTACCAACATTATTCTTACACTGAATCCAAACCATAGCCCTGGACCAGCTATGAAGAAAAAAATTAACTCTATTCCAACCAAAACCAGGACAGAGAACGTTGAAGAGAAGAGTGAAGAGTTACTGACCCTTCTGGGGACTAATACTGCACTGCTCCCATCATGCAATACAGCCAGGGTGAGGAACTGGAGCCTCAGATAGGCTCATGGTACTCTGGGAAGTGGTTTTTTTTGGTGAAAATAAAATAAAATAAAATACACTATTTCAGTAGAGAAATGCTTCCTAATATCCAGTCAGAACCTTCTCTGTCACTCTTTCAAACCATCCCAGTGCCTCCTATTACTGGATGCCAGGAAGAAGAGAGCTGCATTTCCCTCTCACTTCCCCTCCTCAGGGTGGCATTGTGCTGCAGTCAGGGGCCAGGTCTGCAAGAGGGTCTCACAACTGTCACAGAGTAGATAATAAGAAAAACAATTAACAGAAAGGGGTCCTTTGGGTGATATGAAACAAGACACAGAATTATGCATATGACAACTAATGCTCCCTTCTGGCACTCCTGGAAGCCACGTGCTGGGGCTGAGCCTCGGGCTAGGAGCCAGCAGCTCCTGTCAGCTCTTCCTATCTTTGCTCCTGGAGCCTTAGATGTACTTTATACTTCCACACTACATGACAAACACAGCTTAGTCATGCTTCACGACTCCCAAGGAGCTGGTTAGTATCATTGCCCCCCTTACACTAATGGAGAAAATGAGCCAGAGAAAGGTTAAATGACCTTCTCCAAAGCACACAGCAAGGCAGTGATGGAATCGAGATCAGACCCCAGGGCTCCTGGCTACCAAATCTCATGCTAGATTAACGCACAGTGCCTGCATGCAGGTTCAGCTGTGGCTGAACTTTTCAGATGGTTATCCACATTTTGGAACTAGCCAACCATACCAAGAAACCCAGCTCCTGAAGGATGATTCTTTGCTTTCAGAAGGAGTTAATTACATGCCTGGTCCAGAATGTGATGTGACAATCTGTTTGCAGATGTCACCCCAGTGGTTCATTTGAAGCTCCTGGCAAACACTTGCTGGAGAAAAGTGGAGGACCAGCAGCTACCCTACAAGCTGGATCCTAATTCACCAGTAATTTTGTTTCTATTGAAGAAAAACTTGTCCAATACATCATTCTTCCTCAAAAATCAATAGATGTACAACAGAGAACCATACTAAATGGCAGACAGTAATATGATGCAGTTGCTGTATGAAGCATTGCTTTTCCCAATGCAACTTTTTTCGGTTATAAATTCAGCTGGAGCTAGAGAAACAACCTCTTAGAAGAGGATCCTTATGCAGGCAGCATATCATTTGTATTAAACAGCTTCCAAATCAAGCCAGGGGCTCAGCTACTGTTTCTGTGTTGCTCTGAAGCCCAGTTAGTACTTCTCTGTGGAAGCAAGAATGAAATTCCTCTATATTGCATTCAGTGGAGAACTACCAGCAGCTTTAATGGCACAGGGCACATGGCACAGCTAGGCTCCTCTAGATGCTGTATATTCAGGGCCAACTCTAGGAAGAGTCAAAAGAGGCAGACACAGCTGCAGAGCAGGCAGGACAACAGCAAAGCTGAGGCACACTTGGACTATGCCAATATGCAGAAATCTAGATAGATGGATGCTGCTGGGAAAGGGAGAAGCAGTAAGGGAATTGGCCTTTGGATTCACAGCCTTGTCCCCTCTTCCATCAGCTTGCAAAGGGAACAGCAAGCTGGTTCTGATGTCTCTGGTTCTTCTCTTTCCCCAGGGCAGGAATGACAAAGCCTCACTGCAAAGTTATTCCATATTTTTGGGGATTATAATATTTGCTATGTTCCTGAGACACTTCAAAGAATGGGGATTGGGATGTTTTTTGTAATATTGTTTGAATATATTTATCAAATGAGGGTAAATTTCCTTTTTTTGTTTTGTTTTGCCATATTTTCTTCCCTCTTTTTCACTAGATGAGTTTCTTTAAAACCTCAGAGAACTGAGACAAATTTTCAAAGCACATGTGTGGGTTTGTTCTTATTTTTCTGGAAGAGTGACTCCATCTCTCAGACCATCACATATTATCTCACATGCCACCTCAAGTCTTTTTTGACATGTGGCTGACAGCTCCTCTCTTCCTCTCTCATCCAGCTGCAGTCAGAGAGCACTTACAGCACCTTGATATGGTCCCAAGACACACAGAGACCTTTGCTCTCCTATTTGCCCATCATTTCAGTAAGTCACAACATAAAATTCCTCTTCTTCTGATGCACTGATTATTGTTCAAATCTCCCCTGGCAGCCTCCCCACCTGGCTACTTAGGCTGATAAACATCCTCAGTTCTCTGGATGTATTCAACATGACTTGTATGTAAACACTGATAGACTTGGCTGGTGAGATGAAGCTATTGCCCAGCAATCCCTTCTCTTTGCTGGGTTTTTATACCTTTGCAGTGGCACAGAACAGTAGGCTTAGCACCTAAACATCTGGATGTAAAGTGGCATGCAAACCACTGTAGTGAGCTGTGCCATATAAAACTGACATATCTCTACCTTAACCAGAGCACGAGAAAGTATTCTCAGCAATGCAGAGGAAAATTGCTCTGCAGCCCCATTCTGTGATGCTGTAAAGCACATTCTGTCCAAGTCTCCAAGGCTTTTGCCAAAGTATCCTGACCTTGTGTTTGCACCCATCCCATTCTCAGAAATACAATCTTCAAACTTAATTATTCTCAGTGTGTTACTAAAGCCAGTGAGCCTCTCATGGGTGGCTGCTTTCGTGATAGGGTATCACCAATTTTCATTTTATCTGGAATATGAGATATTTTTCTAGTGAGGCCTGCAATTTGCTGTATAAAGATGCTTCCTATCAGCCTGTGCTGCACGAAGATTGCCTTTCACACAGCACTGGCTGTGCAGGCACTGGCTGTGAAAGTGCTCAGCCCCACAGCAATGCTGAGGTCACTTGCAGAGAGGTGGGTGGTGCTGCCTTGCAGGCAATTTGAAGGACCAGCTGTTTTCCCTGCTGACAAAGATGACAGAGCAGAGACTGCCACTGCCTCACCCTCTTCTCCATGTACAATATTAACATGCAAAACTGCCCGTTTGCCCTCCTACAGCTGCAGCTTCTTCTGCACATTGATCCCTTCCAACAATCTGACAGTGTTGCAGTACAGCATTTTATTTTATTTATTTACTTTGAGTTAACTAAAATTCATGTTCTTTGCTTGAAAAAATGCACAAATTTTAACTAAGAAAAAACCAAAAAACACTTTGAACAAAATTTGGGCCAGGCTTTAAACCTCCCAGAATCCCATAATTACAAAAACTGTTCTTCATCCTTTCCACACCTTTTACCCTCCTCCCCAAGGGATATAAGTCAGGAACAGCGTAGTTTTAGGGTATGCCAAATTCACACTGGTTGCAGACCAGCAGAGGAAAGCAAACCCTATAGGTAAAAAAAAAGACATCCCAGTGAGGCTTCACCCTCCACAATTTATACAAGGGCTGAGCTGACCTCACCTGGCAGAGTATCAGAGAGGAAAATCTCCCTTTGAACTATCCCAGGCTCAACCAAGGAGGTTAAAACCTGCACTTTAAATCACACTTTTGTTCCCTTTGTAAAGAAAGTGTGCACCCCAATTATGGATTTAACTAGCTGCAGTGTCTAATGACAGCTTTCTCACCTTCACCACATTCTTTACGTCACAGGTCAGGCAATGTCATAAAAAAAAACGTGGTCCTTTGAAAGTTTCTGTTAATTTCAGAGACTGATTTGGGGTTTCCCCCCCCCAACATCAGCATGTTATCTGCCGCTCTCCAGTCTATGATACAAGGATGCAACTTTAATTAGAGCATTCTTTTGTCTGAAAGGAAAAATCACAGTGAGAAGGAAGGCATTTGTTTCTCTCCACTTCTGTGCACTAGTGCTTTCAGCTGCCCACCTATAATCTGGATATAATAAAAAAATTATCATGCTTTTTGCTTGCTCATGTCCTCATTAATACCTCTACTGGCAAGGTAATTTCTCAGCTCAGTGTGACTTAGCAGGGGGTAAAGCTGGCATAAGACTGTGCAAAAAGAGTGCAAAGCCACCAGAAATGGTTCAGCCCATTTGTTTCAGAAAAGTACTGAGAAAAATCCTGTAGTCAGATGCTAACAGGGACAAATGGCACACCACTCCTGGCTGTTTCAGGGCAAGCCTGTAGATAACTGTTGGCTGTGCCCTGTGGTTGTGCCCAGTGCTGACTTGTTTGCATTAGAGTCTCTCTTTGCCCTATGAGACTTGACTTTTCCGGCCATGCTGAAGCCACACTTTACCAGTGTATGTGCATGGGACTCATAGGCTTTCATGAACATTTTGCATCTTCTTTGGAGAAGCAAAGCTGAGAGCAAGTGATTAAAATACCAATGAAAGAGTAAGGGGTCCAAATTGCACCTCTGCCATGGATTTTCTGAGCCCAGAGAACTTTGGTTCTGTCCACATCAGTCAAGCGCAGACTGAGGTTGTGCAGACCTTGACTGGTATCTTCAGAAAGTGCAGTCTCACTGCAGGAGTAGCTGTGTTAGGTGCTGTACTGTGCTACTTTTCAGATATGCTACATATCCATGCGTCACAATATCACAGCCTTTTCACAGGGCAAGGCAGCTCTTAATCCCTCTTGGCCTTGGATTCCCATCTATAGTGTGAAATTATTAGGGCTTTCTTGCCTCACTGAAGCCCTGTGAGAACAAATGTTGGTGAGGGGCCCTGATCGTTTAGCAATAGAAAGTATTGCTGACAGATTTTATACTCTGTGGATCTGTGGAACTACTCAGACCCAGCTGCTGGCACTGAATTTCCTGGTTTGCAAAATATTTTTTGCCTAGACATTATCTATGGAGACTTAAGGGTTTAGTGGCAGCCCAGATGTGGACAGGAATGTGCCCAAGGGTAAGAGTGATATTTTCTCACAGGCACAGGTTTTGAGCATTTTACTGCAGTGCTCTGGAGCATTCTGCCAAACAGGCAGGAAAGAGCCTGTATTTGGCCACAAATCTGCATATAACCTGGTACCTGACAGACTAATCAATCATACACCAGAGACTTTCAATAAACTCGGGGTGCCAAACCTTCTGGCTGAGGGTCCTAGAATATATTTACAATTTGCCATATTTCTGCAAGCTGCAACTTGAAGGAACTCTTTTGGGACATCAGTCATTCTACACAGCCTTCAGCTCCTAAGCCTGCATGATCCAGACCTTTTTTGATACTTTTATACAGCCAGAAGCATAATAGTAAGAAAAGGGTGTGCCCAGGCTGCTTCCCCTAAAACAACACTTGAAAATTCATACAGCACCTTCCCTGCTCCCCAAACCAACCATATTGATGCTCCATCCCTGGACAGCTTTAGTGCGGCCCTGAGAAACCTGATCTAGTGGGTGCCATATTTGCCCATGGTGGGAAGGCTGGAACTAGATGATCTTTAAGATCCATATTAACCCAGGCCTTTCTATGACTCTGTGCTATCTCCTCCCTTGCACCTATCTACTTGGCAGTAACAGGCACATTCAGATCACTCTAAACCAAGTATGAAAATCACTTCTGTCCAGCATCAGGACTTGCATCATCTGCAGCTAAGTAGTTTTACATTTATTGCTGAGAAGTCTGGCAGTCCATAATGACGTGCACTTTACCTGCCAGTTCTGAGTCCCTGATGCAGCTTTTGCTCCCTCCTCTCTACCTGTGGGCTCTTGTTGGTAGCAGCCAGTTGTGACAAGGGCTCCTGAGCTGCACTTCCCTGTGTGACAGCCTAAGGGATGATCCTTTCCCATCTCCTGATGGAGCTGACAGCCCTTTTGGCAGGCAGAACTGTGAGGGCTTCTGGCCATGATGTTTTCTGGCTGGTTTTCCTCAGTACTACCTCTACTCGCTGTGAATGGCTGACCCTTGTAGCCCTGCCTCTCTCATCCGCAGCCTCATAAGGCTATGGCCCTGAGCTCACACCCCTGTAGTTTCCTTCTGGGAAAAGTCAAATATTTCCCTTAGGACTTCTCAGCCACTCTCTCTACAGTCGTTTGTTTGGGTGCCATCCTCCTGTTGTCCAAGCTGTTTCCCTTCAGCTTGCTGCTGTGCCAGATTGTCACACTGTGTCTCAACCACCCTCCTTCACACCTTTTATGTTGTCCTCACCAGGGAGCTCTTGTGAAGTATGATTTTTGGCCTGCTTCCAAGCAGGGTCTTTCACTTCTTTACTGGCTTCTGTCTGTGCCCAGCCAGCAATGAGACAGTCTCAAGGAGTAAGACTCCTTGAGGAGGTGGAATGTCACAGCTATACTATGTCTCTCCTCCACAAAACTCACACTCCCTGGGGCCTGGGCACCCTGCCTACAGCACAGGTGACACTGCAGAGCACTGCTTCTCCAACAGACAGGTGAAATCACTGTGACCGTATTTTCAATTTTTTTCTCACCAATAGTGAGGTCTAGATTATAGTTTTCCCTCTCATTAAAGTAAGCTCAAATGGCGATCACTTGTGCACAAGGGCTGAAAAAAGCAGCAAATATTTCAAAACAATCACTCATTCACAGAAGAAAAACAGTACATTAAAACACTAACACTATATCCAAAACAAAAACAAAACATGCAAACTGTGAGTCAAAATGAAGGTTATGAATTTTTGAAATGTGTGTTTTTATACTTAATGAAATGTGACTCATAATATGGGTAGTGTAGATTTACAATGTTCTAAACTATTCATATCCTTTCTCTCAAGCATTTGGATTTTACAAATGATGTGACAAGTAAATACGTTGCTTAGAAACCATGGTGGGCTTTTGAAACTAATTCTTTTGTTTCTGGGTTTTTAACTTGGCAGGTGTTTGGTGCAGTGGACTTATCAAACTCCTCTGGTTTACTCTCAGACAGCACCAGTCATTTAAGGAGGGCTCTTAGATAAGGATAAAGCTTAAAAATCCAAGTCTCATGTTATTCCAGCTCCCTGTCTGTATGGCATGCCCTCAATACCTCTTACAGTTTCACTCATGCTGTGTCCAATTCCTGAAACCAAAAACTCTTGTGATCCCCCGGGTTTTCTAGGAAGTATTTTCTATGAAGCTTTGAAACACAGGACAAACTAAACCAAAGAGATGCTGTGGTGAGGTCATACTGCTTTTAAATAGAGACAGACAGAAGCAGTCTGAAATAATTTATAACTCTATCATCTAAGAGAATGATGTTAACCAGGAAATTGAGAAGTGGGAGTACTTATAAACGCCACCCTGATCCCAAACTCCTTCCACAACCCCAGAATAGCTGGCATTACTACTAATATGATCTACAGCAGCACATTTAAACATGGTTAACATTTAAATTTAGGTTTCATAAATTACACCCTGCAAAGATGGATAGAGACAGCTCCTATCTCTTTGAGGTATTGTTTCATTTGCAAATTCAAGCAGATGGTGCACGAGCAACTAATGACTCAAAAAATCACCCCTAAAAATAGTCCAGAACAAGGTGTGGATTTATCAGGGAAGGAGGGAACAGAAAAGGCTTTACTTCCCCTTCCCATTTCTCAGACACAGCTCCAGCAGGAGGTCAGCACACCCGGAGCCATGATGCAACAGGGATCCCATCCACACCCCATTTTCAAGAATCTCTCCCCGTCACCTTCCACAGGGTGGAGCTGAGATGAGGAAATGCGTTCAGCACTCCCCACTTTCTCCACACCAAGCATGTGTATCCAACCAAAAAAACCACCCTGGGAAATGACATCTTCATTAAATGTACCCTGCACTGCTCGGCGCAGCCGTGTGGCACCGCTGAAACTTTCAGTCTCCCAGTCAGGTGGGTAGTGCTTCATGAAAACTGACTTTTCCAAGCAAATTCTATAAATACTTGTCACAGCTTCCTCATGAGGCCATATCCTGCAATATAGTGTACCTCCACCGGGAAGCCAGCTTTGCTGTCACTCCCCTGTTTGTGATGATGTTGTACCCCTGTCTAACCACACTTGTACAGGCTCTCAGGGAGGCAGAGAGTCCCTTCAGGACGTGCTGTGGGGTTTGGGGAGGGGTAAGGGAAACCTGCCGTGCAGCCCAATTATGTAAACCACAAATTCCTCAGAGCACCGTGCCTGAGCAATGCCTGGCAGAAGGCACTGTTCACAGCCATCCCCAAAGCAAAGCTGTTCTGAAGTAATAAATATTAATAATTTCTGGTTAAAGATCCCTGCACAAGTAAAGCCTCAGCTTGAAAAGTAAAATGTTTCTGTATGAAAAGCAGGAGGGCCTCTGGCAATTTGAACAGCTACAGGAAGGTAAGTGTTATTATTTACTGCACACATACCGGCAGAAAATGTATATTAAATCACGCTTCACTTGTTTCTGTGAAGCATAAAACTCTCCTCCTGCTACATATCTTGCTCTTTTCTATTGCTCATTCCATGAGTTCTTCCACATGTGTTCCTCATGTCCCTGTCCTCTACTGCTGAATACACTGGGAAGAAAGCACTCTCCCTCCATTTTTGTTAAGAGCAGAGATACCACAATGTTCTAAGTGTTATACTTCAACTGATTTGTTAGCCCGTGCTTAGTATATTTTTATTTTTGGCTTGTCTTATCTGTTTATTATGCAATAAAAAATAGTTGCTGTTAGGACTCATGATTAAACCACTTCTGATACATATTATTTCACTGAAGCATAGCTCTTTTCCCCATTACAAATGCAGCTCTCAATTTTTAAGACCTTGCCTGTTCTTATCTTATGTGTTTCCCCTTTCCTTTTGTGACATCCTAAATAAAACAATGTTTAAAAATATAGGAAAATAAATGATAATTATATACATTGTGCCAGAATAAAGAGTTGCACCAGAACACATTGGGTGAGGATCTGACTTCATCAGCCAGATGAAGCAAAGAGGTTCTGACGTGGATTCTACAAGAGAAGAAAACAGCCATTCACCCTGGCTCTATCACTTACTCAAAGGTGTGTAGATGAACCTCGTTCTGAGCAAAAGTCTTGCCATAGCAAATAAACCATAAAGTCAAATTCTGTGCTGGCAGAGGGATGATGCAGAATGATTTACTGTAGCTCTCCTAACATTTACAATACTGAGTGAGATGCCAGCATTCTGCTTCATTAACCAGTCATTTTGATAGCATCTTTTTTTTTTTTTCTTTTTAATTCTAGTAATTTTCTCTTCTTTGCAATTATACTGGATGTCTAAATCCCTCCACATAAATTATAGCTTTCTTTCCAAGGGGGAAACTGGCTACATAAGCTGGATACACACTCTCCTCTGAAGCCAGAACCTGAAGGGAAGGAGCTTGAGCAGCAACCCTAGACTCATCAAAATATTATCTTTACCTTGCTCCCACAATGAGCTGGTTCCTGTTGGCATCCAGTGCAAGCTGAGAAAAGTCATGCACGCCTGGATAGGTGAAATTCGACACCCAGGGCTTCAGATCTGCAATGGAAACGAGAAAGCAGAAAACAGTAAAGCTGCTCCAGAAGCAGTGAGTTCACCCAGACATCCACTAATGGATTTCCTGCTGAGTTATCTGTCAGGGGAAGGCTAATTAATAACCTCTTTAAAGTGTTTCTATTTATTCTGATTCTCGTCAGAATGTGCAAAAAACCCACACATAAACACAAGGCCGTCTCAGCAGTTGTTTTCACATCCACAATGGAGTGTCAGTATTGGTTTCAGAGACAACAGCAGCTCAATTTTACTAAGTTTAAACTGAGGAAACATCTTCAGTGTCAGGATTAAGTGGTGTAAAAGGATGAGGCTGCCTGCCATAACACTTCCCCAGCCTTGCCTTCTGTGCTAATCAAAGGGAAACTGCTGCCTGCCAGAAAGAGAAGGTTGTGCCAACTGATGAAGAACCAAGTTAGAGAATACTAGTGATTGGCACTCAAGAACTAGCTGCTTCAATGACAGATTTTGCCTTCTCTTTCAGGTCTTAGGTTCTCTTCTATGTTTCACTTTACCTAGCATTTCACAGCCTATCAGCTAAATCCTTCCTTCATTTTTAGATGGTGGGTTGTTGGGTGTCATCACAGCATCTTTGTGGCTGAGCAATTGCAAAGGCTTGAGACTGACTTTATCAACTGCCTTGGATTTGCTCATCTAGGCAACTGTCCAAAATGCAATCACACAGGTTAAATGCAAAGTATTAGATCTGACTATGCTTTGCTCAAGAAGACAAAGCTCTTTCAGAAGTTACATCAACTGAGCAATCTAGGGCAGGAAGTCCTGTTGTAAAAAAGAAACATATATATATATACTTGTTTTAAAAGAAAAAAGGTGAATTACTAGTTTTAAGGTACCCTCAGGCATGATGCTAGGGCATTCACAGCATCCTATCTTTCAATACCACCACCAACTTTGACCTTGTGTATATTACAGATCACAGAATTTCAATCTCTCACCTTACACCCTTACTGCACAAAATAACTGGAAATAGATTTAAATATGTCTTTCAGAAAGTCCTCCAGCTTTACTGTGAGGACTTCTCTTGAGAATTTATTTTGTTAACCACTCTGGCTGTAAAATACATGGAGAATACCAAATGCCTGAGGGGGCAGGGCACAGATGAGACCAAATGAGTATGACTGTAACCTGCCTGTGACCTGTTAACAAGTAGCCCTGTCTCATTCAAGGACTGGTTGTTGAAGATCCAGGAGGCTCAGCACGGAAGGTAATATCTTCTGGTCCCATGCCAACAGGATACCACCACACAGGCCAGTGACCTGATGACTCATAACAATAATGATGCAGTTCAGACCAGTTCAAGAGAGCTCTGAAAAAACATGTTCCACTGTCATTTTATAGCCCCAAAGACAAATTGGGGATATAAGTCTCACTGAAGGCAGCCAGGTTTGAACACTATGTTGCAGGCATTAGTTTCCCTTTCCACAGGGGCAAGAGGACAATGCTGATGAGGAATCTCACTAAGGCCTGTGGTGTCTTGGCATGCTTCACAGGATTACAGATGTGCAATGGTTTGAAACCTTTGACACAGGAATTTTTGTGGTGCAATTTCAAGTCCTTTCTCCCTCCAGGGATGGATGAACCTTAATCAAGCCCTTAAGTTATTGAAACCTTAAGAAAACACATATAAAAAGTACCTAAAGTCTACACGGCCTGCCCCTCTTTCCAAAGCAGCACCCTGACATGGAGCTTCTGCCTCTGCCCCAGCCACCACCATGTTTCAAAACAGCTCTCATAGTCCCTCACCGTGGAGCTGGACACCATCTGGCCTGGCCCCATGCCCCGCCTAACTGGATGCTGCCAGGGCCCCGCTGATGGTGAGACCTCCATCCTCACAATAATAAAAACTCTGCTGCTGGGGCTGGAGGATTTCAGCCCTTCTCAGCATTCCTGTCACACTGTGTAACCACACACAACACGTGTACCTCCTCTGCTCTTCAATGAAAAGGCATGAGTTAAGGAATAACTCCTCTAACCTTCAAGCATCCTCCTACACTCCTCTGGGACCCTTAATGATGTACTAGTACCAGGGAGGCACTGCAGTTTCACCTCTGGCATTCTCCTAATGGGACTCTGACTTCTTTTTCTGTGGCTCTTTAGCTGCAGAGACATTTCTGAGCCAAGAAGCAGAACCAGCAACAATAACACCTTTCAGGCAGGTTAGCTGGCTGATGTGCTGCAGATCTTCTGGCATTTCTCTTGGTGATGGGGGTAGGATTAGAGAATTGCTATATAATGATGATATTTTTAAGGATCCTGCTTTTAGGCCATAATTTCTCTTGTCATTTTACCTCCTCTTTTACTGACTCTTTCCCACTAACTAACCCACTATTAGAGTGCAGTGGCAGGAAGAATATTTCTTCATCTGCTGCTCTAAGCAAAAGCTCATCACTTCAGAGAGGTACACTCATCAGTGCTTCCTTTTAATGGCAAGATTTGACAAACTACAGGTAAAAATATTTTTTTAAAAATTAAAGGCAGTAGTTTGCTTGAATCTTTCCAAGTTGGCTCAAATGTCAATCAAGCCCAAGAAATAACAGGCAGTGTCTTGATTTCTATTAGTACTGCAGGTGGTACAACTTATAAAGAAACCCTTCCCAGTTATTAAATTAAAGGCTGAAAGGCATGCATCCTCATAGCAAAATTAAGCTTTTATAGGCATGTAGTTGGAGATTATTAAACCCAGCATGGTTTCACATAACAATGTATAAATGCAAGTCGTCAGAATTAATGCCAAATGGCACATTTTCCTTCCCAAACTTTTTTCTTCCTGTTAAGAGGGAGTGCAACTGCAACCAAGAATCAGGACATGGGTCTTTTTTCATTCAACATGTTCAAATCTACTGTTCAGACCACAGGCATCCCTAAAAACTTTTTCAGCTTCACTCTGAAACTAACTCAGTACTTCAAGGTAAATGCTGCCCTAGGTCCACCCCATATTAGCTGAAGTTTACACATATGGACCCAATGAACTCCAGAGACTGCTTGTATTTGACCTTCTTCTGAAGGTTGATTTTTCCAGTGCTGACTCCTTAATTTGGCTGGAAACCTTCAGTGCTGGGGTATGTTTACATTTGCAAAAGTATCTGTTTAAAAACAGTATGAAAAATTAAAAACCAAGGCTCTGGCTTTGCAAGTCGGCAGCAGGAGACGGAAAACTTGGAACCACATGGCTTAGGGGCAAAATGTTCATCAAGGCCTCCTTTGTGCTTCTCGTCTCTAATCACTTCCAGGGGGTTAAAGATCCGTGCTCTCACTTCCTCCACATGAAAACCAATGAACAAAAGTTTAATAGTTTCCAACACCATCCATCTCCAGATATCTGATTCAGAACCTCTAAAGCTCCATGAGTCCCTCTACAGCTCAAGGTGGCTCAGGTATCCAGCTGCAAAGAAGACAAAGTTTTGAAGGAAATGTAAGTCTACAGGCACAGCGGTGCTCAGCTATTATGCAAGCCTATGGCAAGGTGAAAAGAGGCCCTCTGCCATTTCAGAGGATGGTCCCTGCAGCCTCCAGCACACTGCTCTGCTCTGACTTCGTGAGAGCACAGGGCTGGGACCAGGATTACTCAGCTGCACAAAACACAGCAAGCCAATTTGCAAGAGCTGGATTTAAGGGCCTGATACAGAAGCTTTCCAAATCATTGTCAGTTTTCCGCTGTGTTTGATGGTTTTTGGATAACCTTCTAAAGATATGGTAAACCTGGTAATACTTGAGCCTTCATCTCCTCAAAAGCAACTGCTCCCCACCTCACCCTTTGTGTGTTTTGGAGGAAGGAAATATGTAAACACTAAGCTAAGGCTTCCCTGTCCGAAGGACAGCATTCACTGCTTCATCTCACTTGAGCCCCTTGTTGCTCCCATCTCCAGCAGGCTGTAACAGCTTTGAGTGTCCAGCACACATCACACAAGAGCAGAGATGTTAAATGCCCAGGCCTTGAAATTGCAAAGCCATTGTAGGTGCATGGAGTATGGCTACCTACAGTGCTATTCAACAACAGCTCTTGAAAAATAATTCTCAGCAAGGATTTCCTATTTGAAGCAAAAGAAACTAAACTGAACAGGACCAAGGATTCTTTGTGTAAAATGAGGGTATACCCACGAGCACAGACTAACCATGCTCCTTTCCTAGAACTGCATGGAAAAGCTTCAAAGAGATCATAAAAAGACCTTTTGAGAGATAAATTCAGAGGGTCCCCATTCCAGAAAAGATAACCTGAATCCCATAGCTTATGTAAGGCTCTGTAAAACAGGCTGATTCAATAGTAAAAGTTTGTGCAATGAATTAGAGCATACACAGCCCTTTGGACCTGTCAGACTCAACGGCAATAAAGAAGTACCTGTTCTGCAGATACTCAGACCTACTTTTGTGCAGTGCTAACTTGATCACACATTGAATGCTTCCCTTACTGCCTCAGCATGGTCTCTTCTAAGTTCTCTTAACTCAGCTTACCAGGACATAATTAATTACTGTGTGTGAGTATTGGCAAGGCTCAGATGACACCCATGACTCCTGTAACTTGTACAATATCCCCTTTTGGTTTGCTTCAGCCTTGGCACAGGGCAGATGATGTATAGTGATTAAACCACTCAGTTTTATTTCAGACCACCCTCTAGGCTTGAGGACTCTCAGTATTGGATTTGAACCATGACCAAGAGATGCAAATCATATTGTAAAACAAGGAAAGGCCTCAGGCTCTATTCTTGGTACAGACTGATGAAATGTCCCCTTTTCAGAATCAGACCTACCATCTCAGACCATCCTCTGCTTCAATTATCCTCAGTATTCGAGCTTTTCATGAAGTAGACAGTTGCCTGCTAAGACTGAGGCCACAGTTTCTGTTGTGTGTGGGCCCCTGACCAGACCCATCAGAGACAAGGCAAACAAGGCTGTAACTAAAGCTGAGAAAGCTAATGATTACCCAGCCATGCTATCACCTGTCTTCTCAAATGCTGCAAGTGTGGACATTTCCAAGAATGCACAGACATTCCAATGAAATTACAGCATTATCTTTATTGGACTGTCAATGAATCATATTTTAATATCAGCTTCATTTTAAATTTTAGCTCTCAGTCGTAGGTCGCACCACACGTTAGTGCAATAGACTTTGGACATTAACTTTTACTCCTACTCCATGCTGAGTTTTAAGAGTAGCCTCCAAAATGTAAAACCACTCCACAATTTATCAAATTTATCAGGGGAGGGAGAAATCTTTTGCTGCACGGGCAGAGCTGAGCAAACAAATGTGTCAGCACTCAGAGCTCAACCTTACTTATGAGGCCAAAAACTCAATCTGGCTTTACCCCAGAAGTCCTCCTACACATACATATCACCCTGCTGTCTTGTCTTCCCATCACCACCTCCACCTCATTGCTGGTATTCTCTCTTTCTTTCTTTCTTTAAACCTGATCCATTGAAATCTTTATTTGTACATTAAATATGTCCTCATCCCAACTGCTGCAATTTCCAGTGTCATTGTCTTCTCAAATCTCTGATCTCCACTCACAGCCCTGAGGATTTAGAAGGTGGTTGACAGAATACATGCCCTCCTACAAAATGGGCCAAACCGGCAGTTTCCTTCTCTCTCCCCTCAATACCTAAACCCAACGCACATGTTCTTCCAGCTGTCTCAGTTTCATGGTTTCATTCAGTTTACCCTTCTGACCCCATATTCACCTTTCCTCCCATTCCTGCTTTCTTTCCTAGCAGTCTTCACCTTCTAGACATGTTTCTACCTCATCTCCTGCCCACTCAAACAATTTTTCCTGTCTTGACCAACTACAAAGCCCCTTCTCAAATGAAAGAGCAATGAACTAACCCATGAGTGGCCTGTGAGTCACTGTGATAGCAGCTTGCAGTGAGCCATTCCTTTTCCATGAGATCCAGGAAGAAAGAGTTGCTAATATCCCTCTCCAAACTGTCCCAGAATATGTGGATAGGAGATGACTGGAAAAATAAAGAATAAGACTTTTTCTCTTGGTCTTGTAAAAGAAGGAATAGTCCTATCCCTCAGCTAACAAGGAATAGAACAGCACAGAAGAAAAGGCTCTGTTTTTTACTATCCTGGAGGAAAAAAATCGCCAAACCAAAGACTCAGTTCTTGCCTCCACAGAGCCATAGGAATCACAATAAACATAGTAAAATTTAAAGCTCTGGATGATTTTATGCCTCTTCTCTTAATATCTACAGCTTCTCTCTGAACTGATCTTGCTGAGCTTCTTCCACCCCAAGAAAGAAATGACAGCTGGAGATCAAGACATGGTCCCAGGAGCCCAATAGCACTGACACAGGAGTTCTTTGTCTTGAACAAATCATGAAACTATTCAATGTCTCAATGGTTCCAATTGTTAAATGGGTTTAGGGATACTGGCTGGTGCATCAAGGTGTAATTATCTGTAATGCATATGATGTACAGGAGGCACTAAGTATTGCATATTGCGTACCAAGCATTTTGACGCTTTTATTTCCTAAATTTTAATTGCTTCTTCAAAACAAATGTTGCTAAATTGTTTCAATATGAAGAATAAAGAACTTAGTCCAAACCAAATTTTTGCAAAAGTACAATTGTAACTGCTTGTTTATTTACTTTTTTATTAGTAATATGGAACAGCTGGCAAAACACACCAATATATGAGGAAGAACCCAGGGATTCAGTCCGAGATAAAGCATACACTAAATAATAAGCATGAATTAGTGCTCGCTTCCAGTATGGGACAGTATGCTCTAAGTTGTCCTGGGGCCACATCAAGGAAGGTTTTTGAAGGACTACAATTCACATTCCTAATTTGCACATGGTGAAGAGTGGGCAGAAGTTCCATCCAGACCTGACCTGGGCAAAGCTGGGAGGCTTCCAGGAGCCAGCAGACTTTCACTTGGTAAATCCCCAGGCCTCAGGCAGGGGATTGGGAAAGAAGTTCTGTAACTCGAGAGATCTTCTTCCCTCTTCAACATGGTTCCTATACCTCAGGCCCACCAAGACCTCAATTCCCAACTAACATAAAATCATTTAGGTTGGAAAAGACCTCTAAGATGATCAAGTTCATTAACTCAGCACTGCCAAGTCCACCACTGAACTACATCCCTAAGGGCTCTATCTACTCTTCTGTTAAATACCTCCAGGGATGGTGATTCAAATACACCACATCAGGTTCTCTTTGACCAGGGCCAATAAAGAGCAAGAGGGTATGCCACAGTGCTGCAAGAGTGGTGGATATGGATGTGTGTCCACGTCCATTTGCCCTCTCTGAGATTTACAGGTCCAAAGGTGTGTATCTACATAGCACAGGACTTTATGGAAAGAATAAATTTGACTTTCCTCAGCTGGCTGTCAGCTGGGACAAACACCACCCTGACACTGCCTCCCCTCCTCAAGAACCTTGCCTGCAGCCCCACAGAGCACTGCACAGTGTCATGTGGCCACATGTCACTCGTGCGCCGGGGTCGGGGCAGGAACAGACGAGAGGCAGGATCGTAGCAAAGGCGAAGAAGGACTTTATTCAAAGGAACCGCGCGGTTTTTATAGAGAGGTACGATAGATTCTCTTCTATTGGCTAACTAACAGAAAGATCTTTCTCACGCACTGTCCTTGAGAGGAACAGAAAAACAAGGTAGAAAAACAGCACCTGCAAATTGTTTATAGTCAACAGGTTATCACATCTTTCCAACTCCCTAAAATTTCTCACAAGCCACTGTGAGAAACGCTTGCTGTTTCTCACTGTCCCATGGCATCCACAGCCACAGCTCTGTGCCCCATCACCAGCTGGTGAAACTTGGCTGAGCAGTGCCACACACAGCCCCACTGTGAGCAAACCCAAAGACTTGTTTTCCTGAGGATGTTGCAGACCGTTTAAATATTGTGATCTGTTGTTTACTGAGACAAGCCCCACAGCTGTCACACAATCTCCCTCACTGAGAAAGATAAAGTGAGTGCTCATGCATCACTTGCAGCTTCCTGTGACATTCTGATCAGTATAATCCCTCTCTTCAGACAAGAAAGCAGCCTGCATCCTGGCCTCTACAACCATGGTAGTCTGATGGGGGAAAAAAAAATCAACACCTCTTTGTCATTATTAAAGGATCCTGCAGTCTGTCTCCTCCACACTTGGAGGCAAATTTTTTTCACTATCCTTACAGTTACATGTCTAAATCAGCCACTTGTGCCAGCAGAAGTGGCGCAATATTCAGGACAACCATTTTCACGAGTGATAAGGTAGGAGAAGGCAGAGAAAGCAGGGCTAAACTCTCCTTGAATTTTTCCTGCAGGTAACCAGATCTGCCACAGAAGCAGAAGTGTCTGATTGTGGTGACTATCTGAAGCAGAAGGTGATCCTCTTTGCTGGCTAACCAAAGACTGAACTGGAGATGCCCAGTTTAATGCACTGTTTGTGCTGTGTAGCTGTCAGGCCTACGAGGACTCTTGTCTTCTGCAGACAAAACTCCCACCATGAGGCAGTTTGAGCAAAGAAGGAGAGCACAGGCTGTAAATTCCTGAAAGAGTTTTGAAATTAGGCTGTTCTCATAAGAATCAGTGTTTTAAATTGGAAACTGGCTAATTATAAACAACCCCACTGACTTCAAGAAAAGTACATATTCAGAACCTGAGTAAGATGAGACTATCTGTAGGCTTCCAGGGTGAACCCTATATGATAAAAAATAATTTTTCTTATGGGATTGCTAGTACTGAAGTGAACTTTATCAAAACATAATGCCATCTTTGAATGAAAGGTTTTAGAAGAATGTGCTATGTTAACACTCACCAGAAGCAGATGTGCTAAATAAATGAAGTCTGCTGTACCACTGCTGTATCACAAACTTGTTCAGTTAGGTGTAGCTACAGTTAGGGAACTATATTAAGTAAGATTTGAAATTGAAAATGAGGTCTCTCCAAGGGATGTCTTTGTTTGCACTGAACCACAGAAAAAGAAGATATGCACTTCATTTTAGATGTCCACTCTTTTTCTTTTCTCTGATGTGTGCCCTAGATCAAAAAAAAAAAAAAGGCTGCCTATCTCTATGTCCTAGATCCAGCCCCTGTGCCAAAGACAGGACCATGCACATGCTGTTGTTAGCCTCAGTTACACCAGTGGTACCTCTGGAAAATATCAATCAGCTACTCTGCTGCTCACATGACTTTTTCATGGCCTTGGTCCATGCAGAATGGTGACCTGAGTGCCTGTTCCTCCACACTGTGAGTCTACCTCACTCAGTCCTGCTGCTGAGGAAGCCTCCCTCTCAACAACACCAACACTCATGGTCACAGGCTGCTCCTTCACTTGACCTGTTGTACCTCTTTAAAGTTTTACCTTCCCTCACTCCCATATGTTAAGTTACTCGATCACTTCACTTCCTGAATCTTCACTGCAAACTCTTCCTTTTCTCTCCTGCTTCTCATGATTCATTCCATCTAAAGCATTTTGTGAATGAAGGACATTCTTCCAACCCTCCCTTTCTTCCTGAGGTCCCAAGAAACAGCACACTGAGTAATTTTTTCAATCAAGTCTCATTGCTATTATTTGTGAAGTGCTTTGGACATCATTGCTACAAGCCTTGCTTAATGGAAACAAAATCCATCCTGAAATGCACTGAAGGTCAAATATTCAGAAGCACCAACAGGATGCCACCAGTTTCCAGTTGAAACTGCATCATTACTTAATGTTTGGGCTCCCTGCATGGAGAACCAAGAGCAGCAAGGCCCTGAGCTAGAACACAATTCTCCCATAATGTATTGTGCCATCCCTTAATGCTTACATACACCTGTAATACTTCACCTCACAATCTTCATCCTTCTTTAACTAAAATTTTGGTTTGGATTGTCAAAATCTCACTTGCTCAAGAAAAGTGTGTATCTTGACCAGAATTTCCTGTGGGGCTTTCCCAGCTGTCCTTTGGATAAATGCTAATGTGCCTTTTTCCAATCAGTACAGACTATAGGGAATAATGTATTAGTGACCTATTCAACAATAGTGGGAGTGTTTGGTGAAATGTAAAGAACTTTCTACACAAATAAATCCTACCTTATTATCCTTCAGCCCACAAAGTTAAAATAGCTTTTGCTTTCAATACAAAAAACCATTTAGCTGCTCCCCACAGGTTTCAGTGTTTGAAGCTGGACACATTTCAATAAAATGTTGTTTAAAGAAATAAAATATTGAGGAAATGCATAGCAAACTACATTCAAGTCATCTGAATCACATTTATCTGGTAGGAGGTAATAATTACAGACAGTCTGAAGTAAACCCCCAGATTTAAACACTCCCAAACTAAATCACTTTGAAAACCTGAGGCAACAGACAGAGCAACTTGTCTGCATCTAGGAGAGATTGAGGATTAGACAATGGATCACCTGCCACACATTGAGAACTCACACCGGCCATGATGATACAGTCTGCAAAGCTGAGATTTGCAGTCCTGAGGAGATCTAAGCTATTCAACCAAGTCCCCCTCTGTCCTGTGCCTCAATGTGGGATCACCTGAAGTGTTTTTATGGATGAAGACAGGCTGTAATTATTAAAGCAAGGACAAATGATGTTCTTCCAGCTTATCCTAACTGCCATGACCCAGGGGAAAAAGTCCTGAGAGACAGAACAGTGAAAAACCTGTGAAGTTATCATACTTTTTCCTGAGCATACTGATTTAATGGATTAAATTAATGAGAAATAAATAATGGAAAGAACTGCAAGTGGAAGCCTGCCTACAACTCATTTCCAGTGAAGTTGTGAACATCCAAATGGTTCACGTAACACAGATGAGTTTGCAAAGTTTTAAGCACTTGGTAAACAAGATGAAGCCAAACACTCTGCAGCCATTATAAACATGAGTGCACGTCCCTCATGGCTCTGGCTCTTGAAATAACAAACCTTACATAGGAAGGAAGATATAACATGGAAGATGTTTCTGGTTTTCCCAAAAGGCATGTTACAAAGGAGCTCCAAATATCTTTAAGGAATAGCAAGGGTGTTTTATATCCAAGAAAGCTATACAATGAAGTATACTGCTGGCAGCCAGGACAGTAGGACACAGGCATAGACCAATTGCAAATGCAGGCACTGATCTATTGGCAGCAAAACCCATACAGAAAAAAAATGAGAAATATGAACATGATTGACAAGAAGGAGAAACAAATTCTCTGGTGTTTGGCTTACCAGAGTGGACCACGGGGGATCTGTGCTGGGATGACAAACTGTTTTGTGAAATGGGACTTGGAAGCATGTGTACATGCATGTATAAATAAAAAGGGATGCACTAAGAATTCACTTGACTTGTTTCACTAAATTCTCAACTCACCGAAAAACAAACAAGCATGCAACATCCCTAATGTAGATACCCACTAACAGTCAAATAGGTAGTAAGACCCAGAAACAGCCTCCTGGGAAGTAGAAGATCATTTTCTTATTGATCTAACAAGGGAAATCAAACTTTAACTGGATTTCCTATAAGCACAGAGTAGAACAATCTAATTATGAAAAGCCCAAACTGGGTATGTTATTATTGCTGGTGAACTGTACAATGAGCACCATTTATAAGCCCCAGGGAAACTGGGGCACCGTTGTGATAGTTTGGTACTGTGCAAACACACAGGACAGTGCTTGCAGCACAAAATTCCTGTTGTGTCCCTCAGGATCTTCATGCAGGCTGCAAGGATAAACCATTCAGCTCATGTTCCCTCCCCAGCCCACATCTCTCCTGGCAGTGCAAATGTTATCTTTAGCATTTAAAGTATGTACATCTAGAACCAGAATGTTTGCCCCTTGACTTGTCTAGGCCATTTTCTCTGTGTCACATGTGATGGCACAAATCATCTTGGGAAGGGAGTCTGTAAAGAAACACACATTTCTTCAGGTCTGAACACAGCTAAAGTTAAAGCATTTCATATACATAATCTCCTTTCTGCTTAAATGGGTAGGACATGTACTGGGTTCTACCTTTCTTACCCACTCTCATAGCAAGACAAAGAGATGATTGGCTAGTGTGGATGAGATACAGTAAGAACATAAAAATACAGAATTTCTCAGGAAATAAGGGGAAAGTAGAAAGAAGTTTTACTTGGGTTCTTCTACGACAAGGCTATTATCCAGTCAACTGGATATTAAGAATATAATCTAGGGGTAAAGTATAATAAAAAGAGACTGAGCACAAGCAAAGTGGAAACTGAAGACTGGAGAACACAAAACATAGTATGGCATCCCATATGTCTGGTGATGGGAAGACTGGTTAGCAAGGTTGTGAAAAAGAAGTTATTCAACCCCTTTGTAACATAAACTGTTTTGTTAGCCTATTCATTCTGGCAGTAAATTAATGTACCCTGTATGACTGAATGGTCAGAGGCCTTATTATTATTGTGGTCCATCCACAGAAAATTGCTGGTGTAACATAATCCTTTCCCCTGGCAGCAGGAGCATCAGAAGGGCTCTGCTGGGGTCACTCTTTCAGTCATTACACACTCCCATTGTGTACAAGGTTGTGATTCATGAGTCAATGCATCTGGAGAGCCACAGAAAGCCCCTGAGGCACACTGTTAAGCAGAGACATCCTCAGAGCAATCTGGGAACACCATATAAAATTTAGATTCCCCTACTTGTCTACCATTGTAGCATAAACCTGTGTGTGCTGGCATCAGAATAGGGTATAGCTTTAAGAGAAATCAGATTATGAACTGAGATGTGGTTTTGGACATGTGAGCCCTCTTCACCAGACCTTATGTGCAGTGGACAAAAGGTGCCTTTAATTTAATTCCTACAGTGTGTCTTCCAGCTGAGCTTTGCAGCAGAAAATACGAGATGAAACTGTATCGTGAACAATCACAAGGAAACAGGTGCTGTGAAAAGACATAACTCTGAATCTAACTTAGGTTTAAGAATATCAAATGATAATCTGGGTCATTTTCTTGATGCATCTGCAATTTCAATCTTTCTTTCTTTTGCACAATTGTCAGGTTCTAATTAACTCACCAGTTTTTGCCCTCTATCATTGAAAAAAGGAAGGGAACAAGAACAGTGGAAGAAGAGGACAGATTTTTTTTTTCCTGTGAAATATTCATGCCTTTTATAAAACAAAGCAAACTGGCAGATTATGAGTGTGTTTACACAACCATCAGTTCTGCACAGTAGCACTCATATTGAGTGCCAAGAAATGGCCACCAATTCCTCAACTTCAGGAATTTGGGCTTTTAATATTCCCTGCAGAATGATTTACCTCAGTGCAGGATTGCACAGACACATCCTCTGTAAAATCAAAGTTTGGTTCTCCTGGTTAATAGAGAGAGCAACACTTTTTCTCTTTTCCATACCTATAATATTCTCATAACTTTTTTATTTACTGAATTGAATTTCACTGTTTTTTAACAGCAAGGGCTTCTCCTTTTGGCCCTCCCCAGTTAAAACAGATGGTTGGATTTATTTAGCAACTAAAATCAAGGTTTATTTACCAGACCAAGGTTAGAGCCAGTATCATGCAGGCTTAAAGATTCTGCTAATTTATTTTAATCTACTTAAACCTTTAAGGCATGGATAATGGAAAACAGACAAGAAATCTCTTAAACTTTCCAAATTAAGAGACAAGAGTTTCCTCCTCTGTGAAGAATAGTAAAGCTCTCTAGAAGAACCCTGAAAGGTCAGCAAGGAAGCCTTTGACTACTTTCTTCCTGGAAACCCTATCTCAAAGGTCACAAAACCACAAATGAATTGCCTTTAGCAAAGAACCTAACTAGAGACACATGGCAAGGTACTCAATTGCCTTTAGCAAAGAATGTAACTGGAGATGCATTGCAAAGTTTTAAATGGGAACCAAAATCGATATTCCAACAGTTCAGAGGAAACCATTTTTAGCAAGGAGACTCAGCAGCTGCTGATGCTGGCACATTGAGTTGAACACACTAGTCTGGAGTGAATTTTCAAATAATAGTGGTACCAATATAAAGATCTAGCTGCTGTCTGGATAAGTGGACAGATTATCCAGACAAGAATTGAGGAATACATGACATGTACGGTCATGGAAAATCTGAGTGGATAAGGACAAGAGAAATCCCACTCTTCAAAAGAACAGGAAAAGAATTAGCCATTGCAAGACAAAAGCTCCCTCTCACATTCAAGTTAAATGCCCAGATGAAGGACAGAAAAACTACTAGCCCAGGTGACAAACACATAACAAAACCAATCCAAACCAGGAATGCTACAAACAAAAGCACAGCCACTCCCTGCAATTTTAAATCAACTAATTTCTCTTGCTTTCAAGCATGTCCAAATTCTCTATCACGTTTCACTTATTAAGTGTCTGGCTTCAGCAAGCCAGGTGAGGCATTACTGAAACCAGTTAGAGAAAAGGAAACTGAAACACAGTTTCAGCATGGCACAAGATTACAGGGAGCCTGTAACAGAGTAGAAAATTGAGATTCTTAGACCAGTAGTCCCAAAATGGCCTGGATTAAGTGACTGCTGTGAAACCTCAGAATTAAAACACTGTAAAGCATCAAAGGGAAAATGATTTGTCAGGCCACTTCCCCTGGCCTGTGGATCAGAGTTGTAAGGAAAAACAGCACAGACTAAACCTAAATGGATCATCCAATTGGAATCTGGAACAGGAATAGAAGCTCTTACCTTCAAAAGCAATTGTGGGGTGTTCCTTCCTAACACATTGCTGATGTTCAGCTTCAGTGTATTCAGGTACATTCTGTGATGCTGAGAGATGAAAAGCAAGAAGAAAAAGGCTTGGCAATGACAGGGAAATGGCCTTTAATCTTGAAACAATCATGACTGAAGGGCGGCTGCAGATCTAGCTTCCAAGACAGGCCCACGGAGGATACCTGAAATACAAATAATTCCTCTTTCAGAAAGGCAAATGCTTATCCAGAGTGTGTAACATGGGGAAGGGTGGATCTCCCTTTTCCTACCAACCCCACTTGTGCTTAAGTACGTCTGGTAATATTGCACAAACAGCATAAAAAAACCCAAACCAAACCAACAAAAAACAAAAATCAAAAGACCCACTCCAATTTACAATCATAAAGAAGGGAAGTGCACAGCTCCCTAAACACCTATCTCTGTGTACCCCTTAGGGTGTGCATCTTATAAAGCACCTGGTGTGCAATGGCTGGCACCAACAACATGAAAATTCAGATATCCCAGGTGTAAATGTTTCCCCAGTGTGGACATCTCCCTCCTCAATTTCAAAATGTATCCATAGTAAATTCCATGCTAAATTCAAGAGATTGCTAAGGAAAGGCCAACACAGTCACCATGAAAACACTGTTCTAACGTGATTCATAAATCTGACCACTGCTGCTTTAAATGTCTTGAAACAAAACAAGCCAGTATAAAGGTCTTGCCAGGAAAGTGCTAATTGAGGTAACATAAAAGTTAGAATAATCTAAAAGGAAAAACGGTGAGAAGAAAGTTGATTGCCTTCATTATTATGGGATGCTATAGCTCCCAGTCACAAGAGCTGAGGCACAGCTAAAGAGGAGGGGCATTCACTCTCAGGCGAGGAGAGAGGAAAGTTGTGCCTTTTCTACGTGAGCATTTTTAACAACAGCAGCAGTAAAGGCACAGCTCTAAAAAGTCCCCCAGGCCTACCAGGCCTGAGGCAGAGGATGGAGGATTAATTAGCCCATGCCACAAGCTCCCCAAA
Source organism: Haemorhous mexicanus (assembly GCF_027477595.1). Lineage (NCBI taxonomy): Eukaryota > Metazoa > Chordata > Aves > Passeriformes > Fringillidae > Haemorhous > Haemorhous mexicanus. Next base: position 10,902,040 of record NC_082348.1, on the reverse strand, counting down.
TGATGCTGCAGCTTAAGAAAATCTGCATTGCCAAGTTTAACCTTATTGAAGCGCATCATATATTTTCCTATGTAACTTTATGCAATAATTGCATGCACGTGTTTTCAAACAGAGTCCCCTACCTTTAATCTTATCTAGTGATAACGCTAATTTTGATCAAATTCACACATAATCAGATTTTCAATTCCTGCAGATGTCATTCATAAAGATAGTGTAACAGTCAACACCTGCAGTGTCTGATACCTCTATATTTTTGTTTGGAGTCTCTAAAACACTTTCAGTGACCTGAAATAGGCAGGCTGATGGCAGGTAACATGAGGCACTGATGCACAATGACAGGATTGTGGCATAGAGCAACCTCCAATACAGAGGACAATATTGTGACTTCAAGGAGTTGGAAGAAACTTTTAAAGGTCTTCAGGCATCACAAGAGCAATAAGGGACTGCTTACACCAGAAATGGGAAACAGTTGGTTTAAAAAATGGATCCTGTGTTTTATTCTTAACTGTACTTCTCTGTGATTTTAAACATGCATAAAGATGAGTTGCCAGTGCATTCATCCTGCACGTCCTCAGCAGCAGCTCCATACCTCTAACTGAAAATAGCATTGGCATTCAGGGCTTGGGGTAGTTCTGGGGACTTGGTTTCCCAAACAGTGTGAGTGAGACATTACAACATTTCACATTTTTTCCATCCCCATATATATGCAGATTTTATGCAGTGATATATAAATCCCTTTCCAGCTCTCCAAAATAGGTTCTACAGAACTTTACTAGGGAGGGTGACTGTTTAGAAAAACACAGCAAATATAATGTTAAATTAAGAAATGGGACTGGCAGAAAGGAGAGATGTGAAATCATTTAAAGCTAAGGCCAGCACAGCATTAAGCACTAAGCATTAAGCCTACAGCAGGGTGTACACAACTGAGTACTGTGGCACCTCACATGATGGACATGTTGTATGAGCAACACTGTAATAAAAATTACTGATGATGAAGCTTCACATTATATTTTCAGCCACTGGATTAAATGATCCCTTTTTTCCAGTAAAGATCCAGAAATGAAGCACAGCACAGAGATGTGAAGGCCAGGGAGATGCATTTTGTATAGCTTTTGGATACACTTAAAGTCAAAGCCAAACTTTCCTTAGAAGAGGAGATGGTTGTTGTGGGAAATGCACAAAAGGCAAAAAGGACTTTTTCACTGTCAGATATCCTTGCTGGAAACTGGGAAAGACAGTCATAGAAATCTCACTTTATGCACGCTCTACTACTCCCAGTGCAGCCATTACTGGCTAATCCTAGAAAGAAGGTACTAAACTAGACAGACCTCTTGTCTGAGCCAATATGGCCATTTTCATGTACTAATCGTCCAAACAATGATCTCAAGCTAGGTGGAAAAAAAATCTTAAAACAAAGATTTTTTGATAGGGTCCTATGCTCCTCTACAGTCCTGTGTGGTGTGCAATCAGCAGATGAGTAAATTCAAGTTTCACACTCATTATGATCATGAAATCATAAAAAGTTGCATACAGGGAATCTTCATAGCATCCCACAGCCTATTCTGTGCCAAAGCAGAGTACATTTACTAGTGTTTTGTCTGGACTAGTTGTAAAATGTGCCAAGTATCTGGATTTCTGCCACTTTCCCTGGAGATTTTACCACAGTCCAAGAGACTTCAGTGTTCCTTAGAAAGCTATAACCAGTATGTGGGGTAAAGTTCCATCTTCTTTTCCTTATTGTCATAGGGAAATCCAAAGTGTGTATGAAAATAATGGTTTCCAACATGAAGTGGAAAGTAATAAATGACCAAACCAAGGTGAAAAAGGAACCTTATAAAAACAGATATCCCTCACTGTGTTCTCTACCTCCTACATCCAATTGCATTCATCAAATGTGTGAAGCATCTGTGTGCTGGAAAGTTGAGGAAAATCAGTGTCATGTGCAGCCCTGAGCTGGTGTCTGACTGGAGTCAGTCAGTGGGTAAATGCCAGCTTGATTCAGGGCAACAGAAGTCAGAGCCCTAGAGCTGAACAATATTGAGACAGGGGATAACACTGAAAAATCTTAGTCCTTCAACCTGTCCTTTCCCAAGCTTCCTTGTTCACTTTTTCTCAGTAATTTAAGACTCTAACTTGGTAATTCCCAGGTGCTGCAAATTCATTTCCAAAGAGAACCCCACACTCCTAATATGAAGCAGTGCCATGTGCAAGTGCAGGTCAGCTGTATGCCAAGAGCAAGCTCATAACTGCCTGGGAGAGCCCAGCAGTTATGAAGTGTTTTAATGAAATGAAATGTTTTAATTTTACTCGAGGTGGCCAAATCCAAGCCTCCCATTTTGCCCAAGCTACAGATTTTCACTGTGATGCCTGGAGTATGATCAGTGCTTAGGGCCAGTCCCCATCCAGACTGCTAAAACACTGCACAAATGCTGTCCCAAGCACAGCCCAGAATAGTGGTGCTTTGCAGTGCTGGAACTTGTCCTGGCCTTAAGCCATTTAGATACAGTTAAATGCTATAAAAAGAGCTGTTCTTATTAGATTGTCTGCTCTGAATGGCTTAGGGCTCAAGAAACCAGTTGTCAAGGTTTCAGTGCAGATGAGAGACAAGAGCTCAAATCCCTGGTTAAACTGAAATCTCAGACAGGACACATCATTTCAATTCTTTAGTTGCTCATCTTGATGCAAGTTACCACCTTAGCTATTCTTCTCCCTGGCCCAATGCAGACACATTAAAAAGAGACAAAAATGTACAAAAATATTATCTGTCCAAGTTTATCTGTTTTGTCCCTCATGAAAGCTGTCCTCTGAGCCTCTGCAAAGCCCCAAGGGCCAGTGATGGAGCATCTTTCTCCCCTTTTCTACTCCACCCAGTGAATCCCTACAGCCCTCTGACAGAAAAAGGTTGATAAATTCAGGCTACACTGGATTTGGTGACATTTGCTCCACAGTCAGATATTTCATAGAACACCACTTCTCCCACCATCCTCTTGTCTCTTAAATCAGGCTTTCTCAGCTCACTGCCCTCCCTGCCTGTAGTGGCAGTGGCAGGGGATGTGGAAAGGGTTGCTCCATCTGGGAAAGGCAGGAGGGCTGCACACTCAGAGCATCTCCAAAGCTGAGATTTGCAACCTCAGTGCCCATGTCAGCACACACTCACTCTGCCTGCTCACCTCCCAGCCAGGACATCCCATGGCAGCCCAAGGGGGACAGGGTATAATTCTGCTTTGCCTTGTGGCTTCACCCTGGAGCAAGGGCAGCGTTCAGGGGATCGCCCACAGTCCCTCCCTTATTTATTGTCAGGGCATGAGTCTTTTCCAACTCACCCCATATTGTATCATTGCAACTCCATTGATTTCACAGGAACTAATCCTGATTTACAGAGGGTAACTCAGATCAGGCCCCTTTTGACTAAAGCTTTGTGTCTAAAAGAAAAATACCTTCAATCAATCTTCAGGGCTTTAAAACAAAGCACACTTTAAAAATGGCTGTACCAGGAATTCATATCCTGCTTTCCTCTGACTGTAGCTATCATTTTGACTTAATAAAATGTGACAGTAAAGTTAAAGGATAAAAGAAAATGCTTCATCTTTCATTTTAAAGGAAAGACATGCCTTTAAAAAAGACTAAAAAAGGAACCTCCTGCAAAAGCTTTAATTCTTCTGTTCAGGATCTTTTGTGACTGCCACAGTTATGGTTTTATTAGACTGGGATAGCAGAAGGAAGAGGTGCAATGGAAAGCTATGGACATTAAAGTATTCAAAAAAGTATTGGAAGAATAAGGGAAACAAATATAAACATTGTAAAGAAAGACAGCTCAGAAATGTGGCTATGACAGGCTGGCACAGGCAGCTCTGCCCTAGAAAACAGCTCCAAGACCAACAAAACTAATCCTTTATTCATCTGATGCTCCTCACGCTTCCCTCCCTCTCCAGCTGGAATCCATCCCACCCAACTGGCTCCAAGGGCCATTCCATACTATCGAAGAAAAAGCACAGCTTTTCCCTCTGCCCCTGGCCACATGCACACACTCAGCCCTCAGATGTGTCCAGGGATCTGTCTTACAGCCAAAATAGGCCATGCTGCACTTGCATGCCCAGAGGTCAAATCTCATACGCACTGTTAGACTGGACTTGTGGATACTGAGCTTCTCTCACTTTGTGTGGCAAATCTATGGAAATGCTCAAACTCTGGCTGAGATGAGAATCTGTGAAGAGATCTTGTTTTGCTTTAATTAAATCACCCTACAGTGTTCAGAAGAATTGGTGAGCTCACTTTGGATTTCGTGGCAGTTTATATGCCAAAGGTCTTGCTCTGGCTGCCAGCAGGCTTCTGTGTACCCACCTTGTTCAGGGCATCCCATGGCCTCAACTGCAACATCATCTAAGAGTCTCACACTGATCTTGCTCTCACAACACCCCAGAAGACAAACCCGCATTTTCATACATATAATCCAAGGGTTATCTTCAACCCCCCCTACAATTCAGCAGCAGGGTGCATCACAAGTGTGTGCAGGCAATATGCTGTCTTGTGGCAGAGCAGAAACTTGAGCTCCATGCTGACCCCTCTCACAGCTCCTGCCTCACAGAGTCTGCAGGACACCACTGGCAGTATCATAGCAAGTTTTGTATCAGGAATAAAACAATCAAAATTTTGCAACACAAATCAATTCATTGAAAACCTTCTGTTATCTACATCTGTATAAATAATTCAGGTAACTCTTTGCAAGGGAGAAATCAGTTTTTCCTAATATACTCTTTAGTTCATGGCTCGTGAAGCCTGTAGTGGAGCTGAATTGTAATAGTCTATACTTTGATGTTCTTAGGACTACATTCCACAAAAAATTGACAGGGCACTTGGGGGCACTTTATTTCTAGGGCTCTTTCTGATTGCTGATCAAAGCCACCCAGGACTGGTCAAGGTCTAAAACCAAGGCCACAAAATGCAATGGGATATTTTCATTCAGGACAGGTAACAGAGACAAAACTCTTAGTGGTTTAGCACAAAATGAATTGGTTGTAGTCAGGCCACTTCTCTATGGACTGGTGCAGGCCCCCAGTAAACCATCAGCCACCACTTGGTTACTGGGCCTTAGCAGAGCAGTCACTGCCACAAGGTCCTGGAAACAGAACTGTTTCCTCACTGGTAGGGGAAGCCCTCCAAAACAAGACCCTATTATAGAGACCTTCCATTAAATAAAGCTGATTCAACAATAAAAGTCTGTGTAACAGCACAAAGTATACTGTACCTCTGGGCTCCTGCCAAATCCAGTGGCATAAATAAATACCTGCTCTGCTGACACTCAGACTTGCTTCTGAGTAGTGCTAACCTGACCACACATTGAGTGTGTCCCCAAGTGCTTCAAGAGGCTCCCCAGAGAGCACCAGATAGTTTTTTTTTACTGGCTATACTTAATATAAAGACATGAGAGGCTTTGTTCGCATTTGTTTGGGACATGATTTTAGCACTTGAGAAAAGGTGCCTTGGAGTCTGAAGTCTTCTGTTTATTCAAAGATTGAATTTGGCAATGAAGGCTCACACTCATTTATCTCCCTGGTGGTATGCTGCCACTGTTTTCTAGAAAAGTGCCTCCACAGGGGGGATGAAAATATTTGCTATTTACTGTTCACAGAATGGCCTCTCTGAGAGATGTCAAAGTTTTGTCAAAGAATTACCAAATTTTTGGTAATTCCTGGACCTGGACTGGCTATGGAATTATTTTTATGTGTTCCATCTGTGAAACACAAAGATGAAGGCAAAGCCTAACACAACAGCAGAATGCAATGGATGCTATGGTACTTAGCACAACTGCAGCTCAGACTCGACATTTACTGGAGCCTAGCTCTAGAATCAGGAGATCCTGACTACAGTCAAAGTCTCCAGATGCTCAGCCAAAAAGAGAAAGAGTGTCCCAGGGCTCATGGGACAGCAGCAACAGCAGGAATAACTATTCCAGAGGCCCTGCCTGCAGCAGGGGAGCGTGCACAGGGCTCAGCATCCCAGCAGTGCAGTCACCTTTCTCTCTGAACATGTGAGTTGGAACGCCCTGCATGGGGGCTGTTAATCCAAGGTATCAGACATGCTGTTTGCATACTGCAAATATCACACTTACTGCAAATCATCACCTGGCTGCAAGAGTTCTTTCTGGCTTGAGGTTTGGTACTCAACTATACTTAAGGCATAGACCAATGCCTTAAGCTTGTAGCTGTTACAGAAACACCAACACAGCACCTTTTCTTCAAGTTACTCCCCTGCACAATGTAGTTGGTTTGTAAATGTGCAATTTAACAGAGCCACAGTCCCCAGGACCACACTGCACAGCCACTGTCATTACAACACACTCTTGTACTCGACAGTCTAGAGGCAATCTTCTATTTGCAGTAATTTCCAGACATGTGGTGCTCCTGCTCACAGACCTTCCCACTGCAGCTGTGAGGCTACAATGCTGGAAACTGAGGCAGGACAGAGATTTGTCACTCAGTCACTAGTATCTGCAGTTTTAGACAGAGACAGAAAGAGGAATTAATCCCTCCTGACTTTTCAAAATGCTTTTGGTATGGGCTTATCTTTTGTCTCACAGTTTAAGATGAAAACCATAAATGCTATTGAATTTTTTGACTTACTAAAGTATTAACCAATGTTTTACTGACACCATTTTTTTATTCAGCTCTAATTATAGGGTCTATTGCAGACATCCCTTGGGATGCTTAGTAAGGAAGTTGGTGGCAATGGTTCCAAATTATATTAGACCTAATACAGGTTGGTAACTCACAAAGTTTCTCTCTTAAACACTGTGACAGCAATCTGGGGACAAGTACAGTCCCCAGATTGTGCCCTGCAGATAAGCAATCCTGATAAACTATGTAGCAGTCACTGTGGTGTCCCTGTGTCCACAAAGCTAAGAAAACAACAGAAAGCAGAAATTAAAAAAAAAACCAAACCACTTTATTTTCCTCTGACCTAAAGCAATCCCACAATTCAAGGGTCCAGAAGACAAACACCAAGCCATGAAATCATCACACCAACGAACCTCCTGCCTGAGAGTCTGCCATAACATAAGGGCTGGCCTTTTCAGAGGCTTGTTTTTCCTGTTAAAACCTCTGACACTACCTCCAGCTTCTGCCACCCACTTCCTCCCACTCCATCCAACAATCCTCTTGCATCACTGACACAGCCCCTCATGCCAGAGTCAAAGGCAGTTGCTGCACATTGCAAACACAACTCATCCCTCCCTGCAGCTCCTTCCTCCACTACTATGTTGGAAAAACAGGATGAGAAGAACTTTTTCTTTCAATGCTTGGCCATGCAGGAGAGAGAAACCAGAGCTTGTTTGTTTTGTCAAAGATTTGTGATTACCCAGTGCCGCACGACACATACTCATGGTTTAAATGTAACTCTAGGAGAAGAAGCATAAAGCATCCCTGTAGCACAACTCCAAGTTTCAGCCTGTTTGGAAACAAGAATATATTTTGCTGCATTGTCTTCTTGGCACAGCACAGCATCATTTATCATACAGAAACCTTTGGCTAGAAAGCATTCAGTCAGCCTCTATATGCCCCAAATGTGAACAGACAAAACAATAATTGTCAGCCAGAGTCTTTTTTTCTCCTGCCGTGCTCAGCTTTTCTCATACCTCTTGCAACAGCAAGTACCAGTGGAGCTCTGTTTACTGCTCCCCTCACTGGAGCAGCAGGGCTGCTTTGGTCTGCCCCAACTCCTGCACTGTATTTGGGACTCTGAAAAGCAGGGCTGCTCTTCCCAGATCCTCCTGGCTGCAGGGCAGCACTGAAAAACATACACAGCTCACAAATGACAGGTTATTACAAACTGCTGTGTATAAACAAAATGGGACTGATTTCTCATCTGCTGAAAACAACAGTGACGCCAATTTTCCCACGAAAAATACATGGTGATCAACAGTTTCTGAAAAGACAGAGCTGAATTTCCCCCTCCTTCCACACTTGCTATGCAACCGCTCTGATACCAGGAACATGGTACTGTGTTACTTGCTAACTGAAGCTCACCAGCCTCAGAACACAAGCATTACTATGCTGGGTCACAGACATCCTTTTAGAGCTTTTCTCAAAAAAAGTATTTAGGCAAAGGCAAAGTCAAGCAGGACAGCTGACCTTCAAAAAGGCCTTGGCTGCTATCTTTTAATGAACTGAACAGTTGTAATTTCCTCTGTCTGCACATTTACTTTAACTAAACAGTACAGAGTCCCCATCCTGCAGCGGGACTCCCTAAATTCCCAAAGACATCACATTGATCCAGGATTTAATGCAAATCCAATGATCTACAACTTAGCTAAGAAATTCCATTCTGGAATTGAAGGGAAGAATATCTGAGACTGAAAGCTGAAATCCTCCTCTGCACTTATGTTTTTGACCATCAGATGTCCAGCCAAGATTGAGTATCTGAATATTTTCCCACCAGGCAAGAGAAGCAGCCTTCCAGAGGACACCCCAGCCCTGGGGTGTCAGCTCTTTGCCTCAGAAATGCTTTAAAATACCTAAACAATCCGTCAGACAGAAACTTTGTTATCATCTTCCAGAGGCAGGGTCTGAGCAAGCATTTGGGAGCTGATATAATTTTAATACACTCTGAGGCCAGCCTTCCTAGAGAAGATGAATTATTTGTAATGAATTCCAATCACATGGTGCTCCAGCCCCCACACCTTCATCCTGCATATATAACCAAATTAGTTTAGGAGATGTAAGTTATTCAGGGACTTAGCTGTTCAGTCTGGCCTTGGAGGAGTTGCTCTCATTATGGCTTTTATGCAAATTCTGTCCTCCAAATCTCTTCTGAATCAATTATTACTAGATTAATTTAAACATGTCCACCTGGGGTGCCTGTATATCATGTGCCTCATGTTAAAAAGTAAAAAGGATGATAATGAATTCAGGAGGTGACTGAAACAGATTCCTGCTTTGTGGAAATGTGACCTTTTTGCATAATGTCATAAAAGAAAGAAGTTCCTTCAAGAAACATGGCAGATAGGGTCGTTCACTGGATCAGCTGGGCTTTCAATCACTCCTTGGAAATTAGCATGATACAATAAAAAATTAATAAGAAATTTAGAAAAATATCACTTTAATGCTCCAGACTATTAAAGTCTTTGATGGACTATTAATTGAAATGTAATGCTTAATTTTAAGCAATGCCATTTTATTAATGGTAAAAACTTGAATTAATGTCATTAACCAATGTTAATATTACAAATCCCCTGAGGGATAACAAAGCAATTATGTTATTCACAGAACTGAAAGGGGGAAAAAGATGTAATCTCTACATGACTGCACTAAGGCAGAAGGGACTGCTTCCATCTGCATTTCCTCTGCTGAGAAAAGGGGGTTTGTTTGTTTTTTTGAGAAAAGAGGAGGGAGAGGAAGAGAAGAACTTGTACTAAGTTAATTACTGCTGATTTTCAGGCACTTAATAGCTAGGAAATTATTCTGTTACTCAAACACCATACTGTGGGGACCCTGGAAAAATAATTTGGGAATGAGAAATTGATTACAAACCCTCCTTCTTGGAGGTCTCCCCTGTGTGTGCTTGGCTCCTAACACATGAACTAACAGCCTTCACCTGATGGAAAAGCTTGATGCAAATATGCAGCCCCACACCTGGCAGCAAATGGCTTTATGAAGCTGTGCTGGATTGTATCTGCCAGGGATCACCAAGGAGAACACCTTCTGCACTACTGAGTGCCCTCAATTTCATGTGAGGGCAGGTGCTTTTATTTTATATAGTTTAGCAAGTTCAGCATCTTGTCAGATCCACTGTTCATACAGCAAGGGAGATGGGGTTAGACTTAATTAAAGAACCAAAACCAATGCTCTTGCTAACTGGCAGAAGTCACATTGCCCAGAGGGAGTAAGATCTTTGTATTGTGCTGGTATAATACTGCATTTACTCCAGAATAACCATGTTTGACATAAACCCTGGATTAACTATTTTTTTATTGTCTGGCTGATAATTTAGAGACAATGAGGAGATTCAGCAAGCCAGACCATGAAGAATTCCCCAAGGAGCTACAAACGCTTTTATTGCTAAGAATCCCAAAGGCTTTTGTTTTTTATTTACAAAAAGTGAAAGTACTGCAATGCACCCAACACACCATTGTCAAAATCCAAGTGCCTCTTTCAGCGTGCATTTTTCAATGCAACCAGTCAAATGTGTCACAAATTCACAAACAGTATTAACCCATGGGAAGAGATACAATAATTAATTTCCTCTCTTGCATGTAACATGACAATGCTCTGGTGTAAACCAGTACTGAGGATGCTCAGGAGATTCTTCTGAGACTGTCCTGCCAAGCACTTCTTAAAAATTAGGTTTCTTTGCAAAAAAACAAAAGCATTGACACTAATTACTACCAGGCTTCCTATTTATGTTGCACAGGATGTAAAACCTCAATACCAACTCAAAATAAATCAACTAAAACAAAACTGAACTAAGGCTATCAAGGGAGTGAGAATCTATGTCTAAACCTGGCTGGATGTAATACCAGGGATTCATACTTGGTAGCTGGGACCAGGGTGTCTTTCTTTGTAGCCCAAGCACAGAACACCCAGGTGCCTCTTTATGCTTCTGTTGAGGATATAAATACAGCTGTAAAACACAATGAGATTTGGGGATTTTACTTAAATTGATATATTACTTAGTAATCATATTATAAATGGCAGAACAAACAAGGGGAAGAATTACTGCAAGGTTTCCACTCTGCTTACCAATGAGGTCCTGCACGTGGCAGGCTTCAGTCTGCGGAACAGGTTATGCTTGACAGCATCACAGCTTTTCTCCTGCAAATTTGCAAATCATTGCATTTTCGTTTCCCAGCAATGGTTCCTCTTACCTCTTGTCTCCCCCATCTCCCCAAAAAACAACATCAAACCCCTTTCATAGTATCTCCATTCTGTCACTCTTCCATTTTCTCTTCCAACTCCCCACTCTCTATTTGAAAATGAGAGAGGGGAAGCCACTGAAGACACCAAGGTCAAGGCGGAGCGAGACAAAGTCAAATTCATGCAATCATTTAACACCACACACCATCAGACCATTACAGAGACATGAGACATTATGGATTGCAGCTTAATAGGTCGCAATAGAGGATGATGGGGGAGAGGAGAAGAGAAAAATGTTCCTTCTGGGCTGAGACTTGCTGATTAAAGTGCACGAGTGGGCAGGGGACAGCATTTGTGTTCATAAAGCTGAGTCTTACCTCTCGATACTAATGGACACACCATTGTCACCAGACGCAATGTTTTGTTATTGCGTGATTAATTGAGAGTCACACGAAATGACATATTACAGGCAGGATAAAGCTGTCACTGCAAAGCAATCCTTCACAGTAATTCCTACCAGTCTCTACAGTCTGAAATTGCATACCTCGTTACAGACGACCCCTCAAGCACAAATGCATTACATATCTTTATATAAATAACAGTGACTAACAACGGCAGTCTGAGGTAATCTCTGTGGGATATGAAATAGGGAAAAAGGTAAGGCAGAGAAATTGCCTTCAAATATTAGTAAGCTTGTCTGTGCTAATCCCCATCAAATGAACCATTTCTCTTTTCCTTTAAAATAAAAACTGTTCCTGCTGGAGACACGGAAAGTATGATAAAAGGACATGTTGTGACATAAATGACAACTAGAAGCCTTACTTCTTCAAAAGGCCACTAGTTCTAAATCTTAAAAACGCATCTTGATCAAGACTAATTAAACTTCGACACAGTCGCTTTATCACTTACTTAGGTCAGTAAGTATCAGAAACTGGTCCAACTCACTTTTTTAAAGCCACCAGATCAAAGACTCTTTTACATTTCTTTTGGCAGCAGCAAGAAGATATCAAATCATTAATTTTCTCCATGCATTTTATTTCAGTCAGAATCACTGCATCCAAAATACAATACAGGAAAAAAAAATCTACATTGCTCAAGGGAAAGGACACAGCCCAGGGGAATACAAGTGCCCAGGAAAACCAGTTTGCGTCACTTATGCTCTGCGTATGACAGATTCCTGGCTGCATTGCCAGGAGTGGCACAGAGTTGCCTAATCTCCAGTTGGCATTCAGCATTTCCCATACCATTGGCTAATGGTCAGATCTGCTGCAGAGCTCTTTTCTTCCTGTCTGATTGGAGTCAATACCCCACAACTCGAGTGAGCAATATTTTAAAGACTCACCATCAGACAGGATGCCATCAACCAAAACCAACAGAACCTTCTCTTTGGCAAGCTCTCCATGAAAGAGTTCCATTTCACACCACCACTGGGACACTGTTTTAAGCCATTTCGAGCTCAACCATTTGGACTTTCTCTTACCAACCACTTGTAAATTAAGGAAAAGTCATGCAAAGGTCTTTACCTGCTGGGAAGATGTTCTCTACCTCCTCAGAAGACAGGCTCTTGCAGTCTCTCTTAAATCTGTCACTGACAGTAGCCAAGAGAAATGGAGACAGGAAAGCACAAAGCCTGGGCTGTCCTGAGGCCTGGAGGCAAACAGCAATCTGTGTCTTCACCTAACCCAACCAGAGCCCTGCAAGAGAGTAAATCTGTGTCCACTGGCCTTTTTAACAGCCCCTTAATGACCGTTAACTTTTTTCAGCCAGCCATTGATTCTAATGGCATGTGCATTCACACACAATAATACCTCAGACGGGCCTTCATTAATTTACCATGCATAATTTCTCTGAAAGCTTTTGCCAATAGAATACCCTAAACTGACTCACTAACTCATGAAGATAAAGCACTTTCTGTGTGAAACCATTATGCAGATGCACAGCATTCTACTCAAATAAGTTAAAAAGTAGGTATTGTTCGGTATCTACCCATTTTTTGGACACAGCAAAGTACCAGGGCTTGAAAATGTAAAGCTGCTGCTGGAGTATCCGGTGTGACAATGAATATGTAAGATACTCCAGGCTGAAGAATAGAACAACAAGAAAAAAGGCAAATTATATGAAAAAGCCTTTCTGCTGTGAAGTTCCTAAAATCTTTTACAAATTTCAACAATGGGAAATCCTAAAAGTGAAAGGCTGTTAAAATACCAAAGGAAAATGCAGCAATATAGATATTCACAGGCCTAGGTCCATTCATCCAGAGAGAGGGTGGGGGAAGATCCAGCAAAGGGAGTGTATTAGAAACAAACCATCCCACAGAACAAGGGTTTAGAGCTGTCAGGAGCCACAGTGCTGCCGTTAGCCTTGCAGTAAATTATGGAGCTGTCAGCATTTTCCCATTATAAATCTCTCAAGCTTCCTCTTATGTACACTGATGTAAGATTCAGACCTCAGTCCCATGGTGGCAATGATATTGCAGACAAAAGCATCACAGACCCCCTTTGGAAATATAAGACCCATAAATATAACCTGTGGTCTTAAACTCTGGAAGATGTTGGTTGTAGGGAATAAAAAAAGACCATAGTTTCTTTTTTTTTTTTAATTACAATTAGTTTGTCTTTAAACAAAGTCAGAGGATGAGAAGTGAAGAGCTGATTGAAAAGGTGATCAGGAATAGGCTCCTCTTTTGCACTACATGCAAGTCTTTTATCAACTTGCAAATTTCTTATCGCTTTCTGGAGGATTGATCACAGAGCCCATGAACACTGAGACTCCACTTCCAAGGTTATAGGTGCTGTCCTGACTCATGTAAAAAAAGCACCTTCCATAGACAGTCACTTGTGAGGCCCTGTAATATTAAATTTTGAGGTAAAATAAAGATTAAAATAAAATTAGATCTGAAAATTTAATCTGTCTCAAATTCATGAGTTGTGGGACTTGGGGTTTTGGTTTCCCATCAATGAGCAGTGAACCACTTGCAGGGAATTCAGAAGCCACAGAGCAAGTGGATTAGGAACAGAGCTCTTCAAAAATTCTCCATTAACAGCAAACCTCATTTTTGAGAAATTGGATTTTTTGTTGTTATTTCAGGATATAGACTGCAAAAGAAGCTCCATGTACTTCTGTGAAATAAAAAAAAAAAAAGATAATGAAGACTGACAGTGTATGTGGGGGGAATATGCTCACATAGAGATACTTTTTTAAGGGAAAACCACCAGGAGGATTTTGGCAACATTGGTTTAGTACAAAGGATATAAGCCATTATCAGCATAAAGGTAATGAAAACCAAGAGAAAACATGTCTGCCTGGAGTTAGTATCATTAAAGACCATTAATATTGCCACTAATTATACAGGCTTAACTACAGCTCTGCCTGGAACTCTAAGATCACAACATGCCAATAAACCGTCTGGGGAGTAACAGAATGCTTCAAAGTCCATAATATGTGTTTACAGATGATAAGGGGAAAAGTGATTCATCACACTTGATCACCCTCTCCTCTCCTTATTTTTTTCTATATTTACCTTGCAAACACCAAGCTCTTCCTCCATGCTTTTGAGGCCAGCCTGGGATGCTGAGCCTGGCGTGTCAAACCAGGCAGACTTGGGCAGGGGCTGCAGCTTTTCACTTACACAGGGGCCAGTAGTAAATCTCAGCAGCACATACATGCCTGTACTAGGCATCAAGTAGTGCATATGCTGGAGGATTTGGGACTGCAAGCAGTCTGTCTGCTCCAGATAAAGTAATGACTCAAACACAAGGCAGGAGACACTCGAGGCTCCCAGTGCGTGCGACAGCCCAGCAGAGTTACAGCTGCCCCCAGCCCTCCATTCAGCAGGAATAGCAAATCACTCCTCACGTTCTGCTAAGCCTTTAGCAGTGTTTCCACACAGTACCATCCTTTGCTCCTGGCTTTGTGTTATAGGAAAAAAAGTAGGACAATGATTCCCTTCTTAATTCCTGATTTTTACTTTTTTTTAAATTATATAGAGTTTTTAACTGAAATCTTGCAGTGTATCTGCTTATAAAGTAACCAGCATAGCACTCTGCTTCAGAGAGAATATATAACAGCAGAATAACATTCTATCCATATGTCCGAAATATAAGGGGTTCACAGTAGAACTGGCAAATGGTGTAATTAATCCTGACTGCATTTCAGCAAAGACAAATCTAGAAATAATGTACAATTTCTCTCTTTGTGAATTACCACTTGAGAAAACTCCCTGCCTGTATCATATATACCCAAAGCAATTTTTGCAGATTGTTTACAATAAATCACATTTGGAACAGTGTTTGACTGATGAAATTTCAAACACCATCTCTTTATTCTTTGGGTGCTCCTTTTATAATGTCAAGTTAACAGAAAAAACACAGCGGATGCACAGACGCCAGACACATTCAAAGGTTTCCATCTGGGCTTTAATTACTATCACAGTTGCCTCACTAAATTGAATACGTTCCTCCTCCTCCTAAGGGCTTTGCCTTGTATCTGATTTAGCTTACTTTGCCTTGATGAACAAAATCTGGTATAATCATTTTCTATGATGCCCCAGAGGAGCATCATCCCATGTATAAACTTGTTGCCCTGTAAGTCAGTTTTTTACATTTTTCTCTTAAGACATTATCCTGAACTGTACTGATATTTTTTTTTTTCCTTCAGGAAATTATTTTGGATAAGTTCTAAAGCAGATTTTCTCCAAAAGCCACATTTAGATTACATTAAGTCACTGTTGTTATTGTAAAATTAAAAAAGAGGCAACATGTCCAAACCACTTCTTCCAAATGCAGAAGACAAACAAACCCCCCTTTCTCCCTCTCCACACAGCATCACCTGTTCCTGACCCCACTGACCAGTTCATTATTGCTTTCAGATGGTAATTAGTGAGGCCAGACAGCCTGAGCTTTGCCATTTCTCCTGACCTGTTAGGCCTGGCCTCCCTCAGTTATTATCAGTGTCTTTCTCTAGGTGTTCTCAGAGAGCAGGAAAGTGTGTGCCATCTGTTTAAGCTCTCCTGATTTGAACGGTTAAATAAAAACACATAACATCATCCACAAAAACGCCATTGTTAGGGTTCTGCAGCAGGCTCTGAACCCTTTATAATTAACTGCAGACCTACTTGTTGGTTTCCAATAAGGTCATTCTTTCAGTAATCAGAGGTGGTCCCAGGAGGTAGTACATAAATAGTCTATATTGAAACCTAAATTAGGCTAACTCAGAACTTCCTGTACTCTTCACTGCAAATAAAGCAAATATTTATAGACTCTTGCAATCTTTGAAGTTCCTACCTAAGAATTAGCATCAGAGCAGCTCTTCTTGTTCAAGCTAAATCAGAATCCTAGCAAATGTCCCAAAGCTCAGATTCGTCAGTGTATTATTTTCATTTGAAACTCCCCTCACTACTCTTTAGATATATAAATAAAATAAAATAAAATAAATAAAATAAAATAAAATATTCAAAAGGAAGATGAAAACAGACTTTGAAGGAAAACATCCCTCTGTTAAAATTTGGCTAAGTCATATTGCTACAGACTTGGAACATCTGGCTTGTATTCTGGGTTCTGCCACCAACTCTCTCTGTAGCCTCAGGCAAGTCCTTTCAGCTCTAAGTCTTCATTTTTTCTTTCTTTGCAAGCAAGTAACAGTTTTCCTTAATTCTCTCCTTTACATTCTGTCTTGACCATCCCAACCCATGCACAATTTTAAAGAAGGCAAGTATCAACACTTCTCACTGGATGCACCAAATAAGCAGACGCTTCTCTGAAGGATGGAGGCTCTGGACTGTAAACACCTTGGGGTAAAGACCATCTCCTAACATTTGTGAACTCTTCTGTTTTTTAGAGTATTTAGAGAAGGCTAATGTTATTCTGTAGGAGCTTCTGGAAGCAGCTGGCTGAGTTTCTGCTGGAATCATCACTTTAAACACTGTTGGGATGTCATTGTTTTATTCAGAGGTGTCAGAATGCCTAGAGCTTTGGCCAGCCATCTTCTCTCATTAGTAATTTTCACACAAGTCTAAATAAACGTGTTTGTACTGTGCCCAACGTAATGCAGCTCCAGTGTGCCACATTAACACAGCTAATAAATAAAAAATCCTATTCATGATATTCTTACACCAAGCCAGCAGTAGAAAATGGCCACTCATCAGGGAAGTGGGAAGCATTAGTGGCTGGGGTGGATGGTGTCAGCAAACAGACTCCAGCTGGAACAGCAAGCAACTTTATCAATTATTTTCAATAGCAAACTGCATTTCCTTGCTCCTTTACCCCCTCATAGAGAAGGTCTGGTGAAAAGCATTGCACCCATTTATCCTTAGCAAGCTCTTGAGCCAGCAAGGCCCCTTTGTTACATTCTGGCCTGGAAACTGAGACCTGAATGATCAATGCTGTTCGGCTGCTGCCTCTGCACAGTGCAGAAAGAATGATACCAATGGGCAGTGAAGAATACTCCTTCCTCAATAGCTGCCACCAACATGCTAGATGCTTTTCAAATACACAACATCCAGCCTAAAAGTGCTGTCAAAGAGCTCCCAGGCACCACTGAAACACAAAATTAACACACAGGAGAATGTCTCTGTGAATACATCAATGGAACTCCATGCCTCATGTTGGGACTGCACCCAGCTGTGGTGCAGCTTCCTTACATCTCCTTATCACTATCAATCCATCTTACCTGGAATGATAAAATGATCTCATTTCACAAGAAAGTGTTTTAAGAACAGAGACATGACTTTAAAGATAAATATAGTTAATTATCATATCATGTATATACATTTTCCCCCCGAAAAATAGAATTTTAGACTAATGAGATAATTTATTTCTTTCAGGTAGCATGATTAATGGTTTTCCCATTTCACAGAATAAACATATTTGAACAAGCATTCCAGAACCACAGTATCCTACTGAACTTCCCCCAGCCTGTGGGTTTACAGAGCAAAGGCTCCCATCTCTTTCAGCCAGGAAATGAGCTCCTGTCCTTTTAGGACTGGGTACTACCAATACAAATAATCCCATATAATCTTACTCAGATGCACTGAGTCTTTGACAGAAGCAATTTCACGAACAGTCTGCAGAAACTCCTCCTCTCTGCAGTCCCAGTTCAGAGCTCTTTATTTCCCTGCCTTTTTCTTCACCTCTCTTTTTCTCCAATGAGCCCAGCTCCCAGGCTCAGACAATTACATTTTTTCAAGAGCAATGGAGCTAATGTTACTCCCAACAAAGTTCAAGAGAGTTACAACAATATTCATGGCCAAGACCCCTTGCCTATGAAGACACTTGACAGAGGAGAAAGATGGTGCCTTCCTAACCATCACGCTTTCAAAAATCCAAAACAAGAAATCATTTGCCTGTGCTCATAGAAAATAATATTTTACTGTGATTTTAAAAAGAGAGCTACTGAAATCTAGGACTGCTAAAGGAAAAGCAGCCTTCTATGAATCCTGGGTGGTACACTATGAAGATGACAGTTGCCCTAGAAACCTCATAAACTGGAGTGGCAGATAACTGAAGTAGATGAGATCTGTCAGAAAAAGTTTGGCACCATCAAACCAATGCTTTGAAAGCATAAAAATGACTAATTGTCTGTGTTTTCTTTGCCACATCAGACAAAAGGCTTTCCTGGCAGTGAGGGACAGATTTCTGAGCTGTGTTTTGCTATTCACTCATCTGCTTAAATTTTCAGTGTAGGATTTAAAGCTTGTTTTAAAAAAATTAAAAGCTTCTTTTATTCAAATGAAAGCTAAGTAAGTAATGGGATTGCGTTCTTTCCCCTTCTCTTCCAAAGGCCTGAGTTCAGATAACCTTCTGAAAAAGAGTGGTGTCCTGTTGGTCCTAAACCTTACTCAACCCTACCATTAAGACACGACCTAACTCAGTCCAGGTTTTATTTTATGAACAGGAGCTTATCAAGAAAAAAAAAAATTGGAGGTCTGACCTGTGATGCATTTATGTACCAGTATAACTTTGAACAGACTCTGAGTTGTCGTATCAAATTTACAGAATCACAGAATCATCTGGGTTGGAAAAGACCTCCAAGATTGTCAAGTTCAGCCATTACCCCAGCACTGTCAAGGCCACCACTACTAAGCCATGTCCCCAAGTGCCACATCTACAGGTCTTTTAAACACCTCTAGGGATGATGACCCAACCATTTTCCTGGGCAGCCTGTTCCAGTGCTTGACAACCCTTCCAGAGAAGAAATTTTTCCCAATATCCAATTAAAACCTCCCCTGGCAGAAATTCAGGCTCTTACCTCTTGTCCTATCACTTGCAGCTTGGGAGAAGAGACCCACCCTCACCTTACCACAGCTTCCTTTCAGGAATATAGAGAGCAACAAGGTCCCCCAAAGCCTCCTTTTAGCCAGCCTAGAGAACCTGAGTTTGCTCAACCACTCCTAATAAAGACTTGTTCTCTAGATTAACTACTCAAGGTAATGACTTTTGCCAAGCCCACTAATCCTGATTTCTCATCTACAGCAAATGCAGAACAAAACTGAAAAAGAGAAGGTTGAGTGCAAAAAGAAAAAAAACTGAAGTATTTTGACTTGTGTTTCCTTATTTGGCCTCTTTGTTTTTCATTCCTTTTCCCTCCTTTTAACTGGCCAGTTGCCAATAGAGAAGAAGAGATAAGCAACAAAAATTGATTATAAGCAATAAAAGGAATTTTAAACTTTCTTAAGGACCGAGCCAGAGCAGGAGGGAAAACCGAGGAACTTTGGACTTCTACACTCTTCTTCATGGGTCGTGAGTGATGCCAGTGTATCTGTGCAAGCAGCACACAAGCAAACAGCACAGCTGTTGGCATTCTCTCTGTGCACAGAGAAGCAATTTCCCCCTTTCATTTATTATGCAAAACTTGCTGCAGCCATTCTGCAAATTCAGTGTATCTCCTTTAATGTAACAATGAGATTGAGATGCAGATTCTTTCCCTTGTGTTGTTTGTGGTTTTGGTTTTTTCCCTTGAATACTGAAAGTGCTGGATATGGGTTTTCTTTCTACTTATATTTCTTTTCAATTTGGAGATTATTTAAACTATACAGAATGCAGACAGGCAACAAGTAAAAATTTTTTGTTCTGATCCATGCCTTCTTCTCCAGTCAAGCCTGCAAAAATAACCCTTGAGTCCTCAACATGAACACATCACTTCGAATTTAGAGAAGAGGTAGTCTCAACTCTCCCAAAAATGGTTTGGGAATTGAATGGCTTCAGAGAAAATGCTGTCTCCTTTTCCTCTCTACACTAATTAGTACAAACCATAGTCAACTCCTTTGCAAAAAAGCAAACATTTAACACTAATAGCCATTATCATTAGTAACTCCCTGCTTTTGAAAAAAACCCTTGACTGCAACCTCCAATATTTATTCTCACTTGATATTAAGATGACAGATTTGCCAACCAGCTTGGGAGGTGAAATAGCATCAGTGGGCCACCTGCTCCCTTGAAGTTCAGCTTTAATAATGCAATGCAATATCATAAGATGAAGTCATCTGATGCAATTGATGCAGGAGGAAAATGTAGATTTTCTCATCCTCTGAAAGTTTTGATTTAGGCACCAAAATAATCTGTATTGTTGTGCTCCTACACATCCAAACTAAACAGAGCAAAGTTAGAGCCATCGCTGGTGTGAGTCTTGGCTTGGCATGGGGCCAAAAAAAAAAGAGCATAGATTTCTTTCCACAGTGCAGGGTTGGCAGCCACCCTGCGTTTCTTCTCCAGATAAAGTGGAATATCTTTGTTTTGCTTTGAGAAGTTAATTATTTTATCACTGAGGCTTCATAACACTGCATAAGAGTGTCTCTGGACAACATCCATCCTGTGGCTCAGCATGGTTGGTAACCTGTTCACTCACAACAGCATCACTGCAGGTCCTGTACTGTCAGGGCTGTGTGACACAAATCTGATTCCATTTCAATATTGCGCTGATGCCATACCCTGAACACAGAACACCAATTTGCACACAACATGTTAGGAGCCAGATTGCACAGCTGTCACTCAGTCCAAGACCACTGACAAGAGCAGAAATGCATCATCCACATCAGCAGATCACCGGGTCCGGGTCTGATGTTTAGGGGCAGGACTGCCCAGCAAAAACTCTGGATTTGAATCTAACACAGTCTGGGCAGTTCTTCTAACTTTTGTGAACACTAACTTGCTTTTTGATGATGTGGTGCTTAGATTGCCTGCACACCTTACCAAAATATCTTAGTTACTTAAATTTGTTAAATGCATTGAGATTTTAGGGCAAAACAGGCTGTGGGGAGTTAGAGCATTGCTGCAGATGTGATCAAATGTGCTGTACACTGTGGGAAATGTTACAGTTCTACCAATATAGGAATGCTAACAGACTTCTGCCCTTTATAACTGATATGATTGGCATGATATAAAGGACTAAGTTTTCAGAGGAAAATTTAGTAGTATAAGCCCTATCATCCCAACCTGGCTATCTGCATGATTACATGGGTTACTGCAGTAGCCCACCTCTAACATTCACTCACCATCCTAGTGAAGATTATCACTCCTGAGAGACACCAAGTCCCTTGTTCCCACTGGTGGGAAATCATTTTAGGAAAAATTGTGAAGCTTTAGACTGTCTGCATTCTAACCTAGAAAGCAGGGGACCCTTCCAAAAAAATGTGTAAGCCTGGGTTCTTCACCATCAGTTAGGCTGGGATGAAAGCCCTGCTTTTCATACACAGGCTCATATATTAAATGAGAGGGTCTTAAAGTGAAATCAGCTCCAAGTTTAAATCAGAAAGCAGAAAATCCTGGTGTAATTTCAGCAGTGCTATTTCACTGAATAAATGCTTACACAAAATTCAGGTCAACTCAAATGCCACCTGCATTGGCTGGTGTGACATGCAATGGGTAAGGTACCTGCAGAGCCTCTTTTCTACCTTTGCAGGGGAACAGGAACTGATCATTCACAGAGTTGCAAATACACCTGAGTGTCATCTAAGGCAGAGCCTCTCTCAGAACAGAGCATTACCAGTTACAGGGGCTCGTGTTGTTCTTCCTCCCCCGTTGAATAAGCTGCTAAATGAACAAAATCAATTTGAAATCACACATCTAACTAGCATATTAGAAAAAAAAATCAAGAGCAGCTGCTGCCTACCTACAACTCTCTAATTCCAGCCCAAACAATCTGTTTCCCAGTTGTGGGAGAGCAATCCACAAAAGGACCCAACAATCAGAGTCAGCAGAGAGGCGATGTTGTGCCTCCATCTCTGGCATGCAGCTAATTACAAAGGACAATTATTATAATTAACGCCAGTAGATGTGGCCAAGTCTCCCTGCAACTGCTGTGGGGAATTTCTACCCCTACTTCAACCAAAAACCATCTGTCAGACAGGAAAAGAACAAAATAAAACCCCTCCTTGCCAAACATTCTCAGTAAAATGTTTTATTGCTGCTAACCTGGCAGTAACAGGGAGATCACACAAGTTTCAAATAGGAGCCACACTGAGAAGTGAAAATCCCTGACTTCATATTCTCTGCCCCATCATGTAAACAGTCCATTGATTTATGCAGCAAGAGGCTGTTGCTGGAGAGGTTCAAGGATGGATAAGTTACACACTCCTGTTTGTCGTGAGCTGGCTTGTTTTGTACAGAAGCAGAGATCAGCCAGAGAAAATGGACTGGAAATGCTGCTGCTGCAGAGCTCTGTCAAGGTAGTGGGTTATGCAAATGCCATTTGATACTGACCATTCACACATTTAAATTTTCTCATCCTTGTACCTCAGTGACCACCTGAAAGGCAACAGGAATAAGGACAAATTATGAAAGTAGATACATCATGTTCCTGACTGGTCCATGCACATACTGTTAAGAGGAAAATTTGGCTATGCAGGAAATTTGTTGACTATGTCAGGCTTCTTTCAGTGCAACACGCGAAGTCAACACAATTGTCTGTCACAATGATCTGATTTCCTCTGAGCAGATCTCCTCTTGCTGCAGTGCTGCCAGTGAGCTCTCATCAAAAAATACCCACCCAGTGATCTCTATCAGTTGCTTCAGGCTAGGTATTGGCACTCAGGCCACTGTAAGAAATTCAGTGATGGTACTCAGGCATACCTGAACCATCTGAGACTGTCACAGACTCAAGCACTTGTTCCCTACTAGAGGAAAAAGAAAACGGCCAAGACAAAAGCGTTGCAGAGCAGGAGTGTTTTCAGAAGTGTTACATAGTGAATGATATTGGGGCATTTTTCTTCCCAACGGGTAATTCTTACTGGCATACAAAACTAATAGCTTATAAAGTTTCAATGCTATCTTCTTTTGGACAGCACAATTATGTTCTGCAGTCTCACCAGCTCAAGTGAGAAGCCGCTCACATTTTAGGGCTGATCTACCCTGGGATCCCTAAGCCAGGGGCAGATGCATTCACACCATCTTCCAAAGGTGCACTACAGGTATTGTCAGCAATTTAGGCACAGCAGAATGGAGCAAAGCTTCACATCTTGCCTGGGAATATCTGAGCCATAATGCTGCTGGAAAGACTCAAACTCACAGCACATAGCTACACATTAACCCTGCCTGGTAGGCAGTCTCCAAGGAGCTGAAAAGGCAGAACTAGAGTCTGCTGAAGAAAGAGATACCTGCAGATAAATCCACAGTCATTCACTTTCACCACCAAGTTATTACAAGATCAAAGAGGATGTGAACTGGGGCTACCACGGCTGGAACACCTGGTTTAGCTCCTAGCTCTGCAAGAGGTAACTTGCCCAGATAGACATGGGCAACTTACTAGTATGTGCAAAAGCATCTGAGGATGTATTTCTATTCATCCCTGTTACTGAAATATTGAACTAGACTTCTGCTGTCTGCAGTGCCTCATGGGTCACAGTTAAGGTGTCTTTGCAGGATATTTCTGTACAGGTGCACTGAATTACATACATGTATTGATCTGAGCTGAATGAAGATTTGTTCTTCTAAGTTCTTGTTGATGTACCGCTATGCAACATTCGACATAAGTTAATTAAAAACTGCTTAGTAGTCTTCACACATAGGCTAATGGTGAATATATTTGTAAATCCAAAACCATTACACAGGACAGCTGTTTTGAGCTGGAATGTACACGTGTACAATGTGACATACTAAAGAAAGATGAAATATTAATATTTAATTTCAACACTTTCAGAGTCATGACAGTTATGTATTTTTCAGCCCCTTTAAAATGCTTGCCTTATCATCAGTATTTAATTCTTCTCTTGTTACTGATTAGCTCTAAAAGAGAATAAAAGGCGCCAAAGGAATAAGGAAAGTAATTCATAACTTTCAAGAAAAATCATCTACGGCTTCCAGCTAAGTAAACCAAGCTCTTTTATTATATAATGTGGGTAAGACAATGTTTATTCTAAGGATTTAAATGTAAAAGTGCTCCCAAAACTCTAACTTGTCCTTTTACATTTGAAATAATTCATGCTCAGACTAGTCAGAGAATATAATCTTCTTAGCTTTTAAAAGAAAACATCTGAAGCAGTTTTATCACCATGCTAGGGGTTCAAATGTTGGTATATGCTTTTTTACTATCTAAAATTACTTATATTTTCATATTGATTTCATTATTGATTGAATATCAATGAGGAAAAATCTTTGTATCAGAGGTGGGAATCCCCTGAACTACCAGACCCTGATGAGAGGAGAAAAATAGAGATGTCCAAGTCAAGGAAAGTAGTTTAATGTAATAACTAAGCACTGCAGCAACTGTTTTTAAACCCACCTTCCTGTCAGACAACATACTCATAAATCCATCAGCAACAGGTCACTGCTGGTCCCTCTGGGGTGCAAATGTAATTGAAACCTCACAGCCATTTAAGAGCTGTTGTTTTTCTATGTTTAAGAGGCTAGAGAAGTTAGACTCAACTGCACTAATAGATCAGATCAGGCTGGCATTTATACCACCACTGTTTAACTGAAAAGCTCCTTGTAAGTCTGTGGACAAATGTTTTGCTTTTGATTTGCAGGAAGTTGCTGTACACACACCCAAACTGCTCGGCTGTGAGAGTCAGGGGAGATGAGCCTTTGGAAGAATATATAAAGAATCAGTTAAAGGTGCCTAACATCTGTTACTTAACTACATTATGTCTCATCAGTCAGATTTGATTCTACTTCCCATTGGTGTTTTTCTTTTCCCTCTATCTTCTTTCCATTATTTTAGTTCAAAGGAGTAAAGACAGTAGATGAAATGTTAAAATTATTTAGGATTTTCAGCTGTAAGAAGAGTGTAGAAGCAACACTAAGAGCCTGATTTCAGTGCAAGATAGGATATTTGGACAAATCAGATATTCCAGAGCAATTCAGCAGCTTGGAATTGTTGATTAAAGAAAGATCTGCTGATCTCTCCCTAGAATGGTGAAACACTGTACATGCAGCTGACCTACGTATGTTCATTTAATATTTTTCTCTGTTCTTTCCTTTTCATAGAATTTTTTGAAACTTGCCTTTTAAATTTTTTTAAGCATCATTTTGTACCAGGTGCTGCAGGCTCTAATGGAACTGCAAGACAGCATCACAGTGTAGACAAAAATGGGCCAGGTCTCATTTAGATACATCTGGAAGGGAAGGCAGCTGAGCTGAGACACACAGACATCAGCACAGGTTAGCTACCAGATTCAGGCACAGGCTGACTTCTACATTACTGCTGCCTTATTGATGCGGATTCTCTGAAGGGAAAGTTCTCAGAAGACCGGAATAAAAGAGTCCAATGTTGAGGGCAACAGGCATTGTATTGGCTCTGTGCTGATGGAGTTTTCTACAGGAGATTATTTTGTATTCAGAAACTGGAGATGTGCTGAAGCTTTAAAACACAAGAAAAACCCAAGCTCACAAAGTTGATTGCTACCTGAGAAGAGGTGGAGGGTGGTGCCAGTGAGGCTGCCTGGGCAGCAAAGTCTTCCTGTCCCTGAGGGCAGAACTGGGAAATTGCTAGTATACCACGGGCCAACGTACTCCACAATCTGCAGTCCTACTCAGTTTCACTCTGCTGATAGAGTTTGATGAAAATGTATTTGCCCACCTAACAATGGCTAAATCTGCTGCAATTCTGCAGCTTATGTGGACATTTCTCCAACAAATGCCTCCTTAAAATTGCAGGAGTTCAGTCTCACCACCACACTGCGTCTGTGCCTCCCACATCCACAAAATCAGCCAGCAGTGCCTGGCACCCTGACATTGCACAGCCAGACAGCAAGAAACACACAAACCTTATTTAGATGTTCTTTTTAATAATGTTTTACACGGCAGAGTAGAATTCTTTGGGATATTTAATCTCCCTTTGTTACCAGGAACCATCTGCTAGAAATGATACAGCGCAGAGTCCCAAGGCAAGTTGATGTCAGGGTTGGCAATGCTCAGGTCGGAGTTGCAGGAAGGATATTTCAGGCTGATGTTGACATCCTATACATTGAGATGTTATAGCCAAGTTTTCTGTAACAATTCTGTCTTAATTCTCTCTTCGATAGGTGGTAATTAGGAAATTACAGGAAGCAGCCCCGATCTCCTACTTGGTTATTTATATCAAAACTGAGTGACTGCTCTGCTGACTCAAATACATGACAAAAGAGCAAAATCACAGTCACTCAAATATAAAAAAGCAGCTAAAAGTGAGAGCAGACTGTGGTTAATTAAGTAATGAGGAAAAAAGCACACCTATTTTTCATTTGAGTTCTATGTAATTCAGATGCTCATGAGCCTTCACTGCTTCATGATAGACCATAAGAACTCATTAACAAAGCTTATTTTAATTCTGAGAAAAATTATTGTAATATTTGCCTGTGGACTTGCAAAAGTGATTTACCTAATTTATCCAGTTGAAAGAAAGGACTAAACTGTATGGACTGTAAGTGATAAATGTAATAAAAAATTGAGCATTTCCACTGCACTATTTAAATTTATCCTGACCCTCCCTGGCTGCCCACTTGGCCAAGCCATATTGGTCCATCTAACTTTGCTTCCATCACTGCTCTGCTCTGTAACATCAGCACCACCCTCCTAACATCCCTAACGCACAGCATCAACAGGCTTCAGGACACCAGACAGCTCTGATGGCTGTGAGACAGAGGAAACTCCTTTATGGCCCCATGTAACATCTCACATCTTCCCTAAAGCATGTGACATCGGATAATGCCACTGGCAGCACACTGGTGAGGGAATGACTGCCAGTTTTATCTGCATCTGTCAGAAAGCACTGCTTAAAATATGCACCCTTAATTGTGGTGCCAGTAGACTTCTGGAGTCCTGTAGGAACGTACCACCCACAAGAATGATATGGTGTGTCAAGTAACCAACATCGTGCTGCATGAATGTTATCTTCAGAAAGGTGTTAAAAAATAATGCTCAGTACCAGACACAGCTAAGTTCACTTTTCATCTGCACAGTATTTGTGTCATTCACAAGCAAGGGCCTGGTGCTACACAACCAAAGTAGCTCTGGAAAAAAGACATTGTCCTATTCTGCCCTGTGTATAATATGCAAAATTACCAGCCAGATTCCTAACCCAGCCTCCTCAGTGGTATCCCTTTAAAAAGCAGGAGGAAAATTTGTTTTCTCCTCTACAGAAGAGTTTGCAGTGGTCAGAGACAAAGAAAAAAAAAATGTTCTAACCTGGAATCTGGCTGGGTTTAGTGTGTGACCATTATACAGAAATAAAAAAGAAATATCAAGGTATGTATTGCACTTTTTGGCCTGGACAATGCTCTGATGTTCATTACTGCCAAACCTACTCACTGAAGTAGGAAATACCCCAAAGAGGAAGATCTCAGTGCCAGAAGAAGAAGTCAAGGCAACAAGGGTTGCCTTGAAAAATAAGCATAAAGAAAATGCAAGAGTTTGAAAAAATGGGTTATTTACTGCTGGGAATATGGGGAGAATGCAGCAGAGCATGCTCAGGGTATGTGAAAAAAAAGCTTCAGTGACTTCTGCTTCCTTTCCAGTCATTCAGTCCTGACAGGCAGGGACAAATTGAATAAAAATCAAAACTGCCGAAGGAAAAGGGGAAACAACACTTTTTATTAGCTTTCATATCTGACACTGTGGTGGGAATCCCTGGAGAAGTGGTGCAGCGTGTGATAGCCTGGACACAAAGCTGCAGTCCGTGCCCACAGGCTGGGGAAAGTCATTTAGAGGCGGGACAGAGCAGGTAACCAGTTAAATGCAAAACCCAAAGATCAAACAAATAGGCAAGTCCTAGAATCTTAAAAACCAACCAGCTGCTTTATTGGGAATCAATCTTGCTCCCTTAGGAAGGAAATAAGATAATGGAAAGACTTAGATTCAGTATAGAGCCCTTCCTGAATTCCGTACAGAAGGGCAGCAGTGACTCAGAATAAAAATGGCCAAACCCAGGCTGAGACAGAATAAAAGCAGACAGCACATTTCTCTATTACCATTGAAATGAATAGTCTTAATTCATGTGATCAATTTGTCTGCCTCTCAGACACAAAATTTCTCTTTAGAAATTCTCTTTTGAAACAGAACCCTCTGTTTCAAAACAAATAATTTTCCTTCTTTCTTTCGAAAAATCCAGGTTCCACCTTTCTACTACTTTGATCAAGCTTTGTCCCATTACTTTTCTAGGTCAAATCCTCCATATCACCACTCATCCTGATTTTCTCATAGCCTTCCATCCAACAGCAATATTGAACCAATACTCCTTCGGAATTTGCCATAAAACAACAGAGCAAGCAAAATGGTGACTTCCAGGTGTCTGAAGGTAGATCCTTCCTCTTTCACTCTCCTTGCCTGCTTCCACACTCTTTCCTGTCTGCTGGACTTCTACCAAAGGTCCACCTGGTCCATTTCTTTTTCAGGCTGGAGAGTCCTGGTCTGTTTTATTCATTTATAGATAGACCTGGTGATAAACTTAATTTGTTTTCTTGCAATTGAGGTCAGTAATTTCCCTCCTCAAGATCAAGTCTGAAATGCAACTGAAGGCTGAAACAATATTCCCGAGCCTCCCTGACGAGGGTTTGTCCATGAGTAGCCAAGACCTTGCTGTACTTGATGCCCTACACACACCCCCAGCCCAGCTCAGCTCCAGGAGTAACAGCATCCACCAGAAATACATCAAAACTACTGGTATGTCCTGAAAGGGTCAAAGCTAAGATGATAAAGGGTTTATATGCTCAAGATTCTCACTCCTCTCCTCTATTATTCTGGCTCTCCTCGCAGCAGGCACAAGTAAGGAGAGATCTCCTTCCAAGGCCTGATCTCATTAAACTGCAACAGAATTTCACTGAGCATTCACTCAGTTTTCTGTGCTTTTTGCCCTTTTTGGCAGGAAAAGGTGCTTTTGATAGCTTGTCTGTTTAACAAGGCAATTCCTCAGAGGGTCTTTGCTGAGAGCCTACAAAAATCCACTGACAGCTGCTGTGATGGTTGCTCGTTTCTGGGTTAACACAGAGTATTTAGACAGGAAGCAGTTGAGGAAAGGTACAATTTATTAAAAATGGGCTTGGTTCCAAAATTCACATTATGGTACAACACATGGCACAGAGACAACACACTCCCACTGCAGCTACCTGCATGGGCAGGCAACCCCAGATTCCCATGTTTGTGAGAGCCTGGTGCAGGAGCTGAAGTTACACCCTGGGAGAAGAGGACCCCCACCACTTGCAGTCCTTCAGAACCAGAACACTGCCATAAATTCCTTTCTGAAAGACACATCCTGCTTTTCCACATGGTGCAAAGTGAAGCCAAATTTTTGCATTTCTTTTTACATCTTTAAAGCAGCTGTCAGATAGAAAGCTCTGTCTCTGAAGGACTCACGTGGTCCCTCACACCACAGCAACAGTGTAATCCTAATTATCTTTACTTCTTCTTTGGGAAAGATCTCCTCCAACTTACAGGAGGGGAAACTGAGTCAGAAATCCACTCAGTGATTTTGCTTCCTGCTCCCCACTGTAGAGCAGGATGATGGTGACTTGGCTCTTACAGAATCACCCCAGCACCTATCTCCCTGAAAAAGAGTGATAAAAGTGCACATTGCCTCATCCCCTCCAGCATTGAGGTGGAGTTGGGGTTTTGCCCCCCTCCACCAGCAGCCTCTCCCCTTCTGCTCTTCTTCTATCCCCAGGGGCTGCATGGCTTTGGTGGGATAATTTCTTTATGTTCCAATCCATGAACCCCATGGGGACTCACGCTGAAAGTGCGGTAAAATGCTCATCTCCCTTCTGGCAGAGGAAAGACCTGGTGTGCCCTGCCAGGCACCAGCTCAGACCAGCACACGGTTTGTGCTCCAGACACACAGACTCCCATTCTCCTCAAGTACTCAGCAAAGAAAAACCTCTGAAGAGGGTTCACAAAGCACCTGATGTCAGCCTACACAATGCAGCAACAAAACGGTCAATTCCAAAAAATGGTTGCTATAAAAAAAAGATGAAATTTTGCCATCCACTTTAGAAATTCCCACTACCAGGTGGTGACTATTTTATTCTTTTTACAAAAGCACAGAAACTCCCACCTCCCCCTCTCCCTGCCCGTGTCAGCAGGCTCGCTGGGATGTTTTCATGTACACCCACATTTGTCTTTCCTCACATGCTATTACAGAAATATTTTAGTTTGCTCTTTTCATATGCTACATTCCAAAGCATTTCTGTCAACAGGGAGCTGCATCCCCACCATATATTCATGTGTGTAATCAGCTGGTAGGCAGCCATCAAATCCCACATACAGCCAGAGCCTGTTGGTAAAGACAAGGATCAGCACAAAGCAATGACACAACGCAAGGGCACAGACACACACGTGCCTCTCCTGCCCTCACTGCAAAGGCTTTTTGCCCACTTGAAGCCCCACATAATATGATCTATGATATGTAAAATAAAGTATCAATGACATTTCATGAAGTTCACACACAGGTGTCCCCCCCAGCAGCTTGGTGGTGCAGATGTTGGAATAGCTGGCTGATGTACCAGGAGCACCATGGGCACTGGTAATTAACATTAATGTGTAGATGGCAGATCTGGGCATGGCTGACATGAAAGTCAGAGTTTCTCAGCATTTAGGAATTGAGTCCTGGCTGTTGCACTGAACACAAGAACTTCAGCAGGGGCACTGAACTATGCACAAGGGAAAGAGAAGTGGTGCTTGCCTGGAAGTGGTGGTACTTTGCATTTTTTCACAATTAGAAAATTCAGCAGTGGCTGGATGGATTTATATCTGAAGTATCAAAAAGAATATTTTTTCTGCCTCTAGAGAAAATAGCATCCCAAACCCTAATTTTTATTAAAGCAACTGTAGAGAGCAGTCTAGAATGAAATTGCCATCTGAATCTTAATTATACCTTCACATTGAAACACTGTAGCGAATTACATGTAAGATTAAAAAAAAGGAGTGAAATTAACATATAATGAGCCTCATCAATTACTATGGATCAGGAAAAGTAGCCCTCATATTATTGAAATGGTTTAATTTCCATGACTGGATGATTCAGATTCTTCTTGGCCATTCATTCAAATCTCCCCAGAAGACACAGCCACAGAGAAATGTCCCGTAGCAGTCTTGGCCTCAAATAACTAAATTAAATACACTGTTACCCTCTTATTTTGCAGCAGGGAAATTGAAGAGATCTCCTATGGTAGGTCCAGGGAGGAACACAGATCTTTAGCCATTACTGTGCTAACTGTATATGTATATAAAATTAGTAGGATTTTTATAGTGGAGCAGTTTGTAAAATTACTTGCATATTTAAGTTTAACTTCTCATGGACAGAGGCTCAGTCCCATGCTGGAAACAGGAAATATATTTTAACAGCAAAGCAAGGAATGGACTTAAGGATAAAGATCAGTGGTCCCACCATTTGAAAAGGAGCCCAAAAATTAATAAATAAATAAATATATATATTTATTATATATACTCAGAACTAAGGTTGTGTGTGCACTAGAGTTTAGCCACACCTTAGGCACAGGAGACAAGTACTTGAGAGATCTAGGAATACAATAGCACATCCAGGGTAGACACACTGAGATGTTTCCTTCAGTTTTGTCAGTCTTGGATTTTCTTGGCTATCCTTGGGAGTTTTCCACAGTTATAACTGTAGTGGTTTATGACAACAAACAGCTGGATGATGCACAAAGATACAAGTCAGGAGCTGCTTGGCAATATTTTGGACACCACATTTATCCTCTCTACTTTAATATTCCTGCTCAAGAGTTAACATTATTCCCTGCTTTGCAAGGACATTGGGGCAATCCATTTAATACTGTTGAGCAGATTAAGATGTTGAATGAATATTGATCACTAAGCTTATTCTGACTTTAGCACCATACACATGCACAGACCAATCTTCTAGACGCTTCTGATGATCAGCACTGACCAAATATATTTAATGAAAACTAGTTTAGAAACACATTTGAGTCAGGTATCATTCATTCATTTCCAGATTCAATCAGCAGAGGAGAGGGGGAAAGTTTGTTTCCTTTTCTGCAGATTAAAGGCTGTGTCTGCTTTGAAAATTAATCACTTTCTGCTGTCATATAGTCCTCCAAGAAGCAAACTGATGGATTGGCATCAGGTTACTCACAATAAACAGATATCCACATGCCTGCAAGCTTGTAAAGATTAAGGATGGAAAAGGATTTTTTGAGGTACACAGAGATACCATCATGAGTAATCACTTGAGGAATACAAAGGCAAAATCTTAATTTGAAAATGCACTGTGGAGTGTTTATTAGAGAATGGAGCAGAGATAAACTTCCAAAGGAAGTTCTGAAAATTTCATCACTTGCAACTAGATGCAACTAGACAGAGTACCTGGGAACATACTATCAGGTGCACTCATGTTTTGGCAGGCAGATCATTTAGGTAACTTAAAAAGCTTCTTTTCTATCTGATATTCCAAGAAGGCCCATAGATTTTACTACAAACCCCTGGTCCACCGAGGCCCTCAGTGAGCCTGGGCTGTTAGCAGGGAAGAGAAGAGGGGAGGAAGGACCAATGTGTCCTTGGGGCGCCAACATTTTTCAGGAGCACAACCCAGCCATGCACCATGCTCCCCTCTTCTCCCACCCCCCCCACCTCAGTCACCATGCACAGAAAAGAGCCTGCAGGCACTGACCACCTTTAAAAACTACCTGTCTGACTGCCTGGCTGTGTTCTGACTTTAAATCACAGAGATCGCAGGACATTCAAAACATCCCTTGTGGTCCACAGGCATCCTTGTGCTCCCACCAAGTCACTGGTGTCCCAGCCATGCCCTTGTTGTGGGCAGCACGACAACAAAGAATGGATAATGACTCCAATTAGAAGGTGTGAATGTCATTCCACTCCTCCTGCTCTCTTCCAGGTCACCATGAATGTGTTTGAAAACTACTGGCACAGCAATTTAATGATAATTCAGATTTAATTTGCACTCTGTCATCTCTGTTTTTTCGATAGGCTTTAATAGTTTAATTTAACAGTCTTAAACACTGTCTATATTACTGAGACATAATGTGTATTTGAGATTTGAGCAGCTGCATGGCACAAAATAATATATCACATTTATATTGTGCCTTTCATGCCGAAGATGCTGAAAAATGCCGTGATTACTATATCTACAGAAGAATCAACTCATCCATCACTGAAATGCAGTCACTTCGAGGTTGGAAACCTCATTAGTCTTTAATAATTTAGGCAAAATAGAGCAGAATATTCCACTCTATGAGGAGGCAAGTTGAGCAGGTAAAATTAAGTTATCCAAAACTGCAGTTGGGCAGGGCTGTCTCATGTGCTCACCCTCATGACAGGAAGTTTTTTATGACTCTCAGATCTCTAATCAAAAGGCTGTACCTGCAGGAACAGTTTCCCTTACACCGGCATGGTTTATTATCGGTCATGGGAAGGAAGGCTCTATTGTCTGCTGCCTGCCACGGCTCTGCCACCTCCCCTCTGGGTCACTAAGTCCCAACCTGATGCCAGTCAGAACAGACCCTTGAAAACATAACGAGACATTGAAATGATTGCCAAAGTTCCTCACTCCCACACTGCTGAAGCCAGATCCTTCAAGCCAGTGAGAAAGCCCCACTGATGTTACTGTGCTCTGAATCAGCCCCTAATGAAGCCCAGCCCTGCTCTGCCCTTCAGCCCCTGCCTGCTCCCATCACCAGCTGCCAAATTCCCAACTAAACAGGAACCCGGGGAGATCAACTTGCATTTGTCAGTGAGTGCTCTGCTCGATCTTTCAAATTTGGCAGAGGAGAGCTCTCTTACACACGTGGATGGAAACCATCTGGTGATGAATTTCGCTCCCACCTCCTTCAGCTGCCCCAGAACCCCTCCTCTGATCAGAGCAAATCCATGGTGTTGCAGCCTCCTCCCAAGATGTCAGGTTCTCCAGGCCCTGGCAGCCATGGAAAGTGGTGCTTTCCCATGTAGTATCCCAACTCAAGCTTTGTCCCACTGGCGCATTTTTGTGACAGTGATCCAGGGACCAAGTAAAGTAACAGTGAAGTGGGTGGGTGGAGAACAAATGTGTCAAGCTTAATAAAGATTCTCTCTATTTCCAAGAGCATTATCGTCTATGTTCACAATTTATTAAAAGGCTTTCATTTATGAAGCCTTTAAAGCTCAGTTTAATAACCTGCAATCATTACTTGAATCACAAAATTTGCTTTTTATTATATTGTGTAAATGAAGTACCATAGCATTTAACGTAAATTATGTTTTCCTCTTCCTCTTTTATCAATGTTTTAAAAACCATTATGATCATGTGTTCTTCTCAACCTCCCCTAAAAATGCACTGCACAATATCTGTGGACCCAAAGTAACACTGTTCCTGGGTTTTGAGTACAGCAATGAAAGAACAAGGATAATAAACCAGCCTTTCCTGTGTGCTTGCTGCCTCTGAGTTTTCTAACTAGATTGCTCAGACCACTTTTTCTCCCTAGGGAGAGACCTGAGGTCCCCTTATATCCAGGAGACATAAAAAGGAATCTGTTCATTATTAAAACACACCCACCAGGAGGCTTTTTTTTTTTTTAAAGTCAGAGTATAAATTCATAATGGAATTTATATCTGTGCAGACTGAGGACACTGCACTGTTGATGGGGTGGCCTGGAGTTATGGGTGAAGGCACAGTAACAAGCCAGCAGTAAGATTCTGCAGCTGGGGACTTCTCAAGAGTCACAGCCATTTCAGGCCAGTGAGAAAGACATTTGCCATTCAGGACTTCCCAGGGGCTGTGCCTTACTGAGCTACCAGGACAGCAGCAGGGGCAGAAATGCTTCTCAGCCCCAAGCCTAATGTGAGCCCTCCCAGGCTGTACAGATGCATCCTGAAACCCAATTATGCCTCTGCAGCCCCAGTGGGACTTATGGCAGCACTTCTCATGTCCTTCATGAGGCCAGTCTTTCATGGAGACAAAATGAAAACATTAAAAACCTGGAGTAAAACCAGAAGGAAAAATAAAACAGGAAGAAAATTAAACACTGGAAACTGGTCAAAACTGCAAAGCTTAGAGATGTGGATCCAAAATTTGGAGCAATTCTAATCAGGGGTTTGGTTGTGGCTCATCTGTAATTGAAATGAAGTAAAAATCTGCCTGAGACAGTCAACAATCTCAGCTGTTTCCGAGATCTGGCTTTCATTAATTTCATTAACATCTAAAATGCATTCTTATAGCTTTTTCTTATGCTGAAGAGTATGCGAAAGAACAACACACCAGGAACCAGTTTATCTTTGTCTTCGCAGAGGAGCAGATGCGGTATCAGTCTCAGGGGCACGCAGACCCCTCACATGGAAAATGACAGCAAAGAGTTGTGCAAGTGTGGAAATCTTTAGCCTGAAAAAGAAATAAATTGGAACTAGTACTTCCATCAGTCCCTCACACACTTTGGGGAGCTGCACTGATATTATTAGTATTAATCAGTGTGACAATCTCAAGCTACACTTTGCCAGCCTTGTTCCAGAGAAACAGTCAAAAATTCAGAACTCGTATGGAGCCCTCCCAAGAACCTGTGCTTTGTGAAGCCAGGTCTGGGGATCCTGCAGAAGGCTCATACCCTTCCTGATGCTCATGGAAGGATATATATCACAGACCAAGGTCCTGGGCAGAGGGATGGATTACACATGCTCTAGTTGGGCACGTATAAATGGCATTTCCAGGATAAAATGGCATTTCCATCCTTCCCTTCAATTCAGATATTTAAGAAGAGAGTGAAAATGGGAACTGGGAGGCTGGCTCCTCATGCCTCTGAAACAAAGCTGCAGCAGCTGATGAGATGAATTTCCTGTGTGCCCCCACTGCTGTGCAGGGATTAATACCCCAGTCTGTGTGGTGGAAGGGGCAGTGTGTGTGCAGTGAGGGCTGTCCCCACCCAGTGAGGGCTGTGCCCACACAGTGAGGGCTGTGCCCACACAGTGAGGGCTGTGCCCAGCTGCCAGCCACACGAGAACCCTGCACTCCCAGAAGCCAAATGCAGCAGCACTCCAGGGCACACATGGCTCCTTGGGAGAGCAAGGAAGCCACTTTCAGCATAGGTAGGATATCAGGGCACAGAAACCCTGGACAAACTTTTAGTCAAATTTCCCTTGATCTAAACCATTTTGCCGGACTCCATCTC
The DNA here is from genome assembly GCF_027477595.1 of Haemorhous mexicanus. Classification (NCBI taxonomy): domain Eukaryota; kingdom Metazoa; phylum Chordata; class Aves; order Passeriformes; family Fringillidae; genus Haemorhous; species Haemorhous mexicanus. The sequence goes on along the minus strand of NC_082348.1, from coordinate 10,865,668 downwards.
CCCTCTAGTGTGAGGCAAGCCACCAACAGGGCGACTAGAGGGTGCTACAACATATATGGGCCTCAGATTCCATTCCCTGGCACTTAGAAACTCATGGCATAAATTAACTGTTCAGCTCTGTGATGATGCTGATTTGCTTCACTTGGCATAAGCAGATATTTTGCTACAAGAGAGATGATACTTTCTGAGACCTGTCATCCTTGGGTTTTCAAATCCAGTGGCATGTTTAATAGCAAAAAATATGAAAGGCAAAAATAGTCTTGTATAGATAAAGACCTCCGTGTCACAAATGACAATTCAGTTTAATTAAGCCAACTCACATATATTATATTCCACCCATAAAACTTAATATCAGCTAAAAATTCCCATCAAATGCAAATTTTCTTTAGTGATTTATTTATGCAGTTGTGAGACAGAGAAAGCACACAAAGCAGTGGGAGCTGCAGGCTGAAGTAAACAGTGCTGTCAGAATATGCAAAACAAGGGAAGAACACAAAAAAAAAAGAGAGGGAGAAGGAAGGGACAAACATTCTCTGGCTGGAAAGTTATTGAGTGTTTGGAGCCAAAGGGGAGTGGAAAGCTTGGAAAGGAATTTCTCCACATAACCTACAGACTCTACCCTATTTCCACGCCCAGCATCTCTCCCATTTAGCTAACAAATGAAAAATCTTTTTTGAGGTAGACATAGGGTTAGATTTGTGGTTTTAAAGGTCATTGCCTAAAACCAGCCCCGCAGCAGGCAGAAAGGAGCTTTGCAGTTGGTTGGCTTCGGCGTATCCCACACTTTGAGGAGCGCTGGCAGTGAGGTAATCCCTTAGGAATGTGTGTGCGGTTGGATGGCTGTGAAAAGAGAGCGGTCAACTACCAAAGCTCTGTGCTGAATATTCACGTCACACACACACAATCATTTTTCTTGTTAAGTATTGAGAAGAATGGGAACATTATAAATGCAGTATCTTCTCTGGTTACAAGTTTAGCTGCTTTGAAAAGATCTCATTCCCTTCTCCTCCACTCCACCAGCTGTGCTCCACTGCCATTCCCGAACCAAATCTGCAAGACACTGAACTTTATAAGACATTAAAAAAATGGGGGAAAAAATTAAATACAACTGAACTAAAGCTGAACAGTAAGGAGTGTAAAAGGTGATGATGCAGAAAATTGTTAAAAACGTTTCAAGGTCACTTGTCTATCTAAAAATGACTCTTTATTGAACATATGGGGTTCCATGCCACATGACTGGGTAATATCCATATCCATATTCAAAGCAAGTGCTTTTCTGTCTTCATGTTGAGGAGCCATTTTAGCCAACAACAGATGAGTTTGCTTTGACAGTGCCGAGTAGTAGTGATAGTGCTGGTTGTTGACAATATCTTTATTTGCTAGAGGCACTTAGCAATTTGTTGCAGAAAGACAGAGTAAGTGTTGATCAGGCATCCCAGCCCAAAATCAAGACAGTTTCCCACTTATTTTAGTGAGTTTTTTATCAAACCCTAAGCAGGAAAAAATGCAATAAAATGCAATAATGCTTTCAGTCTCTTTTCTGATCATTTGCCAATAAGGCCAGACAGATAATCTTCCCTTTTTTTATTTTCTTTATTTTCCCTTCCTTTCTTCCTGTTTCAAATGGGCCTGCATTGGCATTTATCTGTCCATTTTCATATGTACTTTGTCACCCTCTGCTTAATTCAGGGGGCTAGGTCTCACAATTTGCCTGCACAGAAGCAAGATAACAGCTCCTCACAGAAGTAATTTTCAAATTAATGGTATCTACAAAAAAGTGAGAATTAGACCAATCACTCAAATGGCACTCAAATGCCTCATTTGAAAATAATATATTTTTTGTTTTCTAAAAAAAAGTTCCAGATACATGAACTCACAGGACTAGATTAAGTTTCTAGGTCAGTAAACTCCTGATTATGAGCTGATTAGCATAAATGGCACATTTAAATCCCAATCTCTTTTCTTGCAGGAAACAAACAGTTTAAGCATGCAATTCTTGACCTACTCTAGTACCTTTAAACTTACTATTTAATAAAACAAAAGAAAGAAGGGTGGTGAAAAGTTGCCAATCCACTTCAAAGCTTCTTCTATATTTGTGAGCAAGCTAAATCCAAAAAGGATTAATGAATGTACTCAGATGAAAACTCACTGGGAACAAACTTTCTAGAACTAAGCAGCAAAAGCATCAAACAGATGCTCTGTACCAGCGGCCAGAATGCAAATTTACTTCAAATATATTACAAACGTAAGCCTTCAACTTCTAAGCATGCACATAGAAATGTCTTTACAGCTGTAACTGATTTCAGCACAGAGGTCTTCAACAACGTGGCACTGGGGAAGGTGCTGGATGGGATCTGGTACTGTTTATTTCCAGCTGAGGATTGTCCCACAGCGCAACTTCTCTCCCTCAGGAGACACTAACTCTCCACAGATACCAACTGACCAAGCCTTAAAATCCAGCTGTTTCCATTAGCTCAAAACCCTCAGCTTTACCAGTGAGAAAACTGAGACACAGTGCTCCCAAGGGATCCTAAGGCACAACTTCCTTGTCTGCTGAGGGATTGAAGTCCCCTAAGAGATCACATCTTAACACTACCCCCAGGCATTTCACAACAGGATGTGAAATTCCCACTTCATACAAGGAGGATGACTTTTTCACTCTCCATTAATGAAGTTCATTAACTCATACAGACAAAAGGTGCTTTCTGGGTTTCTATCTCTACCACCATGACTACAGAAAAGTCTGCTCATGATTCACTTACAGAATGGTTGTCCCCACTGGAATTTCTGCCAACAGTGCATCTCCCATGCAACATATCCAGGAAGCTGACTGTCTGTATGAAATGATTTCCATAATTTTGAAACTGTCCCAATTCCACATGTGTGGAAGAAGAGAAACAGGATCAATGGTTAAAAAAATTACACTACTAAAAAGTTATTTTCCTTTCAACTATTGTATCAAGTTCATTAATACCTTCTGCTGTTGGTGAAATGATCTCCCATTAACATTTCAATTTATTATTGCTGCTCCATTAATGAGACCACAAGAAATGGAAATGAGGCCTATAAATATGCCAAGAGTTAAAGTCACGAATCGTAACAGTGTGCGCACTTTATGAGGAATGTTTTGGCACCACTGGCATCCAAAACACCATGGAAGGATGGCTCTGCCTCATAAGTATGTGGTTTAACAAACAACACCCCAAAAGGTCCAAACAGAAACCACAGTTCCTGAAACTACAGGTTAAAGTATCAGCAGAGTCAAATCAGTCTTAACCCCAGCTGCTCAGCTCCATGTGGTTCATTGTCAAAATGCTCTCTCAGAGAAGATCACCGGGACTGTTAAACTTCAACAAGCAAATTCTGCAGGAAGAAGGACTTATCTCCATGTCCTTTGTTTAAAAAAACCCCTTTATTTCATGTTAAATATCTGCTTACTGGCACCACATCCAGTACTGGGGGATATTGATCTCTTGATAGCACATCACATCTTCCAGGAAAAAGGGCAGGCTACAAATAGAGAATTCCAGTCTTGGAAACCACATTAGGATTCATTTGAGAAATAAATTTATTGCCAGGTAGCCTTTTAGATCCATCAGCCTCCCATAGTTCCCTGTTGATATTTTCTCCAACAAGCAGTGAATATCCTCCATGGGTCAAGAAACATCCTTATGCAAATGGCATTACTGCAACTTGCATTTTCAATTATTAATATTCCACTTCCCATCTTACAAATGTTTTCAGAAAAGGAGGAAAGCAGAAGCTCATTCCCCTGAGAACAAAACCACAAAATGTGATACCTTACTGAGTTAGGAAAGGGATGTCATATCATGCTAGCAACATTTCTGTTTCCGCATTTCATTTCTCTCTCCTGATTAAAAATTATCAATTCTACCCCATTTTTTCAGCATAGCTGACAGCACTAGGCTCATGCTAAATGAAATGTGTAGCGCTATCATTAGCACTATCATCTTGGAAGGAACAAACTTACAATTATTACATTATTTTTTCAGATTTAATTTCCAGGACTTTCAGGTTTCATGACAGGGACTGGCTTTGCTCTAAGGTCATGCAATGTCAGTGAGAAGAGAACACTGCAGTCCATGCTGCTTTTAAGCATTAACAGCAGAAATTGTTTAAATTAGCCAGCTTGCCACAGCAGCTATAGTAGGTTTGGAAAAAAACCCAGACACCTTCAGTAAGATGAAACAAACAAAAACACAAAAAGCAAACTAGTTAATGAGAGCACAGGCTATTTCAATAAATCTAGTTATTTGATAAGCAGACTGCCACTGTCAACCTTTTATCATCTGTGAAAATGCATTTATGGATCTTTTCTGTTTGCTTACAATTTCAGACCTTCCCCTTCTGATCAACATCAGCATTTTGCTCCAGTGCCTCTAAGGACATGGATTGCTAGCAACCATCCAGATTCCACATTTCAGGAAGACTGACAAAACAGGCATGGCTCAGTGTTGTGTGCATATGGCACACAGACTGGGTAGTTCAAAGCTGTTAAGGGTTCAACCTCTTCTGAGTTTGCCTAAAGGGAATGAAAATGGCTCCTGCTGAGAGTGCATGCACCTAAACCTGTAACAAACATTTAATTTTAGCTTCTCTGAAACAGAATTATTCTGTGCATTCTGCACTACCAGTTCCTACTGCTGCTGCTCAGATGAGGTGGCTTTAGTGGGTTATTAATTCCCATATTAATGATCAGCCTCCCCCACAATATTGAAACATAGGGTCCTGAGTGTGTTTCTGTCTTACTTTCCCACACTTCTTTCAATTCTTCCACAATAAGCAGATAAAGTCATGATTTGGATGAAAAGGACTTCAGGCCAACACAGGCTCGCAATACTTTATCTAGCTTTGTGATTCAACTATACATTTTACCTTCTATGTAAAATAAAAAATAAAACTTGCTCAAAGAAAAAAAAAGCTAGAAAATAATTTTAAATGTACAGCAAGTTCCAGGGAAACTGCTGAAACAGCTACATCCTGTATGCACTGTTTGTGCTGAACCAGTTAGCAGGAGAGAAAGGCTCAGATAGGATTTTTAAACTAGGCTGGTGAAAAATGTTTCACTCTCCAACAGAGTTGATTTGAAAGGATTATTTCTCTGCTACACTCTGAGAGAACAATGCTGCCAGATGTCATGAATCTAAAGTGCTTTATCTAAATCATAAGGTACCACCTGAAATCATGTGTACTTTACATACCACACACCCTCTTTCTGTTCTTTTGCCGAAGTTCAGGTATAAAGCTCAGAGGTACTACTGAAACAACCCCAGAAAACTCTATGGAGATTGAAACTGCTTGAGCTGGAGCAAAGCAGAAGTAACTCCATCAAAGTCAGCTCTTTAGTACTGAAGTTTATCTCATTTATGCTGGCTAAGGATCCAACTCTACTATCTACAGATTGAAAGATGCTAAAAAAAGGACTATTTCTATATGCTCTACCAAATATAAAATATGTGAGTGAAACGTAGGCAGAGATTCATCTCACCCTACTTTATTCACCTAGCTAAGCTAGGCTGCAAGGCCTTGGTATGCCAGCAGGAGGAGATCAGCAGTCCCAAAGGTCACCTCTTGTCACCCATGGGAAAGCCCTTCTGGTGAGTCACCTTCTGGAGATGCTCATCTCTTCCCTCCACTACACAACAAAACTGGGTTATGACAGACTGTCCCAGTCAGTTGTAACAAAACAATCTGACAGCCACATGAAATACTACTGATCCTCCCCTTTTTCTCCCCTACTATTTTTGTGTCAGCATAAATCCACTGACTTCTGCAAGGTTATTCACACTCAAATCCATCCAGTCATAATACTGTCCATAAAGCCATGTTCACCTGGACTGAAAGCTGCTGAGGACACTGATTTCAGTTGTCCTAACTTCTCTAGAAAAGGTGCCCAAAATGCAAGAGACTCAGAGATCATCCTTTATATAAGGCTCTTCATTACTTTCATCCAGGTTTTTACCTCAACAAGAAGTTTGGTTTGACACCAGACAATTCTACCACAAAACCACTGAGAAATATAAAATACTGTAACAGCCCCTCACAACAGGATGAATTGCCCTGGATGTGAAGCATTCACATCCAGATATTGTTCACTCTTCACTGCATCACTTACAGTGAATTTTGCTGAAGTTTTTGAGAGTTAATAGGCTGCCTGCTTCTCTTTCAGTGTTCAACAGCGTCAAGTTTGTATAGAGAGAGGTACAGAAACAGTATCTGATCTAAAGCTAGAAACTAAAGAGCTTATTTCCCCTCATCTGGTGAAGAATCCAGTAAGCCTCTTAGGCATGTAGTTGAAACCATAGTAAGGACAGTATAACCTCTCCTAGAATTGAAGGATCAGGAATAAAGTAAGAAGCAAGAGGTAAATGAGTTGTTAGAGTATGGTTGGGGAGAGCTTTAATCAAAGGTGCTGGGTAATCATTGGGTAGGTCCTTCATCAGCACCGCAGCACTCACTTCATACAGGGAATGGCCTGGGACTGTGCCCAGTCTTGACTCAGTTGGGGCTGATTCCACCTTTGAGCACTCTCTCTTCCCCATCTGCAAAATGGTGATAACTCCTTATGAATAAAAATCAGTTCATGGGAGCTAAGCGTTATCCTTCATGTCTTCAGGCAGGCTGCACCCCGGGGAAATCAGAGTGGGATTTTTCAGGCGACAGGTTAGAGGGCAGAGCCCAAAGCCGTGGGACAAAGCCTGCAAAAGGAGGAAGGGGTGACACAAGTATCATGCCCTTCACATATCTCCTGAGTGGTGCAAAGTATTTCCCAAGTTTGTTGTTGCAAAGCAAAGCTGAGAGATATTACTTCTCTACACAGACATTTCATCAAAGGACATCAAAACAAGTTTTGCCTTTGTTTTGCCCTTCATAACTTAAAAAGGCATCTCCCGAATAAACAAATTCCCTTCTTATTTCATTGTCTCCAAACATGCTGCTTCACCTGGAGCTAGCCTCTGCAGCAGCAACCATTTCGCTCCAATATGGTAAACGTCCTTTCTTTCTTTCTTTCCCCCTCCTCTCCCCTTTCCTACCTGAGGAATTCAGCTGCTTGCTGAAAAACTTGAGAAGAGGAAAATGAAATAAAATGTTGGCTTCTATGGCCCAGAAAAAAGAACTGAAAAAAAAAAGTGAAACCTTATGCCTTGTCCCCAGTGGCTCAGGGACTTGGATCCAAATCAAGGCCATGAAAAGAGAATATTGCTCTTTGTTTACTAAAAATAAATAAATAAATGACTACTCTCTCCTGCCCTTTGGGACATGTTTTCTAAGGAGGAAGAAATTCCCTGTGGAGTTTATTATGTGTAGAAGGGATGTGTGCCTCCCAGGGAAAAGCAGTGGGGGTAGTTTTTCCCTTGGTCATTTCTTTCCGGCCTTTATATCACTTTTTCATTAATTTTTGCAAGCCTCACTCCCCTCTCTTCTGCAATAAGTGAAGCCAGACAAAGGAACATGCAGGTAATTCAGCCACTCAAAACTACACAACATCTCCTTTCCTATATAAACAATCAGTGTGTGGCCTGGGTTTCATTTGCAACTGTAAATGAAACAGGCCTACAACTGTGTTCATAATCCTCCTTAATTGAATTTCTGTGACAAAACCCAGACTAAATTATTACCCTCAAGTTAACAGTTTGTGCGAAGTAGCCAAGGGTTCCTGGGAAGCTTTAAAACAAATGCAGGACAAAACTGGATCCCACAAAGCAGCTATTTGGTGTTGGTACCATTTGTTTGAAGTGGGGGAGGTTTGCCTGGAGGAACAAGGTCATTTTAATATGAAGGACAGGCCAGGAATTCAACACAGGCCAAAATAAAATGTGAAAATTAAATAAGCAGTGGACGAGCTTGGATGTAAACCAGCACATGCTGTTCACACCACAGCTACTGGAAGGAGGTGCTGGGCTGTCCTGGCTGTCCTGTTTGAAGGACAGCATCATTCACAACTGGTGTGGCCCATGGGACGAAGGACTTTA